>NC_081408.1:447403336-448092919 GCF_030272615.1 Cryptomeria japonica
AGATGTTGGACCCCTGAACTGAGACCTCGAAGTCTCCAGCCACAAGGTCACAGAAAGGGAGGGATTTCCAAGTTTTGGCCTTCTTTGGCATGACTTTTAGAATATTATTCCTAACAAGCACTTTCCATGGTTCATTCCCATCTATAGCCTATAAAATCCACTTTGCTACAAGAGCAATTCCTTGGAGTCTCAAGTCCTTAAGTCCTAGGCCACCCAGGCTCTTATTCTTATGGCACCACTCCCATTTAACAGAGTGCATTTTCTTTTTACCTTTTCCATCAGACCACAGGAAGTGCCTAATGGTTTTAGTATTTCTAGGATCTAGTAATTAGAGAACATCCATATTGAAGAGTAAAAAAAATTGTAGGAAGAAAGAATTTTCTGAGAAACCTGCATTCTCCCAGCAAGTGAAAGATATTTATTATCCCATCTGTTGAGCTTATTTTCTATTTTGGTTCTAACCCATTGCCACATATCTTTAAGAGAAGGGGATATTGCAAATGGAATTCCTAAGTACCTGACTATCTTGTTAGGTCCTCCCCATTGGATCCCAAACTACTGTAACCTACCCGAAAGTTGCTCCTCCCATCCAAGCATGATAGATTTGCTTTGTGAGATTTTAGCTCCTAAAATATCCCCTAGAAACTTGATTTTTCCTTCTAAAGCATTCAAGTTGTGCTTATTGATATCTAGAAAGAGTGTTGTTTCATCAGTAAATTGTGCATTGATCAACTCTTCTCCATTTGGAAGTTGGATCCCCTAAACTTTAGGAGAGATAGTAGAGTCTCTAAGAATGTAGAACAGGGCATCAACTGCAATAATGAAGAGAGCAGGGGCTAAGGGGCATCCCTGTCTAATGGACCTTCCTAGAGAGATAATTTGAGTCAAGGATCCGTTAAATTTAACCTGAGTTGAGGTGTCTTTGAGTAAGACCATAATCCATTTGCATAATTCTGTTGGGAAACCAAAAGCTTCTAACATAGTCAGGATAAATCCCCATTCTACCCTGTCATATGCTTTTTCAAAATCTAGGAGGAACATGGCTATGTTTTGTTTCGAGGTCCTCACCCATTCATGGCCTCCCAACTGGTAATTAAATTTTCCAGTATATATCTTCCTTTGATGAAGCTTGTTTGTGTAGAACAGATGAATTTGGGGAGAATGTTTTCTAGTATGATCGCTAGAGCTTTGGCCAAAATTTTGTAGGACACATTAAGAAGTGTTATTGGTCTCCAGTTTTTGATCAGGGATTTGTCCCCATCTTTGGGAAGTAATTTGATAATCCCACTGTTAAGTTTTTCTCCTAGAGAGCCAGTGTTAAAAGATTCAGTGTAGAGTTCATGTAGGTCATGACTCACCCAATCCTCATTAGCTTTGTAGAATTCTATCGTCAGCCCATCCGGGCCTAGAGCTTTATCATTATTCAAGGTCTTGATGGCATTCTTTACCTCTTGTAGAGTGATAGGTCCTCTTAATGTCCGAGCATCTGCCTCTGAGATTTTAGGAGGAATAATCTTTTTGCACTTTTCTCTTGCTTCCCGGGAGGTAGCAGATTCTTCAGATGTGAAGAGACTTTTATAGAAATGGAAGAATGCCTCTTTGATATCCTCCAATTCTTTAACTTCTTTGTTTTCTACCCAAATCCTACCAATCTGCTCTCTACACTATTTCTATTTTAGCATATTAAAGAAAAATTTGGATCCTTTGACTCCAACTTGCATCCAATGTGCTCAAGCCCTAATTATGGCCCCTCTAGTCTTAGCCTACTAATGTTTTCTGAGTCTATCCCTAGCCAAGGCTACTTCATGGGTAAGTTCAATACTGCTTGGGTTGTCTTGAATCTTAGCTTCACACAAGTGGAAATTTTCAGCTAGAGTTTTTTCTTTCCATCAAAAATCTTTTGCTTTCTTTTGTCCTATGGTTTGGAGTAGCACTTGCTAGCTATCCACATTCTGGTTCCATCTTTCCACACAAGAGTTCAATAATCTATTCCTTCTATTAAACATTCTGACAATCTTGACCGCACTCAACACATTTGTATCTAAGAGAAGGCTAGAATTCAGAAGGAATTTATCCTTTGGGGTCCCCTACTTCTCTGGGTAGTCCCTGAGTCTAACTTGACATATGATAGGATGGTGGTCTGAAAGAGTGGTCGGAAGAACTGATACTGGACTGCCATTATCACCTAGGTTGAAGGTGAAATGGTCCTTATTAGCATAGAACCTATCCAACCTACAAAAGATCCTATGTTTCCCACTCTGGAAATTGCACCATGGGTACCAAATATCAGAGACATCTTTCTTTTTGTAGAACAGAGGGTCAAACAGTCTCTTCCAGTTCTTCAATCCTTCCTAGTGAATTTTCTCCATCCATTTCCATTCTAGTGGTATACCTCCATACTTGTCCTCCCAATTTTCAATCATGTTAAAATCACCTCCCACCAACCAGGGGATGTTTGGCAATGTGACGATCCAGTCCCATAGTGCAGTTCTATCCCTGTAATCATTAGGGGCATAAATGGAGCAAATTCCAAATCTGGATCCATTATCATCTAGGGATACCCATACTGCTCTATTACAAGGTGAGCATCCTTGTCTTACAATACACTCTTTCCATCTAGGGTTGATAAGAATCCCAACACCTCCTCTACCTCTATCATGGTTTGAGGAGATTTTAATAGAATCTTTCCATATGAATTCTAGGGTGACTTCCAAGGTAAATTTTATAGCCTTGAGTTCTTGAAGCATAATAAAGTCTGCATTCTTATGTTGGTTAACAAACCTTCTAATCATTTGCTTCCTATCTAGAGATTCCAAACCCCTGATATTCCAAGAGATGCATTTCATATAGGTTCAGATTATTGATTTATTTTTTGGATGCTTTAAACTTGTTAAAGCATCTCGGGAGGTCTTTCTTCTCCTCATTATTCTTTCTGTTAATGGTGCCCTTTTTTTTGGATCCCAGAGGCCTACCCCTTCTTCTTCTAGGGATTGCCTCGAGATTTTCAGTATTGGAAGTCCAATCTCCTTCTTCTCCTAGACATTCCTCTCCCTGGTCTTCTTCATCTAGCTCGGACTCTTTCCTAGCGATCCCCTGATTGGGGGGCTCTGGGGTCTCAGCATAGGATGCCAAAGCCATCAAACTATCTGAATGGTCTAGAGTAGCACCAACACTAGATATTGGATTGCATCTACCTGCCTTAGGGTCAGCAACAATGACCTCAATAACACAAGACTCTTCAAGTTCTACAAACTTCTTAGGGGGGATGATAGAACTCGAGTCAGGAGTGAGTTCAGTTTGAGAGGGGAGTTCAACCTTGGTAGTGAAAGGAGGATACTTTGTTAGAGTCTCCTAAAATGAGACATCCATGTCTACTGAGCTTCTGTGAGAAGTAGCATTCACTAACCCAACCTGGCTCCCTCCCAAGCTCAACACACTACTCACTTCGACTCTATCCTTAGGGTTAAGAGCACCAGGATTACCACCATTAGGGACTAGGTTAGAGAATTTCATCTTCGGGGGGACCTCAAGACCATCATCCTCCATAGGAGATGTTAACATGCAATCCAGATTAGTCTTATTAGTTAAATTACTACGACCATTTGCCCTAATTTTTTCCAATGCTAGTTGCTGAGTATTTTTCCTCCTTCTCTTCTTCGGGTTTTTCCCCACACTCTGAAATTCCTCTTACGAATTTTCATTCATTTGTTTATGAGCAATTGAGATTGTAGAATGGGGGGTGGGGGGAACACCAGATCTCTCAGAGTCGAGACTTTTCCCCCCTCCAAGGTTTTAGAATCTTCCCCTTTTAACAAGTTCTTGATTTTATTGCTAGTGTCGTTAAGTTTATCCATGTTTGGGATCATTTCATTAATAGGTGGTGGGTTATCGGATTGACTATGAGGTCTATCTGAGCCCTTAGATTTATTAATTATCGAGCAATTCCTATGGATATGCCCTTCTTTCCTATAGAGAAAGCACGCATTCAACCCACCGATGATTTCAATGGGGCAAACCATAATTCCAATTTCAAGATTAATATTAATCATTTTGGGGAAGTCACGCCCAAGATTAAGTGATAACAAAACCCTAGCATCTAAATGAGGTATAAGCGAGGATGAGTTGTCCATCCGAATAGTTTTGCCTATCGGTTCCAGAATTTGGGGTAAGAATTTCCATAATAGTGGAGGTACTTCTTGAATTAAAACCCATCTAGGGCACGAGAGTGCAATAATTTCTTCATTAACCACCTCCGGTGTCCATTCTAGGGCATGAAATGTGCATTTCCCAATAGACCAGTATTGTTTACTAAGCACTTCTTTCTACATTTTATGATCTTTAAAAAAAATAACAAACAATCCTTTTTGAATGAGTCTATAGAATGAAATGAAATACCCTAATTTAGTATTCCACACATTCCTAATCCAATCATCAATGAATTTACGAGCAGGGCATTTATCCAAATCCACAGTGGCAAAGAAAATTGTAGTGTCCCTAAGTCTATCCTTTTCCAAATTGATTTCTTTACACATTAATTCATTAGGAGATATGGAGATAGACTCCCAGGTCAAGTGAGGGTCCTTACCTTCTCCATAGGGGCTACCATTAGGGTTTGTGACAAACATCGCACCTTCAACGATAGCGGGAGAAGACGAAGTGACCGCATCTTTGAAGGATTTCATTTTAAATGGGGTATCCATGTTGGTTTTTGCAGCGCCTCTGGAAGAGTCATCCATTGCCCGACATTAAATGCCCGCACAAGAGAAGGCAGAGAGAGTCGACGGTGAAGAAGAACTGGTTCACTTTGCCCATTGTTAAACTCTTCTTGATTTAAAAGACCTTCCTTTTTTTAACCGCTGCATCTAACTGTAATACACTTTACGCTGTTGTGTTTGAAAATTGGATGTGCCTGTAAACTGTGATTACAATGATCAATCTTGCCATGAAAGGAATTTGTAGGGTTGCTATATCTGCTGATTTCTTCAATTATTTCTAACTAAGGTGGCTGAATCTCTCATCTTTTCAGCCAGATTGTCTGTTGCAGATTGTCTCCATGTGTACCCGATCTTCAATTCTTTTTTGTCAATTAATTCCTTTTTTGATGATTTAATGGAAAATTGATTTATTTAAATAAATATGCTAGGATATTTAATAAAATAAATAAGATAATTGTTTAAAATGATTTATTTGGAATGATCAATTAATTAAATAAATATTTAATTAATATTGAGTGATTAATTTGCCATGTGACATTGATGATTTAAAGAATTACTTGTGTGCTCAAGATTTATTTAATTGCCTTTGGTTAGGACCTTGGTGATGTTGTCAAGATTAGGGGCCCATGGTTTAGATAGCCATTTTTAGGGTATTACATTTGCCCCTCTTTAAATTAATGTGTGAGCAACGCGTTGGTTCAAAGAAAATTTGATGTCTAGGAGATACTAGTTCTGAACTTGATTGATCACGAACCAGATGAAGAGCGAGGTATTCAGCTTGATTTGAAGTGATGAAGCTGAATAGAGTTGATTAAAGTGATACCGATCCCTAACTTGATTGTACTAGGAACGATAGAGAGTGAAGATACCAAACCTGAACTTGATTGATCAAGAAGCAGATCTTACTGATCTAGAACTTGATTGAACTAGACACAGTGAGTGAAGATAAAAAAAATCAATCTTGAACTTGATTGATCAAAATACGATGAGCGAAAAATAAACTATCTAGCTTGATTCGATGTGATGAAACTGAACACCTGCTTAGATTTAGCGTGTGATCAAAGATACTCTTTAAACTTTTGATTGAGTTTAAACAAATAAATAGCTTGATGAAAAGCGATGAAACTGATTAACGTTAAGAGATTGATTCAGACAAAGACAATATCAACTTGATATGAAGTGATGAAACTGATATTCCCCTAGAGATTGATTTGATTCAGATGATCGAGAAATCTCAACTTGATATAAAGTGATGAAGCTAAGATGCCCCTAGTGATAAGAATTTGATTAATTTTCTTTAGTTGAAAAAGAATTTTGCTCGACTTTCGATGAAGATTTGAAAATTTTCTTGACATTTGAAGATGTGAGGTCATAAGGTCACGAGTATGCCCCCTCGAGAGAGAAATCAAAAGATAGCGAGGGTACATAATGAATATAGGCAATTTTCAGCAATGATAAGTTGTTTGAGCACAAATTGATTTAGAGGAATTTTTGAAAATTTTGTGTTGATTGATAAGAAATTGAGCACAAAGTTGATTTGTAGAAATTAAATTGAGATTTAGCGTTGATTCATGAGAAATTGGGTAGAATTAGAAGAGAGAATGAGCTTTTGATGAAAAGCGCTAAGTCGTCCAAATTTTGTGAAATCGACTAGCAAAATGATCTTGAATTTTGATCCCAAAAATGGAGTCTGAACGGGCGAATTAGCTAAGGGTACAATTTTCATGTCCATCAGAGCAAGTTGAAAAATTAGGGTTTTGGCTATATAAGGGGTAAAAGTGTAATTTTCAATTCATTTTAACCCTCCAAGTTTGAAAATTCAAAAAGCCTTCTACGAAGAAAATGGTGGTCCCTACTTGTGAGCATCAATTCGAGTGCCAAAGATGAAATAATTGACCTCGACACTATGAGCCAATGGTAAGTGATCAATCTTAAGCCTCTTTATGTTCTCAATTTTGGATATTTTTGTTCATTTTTCAAGTTTTAGCACGTTTGAAGTCGGCCCTTCTCATTTTGTCATGCGAGATAGGATCCTGTCTCGTACAACAAAATGTTGAAGTATGTTTTGTTGTTTTAAGCCATTAGTTTCATCATTCTAACCCCACCCTTCTGTCGTACGACAACATGCATAAAAGACCATTTTGTCATTCAGAGTCTAATATTTTATCATATGGGGTTCTTTTGTCATATGAAGCCCAATCCTGACTTGTATGAGTTGTTGTGCTTCTATGTTTTGTCATTTGGGAAACAGTGAGCATTTTTTAAGGTCTAAACTTGAAATTTTGATTTTGCAATTGACGTAGTTGGATTTGCGTGATGTTTTTCTTCTCTTGTAGGCTTAAGTGGAATATTTTCTGATTCTTTGTTGTTTTGGTTTTTGCTGGTTCGATTGCCTCATGTTCTCTTAAAATGTGTTTATTCTCCTACCATGACATTAGTGTGGCAGTTATCAAAGGTTGATCAGGCTCATATTGATTTGTGCGGCTTGACACATCTTCTTGGGTTCCCAGACATCCGTGTGAATCACGGAATGCTCACAACATTGGTTGAACAATTCCATTCAGAGCATAATACCTTCCATTTGCTAGCTGGCAAGATGACTATCACTCCCGAGGATGTATATAGGATCCTTCATATCCGTTTTGTTGGGGATAAGGTGGATTATGATGTAGTGTAGCTACCTGGATTATAGGCAGTCAGGCATGTGTTTAGGGATCCTGATATTTTGACACGTTCCATCAGTTGGGACATCATGATGAGCAGGTACAGTGAGGAGTTTCCTCTGGCTTGTGTTCTAGCAGGGTTTATTGGTTTTTTCCTGATTCTAGATAGAGGATAGCAGGGTTTCCAATGCGGATGGGGCAGGATGCTAGAGATATTGATGGAGACCCCTTAGAGGCTTGGCTGGGGTTCTTGCATATTAGCCCACATGTATCATGAGATGTATGAGATTGTGTATAGGGAGGGCAAGAGCATGGCTGCAAGTGTGTTGATTTTATGGGTTTGGGCTTGGGAGCACCTCCCAGTTTGTTGACTAATTATAGATGATAGCATAGAGTTGGGGCAGCCGATTGTATATAGGTATGCAGGTTATGTTACACAGCCCCATTTGGGGAAGACCGATTTTTGGCGATGGCAGCTAGATGACCTGATAGCTGTTGTATGGAGACCTTATAGGGGCCTAGAGCCATGGGATGACTGGCAGCTAGTACACAAAGATCTTTTTGTTACGCACCCACTTATTGGCAGATCACAGACTATAGTAGAGCGATTTGTAGTTTCTCGAGTGATGAGGCAGTATGGTAGGCCTCAGGGGATCTCGCAGGAGTACACAACAGATGCGAGATATGCTCATGAAGAGAAGAAGGGATGGTCATCGAGGTTATCCTATGCCTTGAGTATGCAGGAGCTAACTGGTTTACAACATCTCAGATGGGATTACATGGATGATTTTGCAGATGCGGGGGTATTTCCCTAGTATAGGAATTGGTTCCAATAGCATCCATTCCCCAGAATCATAGATCTAGTTGAGCAGGCTCCTCATATTGAGGAGATTGAGGATGATGCCCCCGCATAGGGGCAGGGATAGAGATAGGGATAGGGATAGAGAACCAAGGTTCCAAGTTGGGCATGTGACAATCCTGGTGCTAGTAGCAGCAGGGTTCCAGCCGGGGTTGGAAAACAGAGGGGTGAGGGCAGATACCTAGGGAGTATAGGCATGAGAGTGGGCAGAGATGAGAAGGAGAGAGCAGTGCCGAGATAGGTTTGGCAGCAGAGGGAGGAGCAAGGTGGAGTTAGAGGTGGAGGTGGGGGTGGAGAGCCTGCGAGAGAGTAGGGGACTGATGTGGGATGGTCAATGAGAGCACGTCTTGTGGACCTACATTCACAGTTGAAATTGGATCAAAATTAGCTGGTGGAGCAAGACTGATAGCTAGCAGAGCTTAGGGCTGAGCGCGATTGTCAAGTCACAGAGATGAGAGTAGAGATAGATGCATTGCATCAGGAGGTCCTTCACCAGATGAGTAGGGCAACATACTATGTTGCAGCGTACAACGTAGTAGTTCCAATTTCGCAAGAGGTTGTACCATACTCGCAGTATATGGTGCAATCAGAGGGAGCTCGGGCACCTCATCAGGATCTCGGTTAGCAGGCTCCACCTCCTCCACCAGGAAATGATGGAGAGGCTGAGAGCTAGATATTCTTTTTGTAGACATACCCATTTTTTGTAGCCATATGATTCTTGCTCCAATGGGAGTTTGTATATGTCATTTGATATCATTTTGTACTCTGAGACTTTATACAATATATATATATAAATATATATATATATATATATGAGATCTGATTTGACTTCATTGTACTTGTGTTGATTGATTATGAGATGCTTTCTATATGCTTTATGCTACATGTATGCATATCTGAATTAACATGAATGTATGTAAGGCAAATGAATATGAATGTCTATTTTTGTTTCTTTTCATATGCAAATAAATGAATGTGAATGAGTAATGAGTAATGCAAATTTTTCATTTTTCTATGCAATAAGATGAATGCAAATGAGGAATAATGAAATGTATGAATCTATATAAGATGCTTATGTATGCAGCTAACATCTCAATACACAAGTACTCGATCGGAGAAATGATGAAAAGAGACCACTTAGCTAAGAAATGATGATGCTTCCAATTCTCATGCAAAAGATAAAGAGATCATTGTTGCCATACCAAAATCACTCTAAATTCACAAAATGTAGAATGAAATGCAAAATGATATGCAAAATGCAACCTAAACCTAGTCATTGGATTTTGAAAAGCTTAATTTTCATCATTGAGCGTTTTACAACCACAACAGACAGATTTAGAGTTCCTTTCTTTTCATGTGCAATATTAATTATCGTGTCCGCAATGACCCTTTTTTCATTCATTTCCTTGGACAAATTACACATGGACCTGGATTGCACAATAAAGAAATTCCCTCAAAATAAACAAAGAAATGATGCGAACCTCCCTATAGCATTCAAATAAGCAGAGTTGAGGTATGTGTGGCAATTTCACCTTAATGTGAAGGCACTTATCATAGACACCCAACCGATTAGATGTTTTCAAATCATCGGAATAATTCCTACAAGCAGAAAACAACAAAGATATTATGCCCCCAATCCTTTCTCCTCTTAGTCAAGATAGACTTCCTTGAGTTACTCAAAGAGATAATAATCTAAATTCAATAAAAGACAGCACACAAAGAAAATTTTCATGCATAGCTCAAACTGTTTAGTGATTGTTTTCAGTTATGTTGTTTTGCTTGTTTACTTGGTGATTCAGTAGTTAGGAGATAGGTGACTGATTCGGAGTGGATGATCGGGTATAACTGACGTAAAGATGACTTGGTTGATACTACTTAGGACATGTAAAGTGCTCTGTCGATTAACCTAAGACTAGGACAATGATCGGTTTCAAGCCATGAGGGTTCCAATGAACCAGGATGTGACAAAAGTGACTAAAATATATACAGGCAAAAGCAAAGATGCATGAAAGTGGGAATGCCAATGTTGCATTGATAGATGGAGTGCTTGAGTACAAGAGGTGCCTATTTGCCAGGTTTTCACCTGCTTGGCAGAGATTCTTGTTTTTTTTTTTTTTACCAAGGTGCCTGTTTACCATGTTTTCACCAAGGCATTTTCTCTCTTTTTCCTTTTTTTTTTTTTTTTTTCTCTTTTTCTTCTTCTTTTTTTTTGAATTTCTTCCGGACTTTTTTTTGATTTTTAGGATTTTTTCAAGACTTTTTCTGATTTTTAGGATTTCTTCAAGACTTTTTCTGATTTTTAGGATTTCTTTAGGACTTTTAGCTATATAGGCTGCTCGAGTAGATAATATTTAGGTGAATAATTTCTTCAGATGGATGGTGTTGATCGGTTCATAGATTCGCTCTCCTTCCAATGTTGAGACTTGATAGGCACCAGAGCCAAAAGCTTCAATAATGATATAGGGATCCAGCCAGTTGGGTCTGAACTTCCCTTTGTTGTCTCAAAACTGTTGATTTTTAAGATTTTCTCTTAGAACTAGGTCACCAACCTGAATTCTCATTGTCAAACATTTTTGTTATATCCTCTAGATATTCTCTTTTGATACACTCTGAGATGATCAAACACCACTTCTCGACGCTCATCCAACAATTCAAGCTCTTACAATCTAGATATTCTATAATCTTCACTAGTAAAAAGACCTTGCAAAGAAACTCTTAGAGATGGTATTTCCACCTCAATAGGTAATACTGCTTCAGACCCATACACCAAAGAAAAAGGTATAGCCCCAGTAGGTGTTCTGATACTTGTTCCATAAGCCCACAGGGTAGGATTGAGCTGCAGATGTCAGTCCTTTCCAAATTTATTGATTGTCCTAAGTAAGATAGTCAACAAATTCTTGTTAGATGCTTCCGCTTGTCCATTACCTTAAGGGTAGTACAGAGATGACCAATGTTGTTTTATTTTGAAATTTTCACAGATTTCATTTAGATCATTGTTCTTGAACTATCCTCCATTGTCAGTTATAATGGATGAAGGTATACCATACCTGCAGATGATATAATTAAGAATAAATAGATCTACTTATTTTTCGGTTGCTTTGATGAGCGGAACCGCTTCTACCCGCTTAGTGAGGTACTCAGTAGCAATGATAATAAATTTATGTCCGTTAGATGATACAGGATATATTTGGCCAATTAGATCAAACGCCCACTATTGAAAGGGCCAGTGTGTCACAAAGGGTATGAGATGCCTTGCTAGAGCATGGATAAGGTGCCCATGCAGTTGGCACTTTTCACAGGTTTTAGCAAATTTAATAGCTTCTTTCTCCATGTCTAGCCAGTAGTAGCTAGCCCTTAGTAGTTTTCGTGCTAAATTTAGACCATTCGAATGGGATCCACAAACACCTTCATGAACCTCAGATAATGCACGTTGGGACTCCTTAGTTTCTAAACATCTAAGAAAAGTATTATCTAAACCTTTATTGAATAGGTCATTAGAAATGATGATATACCATGACGCATTTCGGATTAGGTTCCTTTTTTCATTTTGGGAAAGATTAGTAGGGACAACTTGGTCATGCAGGTAAGAGTAAATGTGGCTATAACGAGATGAGTCATGTCCAATAATAGAACAGACCATCTGGGACTCGGGAGAATCATAGGCAGGATAATGTAACTCTTCCACCAGGAATTCAAAGCAAAAATTAGATTCCTGTAGCCATGGTATAGATGCCAAGGTGGCCATTGCATCCGCTGCTCTATTTGCTATTCTGGGGATCTACTGAAATGATACGAAGGTAAAGTATTTCTTGAGATCATCCACCATTCTCTTATAAGGCATCAGTTTCTCATCTCTTGTCTGATATAGGTCATTGATTTGGTTGATAATGAGTTGAGAATCGTCATAGATGTATAATTCAACAATCTTCCACTCGATGGCCAGCTTGATCCCATTTACCAAAGCTTCATATTTTGCAATGTTGTTTGTGCAAGGGAAGAGAATCTTGTAAGATTTTGGGATTGAATAATTTTGGGTTGTAATAAAAAGTATTCCAACACCAAAACCATGTTGAGTGAAAGACCCATCAAAGAACATTTTCCATGATTGTTGAGTAAGGTGCATGATTGATTCATCCGAGAATTTTATATGTAGAGGTTGATTGTCTTCAAGTGGAGCATCAACAAGTTGGTTTGCAATAACATGTCCTTTGATGGCTTTACGTTCCACATATTCAATATCAAATTTCATAAGAACCATGACCCATTTAGCTAGTCTTCCTATAAGCATTGCTTTACTGAGAAGATATTTGAGTGGATCAATCTTGGCTACCAGCTTAATAGAGTGTGCTAACATATAGTGCCTTAATTTTTGTGATGCAAAGACCAATTCCAAACATGCTTTCTCTATTATAGTGTACTTCATTTCATTAGACACCAATGTTCTACTGATATAATATATAGCACATTCCTTTTTATTGTCATCCTGTTGTGCCAGATGTGCCCCCAGTGCAGTATCTATAGCTGATATGTATAGAATAAATGGCTTACCTTGAATTTGTGGCATTAATATGGGTGGATTAGAAAGATATTCTTTGATTTGTTGTAAATGTTGTTCACAATATTTATCCCAGTTGTATTGAATTCCTTTCCTTAATACCTTTGTGAAGGGTTGAGCTTTGCCTGCCAGCTAAGATATAAAATGCCTTATTGATTGAAGATGGCCCTATAAACTTCTCATTTGACTGATATTCTTGGGCAGAGGCATTTCCATTATAGCTTGGACCTTTTCAGGGTCAACCTCATTTCCTTTTTTTGAAATTATGTAACCAAGCAATTTTCCTGATGTTACCCCAAATGCACACTTCTTAGGATTTAATCGGAGCTTGAATATTTCCACTCTATCTAGTATGAGGCCTAGTTCTTGAATATGCGTAGATCTCTTCATAGTTTTTACTAGGGTGTCATCAACATAATCTTCCATGTTTTTATGCATCATATCATGGAAGATAGTGGTTACTGCTCTTTGGTAAGTTGGACCTATGTTCTTTAGCCCAAATGACAAAACATTCCAGCAGAAGGTTCCCCATGCACATGTGAAAGTTGTCTTTTCTTGATCTTCAGGCGCTATCTTGATCTGATTGTAACCAGAGAATCCATCCATTAATGAATACATCTCATATCCAATAGTCATATATACTATCATGTCAATTTTGGGCAATGGAAAATCATCTTTCAAACATGCTTTGTTGAGATCCTTGAAGTCTGTGCAAACTCTAATAGATTTGTCTGCCTTTGATACAGGTACTATGTTTGATATCCATTCTATGTAGTCTATAGCTCTGATAAATCCAGCTTTTAGCAATTTCTCTAGTTCAGCTTTGACTACTAGTGCCACATGAGGATGCATCTTACGGAGTTTTTGCTTGACTAGTTTAACTCCTGGTGTAATAGAGAGATGACGCATGATGAGATTGGGATCTAGTCCTAGCATATCTAAGTATGTCCATGGAAAGTTAATCTTCTTTTCTAAAAAAAGGTTGCTGAAATCTTTTAACTCTTCTACTGATAGTGATTGAGCTAAATGAATGATGTGTGGTGTCTCTTGACTCCCAATGTTCACTGGCTGAGTTGGCTCGATCAATATGGAAGATCTCTCCTAGAAGTGACTTGGTAGTATATCAAGTATCTCACCTTTAAGCGCCTTAGAGAGGTTTTCACCTTTAGGTATGTCCTTTATTTTCTCTTTTTTAGATTCTGACACTGCCACAATATGGTTTTCACCATCAGGTCTTTTATTTTTTATTTTTATTATTTTTGTGACTAAGATACTTGATATCTGTTTCAGTCCTATTTTCACTCTGTTCACTGGTGGAAGAGTTCATGGGTTCAACTGCATTGAGATAATAGGCTAACGTATAATCATTAGCAAAAGTAGGTACATTCAAGGGTTGGTTATAAAGAGTACAATCAATCAGTTTAGGATGTATTAGGGATAAGGTTGGAATGAGCTCAAGGGAGTTCAAGGTACTATTATCATGGCTTTGGACTGACCAGTTGAGTTCCAGAAGACTACCTTGCGTATGTGTCTCGAGACTAGGAAGAGTTATGACATGATTATCAAAATTCATGTTAGTATTTATTGGACCTAACCCAACCAACCTAATTCTATCATTGTCACCTACTTTAGATTGGACTACATACTGTGGTGTGACAGTAACAGGGTCAGCAGACAATATCTCAACATTAATGATAGAGTAGTCATAATGCATTGTTGAATAGTTGTTGTTATAAATAGAGCTCTTGTCTGAGTTATTGGAGTCATAGGATGAAGTTTCTGACTCATCTTCAAGATTCTTAGTAAAAGTATATATAGTATCAATACCCACATCTTTGATGCTACAAGTTCCTTCGTGATTTGGTTCATTAATTACTTGTATTTGACACACTTGTGGACATAACCTTGATGGTTTTGTTAATCCCTATCATCTGTTCCATTCAGCTTCCTCTGGATTGATGACTGGTTCTATTTTAGTAGCTTCTAATTCTTCTTTTATAGTTCTGTACCTAGTTTGTCTTATCTCATTAGAGGGAGAGTTGGTAGGTGAATAAATTGCTTGTGTCCATTCTTCCTCCAGTTGTTTTTCATAGTCTTCTTCTCTTTTTAGTCTGATTTCTTCCATTTCCCTTTGCATTCTTAGGCGTATCAACTCTTATGTGTCATCTATGATATCATTGGATTCTTCAGGGTTTTCTATAGTAGACGTATCTGAGAGATGGTCAGGACCCCATTCATACTCATTTGAATCAGTTTCTGAATCATCTACTTGTTGTCTACCAGTATATGTGATTGGAACTTTCAGTGGTGCAAACAATTCTCTGATCATGTATACTTCATCTGTCATATCCTCTGGGACTTCTACTTCCTATGGTATTATAGCTGATATAATTGGAACTTGATTACCATATTTTTCCTCTCTTTGGGTGGGCAATTCTTTTTGTTCATTGTCACACTCTTTCTGAGTTTGTGGAGTATTAATTTCTTGTGTTGTTAAAGGTAGTACATTTTTCTTCCACTTAAGTTGATAGTGGGACGTGTGCTTCTAATTTGATGACTTTCTTGGATCATATCCCACTCCAACTTTATCATTGGTAGACTTAGTTTATAACTAAATAGGTTCAACAATACCTTCTTGATGCTTGCCTAGAGGACTGGTACCTGAATATCCCATGCATTGGAGCATCTTATAGCCTAGACCATATTGTGTTGGGGAAATCTCACAATGTCATATTTCTTTGTTTGCACTATCTTCTTTGAAAAGCGATTTGAGAACATCATCCTCTTCTATTTCACCTACAAGAGAAGTAGAGGATTATATAAAGATACCATCATAAATGACTTTTGGAGTTGAATTTTGTGGCTTCATAGCCTCTGATGGTTTTGCTGATTGTCTTGGTGATGGAGGAAGAGACATTAGTGAGAGTATAGGCTCTATTTTATAGCCATCTCTGCTAGTGTTTGTGATTTCAATTTCTTTTCTAAATCTTTTAGCAAAGATTCTGAACTTTTAGCTATAGAGGTTGCTCTATTATGAGGAACAAAAGCATCAAGACTCTGCGTTAATGCATTGCATGTATAGCTTGTATCAACAGGAATACTGAATTCAACTCTATTATAAGGGAATTTCAAGCATTGATGATACATAGACGGTACTGCTTTCATTTCATGAATCCATGGCCTACCTAGTAAGATGTTATATGAAAGATGAAGATCTAGGACCTGAAAAATGACATCTCTTTCCATAGGTCCTACCCTAATTGGTAATCGTATTAGACCCTTAGAGGTTCTTTCTTCTTCATCATAAGCGTTGATTATTATTTTCTTTGTTAGATCAATAATGTTTTAAGAAAATCCTAGCTGTGTCAGTAGATTGTAGGTACAAATATTCAACCTAGCGCCTCCATCTATCAAAACACGTTTAACTCAGTGTTTATGGATCATGGCTTCAATGTGTAATGGATGGTTATGTGGGTGACTCAGTGAGTTATCATCTTCTTCAGAGAAAGTGAGGTAATAAGGTGAAGTCAAGTGACCCACCATAGATTGAAACCGATCTACGTCTAAATCTTTAGGGACACTGGTGGTAAGTAAAGCCTTGTCTAGGACCTCTCTATGAGAAGAAGAGATCTTAAGCAGTTCCAAAATGGAGATTTGAGCATTGGTTCTCTTCAATTATTTGACAATACTATAACCAAGAGAAGATGATAAAGCCAACTATTTTGATTTGGTCGTGATTGTGTCTATTTGTCTATTTGGTAGATTTGATGTTGTTTGATCGAAAGTTGAGGAACTAGCTCCTGGGAGAGTAATATTCCTTTGAGCGCGAGTCACAACATTAGCAGTTTGTGCTTGACTTTGGTGATCCTGGATTATGATCTAATTGCAATATTCAGGTTGAGAAGATTCAATCATGTTGATCACATTATCGTTGTTAGTGTAGGTATAATTGACTCTAGCTCCTCCCTTGGATTTTGAGGAATCTCCTTGTTCATAAGTCAATAAGGGATCTTTAAAGGCCTTATGATCAACATTAGTCATGTGATTCCCAACAACGATCTTGCCTACATCAATGAGATCTTTGATTTCATGTCAGAGCTTCATGTAGTTGTTTATGTTATGCCCCTTGTTCTGATGGTAGTCATAGTATTCATTTTCTCTCCACCATTTGGGTCTAATTTCTGGGTCATATGGTCTAGAATTGTCTGGCAATGTTATCAGATTATTTGCCAATAAATGTTTAAAATCTGATTCATATGATTCATCTAGAGGAGTAAAATCACGCTTAGGTTTTGAAATCCAATGGTTTTCTTTAAACCATTCTCTTGCTTTCTTCAGAGGATTTTCTGTCGTAGTTTCAGCTACCTTGAGTGCTTGCATGCCACTGGCCAAGTTAAATATTGTGGATTTTGTTTTTTCTTGGACAATATCCACCACTCCACCACTAACAATGTTCTTGTTGTTATCTTTGCCATATTTCTAGTATTTTGTCTTTTCTTTACAACTAGAACCTTGCGACGTTTCTTTCCAAAGTGATATATCTCCCTTTTTTATAAGCACATCTTCCATTCTAAGGGTATTATCTACCATTTTGTTGAATGAAGGATATACTTGCATCTAGACATTGTACTTTAATTCAGGGATTAAGTTGTTGACAAAGATATCCATTTTCTCAAGATCTGGGATAGTCCATGAATATCTAGAGAACATATTTCTCCATCGTTGGAGAAAAGTAAGAAAGGGTTCTCCTATTTTTTGTTTGGTATTGCAAAGCTCTATCATAGTGACTGGGTGACGAATGTTGTAGGAGTATTTCTATAGGAATAGTTGGATTAATTATTTGAAAGTTTTTATTCCCATGGGTAGACTTGAGAACCATTCCATAGCTTGCCCCCCTAAACTTCTCAGGAAAAGGCGCATGAGATACGTTTAGTTGTGCATGAAATCCATACATAAAGCACAAAATTATCTGATATGATCTTGAGGGTCTGTATTCCCATCATATTTTCCAAACATAGGAATTTCTACTCTTGAGGGAAATGGAGGCATGTAAAGGTTTTTGTCAAATAGGAATGGGCATATTGTGTCCAGAGAATATTGTTTTGGTGTTTTATCTTTGTTTTTTAGTTTTGTGACCTTAGTTTGTAATGCTTGCATTTGTTTGTTTATCCTTCCCAATGGTGTCTCTTCCTCTTTAGTGAGGAGGGCCTCCACATTATAACCAGTAGGAGTTTTGGCACCTTGATTTTCTAATTCTAGTAAATAGTCTTCTTTTTCCCTAGCCATGATGACCTTCATCATTTTTCGGAACTCTTTATCATTCTGACATCTATGTATTTCAACCTCGAGAGGCTCAGGGATTTTAGATTCAGTTGATGAGGACTCACTATCAGTGGCATGATTTCTGAAGTTGTCATGAGTGTCTCATTTACTAGCTTGTCTTTCTTGCCTTTCTCTAGACATGGTGGGAGATAGGGCTGACCAAAGATTGGTAGATCGTAAACTAGTATTTGTGACGAGGATGGTTTATTTGGAAAGAGGTTTTCTACAAAGAATAGATTGTTGTTTGACAAAAAGGGTGTTTCTTTTTCTTTGTCTATTTTGCTGTGAGAGTTTCTGGTTTGAATAGGCATTTGCAACTGATGGGACCGAGAGCTAGATGTGTTGCAAAAGTCAAGATCAAATTGTAGCTAGTTATTCGTTTAACATAGTGATTGAGAGAAGTTACTAAGATCTAGTATGGTTTCAGGAATGTTCTATCCTGTGTAAGACATTATCTAAGCTAACTTAGGTTTGATAAGATATTGTTTGAACTAGCTGAGAGATGATCCACAAAATCATGCAACGCAACGACAGGGGTACACTATCAAGATTGTTTATACTCCAAAGGATGATAACCAGTTTTAGGCTCGCTGTAGACTATTTTAGGCAGGTTTGACTATTCTAGACTGGCAAAATCAGAGACTCAAATGATAGGATTTCTAAGACTATATGACAGTATAATAGCTTCAAGAAAATAATAGTTTTGTTTCGTATGAGTTGTTGCCTAGTACCGTATGACAAATAGATATGTCCTGAATGACAAAGGATTCAGTGCAGTTCTATTTCATATGACACAGGATTTAACTTAGGATGACAAATTTCTAGTTTCATACGACAGAGGATTGAGCTCTAATGACATATTAGCAGACTCATACGACATAGGATATGGTGCAGGATTATAAATGATCAGGTTTGTACGATTGTTAATAGTTTAGAGACAAAAAATTTGAGTTTTTTAATAGCTGAGTATGACAACTGAGTATGACCAATTCTGAGATGGACTAATTTTTTACTAGGATAGACTAGTTTTGGATAGATTTTCGACCTAGGGTAGACTATTTCTGATATGGACAGAGTTTATCACTGTGTTGTTTGATTTGTTTTCTCCAGTTTTAGTTTTCCAATTTTAGTTTTAGGGATGAAAACATAGAAAACACACAGTATGAATAGTAATTCCAATCATAGCATGCAAACCCTATGGAAGTTGGCTTAGAGAAGAAAACCTTTACTTGCTAACTTAGGTACACACCCAATAGCTAATTAGAATACAGTCTCTGAGTCTCACGCAATGGATTCTCAATGCCGTATTAGCCGACTCCAAATGCTAGTGGGGGCATGATATGGCAAGTTTCTTGGGAGAGTTACTATCTCTCTTGCACAAAGATTATCAACCTTTCAGAGGTGAATCGGGTAGCTTCTAATTTTAATTGGATCTAGTAAGGGGTCCATTCGACATGTCAAGGTATAAACTCAATTAAGAGGTCTCCCAGCCTTGAAAACCAAGGTTCAATATACCCGAAGGTACTGAGGAGAGCTATTCCCAAGCACTGTCGTTGACTTGATTTTCATCAAATCACATTTATTTTAGATTGGGTTGGAGTAATTGGCTTTTAGTCATTCCCACTTAGGTTGTTCCCCTCACACCAGCCATAACGACTTTAAGAGTTTTTAAGCTCCTCAAGAGGGCAGGCCTGCTAAAGATGTACAAATCTCAAACAAAGAAAATGCCTCAAGGGTCTAGATTTCTGATTGTCTAAAAAGATAAGAGCATACTCTCCTACCTCTCGAAATTTACTTAAAACATGAAATACAGATTTGTTCTTTAACCAGATAGCAAGTTAGGTTCCTAAAAAATGAATTTAAAGAATACACGATGTTTGGTTGATTCTCTTTAGACAACCTGCAAAAACAACGTATCAGTAGTCATGTTGTTTTCATTCTTTGATAGGCATATGTTTGATTGATAAATTCTTTACAAGCGTCCTACAAGAAACTGGTTAAGCTATGAAAATATCAGGCAGACAAAAGATGATTCAAGGTTAGCGTCAGTATCATCAAAATTTGACAGAACACCTGAAAAGTGAAACTTTCTTTAACCCAACAGAATACAAAATCATACGACAATTATCATAGAATGAAACGACAAAAGGCTTTTATCGTATGAGTCAGAAATGAGCATAGGATGACAGAAGATAAAATCAGATTATCAGAACAGTATGTCATACGACACCATTTTGTGATTTGTACGACAAATAACAAGATTCAATATAATGTCGTACGATGCAGTGATACTACTCGTATGACATTTCACAGAGATTGTATGGACAAAACCTACAGGATAAAAAAAAAGATTTTGAGGCAAAAAAAAATTAGTTTCCTGCCCCACAGTGGGCACCAAAAATGTGTGTGTGAAAAGTGGACCTATATCTGTATCTGGAATACACAACACTTCAATTAAGTCATTAGATGCATGGTTAGTAAATCAAAAATCAATGAATAATAAACCATTACAAAAGAGACCCATTGCCTTCTAGTAGATGTGAGTTTAGATTGCTCTCAGATTGCTAAGCTATCCAGTGACTAGACAACACCTAAACAAAGGATTTTTAAATCTATATGAGCATGAATATGAGCTAAATGAATGCAAGATTAATCTGACATGATTTAAGTAATATATAAATATTTAAGCTAAATGATTTAAGCAATATGAAATAACTAATATGCAGTATCTCAATGCAAATTCTCAATGAACCTAGAGCAAAAACAACATAATAACAATATATTCTCCAGGATTTTTTGAATGAGAGATGAGAGCTTGAATTTATAGAAAATTTAGAAAGAAACCAAATGCTAAGATCAAATGATGATGAGCGGTCAAGATTTTCCAAGAGGAAGCACAATCTAGGTGAATTGGTGTGATTGGATGCTTTTCTCAGTTTTAAAGGAAATTGAACTAAAATTAAGATAAAATCAGGAAAAAACTGATTTATTCTCTATTTCATTCAAATTTAATATTTAATTGTTTTAATTGCTTTCTTTGATATTATCTATCAATTTTTAATTTGTTTTTCAAGATTATCTCCAATTGATTTCTTTTCTCAATTTTTAATTCTTTTTTGTCAATTAATTCCTTTTTTTATGATTTAATGGCAAATTGATTTATTTAAATAAATATGCTAGTATATTTAATAAAATAAATAAGATAATTGTTTAAAATGATTTACTTGGAATGATCAGTTAATTAAATAAATATTTAATTATTATTGAGTGATTAATTTGCCATGTGACATTGATGATTTAAAGAATTACATGTGTGCTCAAGATTTATTTAATTGTCGCTGGTTAGGACCTTGGTGATGCTGTCGAGATTAGGGGCCCATGGTTTATATGACCATTTTTAGGGTATTACAGGTTGCAGATGAAGTGGAATGAGTTGTAGAGGTGATTGGAAATGTGTAGAAGGTGTGGCTTTAGGTCCTACATTGATCATACAATGTGCTTATTCCATCAGAATTGTTTTAGGTATGTTATAGGTTGAAATCCATTGAAAATCCTCATGGTTGGTAGTTTTTGGTGAGGCAGGTTTTTGTCTCATTGACATATCTTTGTCAATGAGACCTAGTCTTTCACTAAGACCCCTTTTAGCTCCTATGGAGCTTCACTATTATATCAATATGCATTCTTTCGGTGACTATATTCTGGTCTCAGTAATATAGCCTTGTTTTGTTGTGAGATGGCAGTGCAACAAGACAACTTTTATCTCTTATTGGCCTATCGCGTCCCATTAAAAAAGTGGAAGTGTATCTCTTTTGTTCCTAAGTTTGTGTTTCTCCCAATCCTCTAATCTCGAATGTGGACCCTGCCAATAATCTCATGTCTTATTTTTTCTGATTGCATCTAACTAAAAAAATTAAAGTCATTTTGTTCTCAGTTTTGACTTTTGGTCGATCTTCAATCTTCGATAGTCAAGCCCACTTTGTCTAAGTGTCTACAAATGTCCAGGGGGTGTATTCTCATTGGTTTCATGTGGGCCCTTTTCTCCTTTGCACCCCATGTGGCCAAGTGGTAGGTGTTGATTGGATCTCTCTATCATGTGGGCCCTATGGTGAAATGGTCTTTTGCCATGACTTGCCCTTTCAGAAAGACCTCTTCTTACCTCTTGTCGACTTTTCTTGTTACACCAACATTCCCCTTTACCATTGTGAATTATTTTTGGTTTGGACGACATGCTTCGGTTTCACTATAACTGTAAATGGGCCTTGGCGATTTCAGTGAGACATCCTAGTTTGGTAAGACTCTCATTGGCCTATATAGAACCTTTGGAGCTATACCAAAATACCTTTTTGGGTGTGATGAATTTCATGTCTAGCTGAAATATGTTCCCCCCTTTGGTAATGACCCTTCTTGGTTCTGGGTCCACCTTACCCATGTGTCCACATGGTCTAGTTAGCAACCCTTTTATGGCCCAATCATGCATTATGGTGTTCATGTGGGGATTGTCTGCCTTTTTCAATGTGTCCTTGGGTTTCAATATGACTCAAAATAGCCTCTTACTGACAAACATAAGATATAGAAATATGGTGGTTTTGATGTGACACAATCATTGTCACATCGACAAAGGGTAGCGATTGTGTTCTCTTCAGTGTAACTCCAAAAGTGTCTTGCCAACAAGGTTTTATTTTCAATGTAACATGGTATTTCAGCATGACACCAAATCGGCTTTGCAGACCCTTAAAGCTATAGAAATAGACTTATTTTTTTTCTGTGATGCACTTGGTTTCTAAGCGAAATACTTCATAGTCATAGTTTGATCAAATGTAAGGATTTTAACGTCTCCAATGCAGCTTGATTGGTTATTGGTCCACTTGGGCTTTTGACAAGTGAAGACTAGATGATATGGATGGTCAATCTGGAGATGTGGAGCTCTCAAAAGAAATGAATGTGAATCCGAATGATAGAAGATTTTACATGCAGATATGGAGAACATAAGTGAAGTAGTTTTACAATTCAATCAAAGTAGGTCGAGAAAGAATGATGCAACATTTAATGAAGACAAATGATGCAGAATGTTGTGTGGCTCTAGAATGATCTAAAAATATACAAACGAGATGCTAGACCAAATGATTGCTAATTTTAATAACCTAACTAAAGAAGAATGATTTGAATACAGAAGGTTTCCAAGAGAATTCATTTATTATTGATGACTATTTGGTTGAACAAAATGAATAGATAATCCAATCAGCCTACATATATGATTTCTCAGAAGCTTGAGAAGATAAAGTGTTGAAATCTTTTGGAGGGAAAAATCATGCATGGACAGAGATGGCCTAAAAGAAGATATCTTTGATGTGATGCCAAGTAGGTAGATGAGTTGAGTTGGTAGAGAGAGAGAGAGAGAGAGAGAGAGAGAGAGTGAGAGGTTATTCTAAATCAAAAAAATAAGTGAAAATTAATAAGTGTGGTTGTGGAGAAGAAATTGAGCAGATAGAGAGTGAAAAGAAGTAGCAGAGAAAGATAGAGGAGTGAGACTAATGTGTGAATGCTAAACTGAAAAAGGGTTCTCTTTGAAGAAAGTGGGTGTGTTGCAGAAAAGAGAGGTGTGTACATCAAAAGAGAGTTGCAAAAAAGAAATGTTTTTATGTTGAATATTGAGAGGTGAGCATTCTGAGAAGGTGTGTACGCAAGAACAAAATGTTGTCATTGATGTCAATTGGTATAGGATGGCAACCAGTATGGGAAATGTATGTGTAGTACTATCATTGATGCATACTGGAAGTGATGTCTTTGATGTCACCTATCTTAGTAGGTCACCGGTAAGGAAGAGAGTGTCATCCAGCACAATGGCCATTGGAGTCACCTGTACACAAGTTAGTATTGACTTGTGTTGAATACATGGACAAGAGACTGATATGATATAACAACTAGTAAATGATGACATCTTTAAGAGAGAAAGATGTGTTGTTCTCAAATTCTGATTTCCCTGTCTCCTCTGTAAGAAAATTAGAGCCTTTGTCGCATAAAGAGAGAACAATAAGAAAATAGAAATCTAGAATAACATATAACAAGGTTTATTACAAAACCTTCTACACTTTAAGCTTATCCTAAGCTTAGGTGGGTATACCTTTTGTGAATACTTTCACAATTATAATATAAGATCCACAATAAACTAGTGCTAGAAATCTATAAACCTTGTCACCTTAAACAATACTAAAACATAAAAGAAAACCTATGTTCATTTTCAATTTGGACCCCAAGAAAGATAGAAAAAACTCCACAAATAATATCAGTGCCTTATCCAGGCTACAGAGTCACCCAAAAATAGACAAGAATTATGAATCAGGATATTCACATACATTTCATCACTTTGGCTTCACCAACCTAATATATGCCTGACATTTATATATTTTTTTCATTTATGCTAGACCCAGTCATCAAATTCAAGCAGAAAACTATTGATTTACTAACAAGAAGATTTCACGTATATTTAATTTCCCTCATTGAGAGAAAAACCTAAAACATGTATGTTAGATTGCCTTGCAAACCCTATTCAATCAAATAACCCTTGATTATTTAAAAGAAACCAGTAAATCAATGAATGCACACAAGAAGACAACAAAGATCTAGGCTCAAAATGCCTTGATCTGTATATTAATATTCATTTTCAAAATCGTACATAACTCAAGGTGATTTCTGAAAGTACCAGAAAACCTTAGATATATATCGGTAGAGTTTCTTTACAAATTCTTGTGATGCCTTTTCAATAGTCCTGGTATCCATTTATAATGATATGGATGTGAACAAGCTTCAGACTTTCCTAGGAATAGTTTGTTACAATCGTAATTCCATCTTAAAAGAGGTTACAATCATTTTTATTCCTAACTCCTTGAGGGTTGTTACAACACAGCAACATCAATTAATTATTCTTGAGCCTCCACTTCTTGTACCATATACTTGTCTCCACTCTTTAAATGTGTCATCATCAGGCCATGGAAAGTTAGTAATTTTCTTTCTCAAATTTTCAGCCCTTTTCCATGTGTTCCTTAGTTGCTTAATCTTTGTTTCCAAAAAACCGTAATGAGACTTCATTTTATCAATTTCTTCAATTGTCTGGTTAAACAAAGAGGTGTCATCTAAATTTATAACATCATTTATTCTTTGGGATAACTTATGGCCTAATTCGCCAAGCCATACCTTTTTATCTTTTAATCTATTTGCACTAACAAAACCTCCTAGGAAAAGTTCAAACTTTTGGTCTGTGTACTCCTTCCTATATAAATTTGCTTTCCTCTCCAAATTGGCTCTTGCTTCTACTAACCCAGACATTTTTTTTACTAACTCATAAGTAGACTTAACTGTGGCATATGCATTAGTTCCCTCCTGAGACAGGAACATGAGTTCTAAGTTTGACTCCTTAGCCACCCATTTATTCAAAATTGCCTCTAAGGCATCCTTATCCTTATTTACAACATTCAACATGCTGAAAATTATGTGCATGTATATATATACTATGGAAGCTCCCACTATGCCAGCAAATTACAATATGGTGCCTCTGACCTTCTCTTCATACTTGCTTGCAAAAACAACCTGATCTTGTTTCAAATTTTCTATCTCATCCTGAAGAGTCTCAGATGATTGAAAATCAAATGTCCCGGGGGAAGGGGGAAATTCAATGATTGGGACAGTGCATGGAGATGTTGCTAGAGTAGAGGTAATCATTAAAGTGGATGACTCACCTTTCTGTTGCTGCCCTTCAATCTGGCCTTTTAACTTTACAATTATATTATCATTGTGGGATAATTCCACTTTGGCTTCATTATAAGCCTTAAAGATCATCTCCAATTTTTCTTGGAGAATGGCCTTTTCCTTGGCCTCTCTTTTAGCTACAGCCACATTGAACTTTGCAGACTCCAAAGTTGTACTAGCAAGCTCCACCAACCCTGTGTCTTTTACTCTCTTTACAATCATGCCTCCTGAGTAAATGGATTCTAAGGATCCTCTTGTCTTCTTTCTTTCTTCCCTTCTCGAAGACCACATGACCAAAGCAGCATGATCCTTGCTAAAAGTCACTCCTTCTAGGGGCTTTGTTTCTTTTCTGACAACATCAAGGACTAATGCATCGGCTATGTCCCACTCAAGGAGAATCAATACCTTAGCTTTTGCTATCATTTCTCTCCCCTGCTCAGGGGTAGTGGCCTCAAATTCAGTCATCATTTCCCTTTTTACATCTTCAATTACATATGTCTCTTTATGAGGACGTTCAATCTTCCTCTTTTTACATCTCTCTTTAAAATGATCTATATTTTTTCTCCAAATGAATTGCATGAAAGATCTTGTTTTAACAAAATTATCATCAGCTAAGAATTCCTCACTAGCCTGTTTGATAATAGGGTCCAATTCTTTGCCCACAAATTCCTCCACAGTCAAGTCCATTTTAGGACTTGTTGGTTCTTCTGACATCCCTTCTTGCATTTCATCATATGTGTAAGCAATCTCCCCAAGACTTCCTAGTTGTAACAATTGTTCTGCCATTGCATACTCATCTCCCACGTGAATTGGGGATTGAGATGGAGAATATAAAGGCTCATTTGTTTGTACCTCTTTTCCTACCATTTTCCTTTTAGGAGAGTCTTGGATCTCCACTATGTCTACTAATGGCCCTTTTCCCTTTGAGGAGGAAGATTCACCCTTTGTTGGCATTAACACATTATAAGTAGGTCTTTTGTGCATCACATAATCACTTGGGGGCACTGTCTTGGCAAAAGAAGGCTTATCCAAGACAATTTTAACCTTATCAAGTTCATTCTTTAATATAGCCTCCCTCTTCTCCTTTAAAGTTTGCATTAAATCTTATAAGTAAAGAATCAAAAACTTGACCTTTTCCTCAAAAGGAGTAAAACTGGCCAAGGGGTCATAGCTACTATCAAATTGGTGGATGAAGTCCAGAGCTTTCTTAAAAGCTATCCACTTTTCTTTCCTCAATTCCTATTCATCTAGATTGAACTCATTTATGATCGAATCTTCAGGGAAATGGAACTGGTGGGCCTTACCTACACATCTAACTTTGTTCTTGAACATATTATTGAAGAAACCCTCTGGGTCAGCAAACCTTACCACTGTAGTAGAAAACTTGTATGGTTGAAGAAATTTATCAAAATGGACCCACCCACCTTTGGTAATTACAAACTGATGTGCCAGGGTGATAGTTGGGAAGATAGTTCCCCTCCCTTTATTTGTCAATTCTACCTCCTGCAGGCCTCCTATTTTTCTCAAGACTTCTGCAATTCCAATATTTAAGGGGACCCAATAAGGGAGAAGATAGGGAGTTCCTCTGAAACCGTAAACTCTAAAAATAGTTGAGACTGGGTACAGGTAAATGTCACCCCAGTTATGCACAATTTTAAGGTCTTCAGCAAACTCTTTCGGCCTGAGGAATTCAAGGAGAGCCTTAGGAATCCTAGGGTTTTCTGAAAACAAAAGGATTTTGAGCCTAGATGCAAAACATCTATCAAATTTGAGGTAACTATCATCCTCTCTATCTTGAGACATAATGGTGCTCCATAATTGTACCGACATTTCCTCCCCATCCTTCACTTTCAATAGTTCCATCTCTTTGGCAAAATAGTCAACACCCTTGAAAAAGGCCATATGCATGAGAGAATACCATGCAAAAGGTATGTCTACCTTTGCATTCTTTATCCCTATTAGGCCCTAGTGAATGGCATTAGCAAGGTAAGGAGCAAAATCAAAAGTCATATCCAAAGAAGGGTTTAAAATTTGTGCCATCATAAGCATATAATGAGTAGGCATGGTTGTCCCTGCATCCTCTCCAAGAATATGACATAGAGACTAGTACATTCCCTTAGCACTTAGGGTAAAGAAGTTCAAGGAGAAGGGCTCCATTGTACTTGGACCTACCATTGTCAATCCTCCAATCTTTGCAAATAATTATTTTAATGGACCACTTCTAAGATGATCCCTCTGTGCTTCATAGACTTGGGCAAGCATTTCAAAATTTATGGGCTCCAAATAGTTTGAGACCTCCCTAAGTCTAAACACCTTCCTAAATTCATCATCATTAATTTCAATCAGAGTCCCTCCACCTATACTCCTTATAACCTTAGCAACAGGGTCATAATTGTTTGCAATTTGAGTCAGGAGGTCAACATCCATGAAAACCCCAGACATTATAGGTTTTCCTACATCCAGCTCCCATATATTGTTGCTCAGAGTGGGGGAATTTCTTTGACTGAAGGCAACCTTAAAGAGTCCTAAACCGGGCATGCCTATTTGGGTGTCCCTTAGCCAATACCCTTTGTCAAATAGATTGTCGCTAACTCTCAAGCGAGGAGATTTGGACACAAGCTCCCTTACCTTTACTGCACTGTTAGTTGATAGAGTTAATTTCTCCATGAAGTCATCACAGATGGCTCTTTCTTGGTAATCCACCCTTCCCGTGAATTCTCTCTATGGTGCCATTTCAATAACTATCCTCTTTGAAATAAAAATTCAACAGACCTTCCAAAAATTGAGAAATTTAGCAACACCAAGCAATTGATAATCACACAGTATAATTACAAGAAACTTGTTTATTTGAGAAATTCAGCCCTATGCTCTGGTTCTTCTGCAAGAATTGTGAATGCACAAAGAAAGCTTTATCTCATGAAATATTTATTGTAGTACTTAAGGATTTGACTAGATCTAATAAAACAACATGCTTCAACAATCACTTGTTCATAAATTCAAAAAATGGCGCAACAGACAACATAATTTTGTTAAACTGTTTTCCCTTTTTGTCACTGATCCATGAAGGGTAAACATCAAGGACCTCAGCATAATGGATCAACGACTACCATTGGATCACACATAACTTACATCCATTTTACCTTACCTAGGCCATCAACTGTCAAAATGGGTTCCATTTATTTGTCACTGATCCGTGAAGGGTAAACTTCAGACACCTTCGCATAGCGGATTAGCGACCATCGTTAGATCATAGACTAACTGCTCAACTTTAATAATCACTGTAACTACCTGCCTTTTAAAACCCGACCTTAACCACTACCACTGGCAGTTTGTTGCTAATTCACAAGCTTTAATATTTGTGCAACTTCCTCTTGCGGTATAGCGATAACCATTGATGGATCCTGAACATGCTTGGTCTTTACCTTTTCACCGTGACCGTTCACCGTTACAATTTTATCTTAACCGTGGCTGCCAATGGTTTTTCTCTGGTTTGCAGGCTTAATGGATGAGCTATTTCCCTCGGTGGTATAGCAACAACCGTTGATTCACATCAAACCTGCCCAGCCTTTAAACACCTTAACTTTCAAAGTGGGCCCTTCATGTTATTCCACTCACCTACAAACTTCCACCAGATGTATCCACATGCCAATTACTTATTGGTTCAAGAGTTTGGTAGTTCCCATCTTATGACCACCACATGGACCTTTTGATGACTGAATCACTTCTTTCTCCTCATGTAGACTTCCTATCCTTACCATTTGGTCTGCCACGTAGCCTGTTCCATCATTGCCACCTTGGCAAGTCCCGCCAGCTCATTGCCACTCGGATTGCTAGCTCATCGATCGCTACTCCGCGAAGGGTAAACTTCAAACACCTTTACATTGCAAAGTAGCAACAACCCTCCATCATCATCC
Source organism: Cryptomeria japonica (assembly GCF_030272615.1). NCBI lineage: Eukaryota > Viridiplantae > Streptophyta > Pinopsida > Cupressales > Cupressaceae > Cryptomeria > Cryptomeria japonica. The sequence continues at coordinate 447,433,108 of NC_081408.1, forward strand.
AACCTATCGGTACTTTAACCTCGCAGAGACATTCTCAAAAAGGTAGGCCCCACCATTAGTCGCTACTCTATGAAGGGTAAACATCAGGCACCTTCCCTTTGCAGAGTGCAGACAACCATTGATCATTTTGGAACTTGTTGGCTATTTAACACCCATAACCTTCAAAAGGTTAGGCCCCACCAATAGTCACTACTCCGCAAAGGGTAAACATCAAGCACCTTTTCTTTGTGGAGTGGCGACAACCGTTGATCTTTTTGGAACTTGCACAATCATTACATAACCCGACGGGGAAATCCAAACTTAGGAAAAAGGCAAAAAATTAAAGAAATATTAAACCCGCCTAAAGCCAGACTGAAAAGGGGGGCCCCTTTCTAACGACAGATGGACCCTTCCACTTAAGTGGAAATAGTAATGAGGAAACATAAGGGAATACTTTCACATATGCAGAATTTCAAAGTACAGAACCCTAAACCCTTAGAAAAATAACCCTAAGGAACCAACAAGACATTAAAAACCTGACAATAAATGGATCAAAAGGAAAAACTCCCAATATCAAAAATAGTGACAACAAGATGTTGGGATGTTGATTGTGATGAAGAGATGAAATGTTACAAAAATTACATCAACACTGGAGGTGAAGTATATGTAGGCCACTAGTATGCTATTGGATATCAATCTCCAGGACTCCCACCAGATTAAGAGATGTGTGACACTGAGTGTGCCCCATCAAACCATGTGTGTCTAATTGAAGATGTATATGATCAATGTCAACTAAGGCATGTTAGTGCAATGCCAGAAGCATAATGAGATGATAAGGATCCTCTCCCACCGGTAAGTGGTAATACTGATCTTATCTCCTATTATGCATGGAATGCATCATAGTCCTTCAAGATAAGACAAAAGAGTAGATGGAAGCTAATTGAAGGCTCACACCAGATCAACCGGTGAAACACTAAGTTGCCTTAGGTGCATGAGATCAGGTATGTGTACTGGCTCTATAGGGGCATACACAATATGTTGTCGGTATAGTGAAAGAAGGATATATTTGTCACTTTGACAAACCTATTAATAGGAGAACCAGTCAAATAATGAAGAAGGCAAGGTTGAGCAGTTGCAGAAAGGGAGAGCAACCAGATTGAAGATAAAGTTTGTTGAAGGTTGGTGACACTGTGTCATCAAGGTGGTTGCTAGTAAGTATGTCCACCAATACAGTTGACAAGGTATAGAAGTGAAAGGATCCCATTTGTTAAAGATGTGCATGAGGTAGGTTGGCAAGTGTGATGACTAGTTTAGGTGTTCCACCGGAAGAGAAGCAAAGTGCAAGGTTGAAGACAAACTAGATAGGGTATAACCTACAGGGTTTATGACCGGTAGATGAACCTAGTTGTGTGGCTAGTTGGTGATCTTGTCTAGATGGACACATAAGACCTAGTAGAGGTGGATGTTGACTATCATTACACATAGGAGATAGGTGCCATGCAAATGGTGGTTGGTGAATATTTGTCGGTGAGATTGGCGGTGACTGTCGATATTAATATTGATAGCATGTTTCATGGGTCGAGTGCAGAAGTGTGTGGGTCAAGGTTGATCAGAGGACAAAGATCTCATTTGATGACCTATTGATTGAGGCTGAGTGTACATATGTTGATTAGGGTAGGTGAATCTATCTGTGTGATCGCTTCATAGGTATTTGACAATTGCAGACCAAAGGAGGTTTTCTGTTTTCCAAATAGGGCAAATGTGTTCTGAATGCAGCAGGATTTTGAAAAGTTTGATTGATCTGTTGTAGGTGGGTGATCTCTTAACAGAGATCTGATTGGATTTGGTTTGCCTCAGGTTTGATGAAGAAGCCCTAGTGAGCCAAAATTTTTAATGTCAGTCATGGCGGGAAAAATCAAGGATAAATATGTCTACTCATGATTGAAGTTTTTGATGTTGTTGCATGAGAGACTGAGGCTAGTGAAGAGAGTCAATCAGTCAAGTGCTCAACATCAATCAGAGAAGAGATTGAGTGTGTGAGAGTGAACTGATCTGAAGAGTTCAACCAGTGAGAGTGAGAGAATTGGTAGTCTGCCATTAATTCTAACAGAGGAGTACACTAGTGGTGAGTGAACTGGTAGAGAATATTGTAGTGAAGAACTGGTAAGCTAAGAGATGACAGTAATCAGATAGTAGAAATTTGATTGGGTGAAGGAGATCGTGGTGGCTAGCAGCATTATGATAGAGAGGAAGGAGAACCAATAGAGAGAAGAACCAGCAAAGAAGAAGAAGAGGCTGAACCGATAAGGTTGTAGCAGAGAATGAGTTGCAATAGGAGATAAGGTTTTTGTAGTGAGAAGGTGAGCAGAGAACCGACAGAGAATTGGAGAGAGGAGAACCAATGGAAAGACTTGGATGAGAATTAAGAAGTTCTTTTGTAACAAGGAGAATACTTTTGTATTTATGATATGAACTTTTAATCACTGAGTTGGAGCTCGGTGCAGGGGTTGGTGATCCTTGGGTTGGTTCCCTAAAGAAGGACCAATACTCCTTGGGTTGGTGCCCTAAATGTTGTAACTGAATATTTCATTATGAGGTTGGATTAGAGTAGTAGTTTCCAGCAGCATTTCTCACCGAGGTTTTCCCCATCTTGGTTTTTCCTCATACATCTGGTGTTGTGTGTTGCCCCTTTTATGTGTAGTTTCATTTGTGTCATTCTTCCATCTAACCGGTATATCTTCTTTATGTTAGATCTGTTGACCAATATATACACATAGGATAGAAAAGGGAAAAGATTTGGAAACCACTTATTCACCCCCCTCTTAGTGGCATCTTATGTTCAACAATTGGTATCAAAGCCTAGGTTCCCGGTTGATATGCTTTCTCTAGCATGGGTAGATTATGGTATTTGAACACAATGGTTTGTTTTGTGTCAATCCCTACTCCAATGTTTGATTGTTCAAATTACTCTATTCGGAGTTGTAGGATGGAAGTCTACATATCCTCTTTAGGGTTTGATGTTTTGATGTTGGTTGTTAATGGTTGCCCTAGTCGAGTCTATCCTCCCACCAATTCAAAAGAGTAAAGAAGATGCCAATACAATGATGTTGCAATGAAGGTTATATTATGTGGGCTCATAGATGATGTTTCCTCATAGGTGGATAGATTGAAGAATCTCTATGGAAATGAGCCTACCACTACAAAACTGGTTTGTGAAGACAAGATGAGAAATGCAACTCATGTGTCTGCAGGTGATGCATGCAAATCTATTAGCAGCCACAACAAAGATGAAGAAGGAACCCACCTCTTCATGGCTCAAGAATCAGAGGATGAAAGGTACACATCTGATAATGATAATGCAAATCATTCCTATCACCAAGATGTGTTTGGCAGTGATAGTTGTAGCGTCCTAAAATTGCGACACTTGCAATTTCGACTACATTTTGGTCTTCACGATGGCGACGCAACACGCAACCTGAATGGAGACCCCAAAACTTGCTCACGACATTGAAAACTGCATTTTTCAAGCACCATTGGCCTGAACCTCCTTGCACCCCGCTGTCCCAGAGGTGGGACCAGAGTGCCCAGTGCCCTGGTCCCTCAGGACCAGGGTGCCCAGTGCCCTGGTCCTCCAGGACCATGGCGCCCAGCGCCCTGGTCCCTAGGTCCTATTTTGGGCCCGGTTTCCTAAGTGATATCGGGTCTTTTTGATTGCAATTTGGAAATATACTTCCCTGGTCGGCCTAAGGTCGGGAAAATCAGTCTATCAGCCCTAATTGACAAGTATATAAACTACATTTTTCTCTCTCATTTAAAAAAGGAGAATGATGAGAAGGACATATGTGAAAAGCGTGGAAACTATACTCAAGCATTCAAGCATTCAAGCAATTGATCATTCCAAGTCTCCATTCAAGGCTAAGTGTTGCATTCAAGTCAAGGATTCAACCATTGAAGAGGAGATCACTTATTACATGCTACATACTACAACATACAACATCTAAACCTTTGCACATAAGGATACAAACATCCTTAGAACAAGGTATTAGTACTTGTTTTACATTACAGTCATTTACATTTACAGCACTTGCTCATTTCTTGGTTAATTCCAAAACCGGGGTTTGACCTAAAGGCAAACCCCTAATCCCTAACCCCCCAATCGTCTTTTCTTTTCTGTGTGTAGGTTGCAGGTATGTGGCTGAGATTGAAGATCTGGAATCCTTGTGCAGAGACGAACAGATCCCCCTTCGTTTCGCGGATTTTTCGGAGGACCGTGGCGCCGGGCGCCATCGTCTCAACAACTTTTTCTCAAATTTGCAGGACAACGCCGTATCGACATTCTACTGCTAATTCCAGGTCTGCAGCTTCATCCTATAACCTAAACTCAGTTTATAAGCGAATCTTTATGACTTTCTATGAATCCTTAGCTTAATTTCCTTAATCAACATTCTTTACAAAAGAGGGTAGCCTTGCTTTCCTAACCCTTGAAATTCATTTAGCATCCAACCTTACATTGTGTGGGATTGGATCTTATGGGTTTCAACCCCTCTTTTGAATGTAAAGTCTCTCCCCTAAGTGAAAATCCATCGAATCCTAGCGAACCTCCCTTCTCTCTCCTCGGAGTTGGAAGAGGGGAGACCAACTAGGGTTCGACCGCGATTTTCCGCTTTACAATAGTGAAGGTGAAGAAGAAGATGAAGCAGAAGTTGGTCTTGAAGGAGAACTTGTAAGTGCACTCGAAGAACTTAGTAGAGTGAGAAATGAATACAAGTTATTCAAGAATGTTGTGGTTATGGAACAGAACCGGTTAATCAAATGCCTTGAAGAATATCTCAAAATTGAAGACCCAACAAGGTGACACCAAGGAATGCAGATGTAAAGTTATGGCATCTAAGATAGAGGAAAAATATAAAGAATATCAGCAACTAGTAGGAGAAATGGAGAATCTTCTAAATGACCTTGAGAAATGTCAGGATGAGCTCAAGGTAAGAATCTGGTTTGATGGCAGCAGTGATGCCTTAGACAAGATGTTGAAAAAGAAAAAACACTCCAAGGACACCAAAGGATTAGGAATTGGTGTCAGTAAATGCTCCACCAACAAGAACGTCCCCCACAATAACATTATGTTTGTCTCCTCTAATGGAGATAACAAGGGATAGGTCTTCACAGTCTGGAATACTCCCAAGAAGAAGGTTGATCTAACCACAATCGGTGAATATATGGAGTCAAGGATGAATATTGGTGCTGCAAGAAGGAGCAAAAATGAAAATCCCAAAGGAAAAGGAAAGATGGGAGAAGGTAGCTTCACCAAAAGCAAGAACAAAAGAAGACATCATAGAAGACCTCCTAGCGGTAGAAGACAAGAAAATGCTACCACCCACAAGACAAAGCAAGTGTGGGAAAAGAAGAGATCAAATGGGAGAACTGCAGAAAGTGAACATCCCATGATCCATCCCTAGAGAAGTGGACTTGGAGTTACTAAACTGGTAAGATCTCCACATGCATGGTAGAATAAATTTTTAAGTCATATGCCATTCATTACCGGTTACTACTTCTCTTGCAAAGATTATGGTCACAGGGAAGAAGAATGCATAAAGAGGCTTAGAAATAATAATGTTATCTATCTAATAAGTAATACATATGGCTATAATATGTCATGATGTAGAAACATGCATAGATATGCTCCTATGCATAATAAGAAGAGTCCATTTTCTGCCTCAAGAAATGCAAATTAGATATGTAATAATTGCAATGGATTTGGGCATAGAAGTCATGAATGCAAGAACAGGAAAGTTCAATCACATGACAACTGATATAGTAGCTATGCTCAACATGAAAATAGATATAGAGCATATGAGAGAAAAAATGCTACATGGAACAAAAGAAGAAGACGTTTGTTCCTACAAGATCAAGAGGTCCATCGGTTTCAATAGCCAGTTACAATAGCATGACCAGAACAAGATGGTCAAACTGGTTTGATAGTAGGTCCTCTAATCATGCGTATGGCATGAACATAGTTTGCTTCTACATCAATGCTTTTGGTCATGATGCAGAATCTAGTAGAGCAAGGACCAATCAGAAAAAGAAGGTAAGACCTTCTCCGAAGACTAAAAATGGGAATAGGAATGAAGTCATGCAGGTGTGGAAGAAGAATGAAGCAAGTAGAACTATGGATCGACACTGTGCATTCAATACACAAGTGATATCTCCTAAGGCTTAAAGGAGATGTGGGACCTTAGGGGGAGTATTACATTGACCATATCATTCATCCCCTCAGTGGAAGAGGACAAATGGAAGAACAAGTTGTTGCTAGTAAGAAGGAAGGAAATGAGATGACAAGTGTGTGTAGTAGCTGCCTTGGCTACACACATACAGAGGAGAGATGGACCACTACTGCATGTGTCAATGAATGACATATTTGCAATTGGGATCAGAAGCAAATTGACACAAGAAGACATGAGTTAGAGGAAGATGCTCCAGTAGAGATGATGGACTGGTGCAAGGAATTGGTATATGCAGTATGTTATCAGTATGCACATTAACCGGTATTTGCAGGTTATGTAAGACAATGAGGTCCAAGATCATTGCATTATCTCTAGTAGCATGGATTGGGGAGTTTATGTCTCAGGTGGTACTGAAGAAGACTTGCATGGCATATGTTTGCCCAATTGTTGATCATGTATGCATGCATCCTTTGTGGGCTAACCGGTTTGATTTATGGTATGATAGTGATATTGTATGGCATTGTGTACACCTAGGATCATGTCATATGTTGTGGTGGAAATTGTGGAGCTGATAGATCATTAGATTGATCACATATGCATAGCTCAATTGGTATAAGGGGCAAGTTGGCTCCAGTTTACAACCTAACAGATAATTGATGGCTTGAGATCTATGACTCAAGGGGAATTGACAACCATGTTTTCTGACTAGTATCAAACTCGCTAGACACACAGGGTGTGCAAGTGTCTATGGTTGTACTAGTATGATTGTGTCTTTGGACATGCCTGGGATTGTGAGATATTTTGATGTCTATCCAATTTAAATCACAACTGGACCACTGAGAAAGTTACCTGCATAGGAGAACATGCATTTGGTATTGGAAGAGATATAATTGATATGAGTGTTAGCTCCAACACTTGGTATTACCAATTTGGGGTTAGAATGGCTTCTACATATCAAGGGGAGATGGTGTAGTCTGACCAATAGGTAAGTTTTATTCACTAGCACATGTTCCTTAAATTGGTTTCAGACTTGTATATGCAATTGGTATTTGGTTTTTATATACACTTGGTTGTTGAGAAATTGGTGTCAGTTGGTGGTTGAGCCCTCCATCTCAAGTGTTGTGAATCGAGAGGATGAATTGTATGATGTTCAAAGGAGGAGAAACATCAGGTAGAGAAAAAGGAGGAAAGAAACCATGTCAGTGCGCTTTGCCATTGTTGTCAAAGGGGGATAGATAATATGTAGTATGTTGCATACTACACATGTGAGAATCCATGGAACACACAAAGGGGGAGAGAGAATTTGTAGTATGGTAGATACTACATGTGTCGACAACAATGCCAAAGGGGGAGATTGTTGGTATTGTGTTGTCATTGATGTCAACCGATATAGAATGGTAACTGGTATGTGAGATGTATGTGCAATACTATCATTAATGCATATCAGAAGTGATGCCTTTGATGTCACCTATCTTAGCAGGTCATCGATAAGGAAGATTGTGTCATCCAGCACAATGGCCATTGGAGTCATTGGTACACAAGCTAGTATTGACTTGTGTTGAAGACATGGATAGGAAACCAGTATGATATAACAACCAATAAATCTTGACAATTGTAAGAGAGCAAGTTGTTGGGATGTTGATTGTGATGAAGAGATGGAATGTTAAAAAAATCACATCAACACTGGAGGTGAAGTATGTGCAAGCCACCGAGATGTTGTTGAATGTCAATCTGCAAGACTCCCATCAGATTAAGAGATGTCTGATAGTGAGTGTTCCCAATTATATCATGTGTCTAATTGAAGATGTATATGATCAATGTCAGCTAAGGCATATTAGTGCAATGCCAGAAGTAGAATGAGATGACAAGGATCCTCTCCCACCAGTAAGTGGTATTATTGAGCTTATCTCATATTATGCATGGAATGCATCATAATCCTTTGAGATAAGACAGAAGAGTAGATTCCAGGTGATTGAAGGCTCACATCGGATCAACTGAGGAAACACTAAGTTGCCTTAGGTGTATGAGATCAGGGATGTGTACCAGATCTACAAGGGCAGACATGATATGTTGTCAGTATAATGAAAGAAGGATATATTTGTCACTTTAACAAACCTATTAATAGGAGAACCGGTCAAATGATGAAGAAGGAAAGGTTGAGCAGTTGCATACAGATAGAGCAACTAGATTGAAGATGAATTTTGTTGAAGGTTGATGAGATGGTTTCATCAAGGTGGTTGTCGGTAAGTATGTCCACCGGCAAAGCTCACAAGGTGCAGAAGTGAAAGTCTCCCATCTGTTGAAGATGTGCATGAGGTAGGTTGGCAAGTGTGCTGATCGGTTTAGGTATTCCACTGGAAGAGAGGAAAATTGCAAGTTTGAATACAGACTGATTAGGGTATAACTGACAGGGTTTGTCAACTAGTAGATGAACCCACTTGTGTGGTTGGTCAATGATCTTGTCTGGACTGACATGAAAGACATAGCAGAGGTGGATGCTGACTATGATGACATGTAGGTGATAGGTGTCATGCAAATGGTGGTCAGTGAAGAGTTGTCGATGAGGTAGGTGGTGACTGGTCGACATTAATATCGATAGCGTGTTTCATGGGTTGAGTGCAGAAGGGTGCGGCTCGAGGGTGATCAAAGGACAAAGATCTAATTTGATGACCTCTTGATCGAGGTTGAGTGTCCAGATGTTGATTAGGGTAGGTGAAGCTATCTATGTGATTTCTTCATAGGCATTTGACAATTGCAGACCAAAGGAGGTGTTGTGTTTCCCAAATAGGGCAAATGTGTTCTAAATGCAGTAGGATTTGCAGAGTCTGATTGATCCATTGTAGGTAGTCGATCTCTGGATGAAGATCTGATTGGATTTGGTTTTCCTTGGGGTTGATGAAGAAGCCCTAGCAAGCCAAAAGTTTGAATGTCGTTCATGGTGGGAAAACTCAAGGTTAAATATGCCAACTCATGACTAAAATTTTTGATGCTGCTGCATGAGAGAGTGAGGCTAGTGAAGAGAACCAATCAGTCAAGTGCTCAACGTCAATCAAAGAAGAGGCTGAGTGTGTGAGAGTGAACCAGTTTGAAGAGTTCAATTGGTGAGAGTGAGACAACCGGTAGCCTGCCATTAAGTCTAGCAGAGGAGTACACTAGTGAACTGAACTGACAAAGAAGAGCCACATAAGATTGTAGTGAAGAACCGGTAAGCTGAGAACCAGTAGTAATTAGATAGTAGACATTTGACTAAGTGAATAAGACCGTGGTGGCTAGCAGCAGTGTGATAGAGAGGAAGGAGAATAGATAGAGAGTAGAATCGATAGAGAAGAAGAGGCTAAACCGGTAAGGTTGTAGCAGAGAATAAGTTGCAGCAAGAGATACCATTGTAGTAGTGAGAAGGTGAACAAAGAATCGCCAGAGAATTGGAGAGAGGAGAACCAATGGAAAGATTTGCATGAGACTTAAAAAGTTATTTTGTAACAAGGAGACTAATTTTCTATTTATGATATGAACCTGTAATCACTGAGTTGGAGCTCGGTGTAGGGTTTGGTGCTCCTTGGGTTGGTACTATTGTCTTCAAAATCTGATTCTCTTTAACATCCTTAACATAATATGATTGAACTTGGTGCAGACAAGATATCAAAGATAAGGAAATTCTCAAGACAACATATGACAAGGTTTAGTTAAACCTTCTACACTTTGGACTTGCTCAGAGTCTAGGTGGGTATACCTTTGTGAACTAAATTCACACTTTCAAACATAAACCCACAACAAACCAGTCCAGAAAACCAGTGGATTTAATCACCTTGAAACCGACTGAAACAAAACAATGCAAATTATACTCATATTCAGTATTGTGACCAACAAAACATGTAATAGACAACTTCAATCAATACCAGTGCCATATCCAAGGTCACAAAGTCATCTAAAATTCAGACAATACTCCCCCAAAACAAAATACCTTCACACATCCCATTGGCTTGACTTCTATTAATCCTTATATGTGCCTAACACTTATAAGAATTTATGCATACCAAATTAAACCATGATCATCAAGATTCAAAGTTCCCTATAAAGAATTCACCGGTAGGAATGATCCCTGCATCTTTAATTTCCCTTCTAAAGAGAAAAGCTAGCGAACACACCTACTGAAAATTGCCTTGCAACCCCATTCAAACAAAATAACCCTGGATTATTCAGAATGAAAGCAATAAACAAATTGCAGGAATACTTGAAGACAATGCAAAGTTCACTCGAAAGCCGATGGTCTGCATATTGATATTATTATTCAAAGAAGTATTACAAAAACTTTGGAATTTTCTCCAGTACACTTAGAAAAGCTTAGCTATGAATTTCAGCAGCGTTTTCTTACAATTCTTTGCGATCCTCTTTCCTCTAGTCCTGGTATCCATTTATAACAACATGGATGCACAAAGCTTTGGACTTTTTGAGGAGAGTTTGTTACAATCATTTCTTTCAAAATAAAGAAGGTTACAAGATTTTCACAAAAACAGTTACAAGCTCTTTTCGACCTCTGTAGTTTCTTCAACAGGTTGTTCGGTTGTAACTTATTCTACCTTTCCAGGGGCGCTCTCTAACTATTCCAGATCATGGGTGGCATATTTTGTGGTTCACTCATCATACACATCTTCTATCAGCCACAAGAAATTAATCACTTTATCCTTAGCCTTGGTCAACCTTTTCCAAGAGTTTCTCATTTTGTTGACTTCTGAATTGAGAAAACCATAATGTGACTTAATTTTCTCTATCTCTTGTATTGTCAAAACAAAGAAAGAAGCATCATCTAGATCAATAATTCCCTTAATTCTTGCTGACAGCTTGGCTTCTACCTCCTTAAGCCACATTTGTTTGTCCTTCAGTTGATCTGGGCTAGCAAAAACTCCTGGGAGCAACTCAAAAACTTGATTAGCATATTCCTTTTTGCACAAATTAACTTTCCTATCAACATTATCCACCCCTGCTGCTAATTGTACTAAATCTTTAGTGATGTTAGAAGTAGATCTAATGATAGGATTGGCCCTTGCTTCATCACAAGATACACACATAAACTCTAAATCTTGCTCCCTAGGCCTCCATTTGTCAAAAATAGGTGTCAAAATGGCCTTGTCTCCCCTGAGCTCATTCCATATTCCAAAATTTTACCTACATTGTTGTAGAGCAATGAGGCATTCATCATATCTACAAAACTAGAAATTGTAGCCCTTACTCTCTCCTCATACTTCTTTGCATATAAGGCCTGAACCTATTTTAAATTTTCTAATTCTTGAGGAGTAATCTCAACCATTTGAGAGCTGGAGGGTGCTGGAGATGGTGGAAACTCAATGATAGGGCTAGTAGGTGGAGGTCTTGTAGGAGAAGAGGAGATCATCAGTGTTGAAGACTCACCTTGATGGTATTGTCCAGTCAACTGGCTCTGCAGCTTAGCAATGATGCTATCCTTACCTCTTACCTCCTCCTTAGCACTATTATAGGCCTTCAAAATTGTTTCCAACTTGACTTGGAGGATCTCTTTCTCTTTGGCTTCCTTTTTGCTACTGCAACACTAAATTTTGCAGTCTCTAGCACAGTGCTAGCAGCTTCCACTACCCTTGTACTCTGCACTCTCTTCACCATCATCCCACCAAGGTAACTTGACCCTGGGGTATCTTTGCTCTTCTTACTCTCATTTCTCTTGAGAGACCACATGACGAGTGCAACATTATCATTACTGAAAGTAATTCCCTCCATGGGTTTGATCTCCTTCCTCACTGCGTCTAGTACCAGGGCATCTACTATATCCCACTTAGGTAAAATAAGCACTCCATCTTGTGCCACCATATCTCTCCCTTGCTTAGGGGTGATGGTTTTGAACTCTTCCATCATCGCTTGCTTTATTTCCTCTTCTACTAGGGCTAGATCTTTATTAGGCTACTCACCTTTTCTCTTTTCACATCTAGCATTATATTTATCTATGTTCTGTTTCCATATAAACTGCATAAATGCTTCTGATGTGACAAAATTGTTGTCAGCCAAGAAGACATTACTTGCCTACTTAATCTCAGGATCCCACTCCTGGCCTTTGAGTTCAGTGGTGGTAATGTCCATTTCAGCAGCAAGGGGTTCTTCTGGCATTCCTTCTTCCACTTCATCATAAGTGTAGGCAATTTCCCCTAGACTGCCTAACTATAGGAGTTGCTCAGCTACTACTTGCTCATCTCTTATGTGGGTAGGGGATTGGGATGGGGAATACAAAGGTGCATCTGATTGTACTTCTTTCCCTACCCTTTGCTTCTTTGGGCTCTCTTGGATGTCAATGACATCTTGTATCTTCCTCTTTCCTTTAGAGGTAGAGGGCTCCCCTGTTGTAGGCATTAGCACACTATAACTAGATTTCTTGTGCAGTGTATAATCACCAAGAGGGATTGCTTTGTTGGAAGCTGACCTACTTAGGATCACTCTCACCTTTTCAGGGTTGCTTTTGATTACAGCTTCCCTCTTCTCCTTCAGGGTCTGCATCACATCTTCAAAGCAAACAATTAAAAAATTTATTTTCTCCTCCAGAGGGAAAAAGCTAGATAATGGGTCATAGCTGGTATCAAACTGATGCACAAAATCCAAGGATTTCTTATAAGCCACCCATTTCTCTTTCCCTAGCTCCTACTCATCTAGATCAAACTCATTTCTGATGAGGTCTTTAGGAAACTGAAATTGATGGGGCCTACCTCTGCATACTGCTCTCTTTCTAAATATGTCGTTGAAGAAGTCTTCTGGATCAGCACACCTAGATACTGCAGTAGACAAATGATAAGGCTTGAGAAAATCCTCAAAGCAATTCCAACCCCCTTTTGTTATTACAAATTGGTGGGCTATGGTAACTGTAGGGAAAATAGTCCCTTTACCCCTACCTGTTAGCTTTGCCTCTTGTACACCACCAATTTGTCTAAGGACCTCTGCAATTCCTACTTCGAGAGGGACCTGGTAAGGTAGCAAGAATGTGGTGCCTCTAAAACCAAACACTCTGAAAACTATCAAGACTGGATACAAATAAATGTCACCCCAATTGTGAACAATTTTTATGTTCTTTGTGAATTCTTTTGGTCTTATGAATTCCAAAAGAACCTTGGGGATTCTTGGGTTCTCCGAGCAGAGGAGAGTCCTGATCTTGGATGCAAAGTATTTGTCAAACTTCAAGAAACTGGCATCCTCCCTATCCCATGACAACACAGTACTCCATAGTTGTACTAGCATCTTTTCTCCTTCTTTCTCCTTGACAAGGTCCAATCCACTAGCAAAGTAATCACCACCTTTGAAAAGAAATAGATGCATTAGGAGTGAGTACCATCCAAAAGGCCTATCCACCTTTCCATTCTTTATTCCTGTTAACCCTCCATGGATAGCATCAGCAATGAAAGAAGTATAATCAAATGTAATTGCAAGAGAAGGATTCAAAATCTAAGCAATCATTAATAGGTAATGATTTGGCATATTTGCTTCAGCATCTTCTCCCAAAATTTGGCAAAGTGCCCAATAAATTCCCTTAGCCCTAAGGGTGAACATACTCAATGAAAAGGGCTCTTCTGTGTTGGGTCCTACAACTGCCAACCCACCTATCTTTACAAAAAATTCCTTGAGTGGCCCATTCCTAAGATGATTCCTCTATGCACTATAAATTTGAGCTAGTGACTTGAAATTTATGGGCTCTAGAAAATTGGTGAACTCATTAAGCCCAAAAGCATTCTTGAATTCTTCAGCATTAATCTCAATAAGGGTTTTTCCATTTATATCCTGAATGCTTCTTGTGACTGGATCATAGTTGAGTGCAATTTGGGTCAACAAATCTATGTCCATAAATACCCCTGGGACTACCAATTTCCCAACATCTAATTCCCAAATACTGTTTTGCGGGGCTAGAGAATTTCTCATTCCAAATCCAATCTTAAATAACCCCAACCCAGACAATCCAACCTGTGGGTCTCTCAACCAGTTACACTTGTCATACAGTCCTTCTCCTATCTTTAAATAGGGAGCTCTAAGCACTAATTCTTTTGCCTTCGATGCCTGATTAGTTGACAACGTCAACTGTTCAAGAAAATCATCACAGACACTTCTTTTTGAATAATTGACTTTGCCAAAAAATTCTCTTTTAGGAGCCATTTAAAAAAAATGTAAGAAATGAATACCACTCCTAAATACTTCTGTGACGAATCAATATCTTATCTAAAACACACCACATGGGAATTGCTACACAAAAGTACGAGAAAACCTATTCTTAACTTGAAGGAATTTGCTCTGCAACTGAACTGACTTGCTCTATACCTGAAGAAGATAGCTCTGCATCTGCTCTTCTACAAAAATTCTTTAAAAGATATCTTCACCCGGTTGATGGGAAATCATATATTGTACCCAGGGTCTTAACTACAACATTGATTCTGCATGCTTCGGTCGTCCCTTCAAAATTGAATTCATAGGAGAATTCATATTTTTCGCTCCAATGGGTCACAACATTCTTGCAAGTCTTTCTTTTCGCTCTTTTGCAACTTCGCAAAGCATAACTATCGGGCAGCTTGGTCTTGCAAAATAGCGCCAACTATCCGATCAAAAGAAACTTGATCGACCATTATACTAACTAACAGCTTTGGCTCCACGCTGGGTCTCGCTTCTCTATTGGCTACATGCTACCACGTGGCACTCAACCATTGGCCTTGAAATGCCTTTCGCATTCGACTCAACGCTGGCCGCGTGTCTTTCTCTTTTACTATCAGTTCCACCTTGGCGGGCCCACAACTTTCTTCTAAGACCATGTGTCCCTGGACACGTTGCCATCCATCACGACACATGGACGATTCTCATTCACTTTCACTATTTCACAGGGTATAAAGCATGAGCATCTTACCCTTGTGAAATAGCGTGGGCCGTCAGATCATTTTTTAGTTGATCGACTTTTTAACCATCCGAATAGGCTTTGGGATGGGTGGGCCCTCTGACTCACTTCGAACACCTGACGTACATTCATCTTCAGAGCTGACATGTCACTTTTTTTATTTGCCGAGAAAAAGCACTAGGCTCCAATTAATTCTTGACACCTGTATTTGCCATGTCATCTCCTAACCCGCAACGTGACTCACCTCTAGGACCTGCCTTTTAACCTTTAATCCTGACTTGCTGACTGTTGTAGCTTATGTCGCGTGCCACCATTTTACTCACCCTCATCGACCAGCTAGACCACCTAGTTGGCATGCCATGTCAATTTCACAACTTCGTTGGTTTTAAACTACGCGCAACTTCACCTAGCAAAATAGTGAAAGCCATAGATCCATTTGCGAGATGCACACTAGTTACTGGGCCCGACAACTTTAGGAGGAATACACATAAGGCATAATTTTTTTGTGATTAATTAACATGACTGCCTGGGCAAATGACAAGGGGGGACACTTCCTATGATCCCATGACCCATTACTTAAGCGGATAAAGTAACGAAAGAATAGAAACTAGAGGGTTTTAAACAGACATTATGCGATTTAAAATCAAAAAACCCTAAACCCTCAAGACCCTACACAGAGCTGAAGCAATTGAAAATGCGCCTTACTCAAAATTTTAAAAAACCATAGCCAATTATGGGAAAAGAAAAACCCATTTTTAATCAGTGATAACAGGTACCCTAAAATTACGGGTCAGTGCTCCTTGGGTTGGTGCCCTAAAGCAGGAGTGGTACTCCTTGGATTGGTGCCTTAAATTTTGTAACCAAATATTTCATTGTGAGGCTGGATTGGAGTAGTAGTCCCCAACAACATTTCTCATTGAGGTTTTTCCCATCTTGGGTTTTCCTTGTACATCTGGTGTTGTGTGTTGCCCCTTTTATGTTTGGTTGCATTTGTGTCATTCTTCCATCTAACTTGTATGTCTGCTTTATGTTAGATCTGTTGACCTGTATATACACATAGGATAGAAAAGGGAAAATATTTGGAAACCATAGATTCACCCCCCCTCTTAGTGGCATCTTGTGTTCAACATAAAAGATAGCAGAAGGTAAAGCCCAATGTATGTGAAAAGGTGGAGGTACTTGTGAAGAAAATAAGTGAATCAATCAGAGAAAGAGATAGAAGATATTGGGTAGAAGTTTGTGATGATTAGAAGATACTAGAGGGTAGAAAAGAGATATCAAGGGACATGAAATCAGAGAAGCAGAGAGTGCATAAGATCTATGTGTTAAGGGTTACAAAACTTATTTGTAACAAGGTGTTTCATTATAATCACTTAATTGTTTGTCATTGTAATTTTCTGAGTGGGTACTCAAAGCAGGTGTAGGTGCTCTTTTGAGTAGGTGCTCATAAAATCAGGAGTTGGTGCTCCTTTGGGTAAGGGCCCATAAACTTCAGGGATTGGTGTGCCATTGAGTAGGTGCTCATAAAATCAGGAGTTGGTGCTCCTTTGGGTAAGTGCCCATAAACTTCAGGGATTGGTGCGCCTTTGGGTAGGTGCCCATAAAAATCAATTTTTCATTGTGAGGTTGGATTGGAGTAGTAGACTCCAACACCTATTCTCACTAAGGTTTTCCCCCCTATGGGTTTTCCTTGTACACTTGGTGTGTTGACATTATGTGAACTGGTATGAAGACATAATGATATTGTATGTTGTCATTGATGTCAATATGTGACATGATATGAACTGGCACATGTGACGAGAGAGAACCAGCATATGTATGAACTAGTATATATGCCAAAGTGAAGCGGCATATTTGTTCAAGATGAACCGACATGTAGTTATGGGAATGGGCACATGGAAGCATTGTGTGACTACCAGTTGGTACGTAGTTTCCACTTTACGATTTCCGGTTGGAGTACCTCAAGCATGTGTGACTCAATCAGTGATCTTTGTATGATGAGTTAATAGTATAACGGAGAATAAGTTGTGTTTCCACGTAAGCTATATGTGCGTGAAGGATCTTGCATGAAGAAGACTATTCCTATCTACCTCGAGAATGTACAAAGTTTATCAAATGGTGATAATGCGTGATGGGTTATCAGCCGCCATGAAATTGGTGGATAATGGATGATGGAGAATGTCTTGAGATTGATTCAAGATTGTTGCATTTAATGCAGTATGATTCAATGGTCAGGATTGAACTGCTTGAATTGCTTAACCTAACAGGTTTAGGGTTTAGGGTTTTTGCTACCGACCTGTTTGTTTTCTATAAGGTCAATTTTGTGTTTCCTTCTAAGGTTGTTGGCAAAATTTGTGAGTGTGTATCCAAGGGAAGTGATACGTGATTCTTGCTAGACCAAAGGAGAGAAGAGATACCTGCAAAGTGAATGTGCAAAACGAGAAGAGGAGCCAAAACGGATTTGCATTAGCATTGAGTGTTGTTACCAGATCATTATAATTCCTATTGATATTTAACCACTTCAATAGTTGTGAAATCCCTTAATAGGGTAGCCTTAACTGGGTAGCCTTAACTAGGCTTGATACAAATCCCCTAATAGGGTAGCTTTAACCGGCTTGATTCAAATCCCTTAATAGGGTAACTCGAAGTTAATGAGTTCTGAGAAGCTATAGAGCTCTAGAGATCCTTTAGCTATTGAGATCTTGAAATCCTCTAACAAGGTAACCCTAACTGGGTTTAACCCTTAACTCGGTATTATAGCCATCCCTTAAAAAAGTGATCCCTAACAGGATCGGTTCCTAGCAAAACCTATTGTAATGCCTTTAACCGGACAAGGCTCCTAACAAAGCGGACTTGTAAAGAGTTCAAAAGCAACTTGTGGGTATTCATCCCCATCGTGGTTTTTCCCAGTTGGGTTTCCACGTGAAAAATATGTGTCATGTGTAATGATTTTATCCTGTGATGCTTTGTTATCACCTATTGAGCATATGATGGTTCTATGTTTTATGCCTATCTATAAAACATATTGAACTAACTGTTATGAAGATCTGATGTTAGTTTACCTGTTCATGCATGAGAGTGTAATGGTACTATAGTATTGAGCTGAGAGGAAAGCTTAGTGAGTGACCGGTTTATGATTGTTTTAGTTGTTTTGGGTGTTACTGGTTACACTCTGTTTCAACCAGTATCCCTGTTTGCCAGTCATTTGGAGTATTTGTTGTCAAACCGGTTTTGGACTATATTTGTGTTTGTATTGATTCACCCCCCCCACTCTTAGTATGGGTTTGGTACTAGTGGTTCATCATTGAGTTATCAATTGGTATCAGAGCACTCTAGGTCCTCTGTGTTGTAAGCTTAACCGTTTAAGGTAAAGATCCCAGTCAAATGATGAAGAGGGAAGGTCCAAAGTTTAACAAGGAAAATTTTGATAAATGGAAAGATAGGATGAAGATATTCATCAAAAGCATGGGTGTTCAACATTGGAATTATGTTGATAATGTATATGTTGTCCCTACCAGTACTCTCACCGATGACCAAAAGAGAGAGATACAAGAAAATGGGCAAGTCATGGAAGCCCTCATTAGTAGTCTATTTGACACTGAGTTTATTGATGTTCAGGACAAGGCAAATCCCAAAGAGGTATGGGATGCTCTTGAAAATATCTATGGTGGTGATGAACATGTAAAATAGGCTAAGGAAGAAAGCCTAAGAGGGAAGTTTGAAGATATGCAGATGGTTGAAGGTGAGACCATTCAGCAGTATGGAATAAGAATCAAAATGGTTGTTGGAGAAATCAAGAGTGCAGGTGGTAAAATAGAAGATTTCACTATGGTAAGCAAAGTCCTGAGATCCCTGTTGTGAGTCTATGCAATAAGGGTTACTGCTATTCAGGAGCTGAGATCAATAGACAAGTCTAAAGTATCCTTAGACTCCATCATAGCCAAGTTAACAGCCTATGAGCTAAATAGTTTTGATGGTAGTGTTCAAAAGACTGAATCAACATTTAAAGCCTCTGCTATACCATCAAGAAAAGGAAAAGAGGCTAGCACTAGTGGGGAACCTAGTTAGAATAGAGAAATGAATGATGAGGATATTCTAATGGCATTTGAAGCTCTCCTTGCTAGGAAGCTTCCTAAAGGAACCGGTAAATACAAAGGTAAGCTACCTTTGAAATTCTTTTCTTGTAACTAGATAGAACATATTGCTATAAACTATCCTAATGGCGATAACAAGGACAAACCAGAAAGATTCAGGAAATTCAAAGGAGGAAACCGGAGAAACTATTTTGTAGTAGTTGATGAAGGTGTCACAGATGAGGAATTAGAAGATGAAGAGAATGAAGACATTGTGTTTGTTGTTGTAAAGGAAGATGTGGTAGACAAGAAGGCTCTTGTCTCTCAGTTTGATAATTCCAATGAGTGGATCATTGATAGTGGCTATTCTCACCATATGACTAGTGACCGGAGCAAGTTTCTATCCTTGGAGGAGTATGATGGTGGTGTGGTTCGCTTTGGCAATGATGCACCATGCATGGTCAAAGGTAGAGGGTCCATCTCTCTGAATGGAAAGAGCAGTGCTAACAATGAGTACTGGGTTGATGGTCTCAGACACAACTTTCTAAGTGTTGCCCAGCTAAATGACAGTGGCCTCACTCTAGAATTCAAGAATGGAGTTTGCAGAATCAAAGGAAAAGATGGTAAATTGGTGGCCACCGGCATGCAGACCAATGGTAACCTATTTCATCTAAATGCAAATATAAGTACATGTCTTATGGCTAAGCTTGATGATAGCTGGTTATGGCATAGGAGACTCTATCATGTAAACTTTGATAACATTGTGAAGGCCAGTAAGATCAAGGCAGTTAGAGGGTTTCTAGTGCTAAGAAAACCAGATAATACCTTGTGTAGAGAGTGTCAATTGGGAAAAATGTCTTCCTCAACCTTTAAAGTTAAATCTTTCACTGCTGACAACTTGCTTGATCTTGTGCATACTGATTTGTGTGGTCCTATGAAAACTAGAAGTGTGTAGGGTGATAGGTACTTCATGATTCTCACTGATGACTTCTCAAGAATGATGTGGGTCACATTCTTGAAAGACAAGTCTGAAGCTTTTGTGAAATTCAAAGCTTTCAGAGCATTAGTGGAGAAGGAAAGTGGTAAAAGGATCAAGTGTCTCAGAACTAATCAAGGAGGGGAATTCACTTCTGGTGAATTCAACAAGTATTGTGAGGAATTTGGCATCAAGAGACAGCTATCTGCCCCCCGGACTCCATAGCAGAATGGCCTAGTAGAGAGGAATAACAGGACTATGGTTGAAGCAACTCGAACCATGTTGATTCAAGGAAAGGTACCTCACACCTTTTGGAGAGAAGCGGTGAGCACTGTAGTCTACACTATGAACCGGGTACTCATCAAGAAAGGTAAGGACAAAACTCCTTATGAGTATTAGACTAGTAAGACACCTATGGTTAGCTACTTTAGGGTATTTGGTAGCAAATGTTACATCAAGAGGAGTGAACATCAGGGAAAATTTGAAGCCAAATGTGATGAGGGAATATTCCTAGGATATTCCACCAAGAGTAAAGCTTTCAAGTGTTACAACAATAGGACTCTGAGAATTATGGAAAGTATCAATGTAAGAGTTGATGAATCCTCTGAGAAAACTGAGGAAACTGACAGTGAGCAAGCTATAAATGAACCGGTTGCAACCTTCTAGGAATCGGTTGTTAGTCAACCAAGTACCAATAACAGTGTTCTTGAATCGGTGAATGCTGATACTGATGAAGATGAGAATGAAGAGGAAAAGCAAGAAGAACCAGTTAAGACCATTCCTTGGTATGTCAAGATGAATCATGATCCTAAGAAGATCATAGGAGATAAAGATGCAGGAATCCTTACAAGAAGAAAGATCAGAGAAAACTCATGTATGATCTCTGAATTTGAGCCTAAATCATTCAAAGAGGCTCATAAAGATGAAGACTGGATCAAGGCAATGGAAGAGGAACTTGATCAGATAGAGAAAAATGGTACATGGTCCTTGGTACCCAGACTGGAGCATAAAAATGTCATTGGCACCAAATGGGTGTTTAGAAACAAGCTGAATGAGGATGGCACAGTGATTAAGAATAAAGCCAGATTGGTGTACAAAGGATATGCTCAAGAAGAAGGAGAAGACTATGGAGAAACCTTTGCTCCTGTAGCTAGATTGGAAGGAGTTTGTATGCTTCTAGCATATCCAGCTTTTAAAGGGTTCAAAGTATATCAAATGGATGTAAAATCTACATTCCTAAATGGTATACTTGAAGAGGAGGTATATATAGAGCAACTAGATGGGTTTTCCCTATCTGAAGATAGTGATATGGTGTGTAGGCTACATAAAGCCTTATATGGTCTAAAGCAAGCACCTAGGGTATGGTATGAGCACCTACATTCCCATCTTGTGAAGATTGGATTTGAGAGAACAAGTGAAGATAGCAATATCTACTTGAAGTCTGAAGGAGATCAGATCCTGATCTGTGAGGTTTTTGTTGATGACATTATCTTTGGAGGAGATGACAAGATGAGTCATGAGTTTGCTGATGAGATGAAGAAAGAGTTTGAAATGTCCCTCATAGGGGAGATTAAGTTCTTCATTGGACTGCAGATCCAGCAGATGAAAGATGGAATCTTTATCACTCAGTCCAAATATGTCAAAGAGGTGTTGAAGACCTTTGGCATGGAAGATAGCAAATCGGTTGGTACACCGATGGTGACCGATTGCAAATTGACAAAAGAGGATGATTCCACACTAGTTGATGAGAAGGAATACCGATCAATGATTGGTAAGTTGCATTAGGTAGTGCATAGCAGACTGGATATTGCACATGCAGTTGGCATTACTACAAGGTTCTAGAAAAGTCCAAGAGAATCCCACTTGATTGCAGTCAAGCGGATTCTTAGATATCTGAAGGGAACAGTTGACTATGGATTGTGGTACCCATACAACAATGATTTCAATCTGAAAGTGTTCATAGATGCTAATTAGGCAGGTAATGTGGATGACCAGAAAAGCACAACTGGTGGTGCATTCTTTCTCAGTGGTAGACTGGTCTCATGGATGAGTAAAAAGAAAAGTTGTATCTCTCAGTCTACAACGGAAGCAGAGTATGTTGCAACTTTCATGAACTACACTCAGACAATTTGGATGAATCATGTATTGGAAGGCTTCAAAATCCCTGTATCTGAACTGGTAAGTATATTCTATGATAACACAAGTGCTATCAATATCTCAAAGAATCCGGTTTTACATTCTAGAACCAAGCATTTTGAGCTTAAGTATCATTTCTTGAGGGAAAAGGTTTAGAATAAAGAGATTATACTGGAACATGTTTCCAGTAAGGAGCAGTTAGCAAACATATTCACCAAGCCTCTCCCAAAGACTACATTTGTGCATTTAAGAGGTGAATTGGGGGTACTGCCCCTTCATGTGGTGAACTAAAAGTATTTGTTCCACATCAGTTAGTTACTGCACAGTCAAATTTTTTTATTGATTGATGTGTTCAAGGATGCTACTCCTTAGGGGGAGCAACATAATGGAATAGAGATGCTTGTGCCTCCACTTTGGCATTGTTGTCAAAGGGGGAGAAGGAGTGAAGTGAAAAATATATCTGCAGCAAATGGGGGAGAAGATGTGAAGTGGAGAGATATCTTTGTATATTGCCATCAATGCCAAAGGGGGAGATTGTTGGCATTATGTGAACTGGTATGAAGACCTAATGATATTGTATGTTGTCATTGATGTCAATATGTGACATGATGTGAACCAGCACATGTGAGAAGAGAGAACCGTCATATGTATGAACCGATATATATGCCAAAGTGAAGTGGCATATTTGTTCAAGATGAACCGCCATGTAGTTATGGGAACTGACACGTGGAAGCATTGTGTGACTACTGGTTGGTAGGTAGTTTCCATTTCAGGATTTCTAATTGGAGTACCTCAAGCCTGTGTGACTCAATTGGTGATCTTTGTGTGATGAGTTAATAGTACAATGGAGAACAGGTCATGTTGCCATGTAATCTCTATGCGCATGAAGGATCTTGCATGAAGAAGACTATTCCTATCTACCTCGGGAATGTGCGAAGTTTGTCAAACGGTGATAACGTGTGATGGGTTATCAGCTGCCATGAAATCAGTGGATAATAGACGATGGAGAATGTCTTGAGATCAATTCAAGATTGTTGCATTTGATGCAGTATGATTCAACAGTCAGGATTGAACCACTTGAATTGCTTAACTTAACAGGTTTAGGGTTTAGGGTTTTTGCTACCGACCTGTCTATTTTCTATAAGGTTGATGTTGTGTTTCTTTCTAAGGTTGTTGGTAAAAGTTGTGAGTGTGTATCCAAGGGAAGTGATACGCGATTCTTGCCAGACCAAAGGAGAGAAGAGATACCTACAAAGTGAATGTGCAGAAGGAGAAGAGGAGCCAAAATGGATCTGTATTAGCATTGAGTGTTGTTACCAGATCATTGTAATTCCTATTGATCTTTAACCAATTCAACAATTGTGAAATCCCTTAATAGGGTAGCCTTAACTGGGCTTGATACAAATCCCCTAATAGGGTAGCTTTAACCAGCTTGATTCAAATCCCTTAACAGGGTAACTCGAAGTTAATGAGTTCTGAGAAGCTATAGAGCTCTGGAGATCCTTTAGCTATTGAGTTCTTGAAATCCTCTAACAAGGTAACCCTAATCAGGTTTAACCCTTAACCAGGTATTATAGTCATCCCTTAACCGGGTGATCCCTAACAGGATCGGTTCCTAGCAGAACCTATTGTAATATCTTTAACCGAACAAGGCTCCTAACAGAGAAGACTTCTAAAGAGTTCAAAAGCAACTTGTGGGTATTCATCCCCACTATGGTTTTTCCTAGTTGGGTTTCCATGTGAAAAATATGTGTGTCTTGTGTAATGCTTTTATCCTGTGATGCTTTGTTATTACCTGTTGAGCATATGATGGTTCTATGTTTTATGGTTGTCTATAAAACATATTGAACTAACTATTATGAAGATCTAATGTTAGTTTACCTATTCATGCATGAGAGTGTAATGGTACTATAGTATTGAGCTAAGAGGAAAGCTTAGTGAGTGACCGGTTTATGATTGTTTTAGTTCTTCTGGGTGTTACCGGTTACACTCTATTTCAACCAATATCCCTGTTTGCCAATCATTTGGAGTATTTGCTGTCAAATCAATTTTGGACTGTATTTGTGTTTGTGCTGATTCACCCCCCCCTCTTAGTACCGGTTTGGTACTAGTGGTTCATCATTGAGTTATCATGGTGTCATGTGATTGTCTAATATCTTATTAATTTCTTGCATTAGGTTAGAGAGTAAATTTTTTAATTATCACTGCTTCATCCCCCCTCTTAGTGACCTATTGTGTTCCTTCAATTGGTATCAAAGCCCTAGGTTCCTAGTTAAATAAGCTTTCTCTAGCTTGGGTAGATTCTAGTGTGTGATTACAATGGTGATGTGTGAGTCATCCTCTAATAATGTACCAAGGGTTGATGGTACCAACTATGTTATTTGGAGCTCAAGAATGGAAGTCTACTTGTTCTCCTTAGGTTATGATGTCTAGATGTTTGTTAAGAATGGATACTCTATCCTTTCTACTCCTCTAACTGACCCTAATGCATAAAGAAAACATGATATAAATGTTGAAGCCAAGAAGGTTATTCTTAGTGGGTTGTCTGATACAGTGTCTTTGAATGTAAAGAAGTGTAAGTCTGTAAAGACATATGGAATAGGCTAAAGAAAACCTATGGAGAAGAGCCTAGTACCATAGGATTAGATTGTGGAAGGAAGAAGAATAAAGAATCAGACAAATGTGCAAATGACAAAAGGAGATTAGTTAGTGGCTATACTAAATATGAAAAATAAAATAATCTATTCATGGCCCATGAGGTCCAAAATGAGGAGGAAACATCAAGGTGTGATAGTGGAGCTCAATCCAAAATACAAGATGTATTTGATAATGATGAAGAAGGTGAAAGTGAAATTGATGTCGAGGTGGATCTTGAAGGAAAACTAGTATGTGCTTTGGAAGAATTGGACAAGGTAAGAAAGGAATATAAAAAATACAAGAAGTCAGTCCAAGAAGAACATGATCAGCTGAGCAAAGGTCTTGAAGAGTCCAAAAATAATATCACTACACTAACAACTCATTTAGATGAAGCCAAGAGGATGTACAAAGTGTTGAAATTAGACCTTGATGCCAAAGAAAAGTAATGTCAAAATTTGGAGGAAGAAGGTGTGAATCTTAGGAAAGAGATTGAGAAGTGTATGTAAGGAAGATCTTCAACAAAGACTAACATATGAGGGCAACACCAATGCTTTGGATGATATGTTGAATAAAAAAAAGCATTCAAAGGATACTACAGGCATTGGTTATGAGGATGGTCAATGTTCTACCAACAAGGACTCACCCAAGAAGGAAATACACTTTGCCTCTTCAAGTGAAAATGGTAATCAACAAAATTTCATAGTCAAGAATGCTCCAAAGAAGAAAATAGATTTGACTACAACTCCCAATAGTATGAAGACACAGGCTCTTTCTACAAGGAAGAATAATGTTGATCAAAAAGGAAAAGGAAAACTAAATGAAGATGGCTTCATCAGAGTTGAGAACATAACAAGGAGAAATTGAAGGCTAAGATACACTGCTGCTTACAAGACTAAGGACAAGAAAAAATTAGAATATGGGATTGGGGCAAATGGATAGCTCAAGGATAGCAATAGAGGAAGAATATTTAGTGCAAATATGTCTATAAGATCTTCACCTTATTAACAAAATCACTCTGTAAGATATAATATTTTCTTTTCTAGTTATTGTTATTCATGCAAAGGATATGGTCATAAAGCAAATGAGTGTAGAAAAGGGTCTAGGAAAGGTCAAGTTGAATTCTCTAGAAGCAAAAATGCAGTTTGTCATGGATCTAATCTATATGAATTTGATTTGTTATAACTGTAATAATGTTGGTAATAAGAGTTTTGAGTGCAAAAAAAAAACATATCAATCAAATGGAAGCCCCTACAAATACTCTTTCAACAAAAATACAAAATATAACAACTATGGTTAACATGAAAAAGTGAGTAAAACTTATGTAAGACAAGGACATACATGGAACAAAAGTAAAAGTATCCCAAAATATGAGCCATCAGATAGTCACAAAAGTGTAGATTGGAGAAGGAAAATAAATCAGTCTAATAGAAACTCATTTACTCCTTTGTTAAGTATGAACATAGTATGTTGTAGCTGTAAAAATTTTAGCCACACTGCAATATACTATAGAACATGGTTTATCAAACAAAACAAGACGATAGATGAGGATCCAGAAGCTACAATTGAGAAGAGAAGAGAAGTTAAGAAAGTCTATAAAATGAAACAGGATGTTGATAACAAGAAAAATAAAAGGGATGATTCAATGGGCCAACATGATGCATTCCATGAACTGATGACATCTCCTAAAGATTAAAGGAGAAGTAGATCCTTGGGTGGAGCTAAACATGATCAAATCGTCTGCCCCCAAACTCATCAAAAGAATAGTAGAAGAACACTAAGAAACAAAGAGGACTTAGTTGTGAATTGTGATTGTTTGTATGTATGTAGCTTGATGTGCATTTTGTAGAAGCTTTTTGTATGCTTCCTATTATTGCTAGAGTTGCAAAAGTTTATGCCTTGGTAAAATATCAAGCTCTAACATTGTTAGCATGAAGGTCACTGTGTAATGATCTTTGAATGTGCATGCATACTTGAAAGGTATAAGATTGAATGTTATTGTAAGTGCTGAAGATAATTCAAAGTCAGAGTACACTGTGAAAATGATTGAGTGATTGAAGACAATATGCTACAAAAAGGCTCTTTTGGAAAGTAACTAATTCATGTCTCTATTCAGAAGTCAGGTTTGAAGAGAGTTAAGCTTGTAGTTTGGGCCACATATATATTTGTGACAGTACTTAGGTTCTACAGGGAAGGAAACAAATCATTAGACCAACAAAATGATAAGTATGGTGAAGGTGATAAAAGCTAAAACAGTGGTTATACAATGCATGCAGACATGTAGGCCAAAGATGAAATTTATTTGAAATCTCATGATGGTGTGAGAGTATACTAAAAGAATGAAGACTTATATTTCTGCTCCAAAGAAAGAAAATGATATTGTTGTTGCAATGAAAACTAGTACTGCTCATTTTGAAATGACTGACCTAAATGAGAACGCTTTCATCAAAACATTAAAGACATAAGGAAGAACTTCAAAGACAAGTAATTATGTAGAATAGGAATGATAGACTGCACAGTGTGAAAATTTGTAGAGTAAGAAAGGTTGACTACATAGAGAGAAGTGTGAAATCCAAAAAAAGGGGGGGGATTGCACACAAAATTGGTCAAGAGAAGAATATGTTGCAGAAGAAATAGATCATAAGAGTTGTGAAGAGGGTTCCTAATTCCATGCATCCACAAGATCAATGTGTACAAGGTGTCTAATTAAAAGACTTAAAGATAGATAATAGTAATGTTTCCAGTGCATTGAGTGTCACTAAGACAAGAAGAGAAGTTCAAAATATGGATGGTAGTGAGATTAATTAGAATGGGGCATCCTCTGTAGGAGTTCTAGCTGATTCAAAGAGTACATTTGGTATATGTCATTTCTTCATTAGGCACTACATGTGAACATGACCTAGTTAAGTTATTTAGCAATTATGATAAGGAAGCCAAGGTAGAATATGTATGCATAAGTGAGCAAGTAGCTAATATTTTCACTAAGCCTCTTCCAAAAGAATCATTTGAATATCTAAGACTCAAATTGGGTGTTGTCCCACCTTCCTTTATCACTTAAGCATTTTTATCAGGATTGTGGTTTAGGGGGAGCATACTGTATTATTATTTTTATCCTTGAACCTCATGCTCATTCTCAAGGCGAGATCTAAATTTTTTTGATAAGCAGTATTGGCATTGCTTTTTATATTATAATTATGGTTCATCTTGCTCAACTCTACAATGTCATAGGTGGAGAATGCATGTTTCTAGCAGAATATCAGTCTATTAGCCTCTCTAATGAAGTGAAATCAGTATGTTATCATAGGGGGATATTGTTCACAAATGTTGTTACTGATGTCAACCTTGAAGTAAACTAGGTCAACTTGCATGTTGTAGATAAAGTGGAATGAGTTGCAGAGGTGATTGTAGAGGTGTAGAAGGTGTGGCTTCAGGTCCTACATTGATCTCACAATATGCTTATTCCATCAGAATTGTATCAAGTATGTTGCAGGTTGAAATCCATTGAAAATCCTCATGGTTCATAGTTTTTGGTGAGACAGGTTTTTATCTCATCTATATATATCTTTGTCAATGAGAACCATTATTTCACTAAGACCCCTACTATCTCCTATCGGGTTTCATTGTTATATCAATATGCATTCTTTTGGGGTGACTGTGTTCTAGTCTCGATGATATAGCCTTGTTTTGGTGTGAGATGTCTATTTGACAAGACAACTTTTGTCTCTTATCGACACCTTGATATCCTGGAGAACTGGCTTTTCGACGTGACCATAGACCTGTCTTAACAATCTGGTGAGAATGGGGTTTCATGTGGGGCCTATAAAAGTCTCTTATCAGCCTATCACATCCCACTAAAAAAGTGGAAGTATATCACTTTTGTTCCTAAGTTCATGTTTCACCCAATCCTCTAATGTTTGATGTGGACCCCATGAAGCATCTCATGTCTTATGTCATATGATAGCATTCGAGGAAAAAAATTGAAGTCATTTTGTTCTCAGTTCTAACTCCTATCCGATATTCAATCTCCGATAGTCGAGCCCACTTTTTTTGAGTGTCTACAGATGTCTAGGTGGCATATGCTTGTTGATTTAATTAGGCCAAGTTGGTTTTTTGCGGCCCCTTTTCTCCTTTGAGTCCCATGTGGCCAAGTGGTAGGCACTAATTGGCTCTCTATGTCATGTGAGCCTCATGGTGAAATGGCCTTTCTCCATGACTTTCCCTTTTGACAAGACCTTTGCTTACCTCTTGTCAGCTTTTCTTGTTACATTGATACTCCCCTTCATCGTTGTAACTTTCATTCGGTTTGGGTGACATGCTTTGGTTTCACTATAACTGCAAATGGGTCTTGGAAATTTCAGTGAGATATCTCAGTTTGGTAAGACTCTCATCGGCCTTTGTAGAACCTTTGGAGCTATATTGAAATACCTTTTTTAGTGTGATGACTTTTGTGTTTGGCCAAAATATGTTCCCCCCTTTGGCAATGATCCTTCTTGGTTCTAGGCCCACCTTGTCCATGTGTCTGCAAGATCCAATTGGTGATCGTTATATGACCCAATCATGCAATAAGGTGTTCATGTGGAGTCCCTCTAGCTTTTTCAATGTGACCTTAGGTTTTGGTATGACTTGAAATAGCCTCTTACTAATAAACAAAACCTATAGTGATATGGCAGTTTCTATGTGACATAGTCATTGTCACATCAACAAAGGGTAGCAATTGTGTTCTATTTGGTGTAACTCCAAAAATTTCTTGCCAACAAGGTTTGCTTTTTGATGTAACATGATGTTTCAACATGACACCAAATTGCCCTATAGACCTTTCAAGCTACAACGATAGGATTTGTTTTTTTATGTGATGCACTTGGTGTCTACGCGAAATACTCCAAAGTCAAAATTTGACCAAATGTAAGGATTTTAACATCTCCACTGCAACCCAATTGGTGATTGGTCCACTTGGACTTTTGACTAGTGAAGACCAAATGTTATGGATAATAAATTTGAAGATGTGGAGCTCTTAGAATAAATGAATGTGCATCTGAATGACATAATCTTTTATGTGTAGAGATGGAGAACATAAATGAAGTAGTTTTACAATCCAATCAGAGCAAGTCAAGGAAGAATGATACAACATTTAATGAAGACAAACATTGCAAAATATTGTGTGACTCCAAAATGATCAAAAAATCTATAAATGAGATGATAGACCAAAAGATTGCTAATTTTAGTAGCCAAACTAAAGAAGAATGATTAGAATACAAAAGGTTTCCAAAAGATTGCATTTATTATTGATGGCTATTTGGTGTAACATAATGTATAGATAATCCAATCAACCTACAAAAATGATTTCTCAGAAGTTCAAGAAGATAAAGTTTTGAATTCTTTTGGAGGAAAAAATCATGCATGTATAGAGATGACCTAAAATAAGATATCTTTGATGTGATGCCAAGTAGGTGGATGAGTTGAGCTAGTAGACGGAGAGTGAGAGGTTATTATAAATCAAAAAAGAAGTGAAAATTAATAAGTGTAGTTGTGGAGAATAAACTGAGTAGGCAGAGATTGAAAATAAGTAGCAGAGAAAGATAGATGAGTGAGACTAATGTTGAATGCTAAACTGAAAAAGGGTGCTCTTCAGAGAAAGTGGGTGTGTTGTGGAAAAGAGAGGTGTGTAATTTAGAAGAGGGTTGTAGAAAAGAAAAGATTGTATGTTGAATATAGAGAGGTGAGCATCCTAAGAAGGTATGTATGTAGGATAAAAGATAGCAGAAGGAAGAGCCAAGTGTATGTGACAAGGTGGAGGTACTTATGAATAAAAGAAGTGAAGCAATCAGAGAAAGAGATAGAAGATATTGGGCAGAAGTTTGTGATGATTATCAGAGACTAGAGGGTACAAAAGAGATATCAAGGGACATCAAATCCGAGTAGTAGAGAGTGCATAAGATAAATGTGATGGGAATTTTATGTTTTCATGTGGATTGTCAAGTATGATTGTTTGATATGTTTTAGCGATCTTCTTATTTTCAGGTAATAACATTTATAAGATCTTCAAAGCATGTTTGAATGTTGCAACATAAAATACTTTCTATATGACTCTGATGCCCTCTCTCTCATACTGGTCAACTTTATGTAAGTTCTTATTCAATTTGGTCTCAAATTCTTAAATCAAAATGATGCAGTCAAGGTAGGGAGATCTAATGAAGGACATCCCATCCTTATAGCCTAACACAAACACCATGCAAGATATACTAATAACCGGTAGCACAACACCAGATAAAGCAGAAAGAACAACCGGTAATAGCATAGAATACACAACTAGTAAATAGTATGAACAATTCATATAAGAGTTTGAATAATTACACATGCCACCAATTAGATCACAATGCAGGATACAAACAATGCTTAAAACACAAATATAAGATCCATAGATCATCTACACATCAAATCAGCTTTTGGAAATAATATGTCGATTTAACCCTAATCTAGACCTCAGCCCTTCCGGCTTCAATCCATCAGACCATAATCTCATCAGTTCTACATCTTCACTCAAACTCTAAACTCTATATGCAATCTTCTGTCTTATATCCTCTCAAATGATTCACAGACTTCTATTTATACCATTTGTAAATATTATTAACTTGATCAAGTTGGCCCAAAGACCAACCAGTTTATGAAATGTGTAAACAATAACAAGTCGGCTCAAATCATTAAGAACAACTTCCAATGCACAAAACATCATGCAGTCCTCTGGGAACATCAAAAAAGACATAAGAAACATAAATCAATGATCCGCAAGTCACAAGAATCAACCATGACCCAATCCAACTTTTCTCAACACATTGCAAGACTAACTGGTAAGAACATATCAACCGGGCTAATATCAGAATCGATAACTCACTGGATTTAGATCCAAA
Source organism: Cryptomeria japonica (assembly GCF_030272615.1). Lineage (NCBI taxonomy): Eukaryota > Viridiplantae > Streptophyta > Pinopsida > Cupressales > Cupressaceae > Cryptomeria > Cryptomeria japonica. The sequence continues at coordinate 447,464,913 of NC_081408.1, forward strand.
TGCCATGAAACTCGAACATGATAAACACCATGAACACAAGGGAATAAATTCAAATCCACAACACTAAACTCTTAAACATGAAGAAATACCATGATCTCAAGCAATTCCACTACAAACTCCCAAACCGGTAAGAACCACACTGGTGCTCCTGCATCACAAAATCTCTTTAAATTTTTGTTGTAGGAGTAGGTTTAGAATAGAAATCAATCCTAGTGGCTAAGTGAATGTTTCAAAGCCAAGATTATAGTTAGATTCAAGGTTTGTAGACCTTCCTTGGTATGTTTTCATTGGGAATATATGTTATAAGTTGCAATGCTAGGTATTGAATGGAGTTAGTCATTCAAGCATTGTAAAGGGAGACCCACCTTGGTTTTCTAGAGCCAAAAGTGAAAGAGACATTAGTCATGACTAAATCTCATTTTTTGTCCACTGGCCTGAAGGTTTGTAGATTGAGTTGAACAAATTCATAGGAATCCTTTAGACAATCAGTTGGATACTCCAACAATAACCTCACTAGAAGTCTCAACTTTATCATAAGTATGAACATTCTTACTAGAGGATGACTTTGTACAACTAGAAAGCACTACCAATGGTCCACACCCTAATCCTTTATTTCCATGTCATGGTTGAGGCTAGAGAGGCTCTTTGATAGCCTGTTTATGTTGGTCCTAGACTGTTATGACCATCATATCCCTTTTTTTCCACTATATAGAATCCTTTGCCATATTTTTGAATGGATAATGCAACAGTTTCTTGATCTTCCTCATCCTTATAGAAACATTTAAAGATATCATCTTCAATGTCTTCTTTATATGAATTACATTGCATGACTATTTTAGGAGTAGGTTTAATCAACTATGGTTTACCATAGGAATTGAGTGATAGTTGTAGTTTCCCAATGCAAAAAGATCTACTCAAATCACATCCACTATATCCCCTATCATAGATATTATACTTGAATTCTAATTTGGAAGTGGAAGCTATCAAATATTTATCAATGGAGGATGAGCCTTCAGCATTAACAAGGACTTGGTATCCAGGTGTTCCTCTCATATTACTACAATATTGGAAAGCGTCAAAATCACCAAATATTGTAATTTCGGTTTCTTAAAAAAGGAATTTTAAACATTGATGAAAAGTGGAAGAAACAACTTGCATAGCATGAATCCATCTCGGACTAAGGAGAAGATTATAACCAAGCTCAAGGTCTAATACTTGACATAGGGTATCTTGGACTTTAGGACCAACATGAACAGGAAAGACAATCACTCCCTTGGAAGTCCAATCAACATCATCATAAGCTTTGATAATAATTCTCCTTTAAACATCAATAACATCCTTAGAGTATCCCAAGATTTTGTCCAATTTCAAAGTATAGATATTCAAGCATTCTCCACCATTTATCAAAAGTCATCTAATATTATGTTTATTCACAAATACTTCTAGGTAGAGAGGATCAATATGACATAGCTTATGAGAATGGATGTCATTTTTCAATGAAGGTAACTTTGTGGGAGGTGGCGAGATGTCCTGCCATGGCCTAAAAGTAATAGACATTTATGTTAGTAGGTATAGATGCATCCTGAAGTGCTTTATCAAGGATATATTTACGGGTAAGATAAATGCGTAAGATTCCAAGAATAGATATCTATGCAGGTGTCTTTCCCAAGTGATCTAGAAGGTTGTACTGACTAGAGGGGTGTGACCTAGAGGTGGCCCCTTGGAGGGTCACTTTGGATCTACGAGTAACAACTGCACATATAGGATTTTTGTTCTTTATGGTAATGGTTGAAACATGGTCATCAAATTGGTATATGTGATTGACTGTGTACTCATAACCCTCCCTAGCATAATTGGAATTATTATCATTCCCTTAACTAGAGGCACCTCCCTTTCCATGATCATGTAAGAGATCCTTAAAAACCACATGGTCACTATTAGATGTTCCTAATGGGGTTTCAATTGCAATGTCACTTTGATCAATGAGGTCTTGAATGATGTTTTCCAATTTGAAGTAATTGGATGTTTTACACCCTTTTGTTCTATGGTAATTGTAGACACTTAAAATTAATTAAATTCATATTTAACGAATTACCTCGTGTCAGATAATTAATTTTATGAATCATGTTCTCCCTTTATTATTAAAAAAATAAATTAAATCACATTTAATTAATCCCCTCTTCCATCCATATAATTAATTTATTAATTAATTATATATGTCTCATTTCCTCTAAAGTTTGATTTATTTCTTTAAATCAAACTCAACCTTAGGCAATATTTCAATCTCCCTCCTAATCTCAATTAGTTAAATTAATTCAAAATCAATTAAAATAATATGGTGATTCCTACATACCCTTCTTTTAATCCCCCTCATCAAGATAATTAACCAAATCTTAATCCCTATTAACATTTATTCTATTTTTTAAATGTTACACAACTACCCAAGTCCACATGTGACTGTTACCAAATTTTGCTACACCTAAATTTGGTGACCTATTTCAAGCCTAATACATTACATTTTGAAGAAAGTTTTCAGAGAGGCGGATATTTTTTTTTCAGATTTGCTATTTTTGGAAAAGATATCATGCTATTTTTAGAGGGGGAGGCTTTCTTTTTCTCAGAGATATTTTTGGATCAGTGTCATGCAGACTTTACAATGAACAGGTGTTTCTTTTTCAATTATATATTTAGCACAACAGGGTATGCGGATTTTTGGGACATGTTACTTTTTTAGATTGGCTTTTTTGAGCAAAGGTGCCAATTCTATTTTTAGCAGGAGGTATCTTTTTCATGCAGTTTGAGTTGGAGGCCTATTTTCAGTATCAGGAGCTATTTTTGGTAGAGTTTGACATGTGTTTTTAAGGAAATTTTGGGCAATTTCGCTTAAGGCTTTTTCTCATGCAGTTTTTTTCATTTTAGGGTTTTTGAAGGAGAATATTCTATATATTCATTTCTCCTTCTTTTTTTCCTCTGGTTCTTTCTTTTTTGCTACACACATAGCAGAAAAAGCATTCTATCGCATCACTTTTCAGTTTTCAGCATTGTAATAGAGATTATTTTTCAATGTGCAATAGAGTGTTTTTTCAGTTTCCTTGTCAATTGTTCTTATTTTTCCATTGTCAGATGAATGATTTGATAGTTATTGTGATTTAATTTTGAATCCTTTGCCGCATCTCATTTATGCTTTGTAGAAATAGGAAGATTTCATACTAAATTCAGGTTGTGGGTTGTGTTCATCTCATTTCCAATTCTTTGCATGTTGTGAAAAATCACTTTTCCTACATGCCTAAGTTGGATAATTTCAGGCCTTTGCATGGAATATTGATGAATTTCATGATCTTATTTGATTTGTGAAATAATTATTGGTCTTTGTTGCAGTTGGTTATAGTTTTAGGATGACAAGTAGAATTGCATCACTTTGGTGTATCACCTCCATTAGGATAGGTTTTTTGTCGCATGCAAGCCTTTTAACCCTTTTCTCAAAAAAAGTAAGCTATAGGAGATTCATCAAGCTAGGAAGTTAGCCTAGTCTCCAGAGGTCTCCTTTCATGATAGGCATACCCACAAGCCTAAAAGTATTCCCATGTTTATTAGGATTGTTAGGTATTACACTTAGCATTTTCAGGCGCAATCCTTCATGACAATAGTTTTTGGCATGCCTGGTGGGACACGTTTGAGCTATTACAACTCAAAAAAGATCCATTTTTGTTGTTGTTTTTGTATTGACAGTAGTATTATAGCCTTTTGAGGTTTATTTTAAGTACCCTTTGCCTTTATTTTGTGGTTTTTTATGTGTAGAACAGGTCTTAACAACATATGAGGAACATCCAATGGCCGTAAGAGCATATGATTTTGTACCATTTGAAGGGGGCAACCCATTAAATATGACTCAACATGATCCTATACTAGTAGCAGCTCTAAAATGTCTACCTATCTTCACTAGTGAGGATCAAACTACACCAATAGAACATATTAGAGATGTTGCATCTCTGTGTAGCATTCACCATATAACCCAAGAGAACGTAGAACTTGGGCTACTAAAAACATCATTCAAAGGCAAAGAACTCCAATGATTCAAACATTTTCCAATCAATTAAGTTGGTGTTTGTGATGATTTGGGTGATAAGTTCACAAAGCAATTTGCAGATAAGTCAGATCACCTATCATTGGTTGAGCAGATGACCACTATCAAGAGGGCTCCATAAGAGAAGATGATAGATTTCCACTACCGTTTTGAGTGAACATAAAATAGAATTCCTACAATGGTTAAACCCTATACTAAAAATACATTTTTATATTATTTGAGAGCTTTAAAAATTGATATTGTTGTTATGATTCAGTCTATGGGTGGGGTTACATTACCAATAACTTATGATGTAGCTATTAGAGCAGAAAACAACCTTATACAGGCTGGTAAAATAGCTCCTAGACCTCGTATGCTTATTTTTCTAGATATATAGCCATTAATACCCTCACAAGCACCTCTTATAGCTACATTACCCATTGTTCTAACATTAGGTTTTTAGAATTTTTCTCAAAATAGTTTCATTACAACAAATTCAGAGCTGCAAGAACTTAAGGGTACCCAAGAAAGGATGGAAACATTACTACAGACTATTAGTAATGAATTGGTCAGCCTTGAGAAGAATCAAGGCCAAATTCAGAGGTATCAAGCCCCATACCAAGCTCCTTATCAGCCCAATAGGCCTAATTACCAGAATGATTCTCATATTCAGAGGAGGAATTATAAAAGGCCCAATTAGTAGGACAATCTGAATACCACTAGTAATATCAGAGATATTGTACTCACTCAGAACAATATGGCACAAGGTTAGTGTTTTTCATGCCAACAAGCCAATAATCAAGCATCCTGCTTGAATGTAATGCATGTGCAGTCACAGGCTTTAATGGTACAGAATAACTCAATGTCTTTTAAGGATGCAGGTAATATTGAGGAACTAGAAGGTCCCGAAGTGGCTATGATTATTAGCAGTAATCAAGGATGAAGACTGAGAGGGGGGTGAATTAGTCTTCACTAGGTACCAACAAATCAAACTCCAAAACATAAACTGATAAACTGCAACAACAAAGAGATAAGAAAATTAACAACACAACACACAACACCAAAATTTTTGACGTGGAAAACTTGGTTAAGGGAAAAACCACGATGGGAACCTACCCATAGTAAGATGATACCCTGCAGTAGTATGTGAAAATATTACAATGAAGAATGCACATGCATTCAAGAACACTACCTAAAGCTCACTGCTCAAAAGATATATGCCCGGAAGGCTACAACCCTCAAGGAAGTCTCACTAACTTACAATATGATTTGGACTACAATCTAGAAAGAATGAACTACAATGATAACATCTACAAATGCCTACTGATAGTTCCGGTTAAGCATAGTTGTCTGCTCTGCAACACCAATCTCATGTCAACACTTCACTGAGTGATAACTCTCTTGTTCACATAATTACCTCTCTCTGATAATGCAGACATAATACCAACACCTAAATTACATAAACATCTCACCTATATATACAAATCGTCAACCTTGATAACAAGGTCGGCTAAACCCTCAACTCACAATTACAAAAATTATATTGCATGATACAAAGATTGACCACCAAACCAATATTATGATTTACATTACATAGCATGGACCTAATTCAAATTCCCAAATGATTATTGTAGACATCTAAAAATGGTCAACGCTTGCAGAGTCATACTTTAACATTTGCGCATTGCCTTATTTTAGGGTTCTTGCATCGCATTAACATTTCTTCTATGTTGCACACTTGGTCTTTATCATTTGCGAGCATTGAGTCATTCTTCTGCATTCTTCATTTATCTCGCTTTCGAATTTGGTCTTGTCGATAACAATCTTCAGTCATGATTTTGGTTGATCTTATCCTGTCACATCAATGTGCATGCTCATTTGTCATATTTTGACATCGTCAATTTGATTTCATTTTGGACATCATCAATCCTAATCGATGATAGAATTAGGGTTTTGTCCTCTTGTCAATCTTGTCATTTTGTGATCGATTCATCATCGATCCTTATCCTTGTCAATCTTGTCATTCTGCGATCGATTCATCATCGATCCTTGTCCTCTTGTCAATCTCATCAATTTTGTGATTTATTTGTCATCGATCATTGTCCTTTTTCAATCATGTCAATTTGGATCAATTAGTCATTGTTCCTCATCAATTGGTGCTTATCAATTTGATCTCTTTGTCAATCTTGGTCAATTTGTCAACCAATCTCAATTGTTTATCAGCATTGGTCCTCTGTCAATTAAAATCATGATCAAATCGACATCAATTATCTTTTGTCAAGACCTAATTGTTGTCTTTGCATTTCTAATTCATCTTCTAGGATTTTATGATTTATTCATTTAATCTTGTTTGTCATTTTCCCTCTAGGTTAAATGATTTATTTATTTATCCTAAGTCTTCTTGTCATAATTAAATATTTATTTAATTGGCTAATTAATTCCCTCTCTTTTTGTGAATTAATTAATGAATGAAAAATTGATAATTAATTCACCTAATTTTCTAATTTCATCAATTTCTAATTTTCCTAATTCCTAATTTCCTCCTAATTTTCTAATTTGTCAAAATTCAATTTCCACCTAATTAATTTCTCTCTAGTCTCTCCCTATTTTTGTGCTTCGGTGGAAGCATGAATTTCTCATGCGTCATACTATTGGCATAGCAAGATATCATAAGCTTTTAGTCCTCTAACCTTTGCATTGGCAATATGTCATAATTCATAACATAGAAGGTGTCATAACCTTCTTGCTTCAACTCAATTTTACCATTTTGAAATCAATTGCCTCTAATATCAATTTCATGCTAATCTTGTCTTTTCTCCAATTTGTCTATAAATTGGATGAATTTCTTCAATCAAAAGGTCAAATCAATCATGCTTCTAGTACCCTTATGTTGTCATGCTATCTTGTCAATCTTGATTTCATCTCATGTGTATGCACTTGTAGGTGAGATCTACAAAACGAAGCTATTTGAAGGAGAAAGAAGGACAATGGAGCCGCATGAAGGAGACATCTGCATTTGGTTTGCTTAGATTTCATTTTGAATGTCTTGTCTTCATGTTTTCATTGAATGTAATTAGGATTAATCATTGCAATTGAGTTTTTTTGATTGAGCTAGACCAATTTGCTATTTGCTTTGATGATTTCCAGATTCCTATCTATAATTACATCCACTGGAAATCCCACCAAGATCAATCACAACACGCTACACCACCAGAAATACTGCATAACATGAAAATCATCATCGATTCATAGAAATCACCAAAAAATCGCACAATGATCAATGCAGATCACCAAAACAAATAGGATGTGACTAGGAAACACTAGCAAGCACGTTAGAATCATTTGGAATAGTTGCACCAACACCTCTTTTCAAATCTTCATCGGTCAACGTCTCAAAGCTCAAGAACACAACCAATCAGCAATTGTCATGAGGAGAGATAACTTGCAGAGCACCAAATCAAAAACCATCTAAAATGAAGATACAAAAGATCATACCAAACAATAATCCAAAGTCTCAACACAAGATCTGATCACACTAGAATATATAACCAAAGGAAATACCGGATTCTGCAAAACAGTGATTAGCAAAACCAAACTACAAAATCTGATCAAAAAATCTTCCCAAACTCACCGAAATAACTCATATAAATATGTTGATATCAATGACAACAACATATCCTAGCAGCATCAATGAACAACCAAATCCAACAATCTCCCCCTTTGGCATTGATGGCAACATATGAATGTGAAAAATAGTCAATGCAAAGAAAGAAGATATTACCAACAAACTCCCCCTAAGATCAAGATAGATAAAGCAGTTTTTCACATGATCTCTCTCCCCCTTTGAAAGAAATGCCAAAGATCTCCAAAAGAGAAAATCAAACTCTCAATACATAATCATGAATCTCTACCTAGGATACATAACCAAATCAACAAACTACTCCAACAGAGGAGCAACAACAACTCATCAATCCAGATAAAAGAATAATGTTCTAAAATTCACTGGATCAATGCAACTCAATGCATCTAATTCTCATCACGAGGGGTGGATACCCCTAGCTTTTCTCTCAAATAGACAAATGTATCTGCAGGAAAAGGCTTAGTGAAAATATCAACAATTTGTTCCTTTGTAGATACATATTCCAGCTTCACCTTCTGTTCATTGACTTTCTCTCTCAAGTAATTATATTTAATTAATATATGCTTAGTCTTTGAATGTTGCATCGGATTCTTAGACATGTTTATAGAATTGGAATTATCACAATATATAACAATAGGATCATCATAAATAACTCTAGTATCTTTCAACATTTGCTTCATCCAAACTATCTGAGTGAAATTACTACTAGCAGCAATGTACTCAGCTTCAACAGTAGATAAAGATATTGAATCTTGTTTCTTGCAAGCCCATGAAACCAACTTCTTACCTAAAAAGAATGCTTCATCAGTAGTACTCTTCTGGTAATCAATATCACCAGCTCAATCTACATCAATGTAAGCACACAACATGAATTCATCATTCTTTGGATACCATAGACCATAATCCTCAGTGTAAGGAGAGTCATGTCACAAAAGTGACATGACTCTCCTTCGGATTAGCTTGATATCTAGAAGCCATACACACAACATGCATAATGTAAATTCTAGTCTGAGTAAGATATAGCAGTTCACCAACCATAAATTTGTACAAAACTATGATTAGATTTAGGAGATTCATCATTTTTAGACAATTTACAACCTGTCACCATAGGAGTTCCAACCGGTTTGGAATCATCTAATCCAAACTTCTTTAATAGTTCATTTACATACTTAGTTTGAGATATAAATATACATTTTCCTATCTGTTCAATCTACAAACCTAAGAAAAATTTCATCTCACAAATCATAGACACCTCAAATTCTTTTTGTGTATCATTGGAAAACCTCATACTCATATCATCATCATCACCAAAGATAATGTCATCAAAAAAGACTTAAAAATTCAAAATGTTATCATTTTCAAACGTAAAGTACAAATTACTATCAACAACACCTTTGATAAATCCCAATTTTAGCAAATATTTGTCTAACCTAGCATACCAGGCTCTAGGAGCTTGTTTCAATCCATAAATTTCTTTCTTCAACTTACATACCATGTCTCCATCATCTGACAATGAAAATCCATCAGGTTGTTCAATGTAAACTTCTTCTTCTAGATCACCATTCAAAAATTCAAATCTGATATCCATTTGATATACCTTGAAATCTTTATAAGCATCATAAGCAAGCAACAATCTAACAGCTTCAATTCTGGCAACTACAGAAAAATTTTCTTCATAATCAATCCCTTCTTGCTATGAATATCCTTTGCAGAACAATCTTGCTTTATTTTTGAGTACTTCACTGGCTTCATTTAATTTGTTTCGAAAAACCCATTTAGTATCAATAACATTTTTATCCTTAAGTCTAAGCACAAGTTCCCAAGTGTTGTTCTTTCCAGTTTCATCTAACTCTTCTTCCATAGCTCTTATCTGGTTATCATCTCTATAGGCTTCAACAACATCTTTCACTTCAAGTTTAGAAATCAAACATACTTCTTCTGCAACTAACCTTCTTCTAGTCATCACACCTTTATTCTTATTGATAGTCCTCAAAATGACTGTACAAAAAATGTTTCACGCCTTAGTCAATTTTTTGGTCATTTTGAGTGTTTAATGTTCTCTATTCTCACCCTCATGCTTAGGGTTTAGGGTTTTATGTATTTTTTATTAAGTCTTGGTTCAAACCCCTAAACCTATTCTAATTCTTCATTATCTTTTTCACTTAAGTCCGAAGGGTCTAAGCTAATTGGCGGGGCCATTTATTCTCTATTTTTAAAGTTACAAGTGTCAGCCCCTTTTCATTTTCTCCTAAGTCCGCATTTTATTTCCTATGGTTGGGTCCCCTTTCTCATAAGCCTAGCAGTTTATATTTCTAGCAGTTATGATTCCTCGCAATATCATGATCAAAAGATGTTAATCCTCACTTCTTCATGACATCGCAAGATCTTGTTGCATGTCCCTCATTGATCGATAGTTTAACCAGCAATAACCTTAACTCTACGGTTACCAGTCACTTTCAGTTAAAACCTAAGCTACTAAAGGTACATAATTCTATACATGGAAAAAATAAACAGTGATGTTTTAATCTGAACCCAAAAGGTGCCTGAAGGTTAGCGGTTAGTGTTAGGCGGTCATTGTGGCCGACAAATAAAGGGCAAATAGAGCCAACGGTCCTTGCAGTCCCATGAAGAAATATGCAAGGAGGTTAAGGACCACTACATCATGAGATAATTCAATGTGTCCAAGGTGGGCCAAGGTAACCCAAAATGTGGGGGCTGCTCACCGAGGTGAGGTGGAAGGTGAGTTAGAGATGCTACGTTATACCTTTGGTAGGCCTCCTTGCCACATGTGATGGTCAATATTAGATGGACCACTATTCTTCATGCGATTTTCCAAAAAGGAATTAATCGACGGTGGAGATTCAAACTTAATTCAAATGTAGTTTTGAGTCAATTCCACACTTGCACGAGAAGTAATGGAAGATGAGGTGGTGATGCTTCACTCTAGAATTGTAATAAAATATTTTTTGAGTCATTTCCAACTCACAAAAGGATTTAGAGGTGATCAGAAGGTGATTCCGAAGAAGAAAAAGATTAGTTCAAGTCCTCACAGTGTTGAATTGGGTTTCATCTAGTGTGTACGAAGTTGTAAGTTGCTAAATCCTTCTTCTGTGTTCCCAGAGCTATTGAAAGTGCAAGTTGTATGAAATTGTAGTGAAAAGATTGTGAATTGCTCTAGTTGTATGAAATTTGGTAAAAAGGGGTGAGAATTTGCACTCTATTTTGTTGAATTTTGTTATCTCATGTTAAGCCCTAGTTTCTATATTTCTTCTATGGGTAATTATAAGAAACCCTAGTCAAATAGGATGAATCCTATACAAAACCACTCAGGGCAGACAAAGTATCTAAAGAGAAATCCGTTTGATGATTTTCTTGACCAATTGAAGCCCTTGACAAATGATAAATATCAAGGGTAGAGACTTGTACAAGGAAAAACCCTAGGAGAAGGGTTAACTAATAAGGCATATAACATCACAGATGCTAGGGTGCCAATGACTGGGGTGGAATTGTTTAAGTTGTGGTATGGATAGAGAAATTTACAATCTCCATTTTAAAGTGCCTATCAATATGACTTGGATAGGTTAGTGGTGCTCAATGTATTCATGGAAGTTCACCTCCTCAAAGTTGTTGCAGATAGATATGACCCCATCTCTAGATTTATAAGGGGAAATGAGAGAAATTTTTTTGACAATTAGGAGGGAGGAATTTCAAGAGATTTTTTAATTTTTATGAACCTTCTTCTATCTTGGTTCATATATATTTGAACGAACTAAAGGCAAAAATTATAGAATGAAAGGTTTTTTTAGAGCTAGCTGTAGGGTAAAACTGCGGTCTAATTTCTCTTCAAATTAACTTGGAACTTATGCAGACATCCTCAGTTGTACCTTAAAGTGTCAATCTAGGATTCGTAAGCTGATGAGAGGTATAATGGCTATTTTCTCAAGGGATGAAGATAGTATGTTAAGTGATTATGAATGCATTTCTAATTTACACACTTATTCTCAGAACAAATCTAAGGCTGATACACTTAAACTAACAAATTAAATCTCACACTCAAAACATGTAAACTTACATCACACACTTTCAATCAAAAACATTTTCTTAATTTATGAACATCAATTTAAAACATTCACTTAATTTATTACTAATTATAAAACTAATTTCCTCCAAAGCAATTTAGGAGTGAAGACAGAATAGTTCTGCTTCCTGTCACGGTAGTGACAGGAAGTGGAATAGTGTGGAAGAACACCAGAATTAGAAGTCACAGCCTACCAGTTCAAACATGTATTCGTTTGAATATTAGAATTCTGAATCACAGCTCATTCAATCAGATCAAACATAAGTTTGGATAGATATAACTTGATTTATGAACTGAGGTATTTTCCTTATCCTGCAATTTTTTATTAGACTTGCGAATGCAGAAATGATATTACAATTCAAACAAAAGATATTATACTATACGGATTATTAAATGTTCTGCAAACTCACAATTCCTTCAAATTGATACTAAGTTAAATCTGAACTAAACTGTTTATTAAATCACATTGTTAAAACAATGAACATGTAATCATGCAATCGAAACATAAAACTACTCACTCCACACTTATAAAGAAGTCACTTGATAACGCGAGCAAGGGGGCCCTGCCTTCTCGATCACCAAGTGCTGAAACTATAAATGCTTGCTACTTCAAACCATGCAGTCACAATCAAAGAATAATAATTGGAACATCAATGTTTTCATATATATAATCGGCTTATCTTCTTGAACAATCCCATAGATATTTATATAACACTGCTTACTAATATTGTCTCTAACTGATTATGAGTTTGTAACCATGAAACTTATTTTACACAAAACAAAACAAATACCATCAACTAATCTAGGGCAGCAGGCCACCAAATTGAAACAATATAACAAACTTGACAATTCTAAGGCTGCAGGCCACTGAATGAAAATAGTATAACAGTTTTAACAATTCTAGGCTATTCCAAGACTATGCCGAAACCATCTGTCAAAAATAGATCAGCTTCATGCCAGTCTCTTATTCTCATGATCCATGCACCAAGAAATCCCTTCTTCCAAGTTCCTATCCACCTATAGGTCCCCTATTATGGCAGTTTAAATAGTTTAGTCAGCAAATAACCACAGTTTTCATTCATAGTTTTGGTTTTGACTTTTCTTTCATATTTATCAAATTTCTCCTTTCTTCCTTACCAAATGGTGACAGGAATGACATGGATACCATAGGAATGACAAATAATGGCAAATTAAGGGTAAAATAAATAACACATCCTAGTCTCATCATTTTCCCCCCAGCTTAGGGTTTTGCATGTCCTCATGCAAAAGAAAGAATATAAATACAAACCAGGTGGAGGAACTAGTTTCTGTAGATTGCTGGTAACCTCTTGAAAGCAATGCTGCTTCATCTCCCTTACAAGCCTTTCATGTTCTTTGACCATGAGACAAGGTTCTGTAGTAGCAACAGTCTGTTTCACCTCTGCCTTGAGTTTACTAAGCTCTTCTGCATGTAATCTAACAAGAGCTTGTGCATCCTCTAATTGCTTCTGGAGTGACTGATTCTCTATTTTCAACTGAGCAATGGAATCCCTCAAAGTCTAGACTTCTTCTTTCTGTTTCATCAGAAATTCCTCATTTCCTACATTCTCCCCTTCATAAGACATGAGAGTGATATCAGTTGGGTTCAGCAGGATTTCATTATCAAAGTTTTCTTGCTCGAGATCCTTTCCTTTTTGGGGTGATTGTTCTGTTCCTTGTGGTATATTCTATATGACTTGATGAACACTTTTCTCTTGATCTACATTTAACCCTTCTTGATTCACTTCTTTATTCAAAGTTGCTTGGTCATCATTTACTGGCAAAGGACAGTTATCTATAGTTCCCAACAACAGAGTTTTATTAATAGCTCCTGGAAAAGGGTTATCAACAGTATTTAAAGGTTGCTCCTCAAGTGTTTCAGTATGCCTTGCTATAGATATGATGCCTCTAGCATCTTCTTGATTCATTTCTTCCCCAGTGTGTTCAGTAATTACATTTTCATCATACACATTCTCATCAAACTCATTTTGTTCATCATTAGGAGGGATCCCTTCTTCTTGTAAAGGTTCATAAGCCTATACATGTACTATCATAGGGCTAAGGGATTTCTTTTACCATTTTTCTTTTATCTTCCGCCGATTCATATGTCTCAGCTCTCATTGCACCTTGCCATGTTGCTTGATTACTGCTGACAAGACTTGTAAATCTTCCTCAATTCCTTCATCAATGTGGGTAGTGGCTACTCTGGCTAAACGTTGAAGCTGATCTTCTTGTGTAGTTTGTGTTTCACCCATATCACCAAAGGGTTCTACGACAAGTTTCCTCTTTCGTTTAGAACCAGGGGATTGTTTACTAATTGCTTTACCCTCAACAACTGAACTCCTAGTTTGATAAGGGCTTTGGACTAGTGTGCTGCCAGATATCAATTTTTGTTTGTTTTGGTTTTTTAGAGACCGTCTTTTGGTAGAAGTCAAGGGTGTACTAGGGTTTTTCCCAGATTCTACATATTCTTCCTCTTCTTCAGAAGCATTTTCTTTCTCAATAGGGCTATCATAAGGTTCCCCTTCACTTACAAGGTTATTTTCTTCCTCATTCACAGAGCTATCACCCCTCTATTCCTCAACAGAATTTTCCCTATTAGAAGGCTCCTGGTCTGAATCATAGCTAACAAAAGAGTCCCAATTACCAGGGGGAGAGAGTTTTTGCAATTCCCTAATAACTAGTAACCTGATGAGCCCATGATGTGCTAGGGCATGGCCATGACCCTCTTGAACATTTTGACTCATACGTTGCAAAGATGAGTAAAGAAAATAGGGAACATTAACAACCATTCCTCTCTACAAATGTAACAATAAGCGGAAATGGTGGGTATACACATAAACATACCTACCTTCGCATGTGATATACTAGATGATGAATCTAGCCACATGTTTCCAATGAGCTGGAAGCAAAAGCAATTTAGTACCCTGGCCTGAGATGATGATAACAGATTCCCCTCTGTCTAAAAACCTTTTCCGAAGCGGCTTAAGAGCCACCACTTTCTTTGAGCTTTCAGGAAAATAATTTTCACCACTGATGGGTAACCCTGAAACTTCAGCTATAGAATCCACTGTGACAAAAATAGTTAACCTGCGGACAATAGCTTGGCCTTTGGAAAAATTTTCTGCAAATTCCCAAGTAGTGCGTTCATCATAACCCCTTAGTCGTTTAAAATATACATCCCATCTAGATTTCTTAAAGACTTTATATGCTTCTTCATATTCGGGCTTTCTTACTTCATCCATTGTCACAGGCTCATACCGAGGACGTCATTCCCTCTCCATGACTGTAATAGAGTTTTTTCAAAACTTTTACCAAAAACCACTGTTTGGGAAATAGTGATGGAAATTTACAATTATGAGGGCAAGATAAGACAGACAAGGTAATGATGACAAGGAGAGGCTTTTAAGGGATGATGAAGAGATTATGATGGCCAAGACACATATACAACACGTTTCCCCCCCTAGCTAAGCATCAGACCCATCCACGGGGCATGTCACCATAGGGCAGAGAAAAATAAAAGAGGAAATTAAATAAATAAACAAAAGAAAAGAAAAATGAAACCATTACTGAATATTGAGGAACTCGATGATGAGAGAGTGCAAAGATCGCCAAGGATGGAGGAGGTGACTGGAAGCTGAAGTGGAGCCAGGAGATTCGACATCACACGAGTGCAACTACCAAGTCAGGTGAAGTCACATGGCGGAACAATGACGTCACCAAACATGCGGAGAGAGATGACGAACCAGAAAGAAGTGGGTGGCGACTGAATTGAGCACAAGGGATAGAGTGGCAGGTGAAGTGACAAGTGGTAAACAAACTGTGCTGACAGAAAGAAATGCCAAAAGAGAATGAGCGGAGGACTTCCTGTCTAGGAAAGGACAGGAAGTCTAGAAGCCACCGGAGGGAAACATAGGGCGGTAATGAGAGTGGCAAGAGAGAAGGAGATAGCATGGGTGTTAGGCCTGTTGGTTTTTATTTTCTCTTTTCATTTCTTTTTTTTTTTCTTTTTTCTTCTTTTTTTTCTGTCTTTTTTTTTTTTTTTAATAACGACACTAGGCCGCCGATAACTCGGTTTTCAACTAGATGCCGCCTGGTTGTGCTGGGAACCCAGTTCTCACAGCCAGGAATTATTGCAACTACGAGCTGCTGGTAAACCAATTTTCAGCCAGTAATCAGCTAACAATGCCAGAAAACTGGTTTTGATTGTTGGATCTTTTATTGCATTTTTTTTATTTTTTTTATTTTTTAATATTCAATTTGGAAGGAGGCCAAAGGGAACCATGGTGAGTTCCTTAGCCACATCAAGAAAGAAGGTTTCCTTTGAAAGAGGTTTCCGATACAGCTTCAAGCGGTGACCATTAACGAGGAGCTTGCAGTGTTCAGAATCCCTAGTGCAGAGTTGAACAACACCGTTATCATATACATGCTCAACTTCGTAAGGTCCCAGCCATCTTGTGTGAAACTTGCCTTTGAAATCTTGGAATCAAGAGTCATACAAAAGCACCCAATCCCCAGGCTAAAAAGAGCGATGGTGAATATGTCGATCATGCCACAGAGCTCGTTGCTTTTGGATGACCTCTGTGTGAAAGAGTGCATCCTGACGGAGCTCATCAAGAGAGTGTAGTTGGGCAATGCGGTCCTTCTAGGCATCAGAGAGACTTAGACCGAGTTGCAACGCAGTCCGCAGAGTCTTAATTTCAAACTCAATCGAAAGAACTGCCTTCTTATCATAAACGAGTTCATAAGGGGTTAGACCATTAGTGGTCTTCCACGTTGTGCGGTAGGCCCATGCAGCTTCAAGAAGCCGCATGGCCCAATCACACTTATGAAGAGCAACCATTTTGGTAAGAATGTTCTCAAGTTCTTTGTTGGTGACCTCAACTTGTCCATTAGCTTGGGGATGGTAAGGAGTGGACTTCCGATGACAGATCTCATATTCTTTGACTAGAGCAGCAATAAGTTCTGAAGTAAATTATGGTCCTTGATCTGTAGTGATTTCTTGAGGAACACCAAAGTGAGTGCAAATTTCTGAATATAGAAAGTCAGCCACTTTAGTGTCTCATGCATGTTTGAGCGCAATGACTTCAACCCACTTAGTGACATAATCTATGCAAACAAGAATGTACTCCTTGTTCCTAGAAGGTGGGTTGATAGGACCCACAAAATCAAGGCCCCACTGCTTGAAGGGTTCCAAAGATATCTGAGGATGTAATGGCATCTCATTTGAGCATGTAGGATGACCCATCCACTAACACTGATCACAATGATGAATATATCGCTTACAATCCTTATGGGTTGTAGGCCAATAATACCCAACAGTGAGGATCTTTTGAGCAGTCCTCTGAGCAGCAAAATGTCCTCCACATGGTTCAGTATGGCAAGCTCAAAGAATATCAAAGACATCCTCCTCAGGTACACATCTGCGCATGATGTTGTCAATGCCAGTGCGAAAGAGGAGACCATTAATCCAGGTATATTGTCCATTGAGGCCCACCAACTTTCGACGTTCTCGAGGGGAGAAGTGAGGAGGGAACTTGCATGTGACCAAGTAGTTGGCAATATCAGCAAACCAAGGACTCTTTGCGGAGATAGCAAAGAGGTGTTCATCGGGAAAGGTGTCATCAACTGGAGTTGGTTCATTGTTTGGCAACTACAACCTGGATAGGAAATCTGCAACCACATTTTCTCGACCAAGCTTATCAAGTATAGTGACATCAAATTCTTGTAATAAAAGTAACCACCTAATGACTCTGCCAGTGACTACTAGTTTATTCATTAGAAAGTGAATTGTCGAATGATCTGTATGAACAAACACTTTATATCTAGTAATATAATGACAAAATTTATTAATAGCTTAAACAATAGCTAAAAACTCCTTTTTAGTTACCGTATAGTTTACTTCTGTACCTGTGAAGTTCTTGCTGATGTAATAAATAGAATAAAAGAGATTGTCTTCTTTTTGTCCAAGCACTGTACCCATAGAAGAGTCAGAGGCATCGGTATGGATGTGAAATGGCAACTCCCAATTTGGACCTCTAAGGACTGGGGTGATCACAAGCTTGGTTTTAATAGTCTCAAAGGCTTCCTGACACTCAGGCGTCTAGGAGAAGACAACATCTTTGGCTAAAAGAGAAAGCAAAGGAGAAGCAATCTTGCTAAAGTTTTGAATAAACCGTCGGTAATACACAGCATGGCAAAGAAAACTCCTCACATTTTTTGGACTAGATGGTGTAGGTAGGTCATGAATTATCTGGACCTTTTTAGGATCAACTTGAATACCTTTGGAAGAAATGAAATGACCTAAGACAATGCCCTCAGTCATAAGAATGTGACACTTTTCATGACTTAAAGATAAATTAGTATCTATACATCACTTAAGCACTTTCTCTAAGTTTGTTTTTGCCTCTTGATAAGTATTTCCATGAACCATAAATTCATCCATATAGACTTCTACACAATCATTCACAAGGTCAAAAATACTTAGCACAGCCCGCTGAAAGGTAGCTGGGGCATTACATAATCCAAATGGCAGCACATTATAGGCAAATGTCCCCCAGGGACAAGTGAAGGTGGTCTTATCCTGGTCTTTAGGTGCTATGTGGATTTGATTATATCCACTGAATCCATCCAAGAAGGAGAAGAATCATTTCCCTGCAAGAGTGTCTAGAACTTGATCAATAAATGGTAAGGGAAAATGATCCCTTTTAGTTGCTTTATTAAGTGCTCTATAATCAACACAAAAATGCCACTTACCATTCTTCTTTGGCACAACAAATAAAGGAGATACTCACCTGCTATCTGAAATAGGATATATAAAACCAACATTTAACAATTTTTGTAGCTCCTCCTTGACTATGTCCCGCAAAACAGGGTTAAGTCTTCATTGTGGTTGTCTGATAGGATGACTCCCTTCCTCAATGTAAATGTGATGTATGCAAGTGTCGGGATGGATACCACACATATCTTGGTACTCCCAAGCAAATGCGGCTTTATTGTCCCTAAGCATGGTAATAAGGTCCTTAATCTATTCTAGACTTAACTGTGGATTGATATTAAGGGTGCGACCCGGTAAAATCTCCATAGGTTGTGACTGTATAGGAGAATCAAGAGCTAACACTTGTGATGAATCATTACTTTCTAAGGATAGTAATGGACTATACAAACACTGGTGAGGCAACAACTAGTGTAATATGAAAAAGTGACGAATAGACTGAGAACCACCTACTAGAGGAAAACTACCAAAAGGACAACTAGTAGTTATTTCCAAAGGAAGAACCAAGTTGTCCAAAATGTCATTTGACCCATACCTGTTTTGAAGAAAATTAACAAGAAGGTTATCCTCTGTGGGCTCTTCAAAGTCATGTGCTTGTTCAATAGTTAGGACTGGTAAGGAATCTTCCAAGTCACTATCAACCCAAGTAAGATCTTCCATTTCTAGCAGGGGTTGAGCAGGTGGATATAGTGTTAATTGCCTAGTTTGTTTGCCATTAGAGATAACCATATTACCCGACCAATAGTTGATAAAAGCATTAGCAGTAGCTAACCAAGGTCATCCCAAGATTAAAGTATACCCCCCCCAGCTTAACTTTAGGCTACAAAATCATAAAGTTAGTCGGAAATTCCCATGAATCAATAGAAAGGACCACATCTTCAATAACCCCTTCAGGCTTAACTAGGGAATGATCAGCCATCTAGAGAACTATAGGTGTAGGCCTAAGTACTTCAAGAGACAATTTTGTCTTGGTCTCATTAGTCATCACATTAATTGCAGCACCTAAATCCATAAGTGTATTAGGAATAGTAACCTTACCAATGCTTACCTAGATGACTGGGCTCCCTAGATCTGCATATTTGGGGATTGTCAAATTTCCAAGCATAAGATCTGTGAGTTGCCCAATAACCTGAATAGTCTTGGGATCTTCCTTCTTCTTTTGGTTTTGTGTACATAACTCTCAAACTGTTTTATTGTACACCGGAATATCTTTGATAGCCTGCAACAAAGGAATTTTCATATTAACATTGCGGAGCTCATTGATAAGATCAAATTCAGTTTGTATAATCTCCTTTTGTACAGGTTTAGAAAGAAATTGATTAGGAAATGGAGGTTCTTTTTCAGGCTCCTCCTCGAGTTCTTCATTTATTTCTATGATTGTAGGACCTTGGAGGGCTTTTCTTGACCTTAGTTGTATGCCCTCAAGTTCTACTGCATTAATTGGATAAGTGGGATAACCTACCACCTCATTAGTATACACAAGTTGGGATGGCTTATTATTAGGATTGGGGTTTGGTTGAGTGGGCAATGATGTTGGCTTTGGTGGTTGTGGTGGGTTAAGTGGGGGATTAGATGAAGATGATGGTATAGGCGGAAGGAATTGTTGTGGTTGTTGGTAAGGACTTATTAGAGGTGGAGGAGGAAATGGAACTTGTGGTGGATAGGATTGTGGGTATGGTGTAGGTTGTGGTGCATGTGGCCTCCATGCCTGTTGCCATGGTTGCATTCTGAACTAGTAATTTTGAGACTACTGAGGATAGGATGGAGGTTGTTTCCAGCCTCCATACCATGTGTTTGGATTGGGAAAGGTTTGACTCGGCCAAGGAAAATACTCATTGGAGAAACCTGGTTGTATTTCTCTTGGTGGAAAAGGTTGTTGCGGAGCCATATAATATACAGGTTCCTCAGCATATTCCATATTAACTATTCCTTCAGGAAGAGGTCATCACGGGGCAAGGAGGTTAAGGACCACTACATCACAAGATAATTCCATGTGTCCAAGGTGGGCCAAGGTAACCCAAAATGTGGGGGCCGCTCACCGAGGTGAGGTGGAAGGTGAGTTAGAGATGTTGTGTTATACCTTTGGTGGGCCTACTTGCCACATGTGATGGTCAATATTAGATGGACCACTATTCTTCATGTGATTTTCCAGAAAGGAATTAAACAACGGTGGAGATTCAAACTTAATTCAAATGCAGTTTTGAGTCAATTCCACACTTGCACGAGAAGTAATGGAAGATGAAGTGGTGATGCTTCACTCCAGAATTGTAATAAAATATTTTTTGAGTCATTTCTGACTCACAAAGGGATTTAGAGGTGATTAGAAGGTGATTCCTAAGAAGAAAAAGATTAGTTCAAGTCCTTGCAGTGTCAAATTGGGTTTCATCTAGTGTGTACGAAGCTGTAAGTTGCTAAATCCTTCTTCTGTGTTTCCAGAGCTATTGAAAGTGCAAGTTATATGAAATTGTAGTGAAAAGATTCCGAACTGCTCTAGTTGTATGAGATTTGGTAAAAAGGGGTGAGAATTTGCACTCTGTTGTGTTGAATTTTGTTATCTCATGTTAAGCCCTAGTTTCTATATTTCTTCTATGGGTAATTATAAGAAACCCTAGTCAAATAGGATGAATCCCCAACAAAACCACTCAGGGCAGACAAAGTATCTAAAGAGAAATTTGTTTGATGATTTTCTTGACCAATTGAAGCCCTCGACAAATGATAAATATCAAGGGCAGAGACTTGTACAAGGAAAAACCCTAGGAGAAGGGTTAACTAATAAGGCATATAACATCACAGATGCTAGGGTGCCAATGACTGGGGTGGAATTGTTTAAGTTGTGGTATGGACAAAGAAATTTACAATCTTCATTTTAAAGTGCCTATCAATATGACTTGGATAGGTTAGTGGTGCCCAATGTATTCATGGATGTCGACCTCCTCAAAGTTATTGCAGATAGATATGACCCCATCTCTAGATTTATATGGGGAAATGAGAGAGAAATTTTTTTGACAATCAAGAGGGAGGAATTTCAAGAGATTTTTTAATTTTTATGAACCTTCTTCTATCTTGGTTCATATATATTTGAACGAACTAAAGGCAAAAATTATAGAATGAAAGGTTTTTTTAGAGCTAGCTGTAGGGTAAAACTGCGAGCTAATTTCTCTTCAAATTAACTTGGAACTTATGCGGACATCCTTAGTTGTACCTTAAAGTGTCAATCCGGGATTCATAAGCTGATGAGAGGTATAATGGCTATTTTCTCAAGGGATGAAGATAGTATGTTAAGTGATTATGAATGCATTTCTAATTTACACACTTATTCTCAGAACAAATCTAAGGCTCATACACTTAAACTAACAAATTAAATCTCACACTCAAAACATGTAAACTTAAATCACACACTTTCAATCAAAAACATTTTCTTAATTTATGAACATCAATTTAAAACATTCACTTAATTTATTACTAATTATAAAACTACTTTCCTCCAAAGCAATTTAGGAGTGAAGACAGAATAGTTCTGCTTCCTGTCATGGTAGTGACAGGAAGTGGAACAGTGTGGAAGAACACCAGAATTATGAGTCACAGCCTACCGGTTCAAACATGTATTCATCTGAATATCAGAATTCTGAATCACAGCTCATTTAATCAGATCAAACATAAGTTCGGATAGATATAACTTGATTTCTGAACTGAGGTATTTTCCTTATCCTGCAATTTCCTATTAGACTTGCGAATGCAGAAATGATATTACAATTCAAACAAAAGATATTCTACTAAATGGATTATTAAATGTTCTGTAAACTCACAATTCCTTCAAACCGATACTAAGTTAAATCTGAACTAAACTATTTATTAAATCACACTGTTAAAATAATGAACATGTAATCATGCAATCGAAACATAAAACTACTCACTCCACACTTATAAAGAAGTCACCTGATAATGCGAGCAAGGGGGCCTTACCTTCTCAGTCACCAAGTGCTGAAACTATAAATGCTTGCTACTTCAAACCATCCACTTGCAATCAGAGAATAATAATTGGAACAACAATGTTTTTCATATATATAATCAGCTTATCTTCTTGAACAATCCCATACATACTTATATAACACTGCTTACTAATATTGTCTCTAACTGATTATGAGTTTGTAACCATGAAACTTGTTTTATACAAAACAAAATAAATACCATCAACTAATCTAGGGCCGCAGGCCACCGAATTGAAACAATATAACAGCCTTGACAATTCTAGGGTCGCAGGCCACCGAATCAAAACAGTATAACAGTTTTAACAATTCTAGGCTATTCCAAGACTATGTCAAAACCATCTGTCAAAAATAGATCAGCTTCATGCCAATCTCTCATTCTCATAATCCATGCACCAAGCAATCCCTTCTTCCAAGTACTTGTCCACCTATAGATCCCCTGTTATGGCAGTTTAAACAGTTTAGTCAGCAAATAACCATGGTTTTCATTCATAGTTTTGGTTTTGACTTTTCTTTCATATTTATCGAATTCCCTCCTTTTTTCCTTACCAAATGGTGGCAGGAATGACATGGATACCATAGGAATGACAAATAATGGCGAATTAAGGGTAAAATAAATAACACATCCTAGTCTCATCACTAGCTTCCTTCCAGCTTAGTTGGAAAAAGTAGGAGATACAACTTATCATATTAGCTCTAATTCAGAAGAGCCCTTTGCTATCAGTGCTTTCACCAAATATTTGCAGGCCAATTTCTTCTCTCTGTACCAGGTTTTAGGGTTCAACCCTATAACAGTAATGCCACCTGATTTTATGTACATGGCTATATAAATTCAGCATCCAAATTTTACAGTGGTTTTTCACTTTGCCACGTACCTTGAAGAAAAGATTCATAAGGGATTGCAAGATATTAAAAATTGTGTATTTAGCACTCATTTCTATTGGTATTTATTGTTAATGCATATTTTTTAATATAATAATGTAGATTATTTTGAGGGTACCATGAATATCAAGAGAACAATTGACAATATTGAGGTGTTGGTGTGACTTTGGAGTATGGACATGTCTTCGAAGAGATAGGAAGCGGGTTTTGTTAGGTTTGATAATAATTTTGCTTCTAAACTGAGGTAGAGATTAACACTAAATCAACCAAGGATTCCCACGTAGTTGCATGATTTTGTAAGACAAAAGGAAAGGCTGCCAATTTTGAAAATTGAGCACAACTGGGGGGACATTATCCCTTATCTTGTTAGTACAGTTATCAAAGTTTATGGTTTCCCTAGCTGACCATATGTATTACCTTTTAAAGTTCCTTTGAGGTTAGGTTTTTCTGAAGTACTACTGCATATAGGCTGTATACATGATAAAGAGTTGAAGGGACTATTTTTGCTGATTATATTGTCACTCCATACTTTGTGATTATAAAAGGGGGATATGTGCACTTTGACATGCTTTTTTCACCATATCATTTAGGGGTTAGCACAATCAAACATAGTGACCTAGAGGGGTTTTACAATGTTTTGAGGGCAAGGATAAAAGGAAGCCCATTACTCCATGAGCACAATTTCCCTGAGGATATAATAAGAAATAAATTTGATTTCATGACTCAGGATTGGAGGAAGGAGAAATGGATAGCTTTTAGGAAGCAATGGGCTATAGTACAGAAAATAAATCCAAGCTATGATCCATTACAAAACTTCTCTCTAGTTTGTGCAAAAGTAGATTTTTTCATGAACAATTTTGATGAAATAATTCTTGCATTAAAGGAAAAGAGAACCAAACTTGAGGAAGTTCATGACTGGCAAGTTGAGAGAAGAAGTTTGCAACAACCTACACCCATCACATTGCAAGAAGAATCCTTGATTCATCAGATGAGAATGAAAAAACTAGGTTCACCTCCTCCTCCACATAATAGAATAGATGGGCTAGTAGAAGGTAAACCTATCTATGTGCCTCCTCCAAAGGGTGGTATTGTAATAAAAAGGGTAAGAGAAGAAACAAGTAGTGAAGATGAGAGTAGTAGTAATAGTGGAAAGTTGGTGAGAAGAAAAGGAGAGAAAATAATGAAGATAGAGCCACCCCCAAAAACACAAGTGAAACATTTCAAAGGGTTCAAGATCATTGATCTTGAAGAATCAAAAAAAAATCCTTCACCACCACATGTGCCTTTTTCACCTCCAAGGAAGGCTAAATAACAAAGAGAGGAGATGCACATGGAAGAACAATGAGAGGAAGATACCATTGTAGTGACAAATGCAGAGATGAAGATTGGTATTCCTCCTCTACCACCCACTTTAGAATTGGACCTCACTCCTTTGGATTTTTAGGGTAGAGCCTTTAGAGATGCCAGGAAGGAGGCATGCAATATATTTCTTGAAGATGAAGGCTTTGTAAGAAGTCTAACATTCCTGCAACTTGTATGGAAACTGAAGACAGAAGAATACAAGAGGAGAAGTGCTGAGAGAGAGGCCAAAAGACCAGACAAATCTGATCAGGAAAATCAGGAGGAGGTCAAAAATGAAATGATGGAAGAGTTTAAGGGAATTACTACAAATGAAGCTAGGATGATTATAAATCAAGTCAGAGTCTTAATTTTTCCAGAGTGGGATATAGTTGATGTAGTGGCATTTGAAGCAATTAGAAAATCAAAAGATCAATAATTCAGTTCAGAGGAAGAAGCAAGGTTCGCACTGAAAGGTTCAGAATTTGTAGATGATTTCACAACCTTGGAAATATGGGCACTAGAATAGGGGCCTAGGAGGCCTAATATCAATGATATAAATCCAAACTTGAGGGGAAGCCTCATTTTAAAAAGAGACATTGATACATCAAATGTTGAGGCCTCAAAGCCAGTTGTTGATGTGGCCAAATTGGCCCATGAAACTTCAAAGACAAAGGCTAGAGAAAAAGAGGAGTTAATGAATAAGTTGTAAAGCTTTTCAATGATTATAATACAGTTCAACAAAGGTGTGTGGAACTACAAACTAAGGTTCAACTTATTGAATAGAGATAGATAGGAGCATCTTCTTCAACTCCTACAATTGCATCAGTCCCATCAACGTCTAGGTCTCCACCTATCTCACATGTAGATGTAGAATTTCAATTTGACAGTGAGACTGATTTTCCAATCACACCATTAGTGCTATAGGTTGATGAAGAACCTAAACCCACTAGATCAACTGTCTCGACAAAAGCCCAAATTTTGGAGAAAGTAAATTAATTAGAAAATAAGCTAAAGGAGTCAGAAGATCAATCTGCTATCAAGGAAAAGGAGATAGTTAACTCAGTGCTAACTCATTTGAATGAGAAGGTGGAATGTAGATTAAATAGCATTCAATCTTTATATTCTTTTTTGTTTAATGCAATTCAAATTTTTGACAAAGATAAGGAAGTGGCAATCCCTTTGCTTACAAAATGGTTACAGAGGGAAAATAAACCTAGAATAATGTCAATGGCTTCCAAATACCATGTTGAGAGGCCACCCACACTTCATCTAACCTATTTGTTGGTAAAGTCAATACAGGAAGCACGTATGCTGCCAAAAAATATAGAAAGAAAGATAAGGGAGTTAATAAGAAGTTTCAGTGAGTTGAATGAAACACTCCTGCCACGTATTGAAGATGAAAGTAGGGCAATTAAGCCTTTACAATTTTGGAGAGAAGAGGCAGAAAGAGTCATCAACACTCAAGTGGACTTGATTTGTGAGGAGTTAGATAGTGGCATTCTGGAGGACAACATAGACAAGATAATATGTACAAGAACATTCTTTGAATCTTTTGAAAGAGAGGAAAATCAAGTGGCATTTAAGTATACCCCAATGACAACATATGACACCAATAAAATGAGTGTCAATTGCCAACAATCTCCCCCTTTGGCATTGATGACAACACTCATGTGAAAAATGATAATGGTTTCCATCTATTGGTTTCACCCTGAGATTGCTCCCCCTGAGCTGAATATCCATCTGTGATCATGATTTGTACAAAATAGTCCATATCTTGTGATGTCAAGAATATATTTTTCACCTATACCTCCCCCTTTGACATGAATGCCAAAAAAAATACCAAAAGCCAGGATGAAGAATGAAATACTATACAAAGAGTATGTCTCAAAACACCTTACCAGAGCTAAATATAATTGAAAATTTATGGATAGGCTTTCTCCAAAATCTCTAGATAAGTGTCCCAACCGGATTTGAATATGCTAGAAATAGATACAAGTCCATTAAGCATGTGAACATTTGACTCTTTATCCTTAAGCTCTGTCGGTGTGGGCTTACCAACCATATCAATGCATTCCTTCCTATGTATACTCAATGAGTCCAACTGGGGACTCACCAATCCTCTAAGTCCTTTAGCTCTCCTTATGATTTTGTCTTTATCCCTTTCAAGAGTTGAAACTTGAGCTTCCAATACAAAAATTTGTCCATCAATAGATGTAGTCAAAGAATCGTAACCATCAAAAGAATTGACTATACCTACAATTTTCTCATGAGAATCCTTAATCCCTTTATCTATATTTGTAGTAAGTAAACCTGTGTTACAACATACTCTGTATATATTAGTACATTTTCTTAGAGCATTATCAATTAATACCAGTTTATCAGAAATCTCTTTCTTCTCTTATTCAATCATCTAATCAAAAGTAACTCTCTTAGTTTGTGTGAATCTCTCCAATGCCTACCGGTTAGATATCTATTGTAAAGATTGAAAGTCCTTAGAAATGTTCTCAGTGATTATTTTGAGCTTGTCGGATGGGCTTGCTCCTTTGTCAAAATGGCACTTTGGGACAATTCTATGAAAAATTGGGATTGATTGATCAATAATTCCTTTGTCCACTAATCCTTCCTTCATCATCTTCTGAGCAGCCATCATCATGATCTCAGTAGAACTCATCTTAGTTATTCTCTTTTGCTCTACCAGTGAGGTGTCAATTGACAACAATGGTGTGCTTGCTACTGGTTCCCTCCTAGATTCCTCTCCCTTCTCCTCTGATGGTTGATTAACTTTAATAAATTCCTCTTTTGCACTGGTGGCTTCACCACTTGGTGCAGTATCAGTTACTGTCGGTTCCTCCTTATGAACCATGTCCTCAACCTATAAATTCTGATCCAAAGGACTATTATCCTCAACATTTGTAACCTATACACTCTATAAATCTATCGGTATCTCTACATTTGCCGACATCACCTTTGTGTCCTGTACATTGGATTATATCAAGGGCTCTATATCCAATGCCTTATTGTCTTTCAAAATTGTAGATGAGGTACCCACTATACCTTTGCCTTTCCCTTCAATCGTGATGTTAGTAGTGTGTGTTTTAGCTTTTGGTGAAGTGTAGAAACCAAGGTTTTTAGCAAAGAATTGAACCCATGCCTTGTGAGTCTCACTGATTATTTCATTAACCCTTCCTAGCATAAGACTAACTATCCTGTGCTTGCTGTGAAATTTTTTTCTATCTGCAACTTCATGTGTTATATCCAGCTCATTTGGAGTAATGGATCCACATTTAGTTAATAACTCTTGAATCTTTATGTGCTCATCCTCCTCCATAGCTTATAATATCCAAACATCTAGGTTGTCATATAGTTGTGCCGGTATTTTCTTCTCAATTTCCAACAAAGCTTTCTTAAATATATCCAAGTATAACAAAACTGCTTACTCAATTTCTCTCTGCTCATCATCATCTAAGTTCTCATAATAGAATTGTAGATTTTTCAACATACCATCCTTAGTTATTTCATCTACCAATTCTGCACAAGTCTTGGGTGGAATAATAGTTACATTACCAAATACAATAGCAAGGTCTGTGTCATCCATCTTCTTTCTTCTTCTAGTACCGAATGGAGCAAATGGTGTTTCCTTTGGAGCTCTTTTCTTTGCTGGTACCTTTATTGTTACCTTCCTTACTGGTTGCTTCCTTCCTTCCTCTTTAGACTCCTCACCTTTCTCCCTCAATACCCTCTTGAATGCTAAAGGTGTTTCATCTTCAGTTCCAGAGTGTGATGAAATAGGCTCAATAAAAACTTCAGGCTCTTTCCTCTTCCTTCCTTTATCTGGAACAACATCCACTAATGCCTTGATGTCTCGAGATACTTGTTCAACAAATTTGTTGTCTTTGCCTTGCTGTTTCTCCCTCTTCTTCTGGTTAAATTCAGTTTGAACCTCTTGCTTCTTCTGCTCTATAGTACCAAAGGATTTCGCAACCTCATCAATAGGAACATCAATTAACATCTTGGCATAAGCATCCAAAATCTTATCATCAACCTCATATCACATCTCCTCTATCCATATCTTTTGGGGTTTAACTGCTTCTATTAAGGTTTCATCCTTTTTAACCATAAAGCAGATCTTGGTTGAGTATTTCTCAACAATTTGTTTAGGAACCCTCTCTCTAGATTTCATTGCCTTCTGAAATGCCTTGAAGTAACCCCAAACCTTATCATCTCGCTGACTACCCAAAGTAGCATTAGATTGTTTTAGTTCTCTTCCTACTAAGATATCAATTTCCCATTGTCTCTTCCCAAAACCAGGAGTTTCATTAATGAAAAGTACCATCAGGAAGATAATAAGATTCTCATACTGGAATGTCCCCTTTTTCTCTCCTTTAATCTTCCCTAGGATGATTAACAACCCATCTAACATCCATCTATAGAGATCTATCTTCTCATTTTCCCTCATAATCTTATGTGTGACATATATAAAGGAGCTAGAAACAGAGTTGAGATGATTGGATTGAGTTACCTTATATCCAATGATCATGCTACCAAATTTGATATCTCTATTAGTAATGGTGCTAACCCTCATCGATCGTCAGTCCGAAGTTGCACTGGTGAGTTTGTTAACCTAATCTTTTGAAATCTTTTTCTCCAGACACTAACCATTCTATGAAAAATCAGTGATGGCCCTAATGGCCTCCTTTGTGATCTTATAAGGTGTGTCCAACCAAATAAATTCTCCATGCATGCTGCTCAATACATATCTGATGATCTCATCTTCAAATTCAGGGATATCTAGAATGCCAGTAAACCCTAGATCCTTAATGTTCTTATACTCATTCTTGATCTTTCTAGAGTCTCCCATCAACTCATTCATATACATGCTCATGATGTCATTGGTACCGAGATCCTCAATGTGGTAGTGAATGTATGCTTTGACGTCTTCCACATATACAACTCCTTCCTAAACACAAGAAAATACACCAACCGAATCATCCAAGGTGGCAATTTGTGGACATTGCTTGAAAATTGGCCTAGGATGATCCTTAACCTTGACAACAGTAGGATTTTCAATGAAAGTAGGTGCAGAGGATGATCCTTCTTCCATGATGAAAGATGATTTTGATAAGTACCTAAGAAATGGTTGCCAGTGAAACCCTAAATAACTCTTCCGATCGTTGGTGGAATCACTGAAGAAGATATCTAATCACATTGAATTGCCTTCAACTCGCTCTGAATGCAAGGTGATCCAAAATGAAGTGGATTCAACCTTTTAACCTTCAATAAACCCTAATCCATCATTGATATGAATGACTTCCAGTGAAACATACCAGATCTCAGTTGAACATCTCCATGCCAGATAAACGTTTCCAATGTCTGGAACATCTTCCAAAACTCATTCACGGGGCTTAAGAAGTATTATCATGAATTTTGCCTACCCCTAAGGCATCTGCTTCTGTTACCAGATGAGCTTTCTGCCAGTGTAGGAACAACCTCCTATGTCAGTTGAGTAACCAAATCATTTCCATCTGCTGATTGATCATCTGACCCATTCCTAACCCATTTCTTGATATGATCTTGTTGGATTTCATTAACCTTCTCTTTTCCTTTATCATTTGATCCATCATTGCTAACCAGTGGATTTTTGCTTCTACATAACTTAGCTATATGTCCAATCTTGTTGCATGCATAGTGTGTAACATTGTTCTTTTGAATTTCATTGCTATAACTGGTATAACTGCTTCACCTGCACTGATTAGTCATATGTCCAAATTTTCCACATGCATGAAATTTTACATTCATTCTGCAATATTTTGTCTTATGACCATACTTATTGCATTTAGAACATTGATCGGGAGTAGAGTTATAGTTTTGATTTTCTCTATTTCTACATTGCCTAGCCATGTGACCAAATTTATTACAAATAAAGAATCTACCATTAAATTTGTAAGCATTAAGCTGCCTTACTAGTGCCTTCTGGTTTTGATCTTCATTTGTAGTACTAGAGCTTTGACCTTGTTCAAATCCAAGTCCACTAGAATCTCCATTCTATCTTTGACTTTTCAATAATTCATCAAGATGTGTTGAACTACCCTTGAATTTTTCCTTGTACTCACTTGCAATAGCCAGATCATCTCTCAGAATTATCATTTATCTTTCAAGTTCTTTTTCATTATTTTGGGATTGCACTAAATCAATTCTCAACATATCATTTTCATGAACCAACCAAATGCATTCTTTAGATCTATCTTTCAGAGATCTCCCAAGGTTTTCTTCATTCATCTTTTGGTCTTCAATCTCCTTTGACATCCTCATAGTTAGGGTTTGCATTTCATTCCTCATGACCATGTTCTCTTGACTCAGCTTCTGACATCTTTCATTAAGGGCATATTTCTCTTCATTATCTTGATTTTGCAGAAGTTCCTTCCTCCTAGCTTGAATAAATGACAACCTCTCCTATAGGATAAGAATGAATTCATTGGCATAATTCAATTCATCTTGTAACTTTAAGTTCTTCATCCTTTCAGCATCATAATCTTCAAGTGCTACCTCAAGTTGCCTCTCCAAACTCATATCCATGGATTTAAGATTCAAGATCTCCCTCAAGCTATTAGCTTCCTCTAAGGCACAAGTCTCTGATACCAATTGTTGGAATCCAAGAACACTGAGAGGGGGGGGTGAATCAGTGTTCTACCAGAATTTTAAATTTTAACCTTATTAAAACATGCATTCACCAACCGATAAACTGGTACATATATAATTGAAAGAAGTAAAGAAATCAATAAGCCAATCACACAAATGAATACCATAACACAAAGAATTATACGTGGAATACCTCAAAGAGAAAAAACCACGGTGGGGTTTTCTGACCCACAATATCAATCCACTAACCATATGAAAAGATGTTACATAATATGGGAGTTTGCACATGCAGGAAGGATTACATCCTAGAGCACACTGCTCAAAACAAAGGAGTATCACTAACTACAGTCACTTTGAATAAGAAAACATAAAACTAAACTCATTTAATGCATCTGCTATGCCTGATAGAGTTTTGGTTCAAGCTCTGATTGTTTTGGTTCTAAAACTCTAAACCCTTACTGGAATAACCTCTTACATAAATGTCCTCATATACATGATCTTCGCATTTCAAACATCATCACATACTCCTATATCAAAAATGATCTAATCAACTGACCTATATAACCTTAGAATATTTCATGACTCATGTTGGCTTACATAGATAATTACAAAATGAATATGCATGTCATCTCATTACATATATACATAAATATCAAAATGAATTGCTGATCTCCAAATCTCCCAATGATGTCGGCCTCCTATACTGGTATCCTGTTGTAAGTCATGTTGGCCTGCAATGCTGGTACCCATAGAATCCTTCCTACCAGTGAAGATACCTATCAATGCTGGTGTCTACCGGTGAACAACCAAACCAAATAATGAAAGCCAAAACATGTTGCCATCAATGACAACATATGAAACCAATCAAATGAGTGTCAATTGCCAACAATAGCTTGTTTTTCTCCCTTGTTTTTTATAAAAGTGAATTCAAGGCCAAGAGACAGGGTTCTGAAATTGATCTCTATACTTAGTTTTTCTAAAATTTAGAGTCATAAGTTCCTGTAGGAGGTTTTAGGTGAAAATGGGCAAGTTGTAAATATTTTGTAGAGCAATAGATAAGGTTCTTGTGTCTAGTTTGTGTTGTTTCTTGGAGTTATATGTAAATTATTTTATGAAAGAAATAGCAAATTTATTCAAATAGAAATAAAATTATGATCTATTTCTCTCCATTGTACAATGCTATCATCTTTTGAATTAAATATAATCAAGAACTTCTTTCATTTTGTGCATTGTTGTGATGTATATAGTTTTTGTTTATGCTTTGATCTAAGGGATCAATTAAATGCTAAAACAAAATTACAGAGTGATAAGGCTTGTTCAGGGATTTGATAAGTAGTATGGGTTGGGATTGTAGATAAGAAATATTGTAAGGAAATATTGTCCTAGATCTGAATGCTATTAGATACATTTTGTTATATTTCATCAATGTCTTTTGAACTCAAGCGCCCAATGGAGTAAGGCACTGGCCCTAGCTAGTCTTAAGTTTTTGTAGTTAGTTTTATGCTTCATTCATCTATATTTGTTGTGAACTATTGATTATCGGAATATATTTCAGTTTATGCATGTTATTTCATGTTTTATCCATCTCATGCTCCAATAGGCTGAGGATCACTGAAGAACTTGCAATTATTGAGCATTCTCCCTCTTTGTTGAGCCTTTATATGAGATTATCTTCTTAGTTTTGGTGTAATTTATGAGTATTGTGCAAATATTATAGATTCACCAAGGGATCACCCTCTTGGGTCTTGCAGAGCCCAAAGTGTAGAAGGATTAGCAGAATCCTTGTCATAGTTGGTCTAAGTTCTTAAAGATATTGATAGTTGGAGTTGGCTTCTCCATAGATAATCTGAAGAATCAACTTGGTTTCTACTTTGTTGTAGTGTAAACCCCATTTTGGGCAACCAACAAAAATGGTGACTCTACTGGGGACTTTCTAGTATCTCTGGTAAATAATTGAGTAATGCATAATTGCAGTCAATTGTTTCGTCCATTTGGGAAATTACGTTGAGTTTGTATCATGTTTTGATGATTTCATGGTTGAGCCCATATTTTGTGTTTCTGGTTTATGCTCTCTATTGTGAAGAGTGTTCTACATTTTTGTGAGAAAGGCATTCCTATTTGTGAACAAGGTTCGTGAATCTCTTTCAAAGATTACGAAATACTATTTTATTTGGTGTCCCAAAGTAATTTGGATGGTGACTCTAAAATCTTTGTGCCAGTGCGTATATTGTGAATATTTATAATAAATCTTTGAGAGATTCTCTCACTATGAGCAAATCTAATAATACCAAAGGTTTCATGAGGTTGCGTCTTCAAGAAAGATTGGAAGAGATTCCTAGAGCTCTACAGAGAAGTGGAATAATAAGAAACACGGAAAAAAGCCCCACTCCCTCCTCATGGAAACCAAAGCATAAGAACACAAGTAAGTCATCCTTGAATCCTATTCCTGACATTAATGAAACTTCTTCTAAGAATTTCGAGTCAAATATCTTAGGATTTTTTGACTCTTTGTTTAACACACTAGTACAAGAAGAAGTACAACAACAGAATAAGGAAGTTACTCAGATTCAATATTCAGAAAAGAGAAGACGTCAGAGTAGAAGTACAAGTCATCAAAGTAGTACTATTGGTGTACCTCCTCATCTTGGTCTCACAACAAAATTTCCTTATAATATTCATTCAACTCAAGAACAAGGAGATGCAAACCTAATAGATTTAGGTGATACTTCTGGATCTGAAATAACTTTTCCAGATCCTGAAGAGGTTCTTGGAGACATAGATACATTAAAAAGGGAACTTCAAGAACAAATGGATTTAAGAAAGAAAAAGGAAAAGGAGAAGGAATCTAAGGTTATAAATGTTGTGATTGAGAGGGATAGTTTAATGAGGAAGTTGGCTACACTCAAAGCTTTGAATCAAGAAAAAATTAAGCCTAATGTTGAGGGTCCTATTATAAGAGAAATCTTAGAGAGGAACTCTGAACATGTTATAAAAGAAAAGTCTAAGAGCCATGTTGATAGCCAAAAGTTAGTAGATCCCAGTTATCCAAGTGCTCAGATCCCCAAATCAGACTAGGACAAAGGAAAACAAAAGGTATCTAGTGTCAAAATAAGCAATCAAAAAACCTCAACTATCCTGGATCTAAGTCATGGATTATCTCAAGCTGACATTGAATTAGAAAAAGCTAGGATAGAGAGTGAAACTCTTGCAAAAGAGTTAAAAAGGATTGAGATGGAAGCTTCAATAGAAAAATGAAGAGGAAAATTGATTTCCTTAAAATATCATCATTAAATAATGTTTCATTCATTACTGGCCCATGTAATACTCAGGTTGTTTCTAGTTCAGTCCATACAAAAATAAAAAATGTCAATACAAGTACTTCTGCTCAAAATGTTCTAGGTACTCAGAGTACTAGAATTGCAGTCATGGGGTAGGGAGGTCCAATAACCACTCAAAATAGTAGTCAGTCCCAAGCTTCTAATGTACTTGTTGGAGTTACTGTTGTTGGCAAATGCACACTCAAATGAGAAATTGTAGGTGATTGAAGTTTTTGTCATGGATGGCAACCTTGCAATCATATTATACCAGCAAGACAATTATACTGGCACTGGCAATGACAAACTCTACACTGGCACATAGAACACCGGCAGTGAAAGAAAGGATACCGACACCTAGGCCGACAAAAATTTTATTTGTAATATATTTTGTAATTAATTATAAAATCATTGTAAGGCAACATGGCGAGTTGTAAGATGACTCATATATATATGAGATCATTATAGAACATTTGGTAATGAAGGATAGGTGAAATAATGTAGACCTAATTTGCAAATTTTAGGTTAAGGGTTTATGTATGCAACAGAGCTAAAACCGGTACTAGATCGGGCATAGCAGATGCTATTTTGAAGCAGTACAAGACATTGGATTATTATAATCCATTTTTGTAAGTCAGTGTGACTTCCTTTTGTAATTGAGCAGTGAGCTCTAGGCACTTGGCCTTCCTGCATGTGTAGGCCCCTATTGTAGTAGTAATATTCCGTTATTGGCCAGTAAGTGAATATTGTGGGTCACAAATCCCACTGAGGTTTTTCCCACACCGGGTTTCCTCATTAAACTACTATGTTATGGTGTGCTCTTCATGTGGTTATTATTTTTCTTGTTTACTGCATTACTTTTGATTTACTGGTACACTGTATTGACATGATTTACATGTTTTAATTCAAGTAAATTAAGAAACCGGTTAGATATTGATTCACCCCCCCTCTTAGTATCTTTGGGAATCCTAACAATTGGTATCAGAGCTTGGTCTTCTATTTTTAGAAGTCTAACAACTTGAGAAAGATCTTGACATCGATAGAGATGGAAAATTTGAGAGAATAATTGAAAACAACTCTTTCAGACTATGATGCAGAAAAGTTGAAGAATATCAAACTTGAAGATGATCTGAAGGTTGCTCAGGATATTATTCAAGTGCTTCAAAAAAATATTACCAGTGCAAGAAATAAGAGAAGAGAACTTTGTGAAAAGATGCAGAATGAGGATGATGAAAAGGAAACTCTTAATGATATGGTAAACAAGCTAAGATAAGAGATCAGTACAACACAAAATGAGATGCAGGATATGACTATGAGATTTTGTAAAGAAATTGAAGATAGGAAGAAGAATGAAGAAGACTTGTTCAGAAGACTAAATGATGCTGGAAATGAGAACACAAGACTTAGTCATGAAAATGATATGTTGAAGACAGATTTAATGCACACACAAAATGATAGAACCGAACTCATAAGATAGAAAGGAATCTTGGAAAGTGAACTAACTGCTGAAAATCATCACAAAGAAAAATTCAAGAAAAGTTCAGAAGAACTTGGTGACATGCTGAAGAATTAGAAACCTAATGGTGATACAAATGGGCTTGGCTTTGAAGTTGGTGAAAGCTCCGGTACTGCAAACAATCATGATCATAGAAAATTGGTAAGACAACCTACTACTTACAAATTTAATGGCAAATGATTTAACTGTAACATGTATGGTCATAGAGCAAATCATTGTAGATCTAGAAATTATCAAAACACCAATACACCCACCGGTCAATGTTCTAAATGCAACAAAGTTGGTCATAATTCAGAAAATTGTAGAATGAATGTAAGATGTTATGCTTGTGGAAGATTTGGACATTTATCTAATCAATGCAGAACATATACCGACATAGGATATGGGAAAGCTATTCAGAAAAACAATCTGACTTGTTATGCTTGTAACAAGATTGGACACATTGCTAAATTTTGTAGAAGCAAGAACTCATTGACAAATAACAAAGGTCCTAGTTTGAAAGGTAAAGAAAAGGTTGAAGAGGTAAAGCAAGAATTCTCAAAATAATGGATTAGAAAGTCAAATCAGAATGTTGATGTGAATACTCCTCCAACAGCAAAACAAAGTAACACTCCATCGGTAGGAGACTCTTCATCTAACTAAAGGAAAATCCTTTGAGAGTTTAGCAACTAAATGAGAAACATGCTATTATTCCCTCGATTGATGGTAAGAATTTGAAATTACTTCTATACCGGCAGATAAGTTAAGTCATTACTTAACTAACAAGCATTAAATGTGGTAGTTGGAGATAATGACATTATAAAGCAAGTATTTTGGCTCCATTTTCATTCACTGAGCATTCAAACTTTTGAGAGCGTGAAAATATCCGAGCGAAGGCACCCCTAGCAAAGCAATTCATCAAGCAATCATTCCTTAAGGCAGATAAAGTTATTTATAACCATGGCTTCTTCATCTACTCCTAAATTCATTGCAAACCCTACTGTTGTTGAGGTAGTTAAGTTCCCTAGACCCGTCTTCAAATTGGTTTCCGAAATTGCTAAGAAAGATGATGACATAGGTGCATTCTCCCAAATCCCTAAAGGAGTAGTTTATGCTGAAGACCCTAGAATGTATATACATTGTCATATAGAGGAATTGGGTGATGATGAAATTAAAAACATGTATAAATCTATAATTTGTGATGAATCTGAAATTGTCAAAACTGAACACAAGATAATAGAAACCCTAGGTTTTACAAAAATTCTTAGTATTCCAGATTTTCCCAAGGATATCATAAGAATTGTGCTAAGCAGGGTTCATGGTGAATTCTTTTGGTTGGACTCTATTCACAAGATTACTAAGGAAGCTATCAAAGCTATAACAGGGTTACCTTCCACTGGTAACAGACCTGACAAAACCAAGAGAGTCTCAAATGACACAGTGATAGACCTAACTAGTGCAACATTTGACAAGAGATCACTAAGGGTAAATGATGTAATGGATATCAATGTCAAATTTATCAGTATGATCTTAGGCTACAAAACTACACATGCAAATAGGTTAAACTCAGTCTCTAGCCTATGCATTAAAAGTGCCTATGATATGGTAAAAGATAATGCAAGAATAGATGTGTGTGAATGACTTAAAGATGAACTAATTGATAATTTGGGAAAGATAAAGAAAGACAAAAAGGGAACATTCAAATTTGGAAACCTACTTGTTTGTCTGATGTTGTACATAACCAAACAAGTACCTAGTATTGGTATTAGAAATTTTGGTTTTGATATACCGGTAGGCATACAATTGTTAGATTTACTTAATGACATGGGAGAGAACAGGAAAAAGAACATAAATGGTTATTTTCAGGCATTGAAGGCCTGAATGAAAACTAGAGTTTGATTATCACAAACAATTGTGGACAAATATAAGGATGAAATCTATTTTGTAATAAAGAAGGATGAAATTTGGATAGAGGTAGTTATTCCTAGAACCATCTGGGTAACTGAAATGGGGTATGAAACTGATGACAACATAATAGAAACTTATGAAAAATCCCTCCTAGAAGCTCCAAAGGAACCTGAAGAATTTTTTTTTGGCAGTGCTGAAACAATAGAAAGCCAAATTCAATCAAGAAAAAGGGTTAAGAAGGTTGAGGCAACTATTAGAAAAGGAACCCGGTAGGCAAAAGCTATCAAGGAAGATGTATTAAGACAAACCAGTATTAAGGAGAGTGAACTAGAAGAACTTCAATCGGAAGTTCATTTGTCACCGGTTACAACTTCCTCTGAGAGTGACATACCAGATAAATTCAAAAGACTTGAAAGAAACAAAAAAACCTCACCAATACCCTCACCTTCTCCTATAAAAACAAGACAGAAGCAACAAACAGTGAGGCCCCCAGCAAAGAAAGTGACTCCAAAGAAAAAGAAGATGACCCCTAAGAAGAAGACTCAATAAACTATTGCTCCCATTGATAAACTTCTCAATGAAATTACGGAGTATGGAAAGCTGAAAAACATTAACAAATTATATGACACACTATCAGCTGATGACAAAGAGAAAGTAGAGAACAGTGTAATCTTACACTTAGATATTTACAACAAATTTTTGATGCAATTTGTTGATGAAATATTGACAAATCTGTATAATAGACTAGAAGCTAGAAGGCTAGCTAGTTGAGCTTGATAAGAAAATAAAGATTGAAAAACTACTTGTTGTACATCCTATCAACTCACCTGATGAGATAGATCAATTGATCTCTAAGGCTAATTGGTCAGTATTTTCAACTGCTCACCGACATGTAGCACTGATGGTAGGAAGAGTGAATGAGGTAACATAAGAAATAGCTGATGCATGGGATATATTCATTGTAGAGAAGGAGAAATAGGAAGAGTATCAAAACCCTAAACCCATCAAGGTGTATCAAAAGGATAAGGGAAAAGGTAAGGTTGGTGGACCACCCAGTATAAAAATAACAGACAACTTATCCCCACTACCTCTATATACTCCATTGGTAGTTACTACTAACAATCAACTGGCTACTGAGAGTATGGACATACCACATGAGGATACAAATCCTGATTCTGAGATGTTATATACAATGAACATTGACACTCAGAAAGTCAATATTGTGGTGGATAAAGAATCAACTAGGAAATCAGATGTGGCAACAGAGCCACCGACAGAAAACATTATAGTGACCCCAGACACTGGAAAGGCAAAGACCATAGATGTAAATAATGATTCATCTATTGAATCACCGGCAACAGGCAGTACAGAAGAAAAACCGGCAGTGGACAACACTGAGAAATAGGCAGAGCAATAAGCTCCCTCACAGGAACAGGTTCATGTAGAAAAAGTGCCACCGAGAATAGCTAAGAAACCCAAACCTTTGCTTAGAGAAATGCAAACACAAACTGACCTACCAGAGGTCACTAGAAGCAAAGAAGTTACTCACACTGGCGGAATACAGATTGTTGGTTCTTCCATGGTAGAATTCAAACCAACAAATGTGATAGAAGTTCTATTTGATTCAATCAAGAAAATAACAGAGTGCAGTGCACAAGCATACAAAGCTATTGATGATACAATCCCAATTTTGAAAATGATAGCACCCAAGTGTAATGTGGATAATAAAGATTCTTTAAATCAACTTGACCCATTGTCCAAGTATATTACTGACAATATTGTGATAGTTGAACAAATAAATGAGGAAGCATTCAAAGAGAAAATTGAGACAGAAAAACATAAATTCTTTGAAGAGAAAATAAAGAAGTGCATGAGACAATTTGACACTCTTTTACCGGCAC
Source organism: Cryptomeria japonica (assembly GCF_030272615.1). Lineage (NCBI taxonomy): Eukaryota > Viridiplantae > Streptophyta > Pinopsida > Cupressales > Cupressaceae > Cryptomeria > Cryptomeria japonica. The sequence continues at coordinate 447,504,950 of NC_081408.1, forward strand.
TATGTAAAACACTAAAATAATTTAGAAAGTTGTACAGAGATACATGTAAAACAAAATTTTTGACAGTAGATATAGACAAGAAGATCAATATGGTACAGGAAGAAATAAATAAATTAGCTGACAATTTCATTAATTCATCTGAACCATTATTAGTTTTTGAGTAGAAAATAACAGGTTCTGAGGAGGAACTTCAGAAATTTGAAAAAGAGAAGGAAAGAATAAAAGGAAAGGCAAAAATTTTGAAATGGAGACTTAGTCCAAAATTGGACTACCTTGCCTCCTTGAGAAAAGAGATATCTGAGGCATTGGTTCAAGGATAGAAGACACTGGAACAACAAATGCAACACCTCACCGGTACAATTTAGAGGACAAAGGCCACATTAAAGGGTAGTGAATGGTTCACTGAGAGCCTAAATTTGGTATTGGCAGACCTTTTTCAGATTGTAACCAACCAGTTATAGGGATGAAGTTGGAAACCACACTCAGTTGACACTGTAACAACCTTTGTCATTGATGCCAAAGGGGGAGTAGTGGTAATGAGAAAAATGATTAGCAGAAGACACCATCAGCTTAGAGGGAGCACATATAATATGGCACACAACTTTTGGCAAAATAGTTTCGGGTAAGATAATTTTGGCAGATTCTTTTTGGACGACACTTTTTTAGATTTTTCTCATGAGTGTTGCCATCAATGCCAAAGGGGGAGATTGTTGGCAAATGCACACTCCAATGAGAAATTGTAGGTGATTGAAGGTTTTGTCATTGATGGAAACCTTGCAATCATATGATATTGGCAAGACAAATATACTGGCACCGACAACGACAAACTCTACACTGGCACACAGAACACCGGTAGTGAAAGAAAGGATACCAACACCCAGGCCGACAGGAATTTTATTTGTAATATATTTTGTAATTAATTGTAAAATCATTGTAAGCCAACGTGGTGAGTTGTAAGATGACTCATATATGTATAGGATCATTATAGAACATTTGGTAATGAAGGATAGGCAAAATAATGTAGACCTAATATGTGAATTTTAGGTTAAGGGTTTATGTATGTAGCAGAGCTAAAACCAGTACTGGATCTGGCATAACAGATGCTATTTTGAAGCAATACAAGACATTGGATTATTATAATCCATTTTTGTAAGTGATTGTGACTTCTTTTTGTAATTGAGCAGTGAGCTCTAGGCACTTGGCCTTCCTGCATGTGCAGGTCCCTATTGTAGAAGTAATATTCCCTTATTGGCCAGTAAGTGAATATTGTGGGTCACAAATCCCACTGAGGTTTTTTCCACATCGGGTTTCCTCATTAAACTACTATGTTATGGTGTGCTCTTCATGTGGTTATTGTTTTTCTTGTTTACTGCATTACTTTTGATTTACTGGTACACTGTATTGGCATGCTTTACATGTTTTAATTCAAGTAAATTAAGAAACCGGTTAGATACTAATTCACCCCCCCGTCTCAGTATCTTTGGGAATCCTAACAATTGTTGGGGGTAACATTGGAACAAAAACCACTGGAACTAGTGCTACAACCAACATTGGAGGACAAGCTATTGTTGGGCAATTCTAGAGAAGACCTATCCATTTAGAAAGGTATAGGAAATTGTGTTTTGATGGGATACCAGAACATCGTAATACAGTCCCAAATGAATTGAGGGACAAGATCAGTAAGTTTGCAATAAATAATGCTATGACTGGTGAAGAATATCTGAGAGCTTTCACAGATAAGTTAAATGACTATGAAGTAGAACATGCATATGTTGTCATGAAACTTTTTGTACAATCTCTGACTGAAGATGCTATGGATTGGCACAGAGGATTGCCAACTTCAAGCATCAATTCCTAGGAAGAATTTGAAAGGATTTTCAAAGGGCGGTATGGTGACAAAACTAATGCAAGTTTTATGTTGAATAATTTTAACAATATAAAGAAGTCACTGAATGAAGTTGTAGCTGATTTTAATATCAAATTTCAAAAGTCTATGCATAAATTATTTCAGGTTCTAAAGTTAGAGGACAATGTTTGTCTAGCTACATATGTAAATGCATTTGATGCAAATATGGCATATATCCTTAGGGATAAAGATCCTCAAAATCTAAGAGCTGCATTTAGGATAGCCATAAATATTGAAGAAAATAGGTGAGCTTCAGGTAAGCTTGGGAGAAGAGAGGATCTTAGATTCTCCAAAAGTGCAAAGGATAAGATGGAGAAACCTTTAGGATCAAAACCAAAAGAAGAAGACAAATGGGACAAGGTGCTCAGTACCTTCAAAGATCTTAAATTAACTATTGCAAATAATGACAAGGGTGTTGCACCAGAAAAGCAAGAGTTTAATAAATTTAGCAGACTTCCAAAGCTGCAAGATTATCCTTACAACACAAATTGGAAGGATGGAAAGCTAGTTCTACAGCAACAAAAGAATAAGCAAGAACAATAGACTCCTGATCCATTACAAAAATACACAATGAATGTTGTTGAGGATACACCCTGGTGTGATGCTTGTCAATCACCTCATTCATCTAAGTATTGTGTTGTTGCACAATTTATTTTTACTAAGGATGAAATGCAAGAAGAAGAAGAAGAAACTTTTGAGGATGACAAGGTTGATTGTCTCATCACTACTTCTTACCTGGGAGGAGCAGAATACTTTTTTGATACTAAGACTCATGACTTTGATGTAGATCATCAAAGGCAAAGGAATGAATCATATCACTAGAAAGTTTTTTTTGATGATGAGTTATGTGTTGATGATAAAGTGTGTAACACTAAACATGGAGAAGACATAGTGTCCTTGAGAAGACCTTCAGATCAAGAGATTGCCAATATAACAGCTACTATGGTGGCTCAAATCAAAAGTAATTACCAATTGATAAACAAAACAATTGGTGAAGATCAAGGCAAGACTTCTGGTTTATTTATCAAAGAACTAAAAAATAAAGGTAAGGAGGTCAAGGAAGACAAACCAAGGAAGGATGCAATCAAGATCAAGGAGGTCAAGAAAAAAGAGTGGGCTAAGAAGGCTGAAATTATAAAGACCAATGAGGAAATTGTTTTACCTAAAGTGAAGACAAAGATAGTTGAAAAGTCTGTTGCGCATATTGGAGAGGACCTGAAGTAGAAACAAAATGCTAAAAGAAACAAGTTGAATAAAAATGAAGAGAAATCAAGTATGTCTCTTGAATCACTAGATTACACACCTGTTGATATGCTTCAGTTGCTTTCTTAGATTACAATCAAAGTTCCTTTACAAAAAACATTAAGAATAGATGAACATAAGGAGAAAGCTATAGCCTGGGTCAGGGGTGTTTCTTCTTTTTCTAAGATGGAACACAAAAGTGTTTCTCATAATGTAAAGGAACAATTGAGTAAGAACGAGATAAAATATAAAGAGCTAGAGGGAATGGTTTATCAGATTCACCAAATTTATCTTGAAGATATAGTAGATGATTGCCTACAGAATGTAGATCCCTTCTTCTTTTAGTGTTATCATAAATGGAGGGGTGCTAAAAAAATGTATGATTGATTTTGGAGCCTCAAATAATGTCATGCCAGTGAGGATAATGCAAGAAATGGATTTAAATGTAGATACCCCTCAAGTTAGATGTTGTGCTATGGATTCAAGAGAGGTACATGTGATAGGTACTATAAGGGCACTACCTTATAAACTTGCATCCTTCCCTGAGAAGGAATTAACCATGAGTGTCCTAGTTGTAGAAATTCCACCTCATTGTGGGATGTTCTTATCAAGAAAGTGGAGTGCTTCTATGGGGGAAAGTTTGCAATGTAATTTATCGTATGCAACATTTTGCATTGATGGTAAGAATGTACAAATTGAAAGAGAGTCAAGGGTGCCATATATGATGGTGCATGAAAAGGAATCTGATGAAGACATGACATGTTTTGTAGACACAGACATCAATGCATTCAAGATTGCAGACTCCCCAAGAGAAGAGAGAGAACACCTGCACCACTACAAAATAAAGTAGAGAAGTCATCAGGTGATGATATCTTATGGACAATGTATTTTGATGGAGCTAGCTCTAAGGAAGGCTCCAGAGCAAGTGTATTATTCATCTCACCTAATGGAAAACAATTTAAGTTTTCTTTTACTCTATCTTTTGCATGTACAAATAATGTGGTAGAATATGAGGCATTACTATTAGGTTTGAGATTAGTTGAAAAACATGGGGTAAAGAGTCTCAAAGTCACTGAAGATTATGAATTAGTCATATCCTAAATCAGGTCAAAGTATGCATCAAAAATAAAAGGTTGAAGCAGTACATGAATGTTGTGTGGGATGAGATTGAGAATTTTGATGCATTTAACATTGACTAGAAAGAGAGAAGCCATAATAAGATGGCAGACTTGTTGGCTAACATTGCTTTAAGGCCAGAAGATATAACTTTCATAGGAATTTCAAAAGTTGAGGTTCAAACTAGACCTTCAATCCCTGACAATATTGAATGCTGGCAAGTTTTCAATGATGCTAATGATATTATAAGGTTCCTAACTTGTGTGGAATAGTATGAGGGTTAGGAGATTGATTTTGGTGGCTTTGTACAAACAGAGGATGGAAAGGAAACAATATTTTAGAAGGAGGTAATTTAATTAAAGACAAATTAGATTCCCAAAGGATTGGTTGTATTAGAAAGGGTGTTTGATAATCAGGATAAGGTGAAGATTGCTACTATTTCCCCACACCCTGAGGATTTAGTAGAGATTAACCTTGGAAAAGAAGGAGCCCCAAAAAAGGTATACATTGGAAAGAAGGCATCACCCAAGGTAAGAAAAATGTTGATTGATTTGTTAAGAAAATATAGACATGTCTTTGCTTGGTCATATGATGACTTAAAAGATTATAGGGAAGACTTGTTTCAACATGAAATCCCTTTGAAGGAAGGTGCTAAGCCTTTCAGACAAAAGAAAAGTCCAATTAATTCAACCTTATCACCCAAAATGCATGAAGAATTGGTCTAGCTAAGGGATGCCGGAATCATTAAGCCTATCAAACATTCATCATGGGTGTCTAACTTGGTACCTATATGAAAAAAGAATGGAGATATTAGACTGTGTGTTGATTTTAGAAATCTAAATATCTCCTCATTAAAAGACAACTCTCGATTTCCTAATATGGAAGCAGTGTTGCAGAGAGTCACAGGGTGTGAGCTTTTGTCTATGATCGATGGGTTTTCAGGTTATAATCAAGTAATGGTTAAAGAATCGGAGCAGTTCAAGACAACATTTACTATGCCTTGGGGACTTATGTTTATGTAAGAATGTCATTTTGGTTGACAAACGCTTGAGCAAAATTACAAAGAGCTATGGATGTTACATTTTCTTACATTATAAATATATTCTTGGTTGTATATTAGGATGATCTTGCTGGAATCCAAGAACACTGAGAGGGGGGTGGATCAGTGTTCTACTGGAATTGAGAAATTTAACCTTATTAATACAACTCAGAAACTAGTAAAAATAAAAGTATATAACAATAACCAACAATACAATCACAAAGATAAACACCATAACACCATAGATTTATGCGTGGAAAACCTCAAAGAGAAAAAAACATAGTGGGATTGGAGACCCACAATATCTATCTACTGATCAGATGAATAAGTATTACAATAAGGCACCTACACATACAGGAACGCCAATAGCCTAAATCACACTACTCATCACAAAAGGAGTCTCACTGACTACATAAAACATCAGACAATAATCAGGAATGAGGATTGAACTGTAAGTATAGCATCTTCCATGCTTGAGTATAGTTTCGGTTGAGCTTAATATCGAAGGCCTTAAACCTCTTCCACAAAACCAACTTGATCACCTATGATTGACCAAATCCTCTACTTGAAAGATTACAACATTATTCACTCCTATACCATATATTATCTCCCATGATCTACAAAGAGATCTTACATCATATTTATACCAACCCGGGACCTAAACAATTAGGTCGGCCACCTAAAAGATAATACAATAAATTAATAAATTAAACCCATAATCAAATGATCAACCAAGTTGTCTTAGGCCAAAAACAATGTAAACCAATCGTTAAATCCCATTGGTAACGCATCAGGAACATCCTCCAACACGTTACAGAAAATGGTCCATAACCTAGATAGTACCAGACCCAAAATAGGTCGCCATAATCCAAATGAAGCACCACCAACAACTGAAACATGAACATGATAACCATCAGCATCCAGAGAACCTACTAGAATCCTCACCAACACCACATATGCATAGTATCAAAAGATCTTCAACAAATCTCTGTCAGTGAAACCCTCACCAGATCAACAAACTAGGCTTACTAGCATATAAGATAGCATTCGCTCACCAAATCAAAACCAACTGACTGAACATGAATCCAAGTAGCATGAATAGAAGATCTAAGCCAATTCCATAAGCCAAAGCATACCAGAGTATACTAGATCATCATGATCTAATCCAACCAGAAACAAAACAACCTACCAGGACTAAAAGGATACCAATAAACAACCAAAGTAGCTAGTGTTGACATCAATGACAAACATCAATGCAACACATAATCAATTCCTACAAATTTCCAATAGATCTAACAACATATTCTAAGAAGGAAGGTGATCACTATGATCATCTTGAAAAAATATTTAATAGGGCTATTGAGTATGGAATATATTTAAACCCAAAGAAATGTGCTTTTGGAGTGACTGAGGGTAGACTGTTGGGCCACATTGTATCAAAAGATGGTGTGTGAATTGACCCAGAAAGGGTAGAAACAACTGATAAAGTTCCTCAACCCAAGACAGTGAAAGGTATCCAATCATTCTTTGGGTAGATTAATTTCCTTAGAAGGTTTGTTACTAACTTTGCAAAAATCAGTAGACCTATTTCTAGGTTGTTAAAAAAGGGCGCAAAGTTAGAGTGGGAAGGAGAGCCAACCAAGGGATTCCAATAAATCAAACGAGCTATTAAAAATGAACCTATTTTGAAAACACCTGATTATGGAAAACCTATGCAAATATTTGTATTTGCATCTTTTCATACTGTTGTTGCAGTCTTGCTACAAAAGAACTCAGAGGGTTTTGATCAACCCATAGAAATTTCAGTAATTATTTGCAAGTTGCAGAGTTGAAGTATGACTTAAATGAAAAATAGCCTTATGCACTAGTAAAGGCAATGAAGGCTTTTAGGAGTTATTTGATGGGAGCAACAGTGGTTGCATATGTGCCTAGTGCTGCAGTCAAAGACATCTTCATGCATCAGGAAGTATCCAGGAGGAGATGTAGATGGATCAATAGGATCTAAGAGTTCAATATTAACATCTAGATCACTAAGTTAGTGAGAGGACAAGGATTGGCCAAATTAATGGCTCAAAGCAACTTGGATGCCAATCAGATAAATGTTACAGAGGAGGAACACAAAGCTTATCTCTGTGATATGGATAACTCTGAATGGTATGTGGACATAATATGCTACTTATAAAAGAATAAATATGTTGAAGGCATGAGTGACAACAAAAAGAGGACATTGAAGTTACATACTGTAGGTAGGAATCTAGAAATCATCAAAGCAATAGAAACACTAGCCTAGTTCAATCACGAAAACTCAATTGCAATGACCAATCCTAATTACATTCAATGAAAACATGAAAACAAGACATTTCAAGATTGAAAACTAAGCAAACCAAATGCAGATGTCTTCTTCATGTGGCTCCATTGTCCTTCTTTCTCCTTCAAATAGCTTTTGTTTTGTGGATCTCACCTTCAAGTGCATAAGCATGATGTGAAAGCAAGTAGACAAGATGAGACGACAACATAAGGGTACTAGAAGTGTGATTGATTCGACCAGGGATCAGGGGGCCATGATTGAAGAATTTCATCCAATTTATAGACAAATTGGAGAAAAGATCAAATTAGCATGAAGAGATTCGAATGGAAATTCAAATCAAGAATAGCAAAATTATGACATGTGTATGACAAATTGCTATGCAAGGATTTATGACAAGATTTTGAAATAGAAATAGACATTTAGGAATTTAGGAGAAATTAGAAAATTATGTTGGAAATAATGACTTGGAAAATAGGAAATTGATGAAAATTAGGTAAATTAATTAATAATTTCTCGTTCATTAATTAATTTACAAAAATAGGAGGAATTAATTAGCCAATTAAATAAATATTTAATTGTGACAAGAAGACATAGGATAAATAAATAAATTATTTAACCTAAAGGGAGAAATGACAAACAAGATTAGATGAATAAATCATGAAACCCTAGAAGATGAATTAGAAATGCAAGGACAACAATTAGGTCTTGATGTAAAATTGATTTGATGTCAATTCAATCATGATTTTGAATTGATAAATGATTTGATTGATAAATGCACCAATTGACGAGGAACAATGACTAATTGATCCAAATTGACATGATTAAGAAGGACGATGATCGATGTCAAATCGATCGCAAAATGACAATGACCAATGACAAATCGATCGCAAGATGACAAGAAAACCCTAATTCGAAAGCGATAAAAATGAGGAATGCAGAAGAAGGACTCGATGCTCGCAAATGATAAAGACCAAGTGCGCAACATAGAAGAAATGTTAATGCGACGCAAAAATACCTAAAATAAGGCAATGCGCCAATGTTAAAGTATGACTTCGCAAGCGTTGACCATTTTTAGATGTCTACACATACCATAAAATATGTTATTGTAAATGTAACACTCTAGTGGAGGAGCAATGATGGTGTCATGTTAAAATATGTGAACAAAGATCAAGCTCATAAATTACTGACAAAAATGCATAGTGGGGTCTGTGGAGGACATTATATGGCCAAAATAATTGCACATAAACTATTGAGAGTTGGGCTTTTGTGGCCAAAAATCTTCAAGGATGCACATCAGTTAGTCATATAATATGATCCATGCCAGATGTTTTTCAGGAAAGTTCAAATGTTTTAGGAAGTTTTCCATTGAAACCTATAAATGTGTAGGCTCCATTTCAATAGTGGGGTATAAACTTTATTGGAGAAATAGCATGTAAATCCAGTGGTGGTCACCCCTGGCTCTTAGTGGCTATGGATTATTTTACTAAGTGGGTTGAAGCTATACCAACTAGAAGAGAAACAAGTAAGGTGGTGATTGATTTTATCACAGATAATATATCGACCAGATTTGGATGTTCGGAAATAATAGTTTCTGACAATGCCATAAGTTTTAGGTCAGAGGAATATGAAGAATTTTGTAGTAAGTATGGTATCCAGATCTCATACTCATCACCTTACCACCCACAAGGGAATGGACAAGTTGAATCAAGTAATAAGAGCTTGATGTAAATAATTAAAAGAATCCTAGAGAAAAACAAGAAAGCTTGGGATTCAAAGCTAAAGTTGACAGTTTGGGCATACAGGATAATAGTTAAAAAGGCAATAGGATGTGCTCCTTTTGATTTAGTGTATGGTATACATGCAAGATTTCCCCAAAATAATCTAATGCAGATGTATAATTTTTCCCAAACTTACGATGATGATATGAAATTGAGGGTTGAAGCACTGATAGAGTTAGATGAAACTAGAAGAGAAGCTAATACTAGAAATGCAAAATTGTAGATGCAAGTAAAGAACTTGTATTATAAAAGAACAACTGCAAGAAACTTCTAGGTTGATGATTTGGTTCTGATGTGGAATGCTAGGATAGAAGATAAAGGAAAGCATGGAAAGTTTGATGCCATTTAGATTGGCCCATATCTGATCTAGAGTAAGTGGGGAGAAGACTCATATTTTATCCAAGATATAAATGGTGATACTCTTTAATTGCCTATTCATGGACAATTCTTGAAGCTCTACTTTTCTTAAAGTAGCTATTTTCCATGAGCATTAGATCAGGTCATGTATATATGTAGAGTAGTTTCCTTTTCTGTTTGAGTTGCCCTATCCAAGTAACTTACTTTTTGGTTTGCTCTGCAAAGGTCTGCTCCACCTAAGATTTTGGATTCTCACATCATTCCTGAGTAATGATCATCCCCAACTAGATCCATTAATAGTCCTCAAAATGACTGTGCAAAAAATGTTTCATGCCTTAGTCAAATTTTTGGTCATTTCAAGTGTTTAATGTTCTTTGTTCTTTCCCTCATGCTTAGAGTTTAGGGTTTTATGTATATTTGATTAAGTCTTGGTTGAAACCCCTAAACCTATTCTAATTATTCATTACCTTTTTCACTTAAGTCCGAAGGGTTTAAGCTCATTGGTGGGGCCATTTATTCTCTAGTTTTAAAGTTATAAGTGTCGGCCCCTTTTAATTTATCCTAAGTCCATAGTTTATTTCCTATGGTTGGGTCCTCTTTGATAAGCCTAGTGGTTTATGTTTCTAGTGATTATGGTTCCTTGCAATGCCATTATCAAAAGATGTGAACCATCACTACTTCATGATATCACGGGATCTTGCCACGTGTCCCTCATTGACCAATAGTTTAACCAAAGACATAACCTTAACTCTGTGGTTACCAGTCGCTTTTAGTTAAAACCCGAGCTACTAAAGGTGCATAATTCTGCACATGGAAAAAATAAATAGTGATGTTTAATCTAAACCCAAAAGGTGCTCGAGGGTTAGTGGCTAGTGTTAGGTAATCATTGTGGCTGACGAATAAAGGGCGAACAGATCCAATGGTCCTCACAGTCCCATGAAGGAAGATGAAAGGAGATTAAGGATCGTGACATCATGAGATGATGCCATGTATCCAAGGCAGGCCGAGGTAAGCTAGAAGGTGGAGGTCGCTCACTGAGGTGAGGTGAAAAGTGAGTTGAAGATGTCGCATCATACCTTTGATGGACCCACTTGCCACATGTGATGGTTAATGTCAAATGGACCACTATTCTTTGTGTGATTTGCTAGCAAGGACTTAATCAACACTAGAGATTCAAACTTAATTCAAAAGTAGTTTTGAGTCATTTCCTCATTCGCGCGAGCAGTATTGACGGATGAAAGGGTAATGCTTCACTCCAGAATGGTAATAAAAGCATTTTCAGAGCCATTTTCAACTCACAAAGCGATTCAAAGGTGATTAGAAGGTGATTCCTAAGAAGAAAAAGATTAGTGCAAGTCCTCGTAGTGCAAAATTGGGTTTCATCTGGTGCATATGAAGTTGTAAGTTGCTAAATCCTTCTTTTGTGTTTTTAGAGCTGTTGAAAGTGAGAGTTTATGAAATTGTAGTGAAAAGATTGCGAATTTCTCTAGGTTTTTTGAAATTTGGTAAAAAGGGGCGAGAATTCACACTCTACTATGTTGAAATTGATAGTCTTATGTTAAGCTCTAGTTTCTATTTTTCTTCTGTGGGTAATTGTAAGAAACCCTAGTCAAATAGGATGGATTCCATGCGAAACCACTCAGGACAGACAAAGTATCTAAAGAGAAATATGTTTGATGATTTTCTTAACCAATTGAAGCCCTCGACAAATGATAAATATTAGGGGAAGAGACTTGTACAAGGAAAAACCCTAGGAGAAGGGTTTATAATAAGGCATATAGCATCATGGATGCTAGGGTAGCAATGACTGGGGTGGAATTCTTTAAGTTGTGGTATGGACAAAGAAATATGCAATCCCCATTTTCAAGTGCTTGGCAATATGACTTGGGCAGGCTAGTGGTACCCAATATTTTCATGGATGTCGACCTCCTCAAAGCTATTGCAGACAGATGTGACCCCATTTCTAGAGTTATAAGGGGAAATGAGGGAGAAATTTTGTTGACAATCAAGAGGGAGGAATTTCACGAGATTTTTTATTTTTTATGAACCTTCTTCTATCTTGGTTTAGATAGATTTGAATGAACTAAATGCAAAATATTATAGAATGAAAGGTTTTTTTAGAGCTATCCTCCTTCCAGCTCATTTGGCAAAAGTAGGAGACACAACTCATCATATTAGCCCTAATTTAGAAGAGCCCTTCACTATCGGTGCTTTTGCCAAATATTTGCAGACCGCTTTCTTTTCTTTGTCCTAGGTTTTAGGGTTCAACCCTATAACAATCATGCCACCTAATTTTATGTACATGGCTATACAAATTCAACATCCATATTTTATAGTGGTTTTTCACTTTGCCCCGTACCTTAAAGAAAATATTCATGAGGGGTTGCAAGATATTAAGAATGGTGCATTTAACACTCATTTCTATTACAATTCATTGTTAATGCATATTTTTTTATATAGAAATGCAGATTATTTTGAGGGTACAATGAATCTCAAGAGAACAGTTGACAATATTGAGGTGTCGGTGCAACTTTGGAGTATGGACATGTCTTGGGACAAAGAGGAAGCAGGTTTTGTCAGAATTGATAATAGTTTTGCTTCTAGATTGAGGTAGAGATTAATAGTCAATCAACCAAGGATTTCCGCACAACTGTGTGATTTTGTAAGACCAAAGGAAAGGCTTCCACTTTTGAAAATTGAGCACAACTAGGGGGACATTATCCCTTATCCTATTAGTATAGTTATTAGAGTTTATGGTTTCCCTGTCTAGCCACATGTATTACCTTTTAATGTTCCTTTGAGGTTAGGTTTTTCTGAAGTATTGTGGTAGATAGGTTGTATACTATTGGAATCCAATAACATTGAGAGGGGGGGTGAATTAGTGTTCTACCAGTAAAAGAATTTCCAAACTTTTTGTTGATCATCCAGATGATAGAATATAAAATTAAAGTGCATAAAAAAATCAACACACAAAGAAATACCATAACACCAATATTTATATATGGAAAACCCTATAAAGGGATAAACCAAGGTGGGTTGATACCCATAATATCTATATACTTGATGAAGGTATACAAATATTGCATAGAGGGGTATGCACATGCATACAGGCTCACCGCCTAATGCTCACTACTCAAATAGAAGTATCGCTAACTTACACAACATTACATAATGATTTCAAACATAAATGATCTTAAATAGTGCATATGATCATGCTGGATAAGTTCCAATTTAAGCTCTAAGAAACCCCACTGAACCGGTGTTTTTGTTACTCTGTTCTGCTATGTTTAGCTACCGATTAGGATTGTGCACGTGTAACTATGCACAAACGCTATCACTCACTGACCAATTCACACATTATCAATCTCTTCCTTATTTGCATCTCAAATTGCATCACCATAATAATGAAATCCATCTCTAAATGATCTCCCTTATATAACCTTGCAGCTTGTTCATCATGTCGGCCTCATAAAGAAAATATACCCGTTGACTTCCTCCCAATGATCATATTTGATGTTGGCCTATAGGCTACCTCCAATTCCACAAATGATTTCACTGGGTTCCATAATATCTTAACCAGGTCCTAAATATAAGTTACCGGTACCAAGACTAAACGATTAACAAGAATAAACAATAAGGTGTATACTGATTGGCCCAATCTAAGAAAAATGATAATGCAATGTTTTCAGATGAAGAAATACCAACACCTGAAGATGAGTTGCCATCAATGACAACCCAAAATACAATTTACCTTTGAAGGTGACTACCGGATGAATGTCAATTGCCAACATATACATGATAAAGAGTTGAAGGGTAGAGGCAAAGGGACTATTTTTCATTGATTATACTGTCATTCCATACTTTGTGATTATAAAAGGGGGATATGTGCATTTTGGCAATATTTTTTTACCATATAATTTAGGGGTTAACACAGTTAGGTGACCTGGAGGGGTTTTACAATGTTTTCAGGGCAAGCATAAAAGAAAGCCCATTACCCCATGTGGCATAATTTCTCTAAGGATATAATAAGAAAATTTTTCTATTTCATGACTCAGGATTGGAGGAAGGAGAAATGGATAGCTTTTAGGAAGCTATGGGCTATAGTACAAAAAATTGATCACAGCTACAATTCATTAAAAAAATTCTCTCCACTTTGGGCCAAAGTAGATTTTCTCATGAAATTTTTTGATGAGCTAATTATTGCATTAAAGGAAAAGATGACTAGACTTGAGGAAGTTCATGATCGGTAAGTTGAGAGGAGAAGTGTGTAGCAACCTACACCCATCACAATGGAAGAACCAACCCTGATTCATCAAATGAGAATAAAACAACCAAGTTCATCTCTTCCTCCACCTCATAGAACAAATGGGCTAGTAGAAGGTAGAACTAGCTATCTGCCTCCTCCAAAGAGTGGTATTGTAGTAAAAAGGGTAAGAGAAGAAATAAGTAGTGAAGAGGAGAGTAGCAGTGATAGTTGAAGGTTGGTGAGAAGAAAAGGAAAGAAAATAGTGAAGACAAAGCCACCCCCAAAAACACAAGTAAAACCTTTCAAAAGGGTCAAGATCATTGATCTTGAAGAATCAGACAAAAGTCCTTCACCACCTCATGTGCCTTTTTCACCTCCAAGGAAGGTTGAAGAACAAAGAGAGGAGCAACACATGGAAGAATAAGAGGAGGAAGATACCATTGTAGTGACAAATGAAAAGATGCAGATTGGTATCCCTCCTCTACCACCCACTTTAGATTTGGACCTCACTCCTTTGGATATTCAAGGTAGATCCTTTAGAGATGCCAGGAAGGAGACATGCAATAGATTTCTTGAAGATTAATCCTTTGTAAGAAGTTCAGCCTTCCTACAACTTGTATGGAAATGAAGATAGAGTAATACAAGAGGAGAAGCGCTGAGAGAGAAGCCCAAAGGCCAAACAGATCTGATTAGGAAAAATAGGAGGAGGTCAAAAATGAAATGATGGAAGTGTTTAAAGAAATTACTACAGATGAAGGTAGGATGATTATAAATAAGGTCGGAGTCTTAATTTTGCCAAAGTGGGATATAGATGATGTAGTGGCCTTTGATGTAATTAGAAAATTAAAAGATCAACAATTCAGTTTAGAGGAAGAAGCAAGGTTGGCACCGAAAGCATCAAAATTTGTAGATGATTTCACAACCTTGGCAATATGGGCACTAGAATAGGGGCCTAGGAGGCCCAATATAAGCAATATAAATCCAAACTTGAGGGGAAGCCTCATTATAAAAAGAGCCTCTGATACATCAAATATTGTGGCCTCAAAGCTAGTTATTGATGTGGCAAAATTGGTCCATGAAACTTCAAAGAGGGAGACTAGAGAAAAAGAGGAGATAATGAAGAAGTTTGAAAAGGTTTTCAATGATTATAATGCAGTTCAACAAAGGTGTGTGGAACTACAAACTAAGGTTCAACTTCTTGAACATAGACAGATAGGAGAATCTTCTTCAGCTCCTACAATTGAATCAGTTCCATCAACGTCTAGGTCTCCACGTGTCTCACATGTAGATGCAACAGTTCAATTCGACAGTGAGACTGATTTTCCAATCACACCATTAGTGCCATATGTTGATGAAGAACCTAAACCCACTAGATCAACTGACCCGACAAAAGCCCTAATTTTGGAGAAAGTAAATGAATTAGAAAATATGCTAAAGGAGTCAGAAGATTAGTCTTCTATCAAGAAAAAGGAGATAGTTAGCTGAGTGCTAACTCATTTGAATGAGAAGGTGGACAATAGATTAAATAACATTGATTATTTATATTCTTTATTGTTTATTGCAATTCAAAGTTTTGACAAAGATAAGGAAGTGGCAATCCCTTTGTTTACAAAATTGTTACAAAGGGGAAATAAACTTATAATAATGTCAATGGCTTGCAAAGACCATGCTGAGAGGCCACCCACACTTTAGCCAACCTATTTGTTGGTAAAGTCAATGTAGGAAGCACATATACTGCCAGAAAATATAGAAAGAAAGATAACAGAGCTTATGAGAATTTCCAATGAGATGAATGAAACACTCCTGCCTGGTATTGAAGGTGAAAGTTGGGCAATTAGGCCTTTACAATTTTGGAGAGAAGAGGCAGAAAGAGTCATCAACATTCAAGTGGACTTGATTTATGAGGAGTTAGATATTGGCATGTTGGAGGATAGCATAAACAAGATAATATGTACAAGAACATTCTTTGAATCTTTTGAAAGGGGCGAATCAAGTGGTAGTTAAGTATACTCCATACAGAGAAAAAGTTGATGAGATTATGAATTGCAAATGGCCAACTAATGAATATGGTGAATGGGGTAATACTTACTTAAAGGAAGAGTAAGGACTGCAAATGGTTAGTTAGTTAACTATTTGATGTAACAGTCTGGTAGGCGGTCTTGTTTCTTTGCAACAGTTACTTTTTGGACATGGGCAACAACAAGGTGGGTCTGTACCAGATCTTTATTAGCAGCAACAAAAAGGAAAAATGTGCATAAAGTTCTAAGATTGAAGTAGTTACAATTTTTTGGTCTTCATTGTGACATTCCTCAAATGGAATATTTTGTAATAGAATTATGGGTAACCGGTCATCTTTGAATGATAGGTGTCTCCTCTGGCCTGTAGCTTGTTTTGCTCCCTTATTTCCTAAAAAAGAGAATTCAAGGCTAAGAGACAGGGTTCTAAAATTGATTTTTGTACTTAGTTTTTCTAAAATTCAGAGTCATAGGTTCCTGTAGAAGGATTTAGGTGAAAATGAGCAAGTTGTAAAGATTTTGCAGAGCAATAGATAAGAGTCTTGTGTCTATATTTTGTAGGTTCTTTAAGGAGTTATATGTAAATCATTTTATGACATAAATAGAAAATTTATTCAAATAGAAATACAATTATGATCTGTTTCTCTTCATTGTATAATCTTATCATCTTTTGAATGAAATATAATCAGGGATTTCTTTCATTTAGTGCATTGTTGTGATGTATGTAGTTTTTGTTTATGCTTTGATCTAAGGGATCAATTAAATACTAAAACAAAATTGCAGAGTGAGAAGGCTTGTTGAGGGTTTTGATAAGTAGTATGGACTAGGATTGGAGATAAGAAATATTGTAAGGAAATACTGTCCTAGATCTGAATGATATTAGATAAATTTTGTTATAATTCATTTGTCTTTTGAACTCAAGTGCCCAATGGAGTAAGGCACTGGGCCTAGCTAGTCTTAAGTTCTTACAATTATTTTTATGCTTTGTTCATCTGTATTTGTTGCAAACTATTGATTATCAGAATATATTTGAGTTTATGTATGTTATTTCATGTTTTACCCATCTCATGCTCTAATAGGTTGAGGATCACTGAAGAACTTGCCATTCTTGAGCATTCTCCCTCTTTGTTGAGCCTTTATATGATATTATCTTCTTAGTTTTGGTGTAATTTGTGAGTATGGCACAGAGATTATAGATTCACCAAGGGATCAACCTCCTGGTTCTTGTAGATCCCAAAGTGTAGAAATATTAGCAGAATCCTTATCATAGTTGGTCTAAGTTCTTAAAGATATTGATAGCTGGAGTTATCTTCTCCATAGATAATCTGAAGAATCAACTTCGTTTCTGCCCTCTTGTAGTGTAAACCCCATTTTGGGGATCCAAAACTTATCACCAATGATATTATTCTCAGAATGATTTAGTCTTACAAACCTCGAAGTCTTCTGATTATTTTGATTCTCAGGTTCCTACACATCATCACCAAAAGCAGCAACATCTGGATTTACAGTTTCTACGGGATCATTTTTCTTAGGCTCTTTAGGCTAAATAGGAGCTAAAACAACATGTTGACCTTCATCATAATCTCTGATCTCCTTCCCAAGGTTGTCATCCACCTTCACATTTGCACTATCAACCATCTTTCCTAGTCTCTTATTATAGAACCGATAGGGTTTCCTATTTGTAGAATATCCCAAAAAGATACCTTCATCACTTCTAGCATCAAACTTTCCAATATCCTCATCTCTCTTGATATAGAATTTGCTACCAAAAAATTTGAAATATTTCATTGTAGGAACATGACCAAACCAAATCTCATAAGGGGTCTTACAGGTATCACCTTTGATATGAACTCTATTTAATGTATAAGTTGTAGTGCTAATAGCTTCTCTCTAGTAGACCTTCAGAATATTTCCTTCAATGAACATAGTTCTTGCAACATCTAAAATAGAACGGTTCTTTCTTTCAACAATCTCGTTCTGTTGTGGGTTCCTAGGAGCAGATAGTTGTCTCCTGATTCCATACATCTCATAGAAAGAATTGAACTCACCAAAATAGAATTCTCCACCTCTATCAGATCTCAAACACTTCTGCTTCAATTCAGACTCAGTTTGAACTTTATCTTTGAATATCTTGAATTTCTCAAATGCTTTTGATTTATCCTTCAATAAGACAACACACATCATTTTGGAATAATCATCAATTAACAACATAAAGTATCTATTACCGTGCACACTTCTAACATTTGTAGGTCCACATAGGTCAGTATGCACAAGATCTAACAATTCATCTGATGTATACTGTTTACTTTTGAAAGAAATTGTTCTTTGCTTACCCAACTAACATTCCTTACATACCAGATTAATAGGTTTAACAATCTTAGGCATATCCCTAACAGCTTGTGTAGAACTGATCTTGATCAATGAATCAGAGTTTACATGACACATTCTTCTATGCCACAACCATCTCTCATCTATCTTAGCAATCAAACAACTTTTCTCACCAACATTCAAATAAAAAATGTTACCTTTAGTCTTAGTTCCAGATGCAATCTCTATACTAGAGGCATTCAAGATCTTTCATTTACTATATTTGAATTGTAGATCATAACCCTTATCAACCATTTGTCCAACACTCAAAACATTATGCTTCAAACCTTCAACATACAAAACATCATCAGTGTTATGCTTACCATAAAAAAAATAGAACCTCTCCCATGGATTACACAGTCTTTGTCATCTCCAAATCTGACTATTCCACCATCATACCTTTCCATGCTTACAAATTTACTTTTATCACCGGTCATATGATGTGAACAGTCGTTGTCAATCACCAATTCACCCTGTTCTTCTACCTTTGTAGCCAAAGATTTATCCTCAACAGAACAACTACTAGAATCAATAGGTGTAGTTCTATCCTCTTTAATGGCAATAAACACAACTTCATCTCCTTTTGATTCATCATCTGTAACACCTTCATCTACAACATAATAATAGTTCTTCTAGTTCCTAAACTTTTGGTTAGACTTATAAGGCTTAACATACTTTTTATGCTTCTCATATCTATCATTCCTATCATACTTATCAAACTTATCATGTGTATCATACTTAGCCATTTTTTTGGGGCATCTTGAAGTAAAATGTCCTATCTTATTACAAGAAAAACATTTCAAGGTCAACTTTCCATCATACTTGCCAGCACCTTTCGGCAATCTCTGGCCAATTAGTGCTTCAAGCTCATCAAGCTCTCTTTCTTGCTTTGCTATCTCTCTTCTTTCTCTTTCATATTTGGATATCATGCACTCATAATGATCATATTTCTACTTATCAGACACAAATGTTGATGAGTTGAATGTTATCTTACACTTTCCATGGGATTCTCCAAAATCACTCAGCTCAAATGCAACAAGTTTTCCAACCAACACATCTCTTGTCACTATAGTTACACTCCGGATCTCGTCAATAGAAGAAACCTTATGTTTATAAGAAGGAGACAAAGATATCAACACCTTAGGAACAATATCATCTTCTTCAATCTTTCCACCTGCATATTTGATACCAAGGACAAGCTCATTCACCTTAGCAATGTATGAATGCATGTTCTCATCATCTCCCTTCTTCAATGTCTCATACTTTCCTTTCAAACTCCACAACTTAACAACTTTCACTTGACTATCACCTTCATATAGGATTTCAAGCTTCACCTAGATCTCAGGTGGGGTCTGAAGTTCCATAACATTTGTCATTTCAAAATCAACTAGGGAACTAAGCAATGCTTCATTTGCTCTGATGTTATATCTATCTTCCTTAACCTCATCAGGAGTGGATGGTCCATTCTGAGGAACAACATAAGCATTCTTAGTAATCTTCCAATAATCTTCTCCAAGACATTTCAAATGCACCTCCATCTGTCTATTCCACATAGTATAGAGCTTGCTTCCATCAAACCTTAGATTGTCTTTCTTGAAAAGAATACCTTGAGCTACCATCCCGGATCTCCTCAAGTGATTAAGCTTCTACTGAAGGATCTATCTCTGATACCAATTGTTAGAATCAATCAAGGAGGAAGACTGAGAGGGGGGGGGGGGTGATTCAATCTTCACCGAATACCAACAAAGTAAAATCCAAAAAAAAAACTGTTAAACTGTAGCAACAAATAGATAAGCAAATTAATAGCACAACACACAACACCAAGATTTTTGACATGGAAAACCGAGTTAAGGGAAAAGCCACGATGGGAACCATGGTAATATGATACTCTATAGTAGCATGTGAAAATATTACAATGGGGAATACACATGCATTCAAGCACACTACCTAGAGCTCACTTATAGTACCCCTACCCTAGACAGCTTTGTAAAACTGGTTTGACCTTGGTTGACTTTTTATGTGGCAATCTTGAATGGTTGAATTACCATGAGGTAATGTTTAGTCGGATATTATGATTATTGTGCGTATCTGTTAATGTGCTTTCGCATTGATTCTTATGCAAGTTTAAATTGTCTTCCTGATTCTTGTTATTAATCTTGAGCTAACATCTTCATTAAACATATATATATATATATATATATATATGCATGTGTGACTCTTGGTTGCAGGAGATTGCAGGTACAGTACCGCCTAGGTGTAAGGTTTGTCTTCACCTAGATTCGTAGGGTTGAGTATACCTCTTTCATCCTTAGAATTTGGGTTAGGTGGTCGTAAAACCTTCAGTTTACCCTAGTCATACTCAAATGAGCGTCGCTTGTGTTCCGTCAGTTTTCTTTTCATTTGGGTTTGCGGGTCGGGTAATTGGTTGGCTTACTTGGTTTGCGTGCTTGATGTGTGGTAAATAGAGTATTTAACCCTAAGTATTTGTTTTCATTTAATGTGTTCATTTACGCATTAGTAATTGAGGAATTAAAATAAATAGGTTTCTTTTATGTGATTAATCATTAATTAAAAAGATCGCCCTATTTATGTTTGTAGTGAGTTTAATTTAATGGTTAATTTTAAATAACGAATTTATTCAGTTTATGTATTTTAAAAAGGAAAGATTTAAATTTATTCGAAATAGAAATAATTTAATCTCTTTTGCTTTTTGGAATAGAAAGATTAATTTTAATTATTTAAGAAAATCAATTTTGATTAGAAAAGTGAGTTTTATTCATATTTATTTTATATAGTGTGTAAGATTGATTTTGAGAATTTAATTTAATTAAAAATATTTTACCCTCATTAATATTGTGAAATGTAACTATTAGCTTTGTTAATTAAAAATTAAATGAGGCAGAAAAGCATTTCTTTTAATTAACTAAATTTATAATCTCAATGCATAAACAATTCAACTATAAGATAATTCCATAAACTTAATTAATTAATTAATTAAATTAAGTTGCAAGCTGCATGATATTAGAAATATATTTTTATTTAAATTTTAGTGGAAAAATAAATTAGAATAATTATATTTATTGTTCCTAGAATCTTAAATAAATAAATAAATAAAAGAATAAATTAAATAAAAACGAATAAAAGAATTAATTGGAATTAAAGTATTGTTTTAATTCTTTATTTTGAAAATTAATTAATTTGCATGAGAAAAGAAAAGAAAGAATAATGATTTTTAATTATTCCATGTTAGCTTATCTTTTGTTATAAAATTAGAAAATAAAATAAAATTACTTTTATTCTAAATTTAGGTTTTTTGAGAAAAAGCTATTGAACCTAGAATTTTAGTTTAAATAGGGAATAGGTCTTTATTTTAGATACACAGGAAACAGGTCAGGAATTTAGGTGAAGAAATTTATTGGAAGCTTATTGAAAAGATTAGGACTCTTCTACAGATTTCTTCCAGGAAAGCTATACCAGGTTGGGTGGCTTCTTTGATTTGTTGGTTTTTAAGAAAATAATTCTATTTTTCTCTGAATGGTGTGTGTGTAAATTATTTGTCAGATCCAAAACCCTCTTCTGGTTAATTCGGGTTTTGATTTAAAATTATTGCATGATGTTAATTTTCTAGTTAATGGGAGTAATTTAATTTTGAGAAAATTAGGGAAATTATTATGAAAAAAATTATTCTCTCTTGTTGATTTGTTCTGATAGTCCTTTAAATAAATCTCTGTGAAATTATTTGATTTCTTTAGAAATAAATTTAATTGTGAATTAAATTTATTGGTTTATCTAATTTAAAGAAAAAGTAATTGGAATAAAATTCTGTGAATGAATTTTATTGAGTTGGGAATTTTATTTCTATGTAAATTTTGTCAAAGGGGTTTTAATGAATTTGGAAATTATTTACATGTTTTTAAAAAATAATAATAATAATTAAAAATAAATAAATAATAATAATTAAAAAAATATATTATAACATATTAAATTTAAAGTGGGTTTTAAAATGTTTAATTGTTTTATTAAATATTAATTATTAATTAATATATATTTTAAATATATGTTAATCATGATAATTTATATATTAATATATATATATATATCTATTTAATTAGTACTTAATTCGTTAATATTGTGTATTATTAAATTATTAATTGTTTATATTTTGGGGGATAAATAAATATATAATAATTAATATTTAATTTTGGTATCTATTTTATTGAGGAAGTATCTTTTTGGGAAAAAGGTAAAATATTATTTTATTTGGAAAATTATTGAAATGAAATATATTTATTAAATTGATAATTTTTAAATAATATTTTATTCAGGAATATATTATATGATATGCTATTGGAATTATTGGAAATTTAATAATGTATCATTTGGAAAATTGGTAAGTTAATGAGATTTTCATTTAGTAAAATAAATGGTTAGTTTATATTTTTCCTTTGTATTGAGACATAGACAAATGGACTATTGCAATTGTGGTATTGTATTCTCCTCGTTATGGTAATTTTTCTGTTAATGTATTTTGAAAACTTGATCGAATTTTTATGTTTAAACCAACAAGAAAGAAGATTGTCCTTTTTTGGTTATTGCCTATGCAAGTTTAATTTCTGTATTCGATTTTGTTTAAAGTAATGACAAGGCCTTGATATGTTTGTTTGGACCCTGTCGTTTGGTTGATTTGGGGTACCTGTTTATGTCTTCAGTTTCTAGTTTGGTTGTTGCCTTGTGATAGTGTTTTAACCGGTCTTGTCCTTTATGTGGGTGTCAAGTGGTGATTTGTGGTTGGCCATAGCGGGTCGGGTCTCTAGTTAGAGTACTGTCAGGCAATGGGCCTTGTATTAGCTTTTGATATGTTCAGTTGGATCTGTTTCTTTGTAGGGATCATTTATGTACTTATTGACCGATGTGGTCGGTTGTTTTTTGGTATGATTCACCTTCATGGTAGGAATGTAAATGATATGAAACTTATGTACCCATAACTTATTTAATTATCAGAGGGGTCTTGCAGTTGAGCAGACCCGGAGATGTAGCCCTCTAGGGGTGAACTCCGAGATAATTTTGGTGTTATGTGTTGCTTTTGTTCTTATGTTTCATGTTTTAGTGTTAGCATGTATGGATGGCATTTTGATAGAATGTGAAAGTGGATTAGATGAAATTAATTGTAATGCATATTTTTAGTCGTCTCTTTATGCAGTAATGTGGTTCATGAAAGAGTGTAGTTGATTTGCAGAATGTATTCTATAATTGTTAAGGAAATTAAGTATGCATGGAAAGATCTCGTTAGTTTATGATGAAATTCAAGTGTGTTATTAAATTGGATGCATGACTAAAATTTTAATGAAAAGTATGGACGAAGGGTATGAATAAACCTTAATGGATGAACTTTATCTTGTGATCTATATTTTGTCTTGCTGAAAGAAATTATCCTTGTTTAAGAATTCTCTCATTATTAAGACAATCGGCTTATTGGATTAATTAGCATAAGTTAAGTTAAATGTGGAATTAAGTAATCGCATTGGGAAACTCTTTAGGTGATAGTTGATGTCTTCCATTGTGTAATGTGTACTTTGATATCTTATTGTATCTTTATGTTGTGTCTTATTTTTTAAAAAAAATTGTTGCACTCCATTCATGTGTTTTAGCTTTATCCCTTCGGGGTTTCCTGGTGGGGCATTACATCACTTCTCAAAAGTTATATGCCCGGAAGGTTAAAACCCTCAGGGAAGTCTCACTGACTTACAATATGATTCGGACTACAATCCAGAAGGAATGAAATGCAATGATAGAATCTACAAATGCAAGATGATAGTTCTGGTTAAGCACAGTTGTCTGCTTTGCAACACCAATCTCACCTCAAAAATTCACGGAATGATAAATCTCTTGTTTGCACAATCCCCTATCTCTGATAATGCAGACATGATAACAATGCTTAAATAACATAAGCATCTCACCTATATATAAAACATCAACCTTGATAACAAGGTCAGGTAAAATCTCAACCCTCAACTCACAATTGTTAAAATCATTGCATGATACAAAGATTGACCACCGGACCAATATTATGATTTACATTACATATCATGGATGTAATTCAAATTCCCAAATGATTAAATCCATCAAAAATCGTGCCAAGATCAATTGCAATATGCTACACCACTAGAAATATCGCATACACAAAAATCACATAACGATCAATGTGGATCGCTAAAACAAATAGGTCATGACTGGGAAACATGAACAAGCATGTTAGAATCATCTTGAATAGTTGCACCAACACTTCTTTTCAAATCTTCATCGGTCAACGTCTCAAAGCTCAAGAAAACAACCAATCGACAACTGTCATGAGGAAAGATAACTTGCGGAGCACCAAATAATGAGCAATCTGAAATGAAGATACATAAGATCATTCTAGGCAATAATCCAAAGTCTCAGTACAAGATCTGATCACACCAGAATATACCAGAGGAAATACCAGATTCCATAAAATAGTGATAAGCAAAACCAAACTACAAAACTAGATCAAAAACTCTTCCCAAACTCATCAAAATAACTCACAGGAATATGTTGACATCAATGACAACAATATATCCTAGTAGTAGCAATGAACAACCAAATCCAACAATGATGAACTATCAAGTTGAGGAATTTTGTGCAGTCAATCATCCACAAGTGCATAATAGACCCTATTCACCTATTGTAGCTAACACAAGGTCAAAAAAACATGCAGTGGACATAAGAAAATTTGCTGCAAATTACCAACCGCAAGTTGTAAATCATGGACACCATGCTGCAACTAATCAATAGTAGGCTTATAAGGGCAAACAATAGCAAGACAACTCAAAACAGCAAGTTTCCTCAAGTCAGCTAGCTGCTAATAGACCCCCTGTTGTTCAAAAAGTACATATTCTTCCAACAAGATAGCCTACAACACTCAAAGAATAGCATAAAGTTACTATCAGGATAAGGGCCTGCTATTTCAATAATGTAAGAAAGACTATTTGAAGATAACCTAGAGTAACAAATTGTTGTAAAGGAGATGGAGATGAAGTTATTATTTTCCAAGAAAGATGTTTCCAAGGTTGAATAACTGAATTTCAAATAAGGCGAGTCTCC
The DNA here is from genome assembly GCF_030272615.1 of Cryptomeria japonica. Classification (NCBI taxonomy): domain Eukaryota; kingdom Viridiplantae; phylum Streptophyta; class Pinopsida; order Cupressales; family Cupressaceae; genus Cryptomeria; species Cryptomeria japonica. Next base: position 447,530,443 of record NC_081408.1, read on the forward strand.
TAAATCTCCTAAATTTTTAATTCCTAGTTTTAGGAGTCCTCACTCATTTCAAGAACTTGTTCTGAAACAAGTTCATCCTTATAAACAAAGCATTCATGAAGAACCAATCCTTCCATCTTTTGCCATCTAGAATTGGTCTATTAAAAAAAAAACTCACATGTTTGCATTTCCAAGCTTTACGAAACCTCAAGAACCTCAACAATACATTATCGAACAACCTCCTTGTCCCAATACGATTAATCCATCCGGAGAGGAGCCCACTACTGTTGTGATTTCCCAAGAACATCAGGTTATAAAATAGCAAGAGGAGATATTTGAAGAGGAAAAAGTAGATTTTTCACCTACTGCTATGTTTGTACAAGATGTATAAAGTAACAAATCGGATTTGTTAACAAAAGTGTTTGAGCATGATCAAGTTTCTAAACAACAGGTTCTAGAGGTAGAAAAGGGTGTTGAAGTTCAGATTTCAACTGATTTATTTGAAAAAATTCCCTTATTCATTAGTGATGAGATTGAATGCATGACTATACAAATATCACTATCCAGTAATGAGAAACAAACAATTGATAATCATCAGGATAAAGGGTAGATCTATGAGGAAGCAAATGAAGACAGCATGGTTGTAAAAGAGTTACAGGTTGGTATAAATACAATTTGTTTCAAGTAGAGCAAAACAATCAGCAAAGATTATATTTCCAAGGCATAAATACTAAAAGCAATAAAGAAAGTGTATTGGGAAATACTTTTCATGATGACATTGATCATAATATAGCTATATGCTCAAGTATTATTGAATATTTTTTCTCTAACCTTGATAACGAATTGATTGGGGATTTTTTCTCTAACCTCAATAGTGAATTGATACCTTTGGAAATAAAAGATAATGATCAACATACTCAGGAAAAAGAAGTAGATATTATGGTCAAGAAGATGATTGATAGACGAGAAACCAGCAATCAGGTTCAAAAGTTTAACATCTCAAGAGGTTGCCCAATCAGGCATCTAGTCAGCATAGAAGCCAAACATGAAGAAGTTGCTCAAGTAGAGAAAGTTGTAGCCCAATTGAAACAAGCTTCACTCACCCATCCACTCCAAGTAAATAGAATAAATAATAAACTCAGTGACGTAGGAGGCATTGTTTTCATATTTAAAGATATATTGCTGCAACTGGTGGGAAATATCTTCATTCTCCATTACTTCTCAGTTGTTCATAAACTTTTGCAACATCCTAAGATTGGAAGTAAAGGATGTTACTTTTCAAAGCCAGTGAATGGTTTTGTGTAACCAAGTTTCTTTCTTGGTTAAAGTTGTTGGAATCCAATAACACTAAGAGGGGGGGGCGTGAATTAGTGTTATACCAGATGGATTAATTTTAGCCTTATTAAAACATGCATACACCAACTGGTATACTGGTACATATAGAATTGAAAGAAGTAAAGCAACCAATAAGGCAATCACATAAATTAGAATCATAACACAAAAACATTTATGTGGAAAACCTCAAAGAGGAAAAACCATGGTGGGATTTGTGACCCACAATATCAATCCACTAGCCATATGAAGAGATATTACAAAATATAAGGAGCCTACACTTGCAGGAAGGCTTACAGCCTAGAGCACACTCCTCAATCACAAATGGAGCCTTACTGACTACATATAAATCTAGACTATAATCCGGAGAAGTGTTGAACTACTAAGATAGCATCTTCTATGCCAAAATACAGTTCCGGTTTAAGATTTGTATGCTCCAGTCTGAAACCCTAAACCCTTTACTAGAATAACCCTTACATAAATATCCTTACATACATAATCTCTCTAATATGTTTCGCATTATATCACATTCACATATCCATCACCATTTCTATATCAAAATGATCTAATCCAACTGACATATACCCTATACAACTTATCCTGCCTTATGTCGGCATAAAAAGATAATTACAATATCAAATTACATGTCGGCTAGATAACATAAATGCATGAATTTCAAAAATAATTTTCATTACCAAATCCAAGAGATGTCAGCCTCCAATGCCGATAACCATATTATAAACCATGTCAGCCTTTATTGCCGGTAACCAAAGAAATCCTTCTATCTTGTTGGTGCCGGTGTCGATGTAGTGTCTGTGAAGTGCCTGTCAGTACACAACTGAAGCAAAACATGACGTCAGAAGAAAAAACCATTTTTCCATAAATGAAAACATAGTGAAACCAACCAATTGAGTGTCAAATGCCAACAATCTCCCCCTTTGGCATTGATGGAAACACTCATGTGAAAAATGGTGAAGGTTTCAATTACGGGTTTCATCTTGACTGCTACCCCTGAGCTGAATATTCATTAATGAAAAATACTCCATACTCCCATATCTCCCCCTAATGTATACAACTCCTTCTATTCTTTTTCACATCTATATCACTCCCCCTTTAACATTAATGCCATCAAAATTTTTAAAAATAATGTCAAAGATAAAAAAAAACTGTACAATGAATATCCCAAAATTATTTTACCGGAGCTTAACAAATTTCAAATTTTTTGGATAAGCCTTCTCCAATAGCTAAAGATAAGTGTCCCAACTAGTTTTGGAAGTGTCTGAAATAGATACAAGTTCATTTAATATATGTGCAAATGACTCTTTCTCACTTACCTCAACCAGTGTGGGCTTCCTAGCCATATCCATACATTATTTCTTATGTACACTGAGTGAATCCAACTGGGGACTCACGAAGCCTCTGAGACTTCTGGCTCTTCTTATAATTTTGTCTCTTTCCTTCTCAAGAACATAAATTTGGGCTTCCAAAATCAAAATTTGACCATCAATGGATGTAGTCAATGAAGTCAATCCATCAAAAGAATTAGCTACACTTGCAATTTTCTCTTGAAATTATTTTATCTTCTTATCCACATTAACTGTAAGTATATATGTATTACAACATACCTTATAAATATTTGTACACTGCTTCAAAGAATTATCTATCATTTTCATCTTTTCATCACTCGTCTTCTTCTCAGATTTAATCACCTAATCAAATGCAACTTTTTTAGCCCTAATGATCCTCTCCAGTGCTTGTCGGTTTGAAATCTATTGTAAGGATTGAAAATCCTTTGAAATGTGCTTAGTAATTGTCTTAAGCTTGCTGAATGGGCTCTCTTCATTGTCAATCTTGCACTCTAGGACTAGTCTCTGTAAAATAGTGATTCACTGATCAATAATCCCTTTATCTGTAGATCCCTCCTTCATTAATTTTTGTGTTGCCATAATCACGAGTTTAGTAGGACTCATCTCAGTTATGCTTTTTTTTAACAACCTATGAGGTGTCAATTGACAACAATGATGGACCAACTACCGGTTCTCTGCCAGTTTCCCCTTTCTTCTCCTCTGATGATTTGTACTTTATAGCTTCCTCACTAGCACCGATGGCTTCGCCACTTGGTGCAGTCTCTATAACTGTCGGTTCCTTTGTAGGAACTGTAACCTCAACTTGTGCATTTATTTTCATAGGACTGTTATCCTCAATATTAGTATCCTTTACATCATCAACCTTTTCAATCTCTATATTAGTCGGTATCTCAACATCTGTTTGTATATTTGTATCTACCGGGGGCTTGATTTCCACTATCTTAATGTTTTTTCAAAACTGAGGGTGCAGTACCCATAATCCCCTTTCCATTCTCTTCAACTGGAGTGTCTGTAGTGTTTGTCTTTCATTTTGGTGAAGTAAACAAACCTATGTTCTCTCCAAAGAACTTAACCCATGCCTTTTGAGTCTCCTTTATTATCTCATTTACCCTTCCTAGAATCAGCCTTGTTATTCTATGTTTTCTATTAAAGACTTTTCTATCTGCCACCTCAAGTGTCCTTTCCATTTCCTCTGGAGCAATAGTAAAACAAACAAATAATAACTCTTCAATTTTAATATACTTATCTTCTTGCATTGCTAACAGTCTTCTAGCATCTAACATATTATATAATTTTGCCGGTATTTGGTTTTCAATTTCTATTAAGGATTTCTTATAAATATCCAAATTAATAATAATGCTTCCTCTACCTCTCGTTGTTCATCATCCTCTAGGTGTTCATAATAAAACTGTACATTCTTTAACATTCCGTCCTTAGTGATTTCATCTACTAACTCTGCACAAGTTTTTGGTGGAATGATAGTCACATTACTAGATTGAATTGCCAGATCGATGTCATTCTTCTTCTTCCTTCTTGCAGTACCGAATGGAGCTGAAGTGGTTAATTTTGGTGCTTTCTTCTATGTTGGTTTTTGAATGTAATCTTCCTAACCAATTTCTTTTTTACCTCTAGCTTTGTTTCCTTTGTTTTCTTCCTTACAACCCTCTTAAATGGCAAGGGTGTGTCATCCTCAGATTCAGACTCTATTGTAATAGGCTCATTGTGTACTTCTAGATTCTTCCTCTTCCTACCTTTCTCCAGGACAACATGAATTAATGCTTTAATGTCTTGTGAGACCTTCTCAACAAATTTGCTAGCATTTCCTTCCTACTTCTCTCTCTTCTTCCGGTGGAGCTCTATTTCAACCTCTTGTGATTTTTGTTTTGTAGTATCACAGGGCTTCTCTGCCTCATCAATAGGTGCATCAATCAACATTTTTGCATAAGCCTCAAGGATCTATGCATCCAATTCATATCCCATTTCCTCAATCCAAATATTTTGGGGCTTAACTACTTTTATAAGTGTTTCATCCTTCTTCACCATGAATCATATGTTAGTTGAATATTTTTCAACAATATGCTTAGGAACCCTTTCCCTAGACTTTATAGATTTCTAGAACCCCTTAAAATTGTTACTACTTATCAAATTGCCATTAGTTTTTATATTCAAAGTCATACTAAATACTCTAGTTGGTTAACACTACCAAATCATGCAGTCGGTATACATAGAGAAGTCGCTATGCATAGTCTAGTCGGTTACAGAGGAAAGCAGTCACAGAACGCAATATACACCGAGCTGTCTATCGACTATCTTTTCATGTCTACCGAGCAACAAAGATGACACATCGAGTTGATATACACCGAGTGAAACATGTTAGTAGATTCATTGAACCTGGACATGCATATGAAAATGTGTTACAAGATCGAGGCACATCTAACCATTATCACATTGGAAATTACACTAAGAGATTGTGTATGATTTTGAGATCAATCTAACCAATGAAATATTTTGTATAGTTATTCATTCAAGGAATCATGTTTGTAAGATGGAAGCAATGAATTAGATCACTATCCTAAGAGATCTATTTATACAGCATGAGTTAAAGGTGTGTGCATGAGTGTAAGAAGACTATTATAGAGACACAAAGGTCACCGAGAAGGTTTTTAGAGAACAATCAAAGAACAGAGTAAACAAAAGGGTTTACCGAGTTACTATATGGGTTACCGAGGTAAGCTATAAGCAAGATAATCTATTCTGAGCACATAGAATCTGCTATAAGATTTCAGATGTAAAGTTGTAGATATTTGTAATGATTTTATTGTAATATTGTGAAGTTGAAAGAGAAACCTTTAACAAGGTAAAAGACTCTAATCAAGTCTATAAATTGTAAAGCCTCTAACCAGGTGCAGCTTTTAGATTAAGTGTTGTAAAATCCTTTAGCAAGGTAGATCTAGCAGATCTTGTTACTCCTAATAGGGTAAGCTATCAGAAATAACTAATATGTAGCTCTAATCGAGCACTCTTTATTATTGCAGTAGTGAAGTTGTGGGTGCTATCCCCACCACAGTTTTTCTCTCTAACCAAGAGTTTCTGTGTAACTAAAATATATGTGTTATGGAGTGAATCATGTATGATTGTTATCTATTTGTTTTAACTTTATTTTATGTTACTGCACTATTCTGTTTATGCATAACAGTAAAGTTATTATTCAAGAAAAGTTTTGGAGTACTGATTCACCCCTCCCCTCTTAGTACATTAGCTTTCCATATTGGGCCTAAAAATTGGTATCAGAGCTTGAATCTTGGAAAAGGATTTAACTTCCTAAAGAGAAAGATCTTATCAATGGAAGGCTACAAATAGTCTCGTAGGATTGTGTATCTGCAAAAAGAGTTGGATCATGCTAATTAAGTGATTGTAGACATGCAAAGGCAAATGCAAAAATCTCTGAAAGTAAGAAGAAGATTATCTGATGATTTGCAGGACTCTCAAGAGTTAGTGGAACAAATTGAGACATCATCTGAGAATAGTATATCTGAAGAGACTAAATAAATGATTGGGGTATTGAAAGAAAAGAACAAAGCATTGGCTGATCAACTAAAAGCAATAGAACATGAACATTTCAGCACACAAATGACTGAAAATCTAGATGCATTAAGGATAGCTAAGGATAAAGCAAGAGATCTAGAAAGAGAGAAACAACAACTTGAAGTCTTAGTATCTGATAAAAATGATGAAATCATAAGGTTGATTGGGATTCAACAAAATATGACAGATCAACTAGCTTATGCACATCATGAAGCAATTCTGAAGAATGATGAAAATCAAGCATTGAAATTTGAAGAATCAAGGTTGACCGATGAACTTGAAACAGAGAAGAAATCCAAAGAAACACTGAAGAAGAGTTATGAAGCATCAAAGATGTTGGATCAGAAACTGAATACAAGAAGACCCAACAAAGATGTAGGACTCGGTTACAAAGGAAAAGACTCTACTGAGAAAGGAATTCATACCACTGAGAGAGGAGAATCATCAAAGCAAGCTGGAAAAAGGAATAACATCAAAAGAAAGAAGCCTATTTGCTACTACTATGGAAATAAAGGTCACACTTCCAACATGTGCCAAATCAGAAAAGGTAAGCAACTGAATATCACTAAGTCCAATGGTTATTGTTACAATTGCAATAAATATGGTCACACATTTAACCAATGTAGGACAAAGTCTGTTAAAAACTATCAGAAGGCAAATATAAAGGGTTTTGTAGAAACTGCAATAGATATGGACATAGTACTAAGAAGTGCTCCCTTAAGCAAAAGAACTACATGTGGTTTGCACATCGAGCAAACACTAGAGGTTACTAAACTCACACAGATCCTTACCGATAATATGCAGCAATACCATGGGATTACAACACAAGGATATGGTGTGAATCTTGTGGAAGATATGGACATATTAGTGCTAACTATTTTATAAGGTTTGGAATGAACAACCGAAGATCATGGAGAAATCCTTGTATGGCATGTTTTCATTGTCACAAAGTTGGACATTTGGCTGGAGATTGCAGAGATCAATCTAGAAAAGACACTAAAGAAATAAAAGAAAAATTAAAGATGATTTGGAAAAAGAAGGAAGTTGTGTCAAATGAAGAATGCACCTTACCTACCGAGTTAGGTGCACCTATTCCAAATTAATCAGTAAAGGTATGAAGGGATTGCATTCTCTGAAGGATAAAATCATAACAGTTCCTATTCCATTATGTACTAAATTCAAAATCTGCATAGTTAAGATGCATTAGTAAGTTTGAAATTCTATCAAAGTCATTGAAGCACTTTACAGGAAACCTGTCAAGTTGGTGAATACAGGAAGCCTGTCAAGTTGGTAAATGAAGAAAATTTGGTTACTTGGTTAAAACAAAAAAGAGTAAACTGGTTAAAGGTGAACCGAGTGCATTTAATGTTTTTGACCTAACCCGTATGGAGCCTGATAAGGTATTTTGTGTACTTAAAAGCATTTTCGCGGTCATTTACACTTACCAAGTTTTTGAAAGAGCAGAGCAAAGTGATTCCAAGGTGATCAAAACCTCATTCAAAGTGAATTCAAGATATTTACATCAAAATTCATCGCACTATTAAGCTAGCTTATTGATCTTATCAAATTGTTATTATCTATTGAGTGTGAAGCGTCTGTCGTTTGAAATTCTGAAACCCTACAGACTCTTTACTAGTTTTTACTTGAAATCTTAAATGGCGCCCAGGATCCAAGATCTCATTATTGTCAAGAATGTAGAGAATCCCTCACTGAAATACTCTTTGACTCCTAAAGTCACCTCTGAACTGGATGACAAAATCGCCTTTTCACTCATCCTGGATCGAGTCTTGTTAGTCGAAGATGTGAGATTCTTCACCAAATGCCATGTTGAAGAACTCAATCATGTTGAAATAAGAGACACCTATGATGAACTATGTACAGATGGTGTATTAAACAGCAAGTATGAACACATCAAAATCAAAGGATTGACTGAAGCCTTAACCTATCCTCATGTGTTCAAACCCTAGTGGGTCAAGTTTGTTTTGAGCAGAGTTCACGATGATTTCATGTGGCTAGAAGAGCAACCATTTAAAATCACCAAGGAAATCATGCATGCGATCACCGGTTATCCTATCTATGATCATGCATGAGCTCAAAAGATGATATCACAGAAGAAATTGACCAGTTTAACCGGAGTGGAATCTGATTATAGAGGACTAAAATTGAACAATGTCATTGATGCAAAACTTAAGTTTGTCATTAGATTAATCGGTTACTGTTTCTTCCAATCAGCAAGGGAAAATAGTGTACCCTATGCAGCAGTTGACTTAGCTTATAAAATTGTGAAAAAGGGAATGAAAGTTGACCTATGTGAAGTGTTACTGAAGAACCTGTTTGAGAATCTGAACACAGTAAGGAAGTCGAAGAAGAACAACTCGGCAAACACACTAAAGTTTGGTTCACTTCTTGTATGCATGTTTTTCTACTTTGAAAAATTCTTTCCATCTATTGGTAAAGTAGTTTGGGAGCTACACCGACCAATCACCCATCAGATTAATGACTTTATCAAGAAACTAGGTGATAATTTCAATAAATTTCAAGAGAAGATGCACAACAGGTACCGAATTCCACCCTAGCTAGTGGATAAATATAAAGATGATATATGCTTTGAGGTAGACACTAACTACTGTTATGTGAACGTTGTGGAACCAAGGGCTCAATCTTTGCCACCTATGGGTTATGAGATTGACTTTGACATCACATGATAGAAAATTGATGCATTTCTTACATTACCAAGGCATGCTACTGAGCTGAGGTATGGAACCTATGAAGAAGTGAAGGGAAAAGTAAAAATGAGCATTGTAGTACCCAAAGCTACAAGAAAAGAAACAAAGATGATAAAGGTTTTGACGAAGAAATTCGGAGAAGATTCTTCCTCCACACCTGTCAAAGGCACTCTTGCCATCACCGAAGAGGAACCAGAAACTCAAGAGGTAGCTATAACACTGAGCACCGAATTGCTTAAGGGTAAAGTGTTAAAAAGAAAGAAACAGGACACTTCAAAGGCCCTACCAACTCCTCCAATAAAGAGACCTAATACAAGAGAATCAACTGCATCACCGAGTAAGAAACAAAAGAGTGTTACTACTCCCAAGGTAACCAAGGCCTACAAGAAATCTACTCAGAGACTCATTTTGGCAAAATAGTCTAGTGATACAGAATCTGAAGATGCAAACAAATTCCAGATTGTCAAGAGCAAGAAGGTAAATATACATAGTGTTGAAAACTTTTGTGCCAATCCGAAAGAACATGGCAGATTTGGTTCCTTTAGATTTGTCGAGTATGAAACTGGAAATAATGATGAGAAGAGACAAATTGAAGAAGCTATCATCTGCACACTTCTACAGTTCCGGTTAGCTCCATTGGAACTAGTAATGTCACTTCCAAATAAACTTTACTTACATATTGATAATAGGTGGAAGTATGTAATGGACTCAGAGAAACAAATCAGAGAAAGAAGTCTAGTCCATCTATTTCCTGATATGTCTGTAGCAGAAATAAAGGAACATTTGACAACCTACAATTCAAAATTTCTTGTCAAATAGAGAGCCTTAAAACTGATGAATGGGCTATATATTGACGTAGAAAATGAGACAAAAGCAAAATGGTAGGAAATCTTCAAAATCAAAGATGTCGGTGAACAATCTATAGTTGAAATCATTGATGTCACCAAGCATGATCCTGATGTCACCAAGCACGGTCCTGATGTTACCAAACAAGACTCGGCTGACACTATTCAAATAGATGAAGATGTCATGGATACAGAGGAACTAGAGCAGGAAATGATAGAAGGGACTACATATGCAAAACTTGTATCTAGTGAATCCATTTTAGAACAAGTTCAGCCTTATCCACTGATCACTCAACCTATCTCTACCGAAGCTCCTTAGGATACAACACAAGGCACCAAAGGTCACAAGTCTACAATAGGAGAAGATACTACTCTAGAGAAAACCTCTCAAGCACCTTCGAGCACCGAAAATGTAGCAGCTGAGACACCCAATACTGAGACACCAAAAGACACCACCACGGCTACAGGAACCAACCAAAGTGTTGCCTCTATCGAGCAACCTACCGAGGGTCAACAAGCCTCTCAAGCTATTGTCTTGGTCCAACCGACCAAAGGTAAAGAGAAGAAAGTGAAAAAGCATAGTTTCAAAGTTGATTTATCTAAACCAATAGTGTTGCCCAATGTGGATATCTCAAAATTGAAGGGGCAAACACTCATTGATTTTGGTGAACTATGCAAAGCTAAGGCCAAACAAGAAAAGTAGATGGCCATACAAAAGAAGAATAAAGTACTTCAAAAGGTGAAGACACTGCTATAAGATATGCTACCTATAGCTACAGTGTCAACCGATGTAGCCATCCACATTCAACTAGATGAACTCCTTAATCAAATAGAAACATCTAGAGTTGATGCATCTGAGTATTTGAGCAAGCTAAAAGACAAGAAGCTTACTGCAAAAATGATAGAAGAGGTATAGAAAGCTCTAGCTATTGGCAAAGACAAACTTGTCAAATTCATTGTTGAGTTGTCCCCTCAACTCAAGCACATACTTTATTTATTTCAGAAACTCTATACATTTTCTATATTCATTAAAGACATTAAGAATAAAACTGATGCAATTGAGAAAGAGATCACCGATCTCTCAAATAAGTTGACCCCAGAGCCCAATTCAGTTTAGAATTTTTATACCAAACTTCAACAGCTCATGGCTCAATAATTGGAACTAAGAAATGAAGAACATAAGATCAGGATGGATATAATGACACTCCAGACATTATTCCTTCCTCATCTTTCATCCGTTCAAGAATAGATTAACCGAGCCACACACCTATCTACTACACAAGAGGGAAGCACTTTTGATGTCTTAATATCACTATTGGCTGATATTCAAGCACAAAATTCTTTAATGGAAAGTGTAAACGATGCACTCTTTGTCACTCTCACTAACGCCCAAAAAAAGTACAAATCCATTTTTCACCAGTTACCACCACTGGATGGAAATTAAGTTTTTGATGTTTGTCAAAAAGGGGGAGTGATACAATATATTTGGGGAGTAATACAGTTTTGGTGATACAGTTTTGATATAGTATTCAGAGTATTGTAGACAAGGGGAGTATACCGAGCAGAGTGTGTAGAGTATCCAAGGACAGTAAGCAAGAGCACACATGCACACAACCGAGCATGCAAAATCAGAGTTATGTACATAATGATAAGGGGAGTATATCTGAATATACTATTTCATTGACTATTGTATATGCTGTCAAGTATAGTCATTTTGCAAAGTATATAGATTTTTGAGCTATGACTTTGAAAGTAGTTTTTGTCAAACATCTCAACTAATGTCAAAAGGGGAGATTGTTACTACTTATCAAATTTCCATTAGTTTTTATATTCAAATCATACTATATACTCTAGTCGGTTAACACTAACAAATCATGCAGTCGGTATGCATAGTCTAGTCGGTTATAGAGGAAAGCTGTCACAGAACGTAGTATACACCGAGCTGTCTATGGAGTATCTTTTCATGTCTACCGAGAAGCAAAGATGACACACCAAGTTGATATACACCGAGTGAAACGTGCTACCAGATTCATTGAACCTGGACATGCATATGAAAATGTGTTACAAGATCGAGGCACATCTAACCGTTATCACATTGGAAATTGCACTAAGAGATTGTGTATGATTTTGAGATCAATCTAACCAATGAAATATTTTGTATAGTTATTCATTTGAGGAATCATGTTTGTAAGATCGAAGTAATGAATTAGATCACCATCTTAAGAGATCTATTTATACACCATGAGTTAAAGGTGTGTTCATGAGTGTAAGAAGACTATTATAGAGACACAGAGGTCACCGAGAAGGTTTTCAGAGAATAGTCGAAGAACAGAGTAAACATAAGGGTTTACCAAGTTACTATATGGGTTACCGAGGTATGCTATAAGCAAGGTAATCTATTATGAGCACATAGAATCTACTATAACATTTCAGATGTAAAGTTGCAGACATTTGTAATGATTTTATTGTAATATTGTGAAGTTGAAAGAGAAACCTTTAACAGGGTAAAAGACTCTAATCAAGTCTATAAATTGTAAAGCCTCTAACCAGGTGCAACTTTTAGATTAAGTGTTGTAAAATCCTTTAGTAAGGTAGATCTAGCAGATCTTGTTACTCCTAATAGGGTAAGCTATCCGAAATAGCTATTATGTAGCTCTAACTGAGCACTCTTTATTATTGCAGTAGTGAAGTTGTGGGTGCCATCCCCACCGTAGTTTTTCTCTCTAACCAAGAGTTTCTGTGTAACCAAAATATATGTGTTATGGAGTGAATCATGTATGATTGTTATCTATTTGCTTTAACTTTATTTTATGTTACTGCACTATTATATTTATGCATAACAATAAAGTTATTATTCAAGAAAAGTTTTGGAGTATTGATTCACCCCTCCCCTCTCAGTACATCAGCTTTCCATATTGGGCCTAACAAAAATATCCCCATACTTTATCATTTCTCTGACTGCCTAAAGTAGCAATTTACTGTTTCAATTGTCTCCCTACCAAGATATCAAATTCCCATTGCCTCTTCCCAAAACTGGGAGTGTCATTCGTGAAAAATAACATTAAGAAAACAATTAAGATGCCATACTAGAAGGTTCCTTTCTTTTCTCCCTTAGTCTTTCCTAATTTTATTAATAGTTCATCTAACATCCAACCACATAGATGCATAAAGGGCAGATCTATGAGGAAGCAAATGAAGACAACAAGGTTGTAAAAGAGTTACAAGTTTGTATAAATACAATTTTGTTTCAAGTAGAGAAAAACAATCAACAAAGCTTAGATTTCCAGGGAATATATATTGAAATCAATCAAGAAAGTGTATTGGGAAACACTTTTCATGATTACATTGATCATAATATAGCTATATTCTCAAGTATTATTAAAGATTTTTGCTCTAACCTTGATAATGAATTGATTGGGGATTTTTGCTCTAACCTCGATAGTGAATTGATACCTTTGGAAAGAAATGATAATGACCAGCATACTTAGGTAAAAGAAGTAGATATTAAGGTTAAGGAGATGATCGACTGAAAAGAAACCAACAATCAGGTTCCAAAGATTAACATCTCAAGAGGCTGCCCAATCAAGCATCTAGCCAGCATAGAAGCCAAACATGAAGAAGTTTCTCAAGTAGAGAAAGTTGCAGCCCAAGTGAAACAAGCTTCACTCACCCATCCACTCCAAGTAAATAGAATAAATATTCAACTCAATGAGGTAGCAGGCATTTTTTTCATATTTAAAGATATATCGTTGCAACTGGTGGGAAATATCTTTATTCTCCATTACTTCTCAGTTGTTCATAAACTTTTACAACAGCTTAAGATTGGAAATAAAGGATGTTACTTTTCAAAACCAGTGAATGGTTTTGTGTAACCAAGTTTCTTTCTTATTTAAAGTTGTTCTAATCCAATAACACTGAGAAGGGGGGGGGAATCATTGTTATACCAAATGGGTTAATTTTAGCCTTATTAAAACATGCATACACCAACTAGTATACTGGTAAATATAGAATTGAAAGAAATAAAGAAACCAATAAGCCAATCACATAAATTAGAATCATAACACACAAAATTATACGTAGAAAACCTCAAAGAGGAAAAAGCATGGTGGGATTTGTGACCCACAATATCAATCCACTGGCCATATGAAGAGATATTACAAAATATAAGGACCCTGGTCTTGCAGGAAGGCTTACAACCTAGAGCACACTGCTCAACCACAAATGGAGCCTCATTGACTACATATAAATCAACACTACAATCCAGAGAAGTGTTGAACTGCTAAGATAGCATCTTGTATGCTAGAATACAGTTTTGGTTTAAGCTCTATTTGTTCTAGTCTAAAACTATAAACCCTTTACCAGAATAACCCTTACATAAATATCCTCATATGCATAATCTCTTTGATATGTTTCGCATTATATCACATTCACATATCCATCACCATTTCTATATCAAAATGATCTAATCCAACTGACCTATATATCCTATACAACTTATCATGCCTTATGTTGACTTACAAATATAATTACGATATTAAATTACATGTCAGCTAGATAACATAAATGCATGAATATCAAAAACAATTACCTATGTCGGATCCAAGAGATGTTGGCCTCCAATACTGATAACCATATTCTAAACCATGTTGGCCTTTACTATCGGTAACCAAATAAATCCTTATATCCTACTGGTGTCGGTGCCGATGTTGGTGTAGTGTTTGTGAAGTGTCTATCAGTACACAACTGAAGCAAAACATGAAGCTAGAACAAAATACCATGTTGCCATCAATGACAACATAGTGAAACCAACCAATTGAGTGTCAATTGCCAAAAAATCTGCCCCTTTGGCATTGATGGCAACACTCATGTGAAAAATGGTCAAGTTTTCATCTACTGGTTTCATCTTGACTGTTCCCCTTGAGATGAATATTCATTAATCCAAAATACTCCATACTCCCATATCTCCATATCTCCCTCTAATGTATACTATTGGCATATGTGAACCAGTATGAAGAAATGATGACATTTTATGTTGTCATTGATGTCAATATGCTGAAGAGTGAACCAGTATATGGAAGTAAGCAACTGGCAAGAGAACCGGTATGATACTAATAGCTAGTATATGAGAGAACTGGTATAACATTGTGAACCAGTATATGTGAAAAGGTGAACCGGCATGTTGGTATGAGAACTGGTATATGGAAGTCTTGCATGACTACCGATTGGTAGTCTCAACCTCAAGGTTTCCGGTTGAAGTGTTCCAAGCCTATGTGACTCAATTGATGATATTGTGTCATGAGTTAGCATTGTAATGAAGATTTGATCGTGTTGCCGCAACATCTTGAGTGCATGAAGGATCTTGCATGAAGGAGATCGATCCTATCTACCTCGGGAATGTGCGAAGTCTCTATAAATGGTGGAGAATGCATGATGGGTTACAAGCTACCATGAAAGCGGTGAAGAATGAATGATGGAGAATGTCTTGAGATATGTTCAAGACTTTTGTATTCAATGCAATGTGTTCAACAGTCAAGATTGAACTATTTGAATTGCTTAACCTAAATGTTTTAGGGTTTATGGTTTATGCTACCGACCTATCTGTTTCCTATAAGGTCGATGTTGTGTTTCTTTATGAGGTTGTTGGCAAATGGTGTGTGTGTATCTAAGTGTAGAGATACGTGATTCTTGCCAGACCAAATGAGATAAGAGGATTGATTCTTGCATAATGTGTGTGTAGAAGGAAGGAACTTAAGTGGATCTGCATTAGGCATTGAGTGCTATTATCAGATCATTGTAATACCTGTTGATTTTTAACCACTTCAATAGTTGGAAAATCCCTTAACCAGGTAGCCTTAACCAACTTGTTGTAAATCCTTTAATAGGGTGACTCAAACTCATTGAGTTCTTAAAATCCTCTAACAAGGTAACCTCTAACAGGGTTTAACCCTTAACCGGATATTTAGCCATCCCTTAACTGGGTGATCTCTAACAGGATCGGTTCCTAGCAGAACTTGTTGTAACAGTCTCTAACTGGACTAGGCTCCTAACAGAGTAGACTTATAGAGAGTTCAAAAGCAACTTGTGGGTATTCATGCCCACCATGGTTTTTCCCAATTGGGTTTCCACGTGAAAAATCTGTGTCATGTGTAGCATTTTTCATGTGATGATTTAAGTGATTTGTGTCTGAAGGTAAATCATGCTGAGCTAGCTGCTATTATATTTCTAATGATAGATTACCTATTTATGCATAAGGGTGAAATGGAAGTGTAGTATTAAGTTGAGTGGAAAGCTAAGTGATTATTCAGTTAATGCTTGTCATAGCCATTCTTAGCTTTATTGATTGCACTCTGTTTTAGACCAGTGTTACTGTCTCTTAGACATTCGCAGTGTTTGCAGTCAAACCGGTTTGGGAAAAAATTTTGTGCCTGTACTGATTCACCCCCCCCTCTCTGTACCAGTTAGGTACTTATTGTTCATCATTGAGTTATTAATTGGTATCAAAGCATCCTCCAGGTCCTCTATGTTGTAAGCTTAACCGCTTGAGGGAAAGATCCTATTGTAATGATGAAGAGAGAAGGTCCAAAGTTCAACAGAGATAACTTCAAAATTTGGAAAGAAAGAATGAAAATTTACATCAGAAGCATGGGTGCTCAACACTAGAGCTATGTTGAAAATGATTTAGTTATTCCTACCGGTACTCTCATCGATGATCAAAAGAGAGAAATATAGGAGAATGGACAAGTCATGGAAGCCCTAATCAACAGGTTATCTGACATTGAGTTTATTGATGTCTAGGATAAAGATAATCCCAAAGAAGTATGGGACACTCTGAAGAATATCTTTAGCGGTGATGAGCATGTAAAACAAGCTAAGGAAAAAAGCCTTAGAGGGAAGTTTGAAGACATGCAGATGGTTGAAGGTGAGACCATTCAACAGTATGGAATAAGAATCAAAACTATTGTTGGAGACATCAAGAGTGCAAGTGGTAAAATGGAGGATTCCACTGTGGTAAGCAAAGTTCTGAGATCCTTATTATCGGTCTATGCAATAAGGGTTGTTGCTATTCAAGAGTTGAGATCAATAGATAAGACTAAGGTATCCCTAGACTCCATCATTGCAAAGCTGACAACCTATGAGCTAAATAGTTTTGATGGCAGTGTTCAAAAGACTGAAGCAACTTTTAGATCTTCTATTGTACCATCCAAAAAATGAAAAGAAGAAAGCACTAGTGGTGA
Source organism: Cryptomeria japonica (assembly GCF_030272615.1). Classification (NCBI taxonomy): domain Eukaryota; kingdom Viridiplantae; phylum Streptophyta; class Pinopsida; order Cupressales; family Cupressaceae; genus Cryptomeria; species Cryptomeria japonica. The sequence continues at coordinate 447,547,512 of NC_081408.1, forward strand.
ACCAAGACAGAGCAAAGAAATGGATGATGAGGAGATCTTGATAGAATTTGAAGCTCTTCTTGCCAGGAAACTTCCTAAAGGAAACGGTAAATACAAAGGTAAGCTCCCTTTGAAATACTTTTCTTGTAACAGGATAGGACATATTGCTATAAACTATCCTAATGGTGACAACAAGGACAAACCGAAGAGGTTCAAGAAATTCAAAGGAGGAAATTGGAGAAACTGTTTTGTTGTAGTTGATGAAGGTGTCACAGATGAGGAATCAGAAGATGAAGAGAATGAAGATATTGTGTTTGTTGCAGTAAAGGAAGATATGTCAGACAAGAAGGCTCTTGTCTCCCGCTTTGATAATTCCAATGAGTGGATTATTGACAGTGGTTGTTCTCATCATATGACTGGTGACCAGAGAAAGTTTCTATCTTTGGAAGAATATGATGGTGGTGTGGTTCACTTTGGTAATGATGTACCATGTATGGTCAGAGGAAGAGGGTCCATCTCTCTGAATGGAAAGAGCAGTACCGACAATGTGTATTGGGTGAAAGGTCTGAGACACAATCTATTGAGTGTTTCCCAGCTGAATGACAGTGGACTCACTCTGGAATTCAAAATGGAGCGTGCAAAATCAAAGGAAAGAATGGTGATTTGATGGCCACCGGTATGCAGACCAAAGGTAACTTATTTCAGCTAAATGCAAATATAAGTACATGTATTATCGCTAAGTTTGATGATAGCTGGATATGGAATATGAGACTCTACCATGTAAACTTTGATAATATTGTGAAGGCTAGCAAGATCAAGGTAGTTAGAGGACTGCCAATGCTGAGCAAACTGGAAAATCCTTTGTGCAGAGAATGTCAACTGGGGAAAATGTCTTCCTCAACCTTCAAAGGTAAATCCTTCACAGTTGACAACTTACTTGATCTTGTGCATACCGATTTGTGTGGTCCTATGAAAACTAGGAGTGTGCAGGGAGATAGGTATTTTATGATTCTTACAGATGATTGCTCAAGAATGATGTGGGTCACATTCTTAAAGGACAAGTCTGAAGCCTTTGGAAAGTTCAAAGCTTTCAGAGCATTGGTAGAAAAGGAAAGTGGTAGAAGAATCAAATTCCTTAAAACTGATCAAGGAGGGGAATTCACTTCTGGTGAATTCAACAAATATTGTGAAGAGAATAGCATCAAGAGGCAACTATCTACCCCCCTGACTCCATAGTAGAATGGCTTAGCAGAGAGAAACAACTGGACTATGGTTGAAGCAGCTAGAACTATGTTGATCCAAGGAAATGTTGCTCACACCTTTTGGAGAGAAGCAGTGAGCACTGTAGTCTACACAATGAACCGGGTACTCATCAAAAAGGGAAAGGATAAGACTCCTTATGAGTACTGGACTGGTAAGACACCAATGGTAGGCTACTTTAGAATGTTTGGTAGCAAATGTTATATCAAGAGGAGTGAACATCAGAGAAAGTTTGATGCACAATGTGATGAAGGAATATTCCTAGGATATTCCACCAAGAGTAAAGCTCTCAAATGTTTCAACAATAGGACTCCGAGAATTATTGAAAGCATCAATGTTAGGGTTGATGAAAACTCTAGGAAACTTGAGGAAACCGACAGTGAGCAAGTAGGAGATGAACCGGTAGTAACCTTCTAGGAACCGGTTGCAAATCATCCCAGTACCAGTAATTGTGTTCCTACATCGGTGGATGCTGATGCTGATGAAGATGAGGATGAAGAAGAAAAGCAAGAAGAATCTGTTAAGAACATACCTAAGTATGTCAAACTCAATCATGATCAAAAGAAGATCATAGGAGACAAAGATGCATGGATTCTTACAAGAAGAAAGGTCAGAGAAAGCTCATGTATGATCTTTGAGTTTGAGCCTAAATCATTCAAAGAGGCACATAAAGATGAAGACTAGATCAAGGCAATGGAGGAGGAACTTGACCAGATAGAGAAGAATGGTACATGGTCTTTGGTACCCAGACTGGAGCATAAAAATATCATTGGAACCAAATGGGTTTTCAGAAACAAGCTAAATGAGGATGGCACAGTGGTAAGGAACAAAGCCAGACTAGTGTGCAAAGGATATGCCCAAGAAGAAGGAGAAGACTATGGAGAAACCTTTGCTCTAGTAGCAAGATTGGAAGGAGTGTGTATGCTTCTTGCAATGCATCTTGTAAAGGATTCAAGGTATATCAAATGGATGTAAAATCTGCATTCCTAAATGGAATACTTGAAGAGGAGGTGTACATAGAACAACCAGATGGGTTTACCCTATCAGAAGATAGTGACATGGTGTGTACGATACATAAAGCCTTGTATGGACTGAAGCAGGCACCTAGAGCATGGTATGAATGCTTGGACTCCCATCTTGTGAAGATTGGATTTGAGAGAACAAGTGAAGATAGCAATATCTACTTGAAATTAGAAGGAGGTCAGATTCTGATCTATGAAGTATTTGTTAATGACATCATCTTTGGAGGTGATGACAAGATGAGTCATGAATTTGCTGATGAGATGAAAACAGAGTTTGAAATGTCACTTATAGAGGAGATTAAGTTCTTCATTGGACTACAAATTCAACAAATGAAATATGGAATCTTTATTAATCAGTCCAAGTATGTCAAAGAGGTGTTGAAGACCTTTGGCATGGAAGACAGTAAACTAGTTGGTACACCAATGGTGACCAGTTGTAAATTATCAAAAGAGGATGACTCGGCATTGGTTAATGAGAAGGACTACCGATCAATGATTGGTAAGTTGCATTATGTAGTGCATAGCAGACTGGACATTGCACATGCAGTGGGTATTACCACTTAGTATCAAAAAAGCCCAAGAGAATCCCACTTGGTAGCAGTCAAGCGGATTCTTACATATTTGAAGGGAACAATTGACTATGGGTTATGGTATCCATACAATAATGATTTCAACTTGAAAGTGTTCATATATGTTGATTGGGCTGGTAATGTAGATGACCAAAAGAGCACAACTGGTGGTGCATTCTTCCTTGGTGGTAGACTGGTCTCATGGATGAGTAAAAAGCAGAGTTGTATCTCTTAGTCTACAATAGAAGAAGAGTATGTTGCAACTTTTATGAACCGCACCCAGACTATTTGGATGAAGCATGTATTAAATGGCTTCAAAGTTTCTATATCTAAACTGGTAAGCATATTTTGTGACAATACAAGTGCAATTAACATTTCCAAGAATCCAGTCTTGCATGCTAGAACCAAGCACTTTGAGCTCAAGTATCATTTCTTGAGGGAGAAGGTTCAAAACAAGGAGGTTGTGTTGGAACATGTTTCCAATAAGGAGTAGTTAGCAGACATATTCACCAAGCCTCTACCAAAGGCTATATTTACCTATTTGAGAGGTGAATTAGGGGTGCTTCCCCTTAAAGAGGTAAACTGAAAATATGAGTGCCCAATATTTTTCAGGATTGATTTTTTGAAAGATGCTACTCCTTAGAGGGAGCAGCATAATGGAATAGGGAAGCTTGTGCCTCCACTTTGGCATTGTTGTCAAAGGGGGAGAAGAAGTGAAGCAGAGAAGATATCTGCAGTATTGCGAGAGAAGGTATAAAGTAGATAGATATCTTTGTATATTGCCATCAATGCCAAAGGGGGAGATTGTTGGCATATGTCAATCGGTATGAAGACATGATGACATTGTATGTTGTCATTGATGTCAATAAGTTGAAGAGTGAATCGGTATATGGAAGTAAGCAACTAGCAAGAGAAACAGTATGATACTAAGAGTTGGTATATGAGAGAACCAGTATAACATTGTGAACCAGTATATTTGAAAAGGTGAACCGATATGTTGGTATGAGAACTAGTATATGAAAGTCTTGCATGACTACCGATTGGTAGTCTCAACCTCAGGGTTTCCAGTTGAAGTGTTCCAAGCCTGTGTGACTCAACTGATGACATTGTGTGATGAGTTAGCATTATAATGAAGATCTGATTGTGTTACCATGTCAACTTGAGCGCGTGAAGGATCTTGCATGAAGGAGATCAATCCTATCTACCTCAGGAATGTGCAAAGTCTCTGTAAATGATGGAGAACATGTGATGGGTTACAAGCCGCCATGAAAGCAGTGAAGAATGAATGATGGAGAATGTGTTGAGATATGTTCAAGACTTTTGTATTCAATGCAATGTGTTCAACGGTCGGGATTGAACCGTTTGAATTGCTTAACCTAAATGTTTTAGGGTTTATGGTTTATGCTACCGACCTATTTGTTTCCTATAAGGTCGATGTTGTGTTTCTTTCTGAGGTTGTTGGCAAATGGTATGTGTGTATCTAAGTGCAAAGATACGTGATTCTTGCCAGACCAGATGAGATAAGAGGATTGATTCTTGCATAATGTGTGTGTAGAAGGAAGGAACTTAAACGGATTTGCATTAGGCATTGAGTGCTATTATCAAATCATTGTAATACCTGTTGATCTTTAACCACTTCAAAAGTTGGAAAATCCCTTAACTGGGTAGCCTTAACCAGCTTGCTATAAATCCTTTAACAGGGTGACTCAAACTCATTGAGTTCATGAAATCCTCTAACAAGGTAACCTCTAACAGGGTTTAACCCTTAACCAGGTGATCTCTAACAGGATCAGTTGCTAACAAAACCTGTTGTAATAGTCTTTAACTGGACTAGGCTCCTAACAAAGCACACTTCTAAAGAGTTTAAAAGCAGCTTGTGGGTATTCATCCCCACCATGGTTTTTCCCAGTTGGGTTTCCATGTGAAAAATCTATGTGTCATGTGTGGCATTTTTCATGTGATGATTTAAGTGATTTATGTTTGAAGGTAAATCATGTTGAGCTAGCTGCTATTATATTTCTGATGATAGATTACCTATTCATGCATAAGGGTGAAACAGTGGTTCAGTGATCAATAATCCCTTTATACGTAGATCCCTTCTTCATTAATTTTTGTGCTGGCATAATCATGAGTTTAGTACGACTCATCTCAGTTATGTTTTTCTTTACAACCTACGAGGTGTCAATTGACAACAATGATGGACAAACTACCAGTTCTCTACCAGGTTCCCCTTTCTTCTCCTCTTATAATTTTTCCTTTATAGCTTCCTCACTTTCACGGATGGCTTCGTCACTTCGTCCAGTCTCTGTAACTGTCGGTTCCTCTGTAGGAACTATAACCTCAGCCTGTGCATTTGTATCGGGAGGACTGTTATCTTCAATATTAGTATCATTTACATCATCAACCTTTTCACTCTCTGTATTAGTCTGTGTTTCAACATTTGTCTGTACATTTGTATCTACCGGGGGCTTGATTTCTAATATCTTAATGTTTTTCAAAACTGAGGGTGAAGTACCCATAATCCCCTTTCCTTTGTTACAACCCAGGGGCAACTGAGAGGGGGGGGTGAATCAGTTGTCTATTAATTTCAACCCAAATATAACTTAAGTAGACTTAGTGCATAATACCGGTAAACCAAACTTTAATGTCGGTTGACAGTTTAACAGTTAATTGCAATACTAGTAAAGTTTAATGCATGAAACAGAAACACAAATAACCTACACAACACATAACATAGTTATTTGTACGTAGAAACCTTGTAAGGGGAAAAAAGACGGTGGGAAACCTTACCCACAATCAAATGATACTACTGCAAATAGTATGTGTGTACAAATGGGGTCTGCAAATGCAGAAAGGCCAACTACCTAGAGCTCACTGCTCAATCACAAAAAGGGAGTCACACTGACTACAATTGGATGGTTAAATCCAATGATAATGTACTGCTCAAAATAGCATCTTCATATGCTGGATTCAGTACTAGTCAAGCTCTTCTTGTGTTCTTCATACCTTCCTTGAATCTTCAAAAGATGTCTATGTGTATAGCTCTGCTTATGTTCACATATACCTTACTACATTCCTTTTTCACCTTCACTACATAATCTCATAAATGAGATCTTACATATATACCAAAACCTAAGACCAATTGTGTAGGTCGGATCACTAAAAATATTACAATTAAATCAATTACAAATGAATCAATATGTGATGCATGATGTCAGCTCAATGCATTTACAACAATAACCAATCAATTAAAACATCTCCATAACGTGTCGTGCTGATCTGGAATAGATAATGCTTGTCGGTCCATAACCTAGACCTATTTGCCAGTAACAACAAATATGCAAACTCGATTGTATCAATAATCAAATCACCAAAAACAAGTGTCCAAACAATGTCTTTGACATAACCAAGTAATCTCCAGATGATAACAGATCATCCTCAGTGTCGGTGAACAATATAACCTGTCGGCGAACCAGATACCGGTGACTATGCATAAGTCACTGAACATGTCGGTGAACATAACCAAAGATCTCCAAGTGTTGACAAGTGTTTACAAGTGTTGATGTCAATGACAAAACCAATGCAACACATCCATAATACCAACAATCTCCCCCTTTGGCATTGATGACAACACAAGATGGAAAAACCATCTAAGTGCCAAAGTAGAAATGCCAAAAACCAAAAAACCAACAATCTCCCAAAGCGATCATTAACATACAGATACAGAGAGTAACAATCTCTCCCCCAATGAATAATCTCTCCCCAAAAGATAATGTGTTTTTCCATAGATATCTCTCCCCCTTTGACATCAAATTCCAAAGCAATACAAAACCAAATACAATCAGTTCATAGAACTTGTTACAAATACTAATTGTTATAATCAAATTTATTCAATCTATTCCCCCTGAGAAGTAGCTCTCCTTCATCAAATTCGGAAAAAATATTTTTCTGTTAATTCTATCAGTCTAATGCCATGCTGCAGCTGTCTAAGTTTCTATCAGTGAGGGTATAACTCTAAGCTGCTCTCTTAGATATTCAAAAGTTTCCTTAGGCAAAGGCTCAGTAAAGATATCTGCAATCTGCTCTTTCGTATTCACATAAACCAATTTCACTTCTTTTGCTTCAACATTCTCTTTCAGAAAATTGAATTTGATAGAAACATGTTTAGTTTTAGAGTGAAATACCAGATTCTTTGATATATCAATTGCTACCATATTATCACAGTAAATGATTATAGGCTCTTTGCATTTTACCTTTATGTCCTTCAACATTTGCTTAATCTATAATACCTATGTACAATTAGTTGTTGCTGCAACATATTTTGATTCAGTAGTTGATAGTGATGTACAACTTTGTTTCTTGCTCAACCATGAAATTAGTTTGCTGCCAAGAAAAAATGCTCCGCTGGTGGTTCTTTTTCTATCATCTACATCTCCTACCCAATTTGCATCTATGTATGCACATAAATCAAAATTTTCATCTTTAGGATACCATAAACCAAGATTTGTTATGCCTTGTAGGTACCAGAAAAACCTTTTCACTGCTGATTCATGATTTTCCTTAGGATTACTCTGAAATCTTGAAACAATACATACTACATTCATAATATTAGGTCTTGTTTGTGTCAAATACAATAAACCTCCTATCATAGACTTGTATCTTATCGGATTAACAGGTGTTGATTCATCCTTCAATGATAGTTTATCAGTTGTAGTCATAGGTGTACTTACCGGTTTAGATTTTTCCATGACAAATTTCTTGAGTAATTCCTTCAAGTACTTTGATTGATTTATGAATATACCTTTATCAGTCTGTGAAATCTGTAATCCTAAAAAGAATTTTATCTCCCCAATCATAGACATTTCAAATTCTTCCTACATCTTATTAGAAAAGTCTTTACACAATCCATCTTCTCCTCCAAAACTGATATCATGAACAAAAACTTCAATAACCAAGATGTCATCATTAGTTACTTTGTAATATAGGTTGCTTTTAGCATTACCTTTAGTGTAACCAAGCTTCAAAAGATATTTGTCCAATCTAGCATACCAAGCTCTAGGAGCTTGCTTCAATCCATATAAAGCTTTGCTTAACTTGCAAACCATATCTTTGTCATTTGTTAAAGAAAATCCATCAGGTTATTCAATGTAAACTTCCTATTCAAGATCACCATTTAGAAATGCACATTTAACATCCGTTCGATATACTTTATAGTTCTTGTGTGCTGCAAAAGCTAAGAATAATCTGATTGCCTCAATTCTAGCTACCGGTGCAAAGGTTTCATTATAATAAATTCCTTCTTTCTGTGAATATCCCTTACACACTAATCTTGCTTTTTTTCTGATTACCTTACCATCTTTATTAAGTTTATTTTTTAATACCCATTTAGTTCCAATTACATTTTTGTATTTAGGTCGAGGAACCAATGTCCATGTTTTATTCTTTTCAATTTGCTCCAATTCATCTTCCATAGCTTTAATCCAATGTTTATCTTCACATGCCTCATTAATAGTTACTGGTTCAAATTGAGAAATTAGACATCCCTCTTCATTTACCAGTCTTCCTCTAGTCATAACTCCTTGATACTTATTCCCAATTATCTAACTTTCAAAGTGATTCAATCTTACACACTTGGGTGTATTCACTTGCTGTCATTCTTCAGTCACTGTGGAAGTCTCAGATGATGCTGATGTGACAAGATCAACATTTTGTACCAGTGTACTCATTGTAGGTTCATTTGTGATTATCTCAACTGTCGGTTTAGAGTCCATAGACCTTCTAAACTGTTCATCAATCTTCACATTTGCACTTTCAATGATTTTCTACAATCTCTTATTAAAACATCGATATGCCTTGCTCTTAGATGAATAACCAAGAAATATTCCTTCATCACTTCTAGGATCAAATATGCCAATATAATCATCTCTCCTAATATAACATTTGCTTCCAAATATTCTAAAATATTTAAAAGTAGGAGTATTACCGAACCATAGTTCATGAGGGGTCTTACCAGTTTCACCTTTGATGTGAACTCTGTTGAATGTATAAATAGCTATATTGACTGCTTCTCTCCAATACACATGAGGTAGATTTTCTTCTGATATCATGCTTCTAGCTGCATCCAAAATAGTTATGTTCTTCCTTTCCACAACTTCATTTTGCTAGGGTGTCCGAGGTGCTGATAATTGTCTTATGATTCCATTCAATTCATAGAATGCATTAAATTTCTTAGATATGAAATCACCTCCTTGATCTGATATCAAACATTTGATTTTCTTACCGGTTTCATTCTGTACCATCACTTTGAATAGTTTGAATTTCCCAAAAGCTTCTGATTTCTCCCTGAGAAAAGTAACCCAACACATTCTAGAATAATCATCAATGATTAGCATAAAATATCTATCTCCTTGTTAACTTCTAGTTCTTGCTGGACCACATAAATTAGTATGAGTTAAGTCAAGAACATTATTGGATTTTTCTAGAATACTCTTAAAAGTTGCTCTAACTTTATTTCCAAATTGACATTCCTTACATACCGGATTATGAGGTTTAACAATCTTAGGTAAATCCCTTACTGCCTTAGTTGTACTGATTTTCACAATGCAATCAAAATTTACATGACATAGTCTGTTATGCCATAACCAACTTTCATAAATATGTGCAATCAAGAATGTCTTCTCATTTTTATTCAAATGAAAGATATTACCTCTAGTCTGATTACTAGTTGCAATTTCCAAACCAGTTCTATTCATGATTTTGCATTTACCATTCTTGAATTGTAATTGAAATCCCTTTTCAACTAATTGACCAACACTCAAAAGATTATTCTTCAAACCTTCAACATAGTAAACATTATCAGTATTGTACTTGCCATCAAAAGATATAGTGCCTTTTCCTCTGATTAAACAAGCTTTGTCATCTCCAAATCTTACTAGACCTTCATTGTATTCCTGAAAGGTTAAGAATTTACTCTTATCACCAGTCATATGATGTGAACTTCTGGAATCAATGATCCATTCATCCTTTTCTTCAATTCTAGCTGCCAGGGCCTACTCTACCAGTTGAATAGTAGGTGTTGGTTGATCTTCTATTATTGCAACAAAAGCCCATCCATTATCTGTTGGTTCCTCATCAGAATCATTAGTAACTCCTTCATCAACATAGTAACATGATTTGTCTCTATTCTTCTTAAATTTGTACCTTTGATATTCAGGGTTAGGCTTATATGTTCTTTTAGCTTCTTCTTTCAATCTTGCATGTCTATCAGGACACCTAAATGCCATATGACTAATTTTATTGTAGTTAAAACATTTAAATGGTGATATACCTTCATACTTACTTCGAACTGGACCTTCAAGCATTTTCCTTGCAAATAGTGCTTCAAGCTCTTCAAGTTCTTCATTCTCTCTTTTGATTTCTTCAAGTTCTCTAGCATAGAGTGCTTTCCAATCATATTTTTCAGATGATGATGATGATGTTGCAGATGATGAAGCTTTGAAAGCCAAATTTGTCTTAATTGTAGCAATAGGACCAAATTCCTCAAATTCAAAAGCTGAAATGTTTCCAACCAAAGTATCTCTAGATACTGTTGTATTAGGCATTGTTCTCAAATCATTAATAGTAGTTACTTTCATTTTGTATGCTAGTGGCAAAGCTCTTAAAACTTTAGAAACAATTTCATCTTCACTTAAGGATCCTCCACAACATTGTATACCCAAAACAATTTCATTAACTCTTTCCATAAAAGCAAAAATCCTTTCATCATCTTCCATTTTTAGATTTTCATACCTAACCCAAAAGCATTCCAGTTTTGTAATTTTGATAGTGGTATCACCTTCATTCAATGTCTCCAATTTATCCCAAATAGCTTTAGTAGTAGATCGGTCTGATAATCCCATGATTTGTTGATCTGATAATGCACTCAAAAGTGGTTCCCTTACTTTGCAATCATTCTCCAGATCTTTAGCCAAGGTTGGTGGATTAGGTTGACTCTGAGTAGGACCAACGTAGCCATTCTTTGTAACATAACCAAAGATCTCAAAGTGTTGACAAGTGTTGACATCAATGACAAAACCAATGCAACACATCCATAATACCATAATCCTATCCCTTCAACTGGGGTGTTTGGAGTGTCTATCTTTGATTTTAGTGAAGTAAAGAAACCTCTATTCTCTCCAAAGAACTTAACCCATGCCTTTTGAGTCTCCTTTATTGTCTCATTTACCCTTCCTAGCATCAGACTTGTTATTCTGTGTTTGCTATTAAAGACTTTTCTATCTGTCACCTCAAGTGTCCTTTCCATTTCCTCTAGAGAAATAGTGACAAAAACAGATAACAACTCTTGAATTTTAATATGCTTGTCTTCTTGCATTGCTAACAGTCTTCTAGCATCTAACATATTATATAATTCTCCTAGTATTTTGTTTTCAATTTCTATTAAGGCTTTCTTATAAATATCTAAATATAATAATACTACTTCCTCTACCTGGCTTTGTTCATCATCCTCTAAGTGTTCATAATAAAACTGTACATTCTTAAACATGACATCCTTAGTGATTTCATCTACTAACTCTGCACAAGTTATTGGTGGAATGATAGTCACATTACTAGATTGAATTGCCAGATTGATGTCATTCTTCTTCTTCCTTCTTGTAGTACCGAATGGAGCTGAAGCGGTTACTTTTAGTGCTTTCTTTTGTGTCGGTATTTTGAATGTAACCTTCCTAACTGATTGCTTTTTAGCTTCTACCTTTGTTTCCTTTGTTTTCTTCCTTACAACCTTCTTGAATGCCAAGGGTGTGTCATCCTCAGATTCAGACTCTGTTGTAATAGGATCAATGTGTACTTCTGGATTCTTCCTCTTCCTTCCTTTCTTTGGGACAACATCAATAAATTCTTTAATGTCCTGTGAGACCTTCTCAACAAATTTGCTAGCCTTTCTTTCCTGCTTCTCTCTCTTCTTCCAGTTGAGCTTTGTTTCAAACCTCTTGTGATTTTTGTTTTGCAATACCACATGGCTTCTCCTCCTCATCAATAGGTGTGTCAATCAACATTTTTGCATAGGCCTCAAGGATCTATGCATCCACTTCATAGCCCATATCCTCAATCCAAATCTTTTGGACTTAACCGATTCCATAAGTGTTTCATCCTTCTTCACCATGAAGCATATGTCAGTTGAATATTTTTCAAAAATATTCTTAGGAACCCTTTCCCTAGACTTTATATATTTATGGAACCCCTTAAAATATCCCCATACTTTACCATTTCTCTGACTGCCTAAAGTAGCAATTGAATTTTTTAATTGTCTCCCTATCGAGATATCAAATGCCCATTGCCTCTTCACAAAACCGGGAGTGTCATTCATGAAAAATAACATTAAGCAGACAATTAAGATGCAATACTAGAAGGTTCCTTTCTTTTCTCCCTTAATATTTCCTAAGTTTATTAAAAGTTCATCTAACATCCAACCACATAGATCCATAAAGGGCAAATCTATGAGGAAGCAAATGAAGACAACAGGGCTGTAAAAGAGTTACACGTTGGTATTAATACAATTTTGTTTCAAGTAGATCAAAACAATCAGCAAATCTTAGATTTACAAGGCATAGATACTAAAAGCAATCCAGAAAGTGTATTGGGAAACACTTTTCATGATGACATTGATCATAATATAGCTATATTCTCAAGTATTATTGAATATTTTTGCTTTTGATAACGAATTGATTGGAAATTTTTGCTCTAACCTCAATAGTTAATTGATACCTTAGGAAATAAAAGATAATGATTAGCATACTCAGGTAAAAGAAGTAGATATTATGGTTAAGGAGATGATCAATAGACAAGAAACCAACAATCAGGTTCCAAAGTTTAACATCTCAAGAGGCTGCCCAATCAGGCATCTAGCCAGCATAGAAGCCAAACATGAAGAAGTTGCTCAAGTGGAGAAAGTTGCAGTGCAAGTGAAACAAGCTTCACTCACCCATCCACTCCAAGTAAATAGAATAAATAATCAACTCAGTGAGGTAGGAGGTGTTGTTTTCATATTTAAAGATATATTGCTACAACTGGTGCGAAATATCTTCATTCTCCATAACTTCTCAGTTGTTCGTAAACTTTTGCAACATCCTAAGATTGAAAGTAAAGGATGTTACTTCTCAAAACCAATGAATGGTTTTGTGTAACCAATTTTCTTTCTTGGTTAAAGTTGTTCGAATCCAATAACACTGAGAGGGGGGGGAATCAGTGTTATACCGGATGGATTAATTTTAACCATATTAAAACATGCATACACCAACTAGTATACTGATACATACAGAATTGAAAGAAGTAAAGCAACCAATAAGCCAATCACATAAATGAGAATCATAACACACAAAATTATACGTGGAAAACCTAAAAGAGGAAAAACCATGGTGGGATTTGTGACCCACAATATCAATCCACTGGCCATGTGAAGAAATATTACAAAATATAAGGAGCCTGCACTTGTAGGAAGGCTTATAGCCTAGAGCACACTGCTCAAGGACAAATGGAACCTCACGAACTACGTATAAATCCACACTACAATCTGGAGAAGTGTTGAACTGCTAAGATAACATCTTCTATGCCAGAATATAGTTTTAGTTTAAGCTTTGTTTATTTCGGTCTGAAACCCTAAACCCTTTACCGGAATAACCCTTACATAAATATCCTCATATACACAATCTCTCTGATATGTTTCGCATTATATCACATTCACATATCCATCACCATTTCTATATCAAAATGATCTAATCCAACTGACCTATATATCTTATACAACTTATCATGCCTTATGTCGACTTAGAAAGATAATTACAATATTAAATTAAATGTCGGCTAGATAACATAAATGCATGAATATCAAAAATAATTGCCGATGTCAACATCTAATACTGATAACCATATTCTAAACCATGTCAGCCTTCATTGTCAATAACCAAAGAAATCCTTATGTCCTTCTGGTGTCGGTGTCAGTGTAGTGTCTATCAAGTCCCTGTCGGTACACAACTGAAGCAAAACATGAAGCTAGAACAAAATACCATGTTGCCATCAATGACAACATAGTGAAACCAACCAATTGAGTGTGAATTTCCAACAATCTCCCCCTTTGGCATTGATGGCAACACTCATGTGAAAAATGGTCAGGGTTTCATCTACTAGTTTCATCTTGACTACTCGCCCTGAGCTAAATATTCATTAATGCAAAATACTCCATACTCCCATATCTCCATATCTCCCCCTAATGTTTACAACTCTGTCTATTCTTTTTCACATCTATATCACTTCGCCTTTGACATCAATGCCATGAAAAATTCTAAAAATATTCTCAAATATAAAAAAAAAACTGTACAATGAATATCCCAAAAATATCTTACCGAAGTTTAAAAAATTTCAAAATTTTCGGATAAGCCGTCTCCAATAGCTAGAGATAAGTACCCCAACTCGTTTTGGAAGTGTTAGAAATAGATACAAGTCTATTTAATATATGTGCAAATGACTCTTTCTCAGTTACCTCTACCATTATGGGCTTCCCAACCATATGCATACATTCTTTCTTATGTACACTGAGTGAATCCAACTGGGGACTCACCAAGCCTCTCAGACTTCTAACTCTTGTTATGATTTTGTCTCTTTCCTTCTCAAGAACAGAAATTTGGGCTTCCAAAATCAAAATTTGACCATCAATGCATGTAATCAATGAAGTCAATCCATCAAACGAATTAGCTATATTTACAATTTTCTCCTCAAATTCTTTATCTTCTTATCCACATTAACTGTAAGTATATATGTGTTACAACATACCCTATAAATATTTGTACACTGCTTCAAAGAATTATCTATCAGTTTAATCTTTCCATCAATCTTCTTCTTCTCAAATTCAATCACTCGATCAAATGCAACTCTTTTAGCCTGAGTGATCCTCTTGAGTGCTTGTCGGTTTGAACTCTGTTGTAAGGATTGAAAATTCTTTGAAATGTGCTCAATAATTGTCTTAAGCTTTCTAGATGAGCAAGCTTCATTGTCAATCTTGCACTTTGGAACTAGTCTGTGTAAAATAGTGTTTCCCTGATCAATAATCCCTTTATCTATAGATCCCTCCTTCATTAATTTTTATGCTGCCATCATCATGAGTTTAGTAGGACTCATCTTGGTTATGTTTTTCTTTACAACCTGCGAGGTGTCAATTGACAATAATGATGGACCAACTACCGGTTCTCTACCAGTTTCCCCTTTCTTCTCCTCTGATGATTTGTCCTTTATAGCTTCCTTACTTGCACCAGTGGCTTCGCCACTGGGTGCAATCTCTATAACTAACAGTTCCTTTGTAGAAACTGTAACCTCAACCTGTGCATTTGTATTCAGAGGACTGTTATCCTCAATATTAGTATCCTGTACATCATCAACCTTTTCACTCTCTGTATTATTCGGTATCTCAACATTTGTTCATACATTTGTATCTACCGAAGGCTTGATTTCCACTATCTTAATGTTGTTCAAAACTAAGGGTGAAGTACCCATAATCCCCTTTCCTTTTCCTTCAATTGGGGTGTCTGCAGTGTCTGTCTTTGATTTCGGTGAAATAAAGAAACCTCTATTCTCTCCAAAGAACTTAACCCATGCCTTTTGAGTCTCCTTTATTATCTCATTTACCCTTCCTAGCATCAGACTGGTTATTCCGTGTTTGCTATTAAAGACTTTTCTATCTGCCACCTCAAGTGTCCTTTCCATTTCCTCTGGAGCAATAGTAACACAAATAGATA
Source organism: Cryptomeria japonica (assembly GCF_030272615.1). NCBI lineage: Eukaryota > Viridiplantae > Streptophyta > Pinopsida > Cupressales > Cupressaceae > Cryptomeria > Cryptomeria japonica. Next base: position 447,563,124 of record NC_081408.1, read on the forward strand.
ACAACTCTTGAATTTTAATATTGTTGGCTTCTTGCATTGCTAACAGTCTTCTAGCATCTAACATATTATATAATTTTGCCAGTATTTGGTTTTTAATTTCTATTAAGGCTTTATTATAATTATCCAAATATAATAATACTGCTTCCTCTACGTCTCTTTGTTCATCATCCTCTAAGTGTTCATAATAACACTATACATTCTTTAACATGCCATCCTTAGTGATTTCATCTACTAACTCTTCACAAGTTTTTGGTGGAATGATAGTCACATTACTAGATTGAATTGCCAGATCAATGTCATCCTTCTTCTTCCTTCTTGCAGTACTGGATGGAGCTGAAGTGGTTACTTTTGGTGCTTTCTTCTGTGCCGATATTTTGAATGCAACCTTCCTAACCGATTTATTTTTTAGCCTCTACCTTTGTTTCCTTTGTTTTCTTCCTTACAACCCTCTTGAATGCCAAGGGTGTGTCATCCTTAGATTCAGACTCTGCTATAATAGGCTCAATGTGTACTTCTGGATTCTTCCTCTTCCTTCCTTTCTCCGAGACAACATCAATTAATGCTTTAATGTCCTTTGAGACCTTCTCCAGAAATTTGCTAGCCTTTCCTTCCCGCTTCTCTCTCTTCTTCCAGTTGAGCTCTGTTTCAACCTCTTGTGATTTTTGTTTTGCAGTACCACAAGGCTTATATGCCTCATCAATAGGTGCATCAATCAACATTTTTGCATAAGCCTCAAGGATCTATGCATCCAATTTATAGCCCATTTCCTCAATCCAAATATTTTGGGGCTTAACCACTTCCATAAGTGTTTCATCCTTCTTCACCATGAAACATATGTCAATTGAATATTTTTCAACAATATGATTAGGAACCCTTTCCCTATACTTCATATATTTTTGGAACCCCTTAAAATATCCCCATACTTTATCATTTCTATGACTTCCTAAAGTAGCAATTGACTATTTCAATTGTCTCCCTACCGAGATATCAAATGCCCATTGCCTCTTCCCAAATTTGGGAGTGTCATTCATGAAAAATAACATTAAGCAGACAATTAAGTTGCCATATTGGAAGGTTCCTTTCTTGTATCCCTTAATCTTTCCTAAGTTTACTAATAGTTCATCTAGCATCCAACCACATAGATCCAATTTCTCATTTTCTCTCATTATTTTGTATGCTATGAAAATGAAGGAACTAGAAATAGAGTTTAGTCGGTTTGATTGAGTTACCTTATATCTGATGATCATGCTACCAAATCTGATGTCTGTGTCTGTAATAGTGCTTATTCTCATAGATCTCCTATCAAATGTTGCGTCAGTGATTTTATTCATGTAATCATTTGAAACCTTCTTGTCTGGACATTGCCCAACCTATGGCAAACCAGTGATTGCCCTAATGGCTTCCTTGGTGATCTTGTAAGGTATGTCCAACCAAATAAACTCCCCATGTACCTTGCTCAAAACATACCTAATTATCTCATCTTCAAATTTCAGGATGTCCAGAATGCCAATAAACCCTAAGTCTTCAATGTGCTTGTATTTCGGTTTGATCTTTCCAGATTCTCCCATCAACTTGCTCATGTATATGTCCTTTATTTCATATGTTCCCAAGTCCTCAATGTGATAATGTATGTATACCCTAACATCTTCAACATAGAAAACTCCCTCCAAAACATGGGAAAATGCCCCAACCGAATCTTCCAGGGTAGCCACATGCAGATACTGCTTGAAAATTGTCTTGGGGTGTTCCTTGACCTCTACTATAGTCAAATTTGCAACAGATATAGGAATAAATGATGATGTCGCTTCCATGTTTAAAGATAAATATCTGTTGATCACTTTTGGTGAAAACCTTTAACAAATTCTTCTAGTTGTTGGTGAAATCGCTCAAAAAGAAATCTGATTGCTCTGAAATGCTTTTGATCACTCTGAAATCGCTCTAAATGAAAGGTGATAAAAACTGAAGTGAATTCAACCTTTTAACCTTCAAGAAAAACCCTAATCTTCCATTGACATTAATGACTTCCAGTGAAAGATACCAGATCTTGAACATAAAATATCCATGCTAGATAAGCATCTCCAATATCTGGAACATCTTCCAAAACCTCTTCCCAGGGCATATGCAACATCTTCAAGAATTTTACCTACACCTAAGGCATCTACCTCAGTTACCGAATGAGCTCCCAGTCAGTGCAAGACAACCTCCTCTGCCAGATAAGTAACCAATGCATTTCCATCTGATGATTGTTCTTCAGTCTTCCTAACCTATATCTGAGTATGATCTTACTAGATTTCACTAACCTTCTCTTTCCCTTTCTCATTTGATCCTCCATTAGCAAATGGTGGATTTCTGCTTCTACAGAATTTAGCAATATGTTCAACCTCATTACATGCATAACATGTAACATTGTTCCTTTGAATAGCTTTACTAAAACTGGTGAAATTGCTTGACCTGTACTGATTAGCCATATTTCCAAACTTTCCACATGCATAGCTTTAACATTTATTCTGCAATCTTTTGTCTTATGACCATACTTATTGCATTTAGAACATTTACTGGGAGCAGAATCAAGGTTCTGATTTTCTCTATTTCTACATTGTCTAGCCATGTGACCAAATCTATCGCAAACAAAACATCTACCATTAAATTTATAAGCATTAAATTGCATTACCGGTGCCTTATAGTTTTGATCTTCATTGGCAGTACTGGAACTCTATCCTTGCTCAAATCTAAGTCCACTAGAATCTCCAATCTGCCTTTGTCTCTTCAACAACTCATCTAGTTGTGTGGAGCTAATCTTGAATTTTTCTTTATGCTCACTTGCAATAGTTAGATCTTCTCTCAGAATTATATTTTGTCTCTCAAGATCTTGTTCATTACTTTGGGATTGTACTAAATTAGTTCTCAACATATCATTCTCATGAACCAACCTACCACATTCTTCAAATTTGTTCTTCAGGGATACAACAAGATTTTCTTCCTTTTTCTTTCAGTCCTCAATATCATTAGACGTTCTCATAGTTATAGCTTGTATTTCATTTCTCATAACCATGTTCTCCAGACTCAATTTCTAACATTGTTCCTTAAGTGCATCTTTCTCTTCATCATCTTGACTTTGCAAAAGTTCCTTCCTCCTAGCTTGAACAGATGATAGCCTCTCTTGTAGTACAAGAATGAATTCCTTAGCAAAATTCAATTATTCTTGTAGCTTTAAGTTCTTCAACATTTCAGTATCATAATCTTCAAGTTCCATCTCAAGTTGTTTCTCCAAACCCATGTCCATGAATTCCAGATTTAGGATCTTCCTCAAGCTGTTAAACTTCCTTCAAGGCACAAGGCTCTGATACCAATTATTGGAATCCAATAACACTGAGAGGGGGGGGGGGGGTGGTGAATCAGTGTTATATTGAATGGATTAATTTTAGCCTTATTAAAACATTCATACACCAACCGGTATACCAGTACATACAAAATTGAAAGAAGTAAAGAAACAAATAAGCCAATCACATAAATGAGAATCATAACACACGAAATTATACATGGAAAACCTCAAAGAGGAAAAACCACGGTGGGATTTATGACCCACAATATCAATCCATTGGCCATATGAAGAGATATTATTAAATTTAAGGAGTCTAGACTTGCGGGAAGGCTTATAGACTAGAGCACACTGGTCAATCACAAATGGAGCCTCACTGACTACATATAAATCCAGACTATAATCCAGAGAAGTGTTGAATTGCTAAGACAACATCTTCTATGCCAGAATACAGTTCTGATTTAAGCTCTATTTGTCCCGATCTAAAACCCTAAACTCTTTACTGGAATAACCCCTTACATAAATATCCTCATATACATAATCTCTTTGATACTTTTTGCATTATATCACATTCACATATCCATCACCATTTCTATATCAAAATGATCTAATCTAGTTGACCTATATATCCTATACAACTTATCATGCCTTATGTCGACTTACAAAGATAATTACAATATCAAATTACATGTTGGCTAGATAACATAAATGCATGAATATCAAAAACAATTGTCAATGTTGGATCTAAGAGATGTCGGCCTCCAATATCGATAACCATGTCGGCCTTCATTGTCGGTAACCAAAAAATCCTTATGTCATGTCAATGCTAGTGTCGGTGTAGTGTCTGTGAAGTGCCTGTTGGTACACAACTGAAGCAAAACATGAAGTCAAAACAAAATACCATGCTGCCATCAATGACAACATAGTGAAACCAACCAATTGAGTGTCCATTCCCAACAAAAGTAGGATAGAGTAGTTGTTTTCAGTTTTCCAGTTTAGTCCAGTTGCAGTTTTTAATAAGTTCTCCTGGCATATTTCAGTTTCAATTTTAGTTTTCAGTTTGAATCAAGTTTTCAGTTTAGTTTTTGGTTTTCAAGAAGTGTTGATGCACATTTTTCAGGCTCAGATATAGGCAGAGCCAAAGTAGTATCAATTTTAAGTTGTTTTGGTTTTGTTTGAAGTGTTGAGTTGCAGTTCCAGATCTTGAAGATGGAAGATTTGACTCAATGCCCAATGGATATGCTAGGCTATGGTATTCTATTTGTTTAGTAGGCAGACACTCCTGAGAGGTCGCCAAAAATTGTACCAAATTTTGCTACACCTAAATTTGGTGACCTGTATCAGGCCTGATCCATTACATTTTGAAGAAAGTTTTTAGAGAGGCGGATTTTTTTTTCAGATTAGCTATTTTTGGCAAAGATATCATGCTATTTTCATAGGGGGGGGGTTTCTTTTTCTCAGAGCTATTTTTGGATCAGTGTTATGCAGATTTTTTAGTGAAGAGGTGTTTCTTTTTCAGTTCTATATTTGGCACAGTAGGGCATGCAAATTTTGATGGTATGATGAAAGAATAAGTATCTAGTCAACTACTGAGAGGGGGAGTGAATCAATAGATATAAAAATTGATAATAAACTTCACCAATCAATCTCTCAAAGTAAACTTAGAACTAACAATGAAATAATCTCTGTCAAGATAAAAACTCAGATAAACTGATTGTCTATTATAACAAATTAACAGTAAACAACTTCTTCATTTCTCAATGCTTCTGGTTATCATGACTTATCAAAATAGTTAAGTAGCTAAGTAAATCAACCATGAAAACATAACCACAAAAACATTCACCAACTGACACAAATATTTTTGACGTGGAAACCAAAATAGGTAAAAATGACGGTGAGATGAGACTCACAAGATAATATCTGAACTCTTCTAAAGTTCACCCTGTTAGGAGCCTAGCTTGTTAAAGCTTTACAAAAAGTCCTGTTAAGAACATATCCTATTAGGAATCACCTGGTTAAGGGATTGAATACAAATGCCTTGTTAGAAGCAATACCCTGTAAGGAGTAACATCGGTAGAGGATTTGAAAATCCAATATAATGGAGTACCTTCTTAGAGGATTTGAATAGCACCAAGCTTGTTAGAGCTTACTTGGTTAAGGGATTTTAATTCTACTATAATTGGTAGAAAACAACAGGAGTTTGTTGATCTGTCTGAATAGCACTACACTTTCTTGATTAGATCCATTTCATGCTCCTATCTTCCTTTACTCAAACTACAGATACATCATCTGGTTTGGTAACCACACACTCAACTGAACTATGTATCTCTTTTCCAAATCTATCAACTAAACAACTTCATCGACATTAAATACAAATCAATCAGGTCGGTAACACAACAAAAACCTAATTCTCATCGAGATTACAAACAAATTTGGTTCAAGTATAACCATTGGATTACATAGAAATCTTTGCACATCAATCAATAAAACCTTGATCGCTCCTTGATCACTACTTTATCAAACTTTGAAACTCATCACACACTTTTCATTAGATCCAATACATTTTCTCATTCCCTAGACAAAAACCATTACAACAACTCGCCAAAATCTCTTGGAATTGTCTTCATACAATAATCATGCATGTCTCATCATCATTACCACTCATCATCAGATCATAAACCAATATAACCAATTCACCAAACTTAAATCAGTTAGGGTTTATAAAAAACAACAGGTAGGGTTTACTGGTTACATCAATAGATAAGGTTTATACCAGTTATTGGTTCACTCCACAAATTCTTCCTACCAGTTACAGTAACAATATTACAACAATATCATTATTGGTTTAATTGACATCAATGACAACATAACATATCATTAATTCAATCTTCATACAAATGCCAACACATTTTTGGGATAGGTTGTGATGCAGGAGCATCCCTGGTCTATGAGCAATCTTGCATCAACCAAAAACATTTCCTTTTAGTTTAGTTCTTATTCAGTTCATTGTACAATTTTTTGTGTTCCTACTGGTAGGTGCCAGTAGTTGCTTGTTTTTCATTAAAGATCCTATTTTTGGTTTCCAGGCTAGTTCATGTGCTTAATTCCAGATTTTAAGTCTATTTGCATTCTTTGTCGACTAGTTATCACTTCTAGTTTGATGATTTTTGGGTTCTGAGATAGTTCTTGAGCTTATCGGTTGGTTTTCCTTCATTTCTGGAATGGTTTCTTGGCATGTGGTTCTATTTGGGGTCCTTTCCGATGTTCTTTGGCATGTGGCCAACCTTCCTGTTGATCCGCACTTCTTGATTGTTATTTTCCAAAGGAATTTATTTCATTCTTAGGGCCGACCTATAGTGCCCCTACCCTAGTTAGCTTTGTAAAACTGGTTTGACCTTGGTTGACTTTTTATGTGGCATTCTTGAACGGTTGATTTACTGTGATGTAATGTTGTAGTTAGATATTATGATTATTGTGTGTACCTGTTAATGTACTTTTGTATCAATTCTTATGTAAGTTTAATTGTTTCCCTGATTCTTGTTAGTGATCTCGAGCTAACACCTTCATTATATATATAGTTATTCTAAATAGTGAATTTATTTAGTTTATGCATTTTGAAAAGGGAAGATTTAAAGTTATTCTAAATAGAAATAATAATCCCTTTTTGCTTTTTGAAATAGAAAGGTTAATTTTAATTATTTAAGAAAATCAATTTTTATTAGAAAAGAAAGTTTAATTTATATATATATATATATATTTGATATAGTGTGAAAGATTGATTTTGGGAATTTAATTTAATTAAAATATTTTACCCTCATCAATATTGCAAAATATATATATCTGTGAAAATGCCTCTGCATGTGAAAAAGCGACGCAATGCATCGACATCCTTTTTTGAGCGATCTTATTCGCCATGGGGAAATTACAGAGGCTCTGCAAATCATTTCCCTGCTTTGGCTAATAACTCTGGGACTGAGGATCTTGGAAGGGTCACATCACAAACTCATGATCAAGAGGCCTTCTTTGCAAAAACAAAATACTCTTTGGTTAATGTGGTTAGGGCTCCTCCCCCCCTCTTTACAAGGGCTAAGATTGGGATCGAGATTTGGTGAGCTGCAAAAATAATAGGGCTTTATTGCAACCAAACGGCCCCAAACAGAATTCCAGTCATTGTCGGGAGGAGGGTTTTGTAAAACCTAACCAGTCAAAGAGTTCCTCTGCTTGCCATATTTTTCCTTCATGAAAATCTTTGGGTAAATTTTCAGAGGATATGGAAACCCCTGGTTGTCATAATTCTAAGGAAGTCGAGCACCCATTGTCAGATCTACCTTCAAATTCCCTAGCTTCTCCTAATGGGTTGGTCATTGAAATTGATAATCATACCCATGCCAAGTATCAAATGCATTGCAGTGACAGAATGATCTTTGCTCGATGGAAAGGTTGGGGGATCCCGTCTGAACAAATTGCCAACGGGGTGTCATCTTCCTTCAATTACCAAGAAAAAATTGACATCCTTTCTGATAATTTCTTAGCTATTGAATATGGTAATCAGAGTCTGAGAAATTCATTGTTAAACAGGGATATATTAACATTTAAGGGTCTAGGGTTTGATTGTTGGGAATGGCAACCTCTCTTTCTCCCATCTCAATTCAATTCCTGCATGGTTAATAGAGCAATTTCACTGGATAAATTTCCCATAGAATTGCAAAATAATGACTTTTTAAGAATAATAGGCAACAAAATAGGTAAATTTGTAGAAGTCAAAAAATCAGCCCTAAGCTTCTTTAACCAGTTCCTAATTGTTAAAATGAATATTAACATTAAATCTTTAGAGCCTATAACTCTGAAATGCGATAAATATTGTTTAACCCTAGAATTACCCTTTTATAATAGTTCTTTTGAAGATTCTATGCCAAGGAAGATCCCCTTCGAAAAATATTTCCCTAAATCATTGCTCATGTCTAATGGCTCACCATTCAGTTTCATGGAAGGAGGGGGTTTCACCCTAGAGGACTATAAGATTGATAATAAACCTAATCTCACCTCAGACCTATTCCCTCATAGATCCCCTGTTAAGCCCTCTTGCTCCCCTCTTCCTCCACTGCTAACTATAAATTCACCTATAGATGACTCTCTTCTTAGGGATCGAGATCTGGAAGATGGTGAAATCAATGAGGTTATCCCTCAGAAAAAGTAGCTCGGTCTGACAAATATGTCATCATCTAGCTCTCTCATTCCACCAGAAAAGCTAAATCCCTTGGGGTCTCCCCCTTTAATTTAACTAATTACCTCTGAGCAATTAGCAGTGATGGATAGGCTTTCCCCGAATCCAGGATTGGCATCCTTGCAAGATCATCCAATCTCTCTAGCCTCAAGATTGGAGGGCTTTAAGGAGGCAAAGGCTTGCTCTCCACCTTTGAAAGCTATTTGTGATACAATTGTAGAATCTGAGAGTAATCATGTGGCTAGGTAAGTTAACATCATTGCCAATTTTGTAGGGGAAGTAGTAAATGACCTCATGGATCAATTGGTTGCTAAAATTTGTGATGATGAGGAGTTGGAAAGACAAAGGGATTTATTATTCAAAAATCTAGTGGATGTTACTAGAGTCAACTTAGAAACAGATGATCTATTTATAGCATTAGATAACTTAGAAAATGATAACCTAAATACTCTAGGCATTCTCAGCTCTGACAGAAGCAAAGACTCTCCTGACTGTGCTAAACATAGTAGGAGAAGAGGTAGGAGATCCCTTGCTGAACTAAGATCAAAGGATGGAGATGCCAAGGGTTAGGCTAAAATATCTACTCTTTTTAATGCAGGGGAGGGGAAGTTCCTCCTCAGAGAGCCATGAAAATCATAACATGGAATATTAGGGGTCTAAATGCCCCTAACAATTAGTGCATCTTAAAGCACTGCATCTTTGATTCTAAACCAGATATAATGTTAATCCAAGAAAACAAAATGAACTCCTCTGAGATAGTTCTTTTTGAGAAAAAACTAGGTGTTAGACAGCTAAAGCACTCTCCTGCTACAGGGGCCTCAAGGGGCTTAGCCATCATTTATGACTCTAGATTCATCTCATTTACACCTTTAGAGATTAAGAAAAATTGGATGGGAGGAGAAGTAGTAAGCTATAAAAATAACCTAAGATTCAAATTGATTAACATTTACGGTCCTATCCAAAATAGGGATAAGACTAGGGTGTGGGTGGAACTAGAGTCTTTCCTCAGAAGTTTCCTAAATGATGTATGCATCATTGGGGGACATTTCAATGGTATCACTAAAGTAGCAGACAAAAGAGGAGGTAGCAACAAACTTCCTCTAGCAGCTATAGATTTCAATCATTGGATCAATAGGAACGCCCTATTGAAAATCCAAATGACAAAAAATGCCTTCACCTGGAACAACAAAAGGCTTGGTTTTTGTAACATTGTTGAGAAACTAGATAGGTTCTTTATCCATGGGTGGCTCTTAGAGCTTAACTTTACCCTGAATGCAAAACCCCTCCCTTTAGCAAGATCTGACCATTTCCCACTCCAACTAATCTTATTATCTGACCACTCCCCTAAAAAATGTCCCTTCAAATTTGAGAGCATGTGGTTCAAAGATGATAACTTTTTAAAATTAATTGAGAACTGGTGGAGAATCTTTGTTTTCTCTAGTTCGAAGATGTTTATTATCACAAGCAAGTTAAATCTTATCAAAGGGAAGCTCTTAGAATGGAACGGGACTAATTTTGGAAATATTTTCAATAAAAAAATCCTAATAGAAAATGATCTTAAGAATGTTAACATTGAGGTTCTTGAGAAGGGGATGGATGAACATCTCTTCCTCAAAGAAAAGACTCTACTCTCTGAGTATGAAAAGACACTCTCAAATGAAGAGATCTTTTGGAAACAAAAATCAAGGGAGACTTGGTTGAGTGATGGGGACCAAAATACTAATTTTTTCCACAGTAGTACTAAGCAGAGGCGATGGGTCAATCGAATTTCTAAAATTAAGAATTGCCACGGTTCCATCCTGTCTGAACTGGATGATGTTGCCTCTAAGGCAGCAAGGTTTTTTGATAAAATCTTAAGCAATATTGAAGGATCCAACCTCAGAGGCCAACTCAATATTATCAAGAATCTTCCAAAACTCATTAATGATGACCACAACAAAATCTTGTCAAAGAAATTCTTTGAGGAGGAGGTTAAATCTATCCTTATGAAGATGAATCCCGACAAGTCCCCGGGCCCGGATGGCTTCCCCACTAGCTTTTTCCAAAAATGTTGGGGTTTTATGGGGACAGAGATCACGGACGCCTTAGAAGGTATTAGGAACTTCGGTAAGATTCTCAAAGAAATCAACAATACCTTCTTAGCTCTCATCCCCAAAAAAGAGAATCCTGAAAGCTTTAATGACTTTAGACCAATAGCCCTTTGCAACACTCTGTACAAACTCTTAACCAAAACCCTAGCAGCCAAACTCCAAAATCTTCTCCCCATTATCATTAGTGAAGAACAAACCAGCTTCGTAGCAGGTAGATCAATCTATGATGGGGCTATTATAGCCAAAGAGGCCATTCATTTGGTCCAGCTCAACAGGGCCACAAGTATGCTAGTCAAATTAAACATAAGCAAAGCTTACGACAAAGTTGATTGGTGCTTCCTATGTAAATGTTGGACGCCTATGGATTTTCCAAATCCTGGATCAACCTAATCTTTGAATGTATATCCATCCCCAAATTCTTGGTCTCGGTTAATGGTTCCCCGAAAGGTTTCTTCAGTAGCTCAAGAGGGCTCAGGCAAGGAGATCCTATGTCCCCCTTCCTCTTCATCATCATGGCTGAAGCCCTAGGTAGATCCATCTCTAAGGCCAAAGAGGAAGGTGGGTTCCAAGGAATACCCATTACCAGCGGCCTCCCTCCCTTTACCCACCAGCAATTTGTCAACGACATGATGCTTTTTAGGCAGGGAAGTGTATGGGAAGTGAGCACCTTCAAAGGCATCCTTAATTCCTATATGCTAGCCTCAGGTCAAGAGGTGAATCTGGCCAAGTCTACAGCTTTTATGTTCAACATAGACCCCTCCTTAGGAAAAGTGATCAGCAATGTTCTAGAGATTAGTGAAGGAATTCTTCCTTGCAAATACCTAGGCATTCCCCTTGACAAGGGTATAAGACCCTCAAAATTATGGGACAACTTGGTGGATAAAATCAAGGCTAGGATTAACACTTGTATAGGAAAATGGCTCTCATCTGTAGGTAGAGAAACCTTGGTTAGATCAGTCTTGTCAACTATGCCCATTTACCAGCTCTTCTGTCAACATTTATCTTCTTCTAAACATGCAGAGCTCAACAAGCATCTCAGGACTTTCTTTTGGCAGGGTGCTAATGACAACTGTAAAATATCACTCATATCCTAGGACAAGATATGTAAACCTAAAGAAGAAGGAGGATTTGGCATTAAAAACCTTCATGATCAGGGCAAAGCCTTGGGTGCCAAGTTGGTCTAGAGGATGTTCAGAACCCCCCACCTCAAATGGGCTCACTTGCTGCACCACAAATACCTTAATGGAGGGAATCCTATCCAAATCTTTAGAGAAACCAGCCCTCCTAGAGGGTCCTACCTATGGAATTTTATGTTAGACTAGAGGAGGATTATCTCTAATAGACTTACTTGGAACCTGAGGTCTGGGGATAAAGCTCTTTTCTAGTCAGATTCATGGGGTGGATATAAGGCTATTGATAATATCCATGACTTTGGTGCTACTCGTATCCTTCTCAAATCTCATAGAGGACCCCTATTAAACAACTATATCTCCCCTTCGGAGGATGGGGCTACTTGGCAGTGGAACGAGAAGGAAGATGAGGATATCCTGGTAAGGGATAAACAAAAACTTATGGCAATTCTTAAATTGAGGAACATTGCCTTAGGTCAGAATGAGGACAAACTCATCTAGGATGGCTCTACAAGAGGATAATACAACTCCAAGGATGGGTACTCTCTCATCTCCAAATCATTTATAAGACCTATGACTGAGCTTCCCTTGAAACTTTACTGGGATAAATATTGTCTACCTTGTTAGGGTTCCCACAGATACTGAGAGGGGGGGGTGAATCAGTATCTGACCGATAATGAAATTTTCTTAAAACTGAATATGAAGAATATAAAGTAACAGTATACCGGTATGCAAGAATTAATGCAAATAATAGAATCAAAAGCATCCACATGAAAAGAACACCATAACACAAGATGTTTAATGAGGAAACCCGGTGGGAAAAACCTCAGTGGGATTTGTGACCCACAATATTCACTTACTAGCCAATAAGAGAATATTACTTACAATAGGGGTCTGCACATGCAGGAAGGCCAACTTCCTAGAGCTCACTGCTCAATAAGAAGTCACACTGACTTACAATGAGGATTTACACAAATCCAATATTCTATACTGCTTTACAATAGCATCTTCAATGCCAGATTTAGTACCGGTTCTTGCTTTGTTCTTTACATATACCCTTGACCTACAATTCGCACATTAGGTCTGCCTTATAATTTTTTTTTTTGCTTTCTATCCATATCCTACAAATGCCTACAATGATCTCTTTTATATACAAGAGTCATTTTACAATTTGCCAAGTCGGCTTACAATGATAAAAAGAATATTACATATCAAAAATTATGTCAGCCTCTGTGCCGGTATACATATTTCCTTCTGTGCTGGTGTACATCTTCTGTGTCGGTGCTGGTGTAGATTGATTTTGTTGATGCGAGAGCACTGTTTTGTTTGAGTAATGCTTTGCCGGTATATTGTCTTGCCGGTGCCATAGGATTGCAAGGTTGCCTGAGTAATGCTTTGTCGGTGCCATAGGATTGCAAGGTTGCCATCAATGACAAAACCTTCAATCACACACAATGTCTCATTGGAGTGTCCATATGCCAACATGCCTAAGGCAGGTATCTTCTCTTGGCTTGTGGTTCAAAACAAGCTCCTAACTGTGGACAAATTTAGAAGAATGGGGTATGAGGGCCCTAGTAGATGTCCTCTTTGCGAGGCAGACGAGGAAGACACCAATCATATCCTCCTTAATTTCCCCTTTGCACATAAATTTTGGATCTGGTTCACCAACAAACTTGAATGGTCTGTGGCCTTCCCCCACACCATCTTTGGAATGCTCAAGGCATGGCCTCTCCTCAGGCGTGGCTATCTCTTTGAAGGTTTATGGATAGCTCTTCCTTATTCCATTATGTGGGAACTATGGAAGGAGAGAAATAGACATATCTTTAAGAATGAAAAACTAGAGGTTCCCAGAATCATTAATAGGATAGAGTCAGCTATCACTGAGCTCATGAAAAACTGACTATGATTAGGCACATTGAAGAATACCTCTATCACTTATTGGGATGAAAAGATGAAAAAATGTTGGGAAGGCTTATCCTTTCCTCCCTTTGTAGGAGATGGTCCTATTGCAAGTCTTCAATCAAGGGATGCATGCAGATGGCAGCCCCCAGGTGAAGGTTGTGTGAAGCTAAACTTTGATGCGGCATCCCGTGGCAACCCAAAGCAAGCAAGGATAGGATGTGTTGTTCATAATTGGGAAGGCAAGGAACTAGCAACCCTTGCCTCTCTGGTTGGCATCAACAACAACAATTGGACAGAACTTATGGCCTTGGTGGAGGGTCTGCATTTATGTAGGAAACTAGGAGTTAAGAACTTGGAAATTAAAGGAGATTCAGCTATAATTGTCAATACTTTGAGGAAAGGTAGTATGCCTAATTGGAGACTAAATACTTTGTTGTCAAAAGCTCTTGACTTATGCAGAGATTTTGATATGTTCATAGTCAATCATATTTATAGGGAGGGCAATAAAAGAGTAGATGAGTTGGCCAACTTGGGAGCCAATGCATCAATCTCATGTGAGGGCCACCCTAAGGCAACCCCCTCTTTTGTTTTCATTTCCTAAGTGGTCGTTAGCATGTTTCTCCTTTCACCCCCTTATGTTTATCTTGCCCACACTCTATTTTAACCCCCTTATTTATTCCTCTTCCTGCCCCCTATATTTACGTATAGATACTCAGACAAACATTCGGTTTAAATATGCCCATATATTTGTTCTCCCAGACTTTACCTCAGGTAGTTAGTCTCAATCCATGGTCGGATATAATCATTAAAACACAAATCTCAATCATATATTTTGATTCCTCTCCTGCATACCCATTTAGTCTTCCATCCTTTAGCCCAAGGAGAGGCCCCTCATCTAATATTTTTGTATATACTTATCTGGGAACTCTCATTATCAGACCCTCACCTTGATTTAGTCATCCATCCTCATATTCAACCTCTCATCAACATATATATATATATATATATATATACATTCTTGCAGCTGAGGACCCTTTCATGAATCATCTGGGACAAATAAGCACTCTCAACGCATGTAATAATTTTCTCTTTACAGATATACAGGCATTTCACACACACACACACATATATATCTTAACACCTATATTAAGTTAGATCCTTGATTCACATTTATAGGTATATATAGTCATATATATTCATATTTATATATACATTTATATATATACTTATATATATATATTTTGATATATTTATTTTTTTATTATATATATATATACATACATATATATACATATATATATATATGTGTGTGTGTGTGTGTGTGTGTGTATATATATATATATATATATATATATATTCTTATTAGTCTCTTGAAGTTTACTGATCTTTCATCCTTGAATATCGGCTTAAATCTTTTTTATCCATCTCTTCATTTATCTGAAGGTATAGATGCCTTTTTTTTCATAATTTCTTAGAGTCATACACTTTGGTGGCATCACTTTATCTTCCTTTAAAATGTCATGTTTCATCGATGTTAACTTTGTTTCTATGAAAGCATTGTTATCGTCAATGAGCCTTGTGGTTTCATCCATCTCCTCATTTTCATCAAAATCTTTACCTTACGTGTTCGTGTCGATGTAATGCTCCATTGGTTCATTGAAACCCTATTTTTGATAGGAATCCTTTTGTCATTGTGTTTCACAGTCGTCTTATCAATAATGGTTCCTCATTATTCGGCTTTTGCATTGGCATCGATGAAATTCCTTATGTTGGTGAAAGAAGAATATCTTCCTTCAACCTTTTATTTTTATCGATGGCATGTTATCGATGAAAATCTCTTATGTTTTATCAACATTTTGTCTTTCGATGAAACTGTCATTGTCGGCCAATAACTTTAGTATCTCTTCGACAACCTTCTTTTCTAAAAAATTTCTATCGATGAAACCTTCCCCAGTTTCTTTGATCTCATCATTTTGGTATAACTATCTTCTTTGGTGAATTATTTGCATGTCCTACCGATACCGTAGTTTCCTCAACAGCCTTGCTTCATCAACGAAATCTCCTTTGGTTTCTTTGATATAACTTCTATTGATGAAAAATAATGCTTTCGATAAGTCCCTTTTGAAGTTCATCGAGGCCCAAGTCTGTATTGATCTTTGCGATAGAAAGTAATCATTTATCTAGTAGTACTTCATATTTTATATCAATGCTCATTAATTTTATAGCTGCACTATTTTTTCGATGGAATCATTCACTTCTATGGCATCACTTTATCTTCCTTCGAAATATCATGTTTCATCGACGTTACCTTTTTTTTATGAAAGCATCGTTATTGTCAATGAGCCTTGTGGTTTCATTGATCTCCTCATTTTCATTGAAATCTTTACCTTACGTGTTCATGTCGATGTAATCCTCCATCGATTCATCGAAAACCTATTTTCGATAGGAATCATTTTGTTGATGCGTTTCACAACCATCTTATCAATCTTTAAGTTTATCGATAATGGTTCCTCATTATCCAGCTTTTGCATTGGCATCGATGAAATTCCTTATGTTGATGAAAGAAGAATATCTTCCTTTGACCTTTTGTTTTTACCGATGGCATGTTATTGATGAATATCTCTTATGTTTTATCGACCTTTTGTCTTTCAATGAAATTGTCACTATCGGCCAATAACTTTAGTATCTCTTAGACACCCTTCTTTTCTTGAAAAGTCCTATCAATGAAACCTTCACCAGTTTCTTCGATCTCATCATTTCGGTAGAACTATCTTCTTCGGTGAATTCTTTACATGTCCTACGGATACCATAGTTTCTTTGGTAGCCTTGCTTCATCAATGAAACCTCCTTTGGTTTCTTTGATATACCTTCTATCGATGAAAAATAATGCTTTTGATAAGTCCTTTTTGAAGTTCATCGAGGCTCAAGTCACTTCGATAAATAATCTTATCAATGAAACATCAATAGGTTTCTTTGATACAATAGGTGTACCATTTCGGTCAAACTAGACATTTTGGTGAGAGGTTAGTGTGTATATCCAATGGCTTTGGTTTGGGCGATAACTTTTAGGATTCTGATGTTGGTGGAAGTTTCAAGGGTTCTATCAAAATTCTTAAAGGCATGCTTGATTTCTTTTTTTTTTTTTAAGAAAACTTTCATAGCTTTAATTAAAACCATGGAATTCTATTGATTTAAATTCGATGCTCAACACCACCCCTAACCATAACCCTAACCCTAACTCTAACAAAATATTTAAACCCTGACCCTGATATTATACACTTAATAACTATAAAATAATATTACAGTTTCAAAATAAGAATATAATAGTATTATACTTATCATATGGCACTCTATTAATATTATATTACTAATAAAACTACAAAACTAATATTATAACTAAACATAATTTAAAATAATAATATAATACATTTCAAATATTTCAAATTTATATTATGAATATTATTTTCAATAAATTATAAAATAATATCATAATAATCACAACAATATAAATTAATAATAATAGGTTTCAGTTTTATAACTAGATATCTAGTTATATTTATTTATGTATATATATATACATATATATACCTACATAGAAGTGTATATATATATATATAGTTTTTCTCCTTCTTTTATTTATACTTATTTATATTTACATTTATATACTTATATATATTTATATAACCATTTTCATTCTCTTATTCAGATTTATCCATCTCAGACTCAGATGTTTAAGTATTTCCTCCTTATATTTGATCACTCCTAAATTTAGCTTTTTTAGTCTTGTCGCTCTGCTAGGATAAGCTTTAAGACTAGAAGGAGGCAATACCATACATTAATGAGCATAGGTATATAAATGTGATGGCATATCTCACTCCCAGATATATGTGATCATGGATATATAGGTATTACTATTTATGTAGATATTGCCTTCTTTTAGGACTAACACTTACCTAGCCATCCTCATCTCTATTTTACCTTTTCGGTCCCCTATATTTGGCGAGCCGTAGTAGATAGGTGAGACATAATGGTCGAACATCTAAAACTCTGATAGATATATCTCATAAATATGGTTATGCTTGGCTAAGACTTTCTTGGTGATCTTCAGGCGGTATAGCCTTGCTGCTGCTTCTTAATAATGTTATATTTTGAACATATATAGACATAAAGCCATATATCCATATTTCATATAGATATATGTATATATGCTTATATATTTAAAAATCTCGATGTTTCATATTTCTGTTTCAATGATGATCTTCTCTGTTATTTCCATCTTTTCTGTACTAGGATAGCTTAGATGGCTCTTTTATCATCCACACTCTTTTGGGCATGGTAGGATCTTTGTTTAATTCAAAATCTATTATGAATGATAGCCCATTGCGCTATCTATGCTAGAAGGACTAAAGATCCCTCTGGAAGGTTAGCAGCTTGGTCTCTGCCTTCGGGGATCTTATGAGTAGTTTTGATCTTTCTTGAGGTTTTGTCTCTTGTTTTGTTCTTAAGAAGCTTTCAGGATTTAATGTCTCTAGGTTGCTTTAACTTAGCTTCGTAATTTTGTTAAGTTGTGTATATGCTTTGCGTCATCCTCTTCCCTGTGTATGATCGGCCCCAGCCACCTTCAGGCTTTCTAGGCCTTCCATGGTTGCAATATATATCTATATATATATATATATATATTTGTATTTATATTTTTATATAAATTTATCATCATTCACATTGTATATTAGGATTTTGTTCAAACTTACATCTTTATAATCATATTCATATATAGTTTCCTATTTTCTTGCCTGTTCTCTCAGTTTTAAGTTAAATCAGTCTCAGATACATATGTCAATTTTCCTCTTTCTTCCCAGTAATCTCCAGCATCATATTATTAGATTAAGGGTCGACCTGATAAAATTTTATCTCACTTAAAGCTTCCCCATGACACTCAATTAGGGCCTAGAAGGCTCTCGAACCATACTCTTTAAGATGATAGCTCCCTGCGATCTCTTTGCAGGAATATTTATGGAATTTGCCTCGTTAATATTTATTGAGTTTATGCTCTTCGATGGGTAATCACTCTCGCAATATGTTTCTGGAGATTTTTTGAAACTAATATTTTGACCTGTGTATCCTAACAAGGTGACCATCCAGGCAGGTATGATATATTGTATAAGTTGACCTGTTCAGTTTTCCTTTTCCTAACATTCTGGTGAGAGATTTTCTCAAGATTTTGTGCAGCATAAGGAGCAGAGCATGCTTAACCCTGTGTTTCAGGAATAGCAAGAACAGTCACCCACAAATGCTAGCATCACACCAAGAGATGGGCAATCTGCTGCTCAACTTTACACAGAGGATTTCTACATACAATCTTCATTATTTTGGACAAGTTCCCTTTGTGATCTTCTATCTCTATTTTGTATCGCATTCTTAATTTTTTCTGATCCTTGAGGGATCTAGGCTAGACTGGAGGTTTTCTTCCCTCCATTCTTTCCTACCGGTGCCCACAAATAATGGAGGTGTAAATGTATATCTATCTATTTTTTAAATTAATAAAATTCTTTGGCCTCGACCTTTTATCAATCAAAAAAATAAAATAAAAAAATATTGTGAAATATAAATGTTAGCTATGTTAATATTGAGAAAATTAAAATTAAATGAGAGAGAAGCATTTTAATTTTAATTAGAAAAGCAAGTTAGATTATTTGAATAGTTGAAAATAATGATTTTTTTTCATTTTTTTATTTAAAAAGTGTTTAAATTCAAAATTAGGAGATTAGGTCAAATTTTATTCCATTTAACCTAGGTTGGATAATATTTTTGGGGTTGTTGATTTTTTATGGAGAAAGATATTTTTTGGATGGAGAAAATTGCGGATTTTGGGAAGGAAGGATTTCTACAGCTGCAGGTTGGGCTCTTCCTCAAAATCTTGCCAGGAATGCTAAAAGAGGTAGGATTCTTGTTTACCTTTTTATTTCGTTGTTAAATCAAAAAATTGTGTTTGGTTGTTCTTCATGAAATTCTGGTTTAAAAATCCATGGAGGTTCCCAAATTTGAGTTTTAGCTTTGGAAAAATCTTCAAAATGGTGTTTTGACATTCTAGAAAACATTACAGAGACTGTGCACAAAAGAAATTGGGGGTTTTTAGTTATTTTTATTTTATGGGTTTGTTGATTTAGTTTTCAAATCTATTTTGGTATTCTTGGACATTTTGGAAAAATAAAAATAAAAATAATAGTATAGAATCTGTGAATGAAAGAAAATGGGGGTGTATGTCTTTGAAATTTGTTTTATTTTTTTATTAATTAAAAATTAAAATCAAAATTAAAAAAAATCTATGTAAAAAATGGAAATTTTGGGGTTTTTGTGGGGGGGGGGAGCCAAAGCTCAACCCTCGCCCCTCCCCTTTTTGCCTCCTGCAGAGCCCCTACATTCATCATGTGGAGGCAGAGGGACTTCGTCCACATGAGTGGCTGCATAGACCCTGCTTCACAAGGTGGAGGCCGAAGGGTCTACGACCCCCACGGTGGTCGTAGAGACCCTAGCTCCACTATGTGGAGGTCGATGATCTACGTCCATCGTGGTGGCCGCAGACTCGATGGCTAGGGCACAACCGCCCCACTCCCGTGGATGGGAGATGGGCCCACGGCTGCCCTAGGGTTGTCGCCCTTCATTTTTTTTACAATTAAATTTTTTTTTAGTTTAAATATATATATATTAAATATATTAAATTTTAAATTAATACATTTTATTATTATTAAACTTTAATTAATATATTAATATTATATATTAATTATTAATTATTGATTAATTTATATTGTAAATATATGTTAATTTAGATAATTTATACATTAATATATATTATTAATTATATATTAATTGTTGGTCCCTTTATAGCATATATTTTCAATGAATTATAGTATTGTTCAATCATTAATTTTATTAAGTTAGGTATATATTGAGATATATATATATATATATGCTATTTGATACTTTCAGATGGTCTATTTGTTTTAAATATATTCAAGGGAATTTTATTTCATTGGGAAATGTTTACCCATTTTGATATTTCCTTTTTATGTATATTTCCATTTTTGGAAAGGGTAAATTTGTGTTGCTAGAGAGGGGACTAGATTATTGTTCCAAACCAGTATGTCAATGATGTTTATCTAAAGATTAAATAACATATTTATACGATTAATTCTTTACATTCATGTGAACTTGGTTGAAAAACTTGTAATGATGTATTTATGTTATGTCTTGACACATATGAACATAGTGAGCTAGAAAACCAAGAATGACATGTACCTGAATGAGGTAGATAACTAAAAACAACTTAGATCATTTAGAAAACTTGGTCGACTTTTAGTGTTTAAATTAATATGGGAAAATATTGCCTCTACCGGTTAATGCCTATGCAAGTTTAATTTCTACACTCGCTTTTGCTTAAGTAATGGCAAGACTTGATATGTTTTTTTTGGACCCTATCGTTTGGTTAATTTGGGGTACCTATTTATATAAATGGTCTCTAGTTTGGTTGTTGCCTTTTAATGATGTTATAATTGGTCATGTCCTTTAATGCGGGAGTAGTGTATTGACTTGTGGTTGACCATAGTGTTAGGACTCCCAAAGATACTGAGAGGGGGGGTGAATCAGTATCTAACCGGTTACTGAATTTACTTGAATTAAAACATGTAAAGCATATCAATATTGTGTACTAGTAAACCAAAAAGAATGCAGTAAACAATAATAACAACAACCACATGAAAAGCACACCATAACACAGTAGTTTAACAAGGAAACTTGGTGTGGGAAAAACCTCGGTGGGATTTGTGACCCACAATATTCACTTACTGGCCAATAAGGGAATATTATTGTTTTACAAGAGGGGCCTGCACATGCAGGAAGGCCAAGAGCCTAGAGCTCACTGCTCAATTACAAATCAAGTCATACTGACTTACAAATACAGATTATACAAATCCAATGTCTTGTACTACTTCAAATTAGCATCTGCTATGCCAAATCCAGTACCGGTTTTAGCTCTGCTTCATACATAAACCCTTAACCTATAATTCGCATATTAGGTCTGCATAATTTCACCTATCACGTTATTTTTAAATGTTCTACAATGATCTCATACATATATGAGTCATATTACAACTCGCCATGTCGGCTTACAATGATTTTACAATTAATTACAAAATATATTATCAACAAAATTCTTGTCGGCCAGAGTGTCGGTATCCATCCTTTCATTGTCGGTGCTGGTATATTTGTTTTGCCGATATAATATGATTGCAAGGTTTCCATCAATGACAAAAACTTCAGTCACCTACCAATTTCTCATTGGAGTGTGCATTTGCCAACAATCTCCCCCTTTGGCATTGATGGCAACACTCATGAGAAAAATAAAAAGGTGTTCAAAAATGATATCCAAAAATAGTCTGCCAAAACTGTATGCTCCCCCTGAGGAGATGAACCATTTTTCTCATTCCTCTACTCCCCCTTTGACATCAATGACAAAGGTTGTCATTCGCTGTCAGTGGAATCCTGCCTGAATTCTTGTAACCAATGGGTTACAATCTGAAAAATGTCTATCAAAACTAGATTTATTCTATTGCTGAATGTTTTGCAATCTTTTATGGCTTCTTGAGTCCTCTACACTGTACTAGTGAGTATGTGCATTTTCTCTTCCAGTGTCTTTAGTCCTAGAACCAGAGCCTCAGATATTTCTTTTCTCAAAGAAATAAGATACTCTAGTCTTGGACCAAGTCTGCATTTTAAGTCCTGTGCTTTGTCCTTTATTCTTTGTTTTTCATTTACCAGTTTCTTGATTTTCTCTTCCTGCTCTACAATTTTATTCTCTAATTCCAAAAATGAGTCTGATGTTTTAATCAGATTATCAAAAATATTATTAATCTTATCCTGTGCTTTTCTGATTTCTTTGTCAAGATCCTCTGTTAATACATCCATTTTGCAAGTGTCCCTGTACAATTTCTTGAAGTCAAGAATGATTTCACTGAGTTCCAGTAAAAGAGTATCCATTTCCTCTTTGTTCTTATTCACAATTTTCATAAAGAATTTTTCTTTCTCTTTTATCATTCTTTCCTTAAATGTATCCTCATTTATTTTGTCCAGTGTTATTAGGTTGTCAGTTATATACTTAGACAATGTGTCTAATTGGCTCAAAGAATCTTTATTCTTAACACTGCACTTTGGTGCTATCATCTTCAAAATCAGTAAAGTGTCATCTATAGCTTTATAGGCTTGTGCATTGCACTCTGTTATTTTCTTTATTGAATCTAATAAGACCTCAGCTACATTAGTAGGTCTGAATTATATCATGGTTGTACCGGATGTTTGTCCAATAGTTTTTACAATCTATAATCCACCGGTTGTAGTTGTAGCTTTGCTTTCCTCTTTCTCTGGAGGATTTGTTTGAGTTTGCATTTCTACAAACAAAATTTTAGGCTTTTCATTTTGAGCCGATGGCACTGTCTCTATCTATACCTATGAAGGAGCTTGTTGCTCTACTTGTTTCTCTATGTTGTCCATTGTCGGTTTTTCCTCTTTGTTGCCTGTTGTTAGTGACTTAGTTGGTTTTTCAGTTTTAGTAGTTGCCGATGGCTTAGTGGATGCATTAGTATGCACATCTATGGATTTTGCCTTTCCAATGTCTGGGGGTTCACTTGATCCTTCAGTTTGTTTTAGTTCCCCAATTTCAATGTTTTCTATTGCAATATTTCCTACCGATGGCTCTGTTGCTGCATCTGATTTCTCAGTTGATTCCTTATCCACCACAATATTGAATTTCTGAGTGTCAATGTTCATTGTATATAACACCTTAGAATCAGGATTTGTATCCTCATGTGGTGTGTCCATACTCTCAGTTGTCGGTTGATTGTCAGTAGTGTCTACCGATGGAGTATCTAGAGGTGGTGGGGTAATTTGTCTATTATCTTTATACTGGGAGGTCCACCTACCTTACCTTTTCCTTTGTCCCTGTCCTTTTGATATACCTTGAAGGTTTTAGGTTTTTGATACTCTTCCCGTTTCTCTTTTTCTACTAGGAATATGTCCCATGCATCTATTGTTTCCTCTGTTACCTGATTCACTCTTCCTGCCATTAGTGCTACATTTCGGTGAGCAGTTGAGAATACTGACTAGTTAGCCTCAGAGATTAATTGATCTATATCATTAGATGAGTTAACAGGATGCATTGCAAGTAGTTTTTCAATCTTTATTTTCTTATCTAGCTCAACAATAGCTACTCTTCTAGCTTCTAGTCTATTATATAGACCTGTTGGTATTTCATCAACAACTTGCATCAAAAATTTCTTGAAAATATCTAAGTGTAAGATTACACTGTTCTCTACTTTCTCTTTATCATCAGCGGATAGTGTGTCATATAATTTGTTGATATTATTCAACTTTCCATCCTCTGTAATTTCACTGAGAAGTTTATCAATGGGAGCAATAGTTTGTTGTGTCTTCTTCTTAGGAGTCATCTTCTTTTTCTTTGGAGTTAATTTCTTTGCTGGGGGCCTCACTGCCTATTGCTTTTGTCTTGTCCTCTTTGGTGTAGGAGAAGGTGCCGATGAAGGTTTTCTTTTCCTTTCAACTCTCCTAAACACAGTAGGTATGTCACTTTCTGAAGAAGTTCCAACCAGTGAAAGGTGAGTTTCCAGTTGAAGTGCTTCCAACTCACTTTCAGTTATAGCGGTTTGTTTTAGCACATCTTTAATAGCTTTTACCTGTCGGGTTCCTTTTCTAATAGTTGCCTCAACCTACTTAACTCTTTTCCTTGATTTAATTTGTCTTTTTATAGTTTCAGCACTACCAAATACTTTTTCTTCTAGTTCCTTAGGAGCTTCCAAGAGGAATTTTGCATAAGTTTCTATTATGTTGTCATTAGTCTCATACCCCATTTCAGTTACCCATATGGTTCTAGGAATAATTGCCTCCATCCAAATTTCATCTTTCTTTATTACAAAATAGATTTCCTTTTGGTACTTATCCATAATAGCTTGTGATAGCCATACTCTTGTTTTCATTCGAGCCTTTAGTGCTTGAAAGTGCTCATTTATGATTTTCTCCTTGTTCTCTCCCATATTGTTCAGCAATTTTGATAGTTGTTTTCCTACCGGTATATCAAATCCAAAATATTTAGCACCAATACCGGGTACTTGTTTGGTTATGTATAGCATCAGACAAACAAGTAGGTTTCCAAATTTGAATGTTCCTTTCTTTTCCCTGTTGATCTTTCCTAGATTGTCTATTAGCTCATCTTTAAGCCATTCACATATGTCTATCCTTGCATTATCATTTACCATATCATAGGCACTCTTAATACATAGGCTAGAAACTGAGTTTAACCTATTTGCATGTGTATCCTTGTAACCTAAGACCATACTGATAAATGTGATATTTGTATCCTTTACATCATTTACCCTTAGTGATCTTTTATCAAATGTTGCACCAGTTAAGTTTGTGACTAAGTCATTTGAGACCTTCTTAGTTTTGTCAGGTCTGTTGCCAGTGGAGGGTAACCCTATTACTGCCCTTACCGCTTCTTTTGTGATCTTGTGAATAGAGTCTAACCAGAAAAATTCACCATGTACTCTGCTTAACACAATCCTTATTATATCCTTGGGAAAATCCGGGATACTAAGTATTTCAGTGAAACATAGGGTTTCTACTATCTTGTGTTCAGGTTTGACATTTCCGGATTCATCACAGATTATAGTCTCATACATATTCTCAATTTCATCATTACCTAGTTCATCAATATGACAATGTATATACATTCTAGGGTCTTCAACATATAGTACTCCTTTAAGGATTTGGGAGAATGCACCTATGCTATCATCTTTCTTATAAATTTTGGGAACTAGATGAAAAATGGGTCTAGGTCACTTAACAACTTCAACAACAGTAGGGTTGGCAATAAATTCAGGAGTGGATGAAGATGCCATAGCTATAAATACCTTAATCTACCTTAAGGATGAATTCTTTGATGGATTGCTTCACTTATTTCCTTGGAGTACCTTCGCTCAGGAGTCTTCACGCTCTCAAAGATTTGAATGCTCGATGACTGAAAAAAGAGCCAAAACACTTGCTTTATAATGTTATTTTCACCAACTACCACATTTAATGCTTGTCGGTTAAGTCACAACTTAAGTCATCTACCGGTATAGAAGTAATTTCAACTTCTCACCATCAACCGAGGGACTAATAACATGTTTTTCATTTTGTTTCTAAACCCCCAAAAGAATTTTCTTTAGCTAGATGAGGAGTCTTTTGCCGGTGGAGTGTTATTCTATTCTACTAGTGGAGGTGTAATCATATCAACATTCTGATCTGACTTTCTGATCCATTGTTTTGAAAATTCTTGCTTTACCTCTTCAACTTTTTCTTTACCTTTCAAACTAGGACCTTTGTTATTTGTTGGTGATTCCTTACTTCTACAAAATTTAGCAATATGTCTGATCTTGTTACATGCATAACAAGTCACATTGTTCTTTTGAATAGCTTTCCCATATCCTATGCCGGTATGTGTTTTGCATTGATTAGATAAGTGCCCAAATCTTCCACAAACATAACATCTCACATTCATTCTGCAATTTTCTGAATTATGACCAACTTTGTTGCATTTAGAACATTGACCGGTGGGTGTATTAGTGTTCTGATAATTTCTAGATCTACACTGATTTTCTTTATGACCATACTTGTTACAGTTAAAGCATTTGCCATTAAACTTGTAAGCAGTAGGCTGTCTTACCAGTTTGCTATGATCATGATTGTTTGCAGTACCGAAGATTTCACCAACTTCAAAGCCAAGCCCATTTGTATCACCATTAGGTTTTTAATTCTTCAGCATGTCACCAAGTTCTTCTGAACTTTTCTTGAATTTTTCTTTGTGATGATTTGTAGTAGTTAGTTCACTTTCCAAGATTCCTTTCTGTCGTATGAGTTCAGTTCTATCATTTTGTGTGTGGATTAGGTCTATCTTCAACATATCATTTTCATGACTAAGTCTTGTGTTTTTATTTCCAGCATCATTTAGTCTTTTGGCCAAGTCTTCTTCATTCTTCTTACTATCTTGTCTTAGCTTGTTTACCAAATCATTAAGAGTTTCTTTTTCATCATTCTCATTCTACATCTTTTCACAAAATTCTCTTCTCTTATTTCTTGTAATGGTAAGATTCTCTTGAAGCACTTGAATGATATCTTGAGCAGCCTTTAGATCATCTTCAAGTTTGATATTCTTCACATTTTCTACATCATAGTCTGAAAGAGTTATTTTCAATTGATCTCTCAAGTTTTCCATCTCTATCAGTGACAAGATCTTCCTCAAGTTGTTAGGCTTCTGAAAATAGAGGACCAAGCTCTGATACCAATTGTTAGGATTCCCAAAGATACTGAGAGGGGGGGGGGGTGGTGAATCAATATCTAACTAGTTACTGAATTTACTTGAATTAAAACATGTAAAGTATATCAATATTTTGTACCGGTAAACCAAAAAGAATGCAGTAAACAAAAATAACAACAACCACATGAAAAGCACACCATAACATAGTAGTTTAACGAGGAAACCCAGTGTGGGAAAAACCTTGGTGGGATTTGTGACCCACAATATTCACTTACTGGCCAATAAGGGAATATTACTGTTTTACAAGAGGGTCCTGCACATGCAGGAAGGCCAAGTGCCTAGAGCTCACTGCTCAATTAAAAAGGAAATCAAACTGACTTACAAAAATGGATTATACAAATCCAATGTCTTGTACTGCTTCAAATTAGCATCTGCTATGCCAGATCCAATACCGGTTTTAGCTCTGCTTTATACATAAACCCTTAACCTAAAATTCGCATATTAGGTCTGCATAATTTCGCCTATCACATTATTTTTAAATGTTCTACAATGATCTCATACATATATGAGTCATATTACAACTCGTCATGTCGGCTTACAATGATTTTACAATTAATTATAAAATATATTATCAACAAAATTCTTGTCGGCCAGAGTGCCGGTATCCATCCTTTCACTGTCGGTGTTCTGTGTGCTGGTGTAGAGTTTGTCCTTGCTGGTGCTGGTATATTTGTTTTGCCAGTATCATATGATTGCAAGGTTTCCATCAATGACAAAACCTTCAATCACCTACAATTTCTCATTGGAGTGTGCATTTGCCAACACATAGTTGGTCAGGTCTCTAGTTAGAGTACCGTTAGGCAGTGGACCTTTGAATTTGCTTTTAATATGTCTAGTTGGATCTGTTTCTATGTAGGGATTGTCTATGTATTTATTGACCGATGTCATTTGCATATTGGTTATGTTCACCTTGATGGCAGGATTGTAAATAATGTGAACCTTATGTATCCTTAACTTATTTAAATGATCAGAGGGGTCTTGCAGTTGAGCAGACCCGGAGATGTAGCCCTTCAAGGGTGAACTCCGATATCAATTTGGTGTTATGCGATGCTTTTGTTCTTATGTTTCATGTTCTAGTGTTAGCATGTATGGATGGCTTTTTGATAGAATGTATAAGTGGATTTGGTGAGATTCACCATAAATGTATGTATGCAGTCGTCTCTTAAATGCAGTAAATTGGATCATGAAAGAATGCATTTTATTATTAATGAAAATAAGTATGCTTGGAAAGATCTCACTAGTTATGATGAAATTATAGTGCATTTTGGAATCAAGATGTACAACATGTGTTTAATGTAAAATTGAACGTAATGAATGGATAACGATTATTTGGATGAACTCGTCATGTTACCTAAATTGTAATTCTAATGCATGAACTTCATTTTGTGATCTATATTTTAACCTTAATAAATGAACTTCATCTTATTAGCTATATTTTAACTATAATGGATGAACTCATTTGGTTATTTACATTTGAACCTTAATAAATGAACTTCATCTTATTAGCTATAGGTTAACTATAATGGATGAACTCATTTGGTTATTTACATCTTAACCTTAATAAATGAACTTCAACTTATTAGCTATATTTTAACTATAATGGATAAACTCATTAGGTTATTTACCTTTTAACCTTAATAAATGAACTTCATCATATTAGCTATATTTTAACTATAATGGATGAACTCATTAGGTTATTTACCTTTTAACCTTAATAAATGAACTTCATCTTATTAGCTATATTTTAACTATAATGGATGAACTCATTAGGTTATTTACCTTTTAACCTTAATAAATGAACCTCATCATATTAGCTATATTTTAACTAAATTGGATGAACTCATCAAGTTATCTATATTTTAACCCTAATGGATGAGCTTCATTATGTTATTTACATTTTAACCTTAATATGTGAACTTCATCTTATTGGCTATATTTTAACTATAATGGATGAACTCGTCATGTTATCTAATTTTAACTCTAATGGATAAACTTCATTAAGTTACCTATATTTTACCTCTAATGGATGAACCTCCACATGTTATCTATGTTTTAACTTTAATGGGTAAATTTCCTCATGTTAGCCTCATCTTCAACCTTATTGTATGAACGTGTCCTATTTTCTAAATAATTTTAATTTACTGAATAAATTATATCCATGTTTTAAGTAATAACATGTAATTAAGATACCTTGCTTAATTGGATCAAATGTCACGAGTTGAGTTAGGTGTTAAGTTACGTAATCATGTTGGGAAACTCCTTAGGTTGTTTAGTCTTCCACTGTGTCATCGAAGCTTTAGATAACTCAATGTATCTTAATGTTGTGTCTTATTAATATATATATATATATATATATATATATATATATATATATATATATATATATATATATATATATATATATATATATATATATATATATATATTCACTCCATTTTGTGTTTTAGCTTTATCCCTTCGGGGTTTCTTGACGAGGCATTACATTTGGTATCAGAGCCCATGTTGCAATACTGGGATCTCTAGTTTCGCTTGTGCCCTTAGTTGGTGTGAGGTGTATCGACCTTATGTTGTATGCTTGTCCCCCTTGTTGTATGAGTGTGATTGAGTAGACCCTAACTTGTGTGTAACATGTGTGTTCACACCCTATTTTCACCTTCTTGATGTGGGTGCTTTGGAGTGATTATATGTGATTTGTTTACTTATTGATGTCTTGGTCTACGATTACTCATTTTTTGAAAGAGAGTCATATGTACCTTCCTTTTTGATTCATTGTACACTTTTGACTAATCCATTTGGGTTGGTTAGTGTCGTCTTGAATCTGAAAGTACAAAATGTGCTTGTTTATGGTTATGATCTAGCTTAGTGTTGTTCTCTTGAAGGACTAGTGTGGTAGATATTGAATGCTTATTATGTAGCAAACTGAATAATTATCACTCTTCCTCCTCTCTCTCTCTAGAAATTAAAATGTCTTTGATATGTGTAATTATCTCTTATTTGAGTTTTCTTATTGCAAGAGAAAGGTTGCGATTTCTTGAGCCCTTGTGTGAGCCTTATAACGCTTATGTGTTTGTAAATTATAAAAGGGCTTTGGGTTGAAGTTAATATTGGTTATTGAGAAAAAATTGTATGTTTACATTAAAGAATTCTCCATGTGTCTTGTAGGAGTAACATAATTAAATTCTATCTTAAGTAATGTGCATTAATATGTGAATTGTTGTTATGTGAAAATTACCTTGTTTGTAAGAGAAGTATCTGATAACTCAATGATGAACGAATAGTACCAAACTAGTACTGAGAGGGGGGGGGTGAATCAGTACAGGCAAAATACTATCCAAAACCAGTTTGTCAACAATTACTCCAAGTGACTGGCAAGCTATGACTCTGGTTAAAACATAGTGCAACCAGTAGGACTCAGAACAACTAAAACAATCATAAACTGGTTACTCACTAAGCTTTCCTCTTAGCTCAATACTATAGTACCATTACACCCTCATGCATGAATAGGTAAACTATCATCAGATCTTCAAAATAGTTAGTTCAATATGTTTTATAGACAGGCATAAAACACAGAACCATCATATGCTCAATAGGTAATAACAAAGCATCACAAGATAAAAGCATCACACATGACACACATATTTTTCATGTGGAAACCCAACTGGAAAAAACCACGGTGGGGATGAATACCCACAAGCTACTTTTTGAACTCTTTAGAAGTCCACTCTGTTAGGAGCCTTTTCTAGTTAAAGACATTACAATAGGTTCTGCTAAGAACCAATCTTGTTAGGGATCACTCGGTTAAGGGATGGCTATAATACCTAGTTAGGGTTACCTTGTTAGAGGATTTCAAGAACTCAATAGCTAAAGGATCTCCAGAGCTCTATAGCTTCCTAGAACTCAATAACTTCAAGTTACCCTATTAAGGGATTTGTATCAAGCCGGTTAAGGCTAACCTGTTAAGGGATTTCACAACTATTGAAGTGGTTAAAGATCAACAGGAATTACAATGATCTAGTAACAACACTCAATGCTAATGCAGATCTGTTTTGGCTCCTCTTCACCTTCTGCACATTCACTTTGTAGATATCTCTTCTCTCCTTTGGTCTGGCAAGAATCACGTATCACTTCCCTTGGATACACACATACAAATTTTGCCAACAACTTTAGAAAGAAACACAACATCGACCTTATAAGAAATAGACAGGTTGGTAGCAAAAACCCTAAACCCTAAACCTGTTAGGTTAAATAATTCAAATAGTTCAATCCCGACCATTGAATCATACTGCATTAAATACAACACTCTTGAATCGATCTCAAGACATTCTCTATCATCCATTATCCACCGATTTCATGGTGGCTGATAACCCATCACGCGTTATCACCATTTGACAAACTTCGCACATTCCCAAGGTAGATAGGGATAGTCTTCTTCATGCAAGATCCTTCACGCGCATAGGGCTTACATGGCAACACGATCTATTCTCCATTATACTGCTAACTCATCACACAAGGATCACCGATTGAGTTACACAGGCTTGAGGTACTCCAATCGGAAATCCTAAAGTGGAAACTACCTACCAATTGGTAGTCATACAATGCTTCCATGTGCCGGTTCTCATAATTGCATGCCGGTTCATCTTGACATGCCGGTTCATCTTGAACAAATATACCACTTCCCTTTGGCATATATACCAGTTCATATATATATGCCGGTTCTCTCTTCTCACATGTCATATGTGCCAGTTCACATCATGTCACATATTGACATCAATGACAACATACAATATCATTATGTCTTCATACCGGTTCACATAATGCTAATAGTATCAAAAGGGAATATGTTTTTGATTAAGGAAAATCAGGTTTTAAGGGAGCTAAAACCCGCTTACAATATGATAGATGAGCAAGAAAGAAACAAGAGAAGATAGGACCAAAATAAAATAGCTGCAAAAGACCAGCACAAAAACTAGTGGCTAGGACAAAAGTACAACAAGGAGCCAATGAGAAGTTGGCATCCAAAACCCAGCATTACATTTCAAATGAAAACTTTTATAGACTCCTTAGCATTCTAAACCAAAAGCATCATGGCCTTAGTGGCTTCTCTTAGATCATTGCTCTCTTGTTTCAGCTAGATGTCTTTCATTTTGGTCTCCATATCAGTGGTGGTCTGCCTAGTCCTTCGCCTAGAGATTTGATGAGTGGAGTTGGAGGTCGGTACATCTTCAATGATTACCAAGTTCTTATCCTAATTTATCCTCTCTAAGTGATCCACCAAGGCATTCATATTATGTGACAAGACTCTTAAGACCTCAAGACTATGGTTCATGAAGCTTTTCAAAGCCTTCTCAGTTTGAGCAACCCGTGTGATGATGTTATCTTTATCCACCTCATCTTTTTCTTTTATAATTCTGATAACATCCTCCAAATGTTTCAAATCCCCTTTTATCAGGTCTTTCTCCGACCACTCCTACATCTCAATTTCTTCCTCAGCTTCACTGGTTTCCATCTCCTCACTCTTTTTCCCCGAATTAGTTTCCTCAATCAAATTGTGTATCTTATTTTCTAGTTCCCTCTATTTGCTCTGAATGCTTGTTATGTTGTCAATAACCCACTTCTGGAGATTGAAAGACTCAAGTCTGCAATTTTGGATAGTATTCAAAATAGTATTCGCCGAATCCCTACCCTGATCAGTGCTCACAAAATTAGGGTTGTCTTCCTCCATAGATTTTGGGGCGACATTCCTACTATCCAAACCCATAGGGTTAGAATAAGGGTTTTTCAGAATTAGCATCTTTTTTCCCTTCCTCCTCTTCTCCAGCATCCTCTACCTTCTCACTCTCCATTTTTGTCTCAATATCCTTCCCCTTTTCCTCCAATTCATAATGCACCTCTGTTTCTACAGTATCTATATCAGCTCTTTGTTTTTTATGGGTAGGGGCATTAGACTAGTCATCATCAGACTCAGAAACATGTGCATTAGTTACCAGGTAATCATCCTTGCTAGCCCTAGCTTTTTCCTTCAGGTATTCATAAATGAGTAAAATAAGCCCCTGATGGGCTATGGGGTAATAATTGGGCTTTTTAGCATGGTCAGCTAAACTCTCATTCAGAGAAGAAGCTAAGTAAAAGGGCAGGGAAATCTTAACCCCATGACGGAAATGATTAAGAATTGCAAAATGATAATTGTAGATTTTAGTAAATCTACCATCAATAGTAAGGAATTCCATCAAAACCCTTAACACTTTCTACCAGAAAGACTTTACCTGCTAGGGGAGGTAGTAGGAGATGTTGTCTTTCTTGGCAAGCCGAGCCTTCTCATCCTTAGATTTTGGGAAGTTTTTAATCGCTTCAGCAGCATACTTCCTGTCTCTATAGAATTTAGTGCCCTCCTTTTGAAGACTCGTCACCTTCGCAACCAAATCCTCATCAATATTCCAGGTCTCCCCAAACAAGGTGACTCTATTTCTATTCCAGCCCCTAGCAAAGCCATGAGACATCGAATTTCTGCTTCCATGCAACTTTTCCATATAGTCGGTGAATCCATATCTATGAAGCCTCCTCCACACTTTCCGTTGACTCTTCTAGTTTTTGCAACCAAAGGGCTCATTCCTATTTAAGTTACCTCCCATATTGAAGAGAAAGTCGAAGTACCCAAAGGTTTATCTCACAATCTGTAGATTTAACCTCAAGTTCTTGAGCAAAATTCTAGAATAACATAACAGAGTCCCGTCCATGGTTTTAAAGATAATAATAATGGTCGCACAAAATCAACACTTATTATTATAAACCCCATCACACATATGATCATAAAACCAATGCCTAAAAGAAATCATTAACTTACATTTCATTTGCCCCCAAACTCTATTTTTGATTTCTGGACCCCAAAAGATAATCATGATTTTAAATTGACCCATTGATGCTATCAAGTAATAATTGCTCTCTAACATCCCTTTTACAATGGGTCTCTTCGATATATTTAACCTCCACCTCTAAATTGACACCTTCATTAGATAAGAGGTCTGCAACCTTATTGCCTTCCCTTAGAGTGTGAGTTATGAGAATACTAACATAGTCATTTAATAACTTTTTAGCACTTTCAACTATATTTGTAATATTCCAAGATATAGAACTAGTACCTTTAAGAGCTTGGATGATGTTGAGGGAGTCCCCTTCCAGCCAATTTTTTAAAATTTGAATTCCTGAGAAAGATGGAGGCTTTTAACCATAGTTTGAGCTTCAGACACATGATTATTTTGGACCCCAAAAGGAGAAGCAATAGCAGTAATACAGACACCTTGAGAATTTCTGATGACTCTTCCACCACCATACTTCCCAGGGTTGCCTTTAGCTACCCCATCAAAATTCACCTTTATCCATTCATGGTTAGGAAATCGCCAAACAATATTATCTCTCCTAGTCTTATTGTCTGATCTACAAACTTTGTGGATTAAGTTCCATTCAGTAAGGATGCCTTTTTCAATTTCATTTATATATGTAAAAAACCATTGTTTACTGTTCTTGTGAGGAATATTTATGTTTTCTTTTATAGCCCTGCAAACTTTTTCAAAGACCACCTGAGAGGTGCACTTAGCTTCCCTAAATATTATGTTATTTCTCTCTTTCCAGATTCCCCAGCAAGTCATGGGGAGGATCAGGGACCAAAGGTTCTTGATAAGAGGAAATTTGGTGGGGAAGGTCCATTGCCAAATAATTTCCTTGAGACTCTTGTGCATGACCCAATCCACTTTCCAATTCACCCAAAACTTACTCCAGATTTCCCAAGTGAAGGAACAATGGAAAAATAGATGATCAACTGATTCTTCCTATTTTTGGCACAGCTCACACCTGTTAAGGAACATAAAACCTCTTCGAACCAAGTTGTCAATAGTAAGGATCCTATTGTGAGTAGCAAGCCAAAGGAACATATTGACTTTAGGAATAAGAATTTTGTTCCAAACTTTGCCCCATATAGGGTTATTGATCTGAGTGAAAGTATTTTTGTAGGCAGAAGCAACTGTAAAGTCACCTCTTGGATTACTCTTCCAGAGGAAAACATCATCATAATCTTCGTTAATAGAAAAGGATAGAAGCTCCCGCTGGAGCAGGGAAAATCTAGCATATACAACATCAATCCTAACCCATTTGTTCTCCTTCCAGTAGTCACACACCATAGACCCAAACCTCCTTTTACATTCCTCAATAAATTGATTGCTGCCTTGATCAAAGAGAGGTTCATTGTTCATCCAAGGATCCTCCCAGAACCTTATTTTGTCACCTTTTCCAAGGACCCATCCAGCTCTAGCTTTGGCCACTTTTATGGATTTGATAATACTATTCCAAATGAAGGACCCAATAGGGATGTCTTTAGAGTTGAGGAGATCCTGGAGAGGCTGTATCTGAATATATTTGTCAAACCAGATCCAGTTCCAATCTTTCTTAATGTCATAAGCTCTCCATATTTGTTTAGCAAGGAGAGCTTTAATACCAAGCCCTCCTTTGCTCTTTGGTTTACACATTGTCCCAAGCAACCAAGGATAGTCTCTTTTTTCTTCAACCCCTAACGAGAGAAATCTCTTCTGGATTCTTTCTAATGCTTCAACAAATTTAGCTAGGATACAAAATAGACTGAGAGCATATACAGGGAGATTTTGGAGAGTAGCTTGAAGAAGCTGCAACTTTCCAGCCTGAGATAAATTGGATCCTTTCTAGCCAGCCAGTTTTTTGTTGAGTTTGTCAATTAACATATTCTAGAAGGAATTTAGGGGAGCTAATCCCAAGGGGAGACCCAAATAAGTGGAGGAGAGCATTTCCACCTTGCAACCAATAATTTTAGCAATTTTCTATTGTCTTATAATAGGAGTGTTCATGAAGTATATAGTCGATTTGTCCCAATTGACTTGCTGGCCAGTTGCCAAAGAATGAGACTTAAGAGAACCTTTAAAGGTAGCAGCCTCCCCAACAGAAGAATATCCCATTAAGATAGTATCATCAACAAATTGTTGGTGAGAACAAAAAACATTAGCAGAGGAAGGTTGAAGACCTTTGATAATTTTATTCACTTTCATTTTTTGGATCAGTCTGCTAATGCTCTCCACCAAGATGGTGAAAAGAATAGGAGATGTGGGATCTCCTTGTCTAAGCCCCCTCAATGATTTAAAGAATTTAGTAGGAGATCCATTAATGAGAATTGAAAACATAGGAGTGGAGATCAACTCTCTGATAATTTTGATTATCTTTTTATCAAATCCAAAAGCCTCCATGATTCTGAAAAGAACTTGCCAATCCACTCTATCATAAGCTTTCACTAGATCCAACTTTATCAGAAATCCTTCTTTATTGGCAGCATTGAGGGAGTGAATATTCTCATGCACAAGAATGATAGAGTCCAAAATCTTCTTGCCAGGAACAAAATCTACATGCTCCTATGAGATGATGAAGGGGAGGATAGCCAAAATTCTAGAAGTCAAAACTTTAGATATGATCTTATAGAAGGAGTTACATAAACTTATTGGCCTAAATTTTCCCATTGAATCCACCCCAGCCACCTTAGGAATTAAGGCAATAAAAGTGGAGTTGATTTCCTTAAGGATTCTTCTTGAACCAAAAAATTCTTTTACCGCATTGACCGTGTCTTTTCCCACAATATGCCAAAATTCCTAGAAGAAAAACATAGGGAAGCCATCAAGTCCCAGAGCCTTATCCCCTTGAAAGGACAAGACAACTTTTTTAATTTCCCCAGCAGAGGGGATAGCAGAAAGGGCCTTATTATGATTAGGATTAATAATCTTGGGGATGATGTCAACCAAATCTTGTTGTTGGGTATAATCAATATGCTTGCTACCGGTGAGGAGTTGAGAAAAGAAACTAATAGCTTCATCCCTAATATAATCCTCCTTAAGAATAATTTTGTCCTCAGCAATTAATTTGGAAATTTTGTTCGCAGTTTTATGTTTCAAAGAGGTCATGTGAAAAAATTTAGTTTTTCTATCCCCAGCCTCAAGCCAAATAGCCCTTGATCTTTGCCTCCAATATATTTCCTCCCTAGAGATGATGTTGTGAAGTTTGACTAATACATCATCTTCCTTAGCTTTGGGATACTTTTTATAGCCATCTTTCTGTATAGAGTTTTGGATCTATTCTAATTCCTCCTTCAACTTTTTCTTTGAGTCAAAAATATCACCAAAGACCTTCTTATTCCATATCTTAATGTTATCTTTGATGTTTCTAAGTTTTTTAGCAACTTTATACATGGTTGTTCCATTCACATCAATATTCCACCAGTTGGCAATGGATTTTTCAAGAGAGGGGTGAGAAATCCACATTTTCTCAAAACTGGAAAGGGAAACTCTATTTACTCTTAATCAACTTGGAAACAAAGGCAATGGGATAATGATTTGAACCAATTATATTAACAATTGATAGGGAAAATCTATGAGAAAGAATCCAATCATTAGTAACAAGCGATCTATCAAGTCTTACCCGAATGAGGTCTTCACCATCCCTGCGATTAGACCAGGTGTAAGAAGCTCCAGTTAGGTCCATATCAATAATAGCATTGACATTGATGAAGTCCATCAAATCAGATCTATTCTCTAGTTGGGCTTGAGTTCCTCTAGATTTATCAGTACCTTACAGAGGAGTGTTGAAATCTCCCATCAACAACCAGCTTTTCTTAGGGAAAGATCTTCTTTTCTACTGGATTTTATCCCAAAATTTGCTCCTAGAAGATTTGGAATTAGGGGCGCAGATATTTGTGACCACCCATTCCTTTCCTTTGTAGATGCTTTTAACTTTCATGGATATAATATTACCATCTTCATCAATCATTTCTCATACAATAGTTTTCTTGTTCCAGAAAATAGCCACCCCACCAGATGCCCCGTTCAAGCTGCTACCACAGACCCCTCCATTTTTAAAGAAGTTTAACTTCTCCACTTTCTCCTTACTCATTTTGGTTTCCTGAACCAGGATAATATCTGGTTTATGCTCTCGAATGAGATTCCATAATATATCCTGTTTATTGAGACCATTTAGGCCTTTGATGCTCCATGATATTACCTTCATTTGGAAACCTAGGGGTAGGATTCCTGTATAGTTCATTGCCTTCCAACAGCTATGTTTTGCTTGATCTCCTAATCCCTATGCCATTTCATGGATTTACATCCCTACGGAGATTTGGAGACAACAATATCAACCTTGGACCTGGTCCTAGTTTTCACCCCATTAGGGCATCCTACCTTCTTGTTTTTCTTTTTTCCATTCCCTATTATTTCTCCCTCATGCTCATCTCTAGACTCATCTTGCATGTTACTCCATAGTTCTCTTTTCTGGGATGATGTGGGCATAGCAACTCCAATATTCTGGAATAGCGCATTTAGATTAACCTTAGGTGATCCAAAATTGTTCTTCCTTCTTCTTCCATATCTTAATGTTATCTTTGATGTTTCTAAGTTTTTTAGCAACTTTATACATGGTTGTTCCATTCACATCAATATTCCACCAGTTGGCAATGGATTTTTCAAGAGAGGGGTGAGAAATCCACATTTTCTCAAAACCGGAAAGGGAAACTCTGTTTACTCTTAATCAACTTGGAAACAAAGGTAATGGGATAATGATTTGAACCAATTATATTAACAATTGACAGGGAAAATCTATGAGAAAGAATCCAATCATTAGTAACAAGTGATCTATCAAGTCTTACCCAAATGAGGTCTTCACCATCCCTGCGATTAGACCAGGTGTAAGAAGCTCCAGTTAGGTCCATAACAATAAGAGCATTGACATTGATGAATTCCATCAAATCAGATCTGTTGTCTAGTTGGGATTGAGTTCCTCCAGATTTATCAGTACCTTGCAGAGGAGTGTTGAAATCTCCCATCAACAACTAGCTTTTCTTAGGGAAAGATCTTCTTTTCTACTGGATTTTATCCCAAAATTTGCTCCTAGCAGATTTGGAATTAGGGGCATAGATATTTGTGACCACCCATTCCTTTCCTTTGTAGATGCTTTTAACTTTCATGGATATAATATTACCATCTTCATCAATCATTTCTCATACAATAGTTTTCTTGTTCCAGAAAATAGCCACCCCACCAGATGCCCTGTTCAAGCTGCTACCACAGACCCCTCCATTTTTAAAGAAGTTTAACTTCTCCACTTTCTCCTTATTCATTTTGGTTTCCTGAACTAGGATAATATCCAATTTATGCTCTCAAATGAGATTCCATAATATATCCTATTTATTGAGACCATTTAGGCCTCTGATGCTCCATGATATTACCTTCATTTGGAAACCTAGGGGTAGGATTCCTATATAGTTTGTTGCCTTCCAACAGCTATGTTTTGCTTGATCTCCTAATCCCTATGCCATTTCATGGTTTTACATCCCTACGGAGATTTGGAGACAACAATATCAACCTTGGACTTGGTCCTAGTTTTCACCCCATTAGGGCATCCTACCTTCTTGTTTTTCTTTTTTCCATTCCCTGTTATTTATCCCTCATGCTCATCTCTAGGCTCATCTTGCATGTTACTCCATAGTTCTCTTTTCTGGGATGATGTGGGCATATCAACTCCAATATTATGGAATAGCGCATTTAGATTAACCTTAGGTGATCCAAAATTGTTCTTCCTTCCAAGTTTAATTACATGTTCTTCAAATTCATTTAGGCACTCTTCATCTCTTTTTGTTGTTGAAGCTTGAGGGGCCTCATGATGCGATTCAGTGACATTCTCAATCTCACCTTCTTCAAGAATCTCTTCACAGATAGCATTCTCTTCCTCTTGATCCTATAGGGCCTCAAAAGTATTGAGTGTTTTGATCTCAAACTCACTGATTTCATTCTTTTTATCTTCCTTCAATGGGGGAGTCTTAAGAGGGTCATTTCTATCTCCTTCTGATAAGTCTAGTATGTTACCAGGAATTCCATTTCTTCCTTCCACTTTACTAACTTCCTTATTATTATTCTTTTCTTTCCAAACCTATTTATGGGGAACCATCACAAGTTTTTTAGGGTTACTAGGGCAAGCCTTGGCCTAGTGACCAGCCTTTTTACAAGAAAAGCACACAAAGGGGAGGGATTCGAACTCTATTGTCTGTTCCCATAAACCAAGTTTGGAACTAATATTAATAGAACTAGGAAGATCCATCTTCTGCGAAATATTGACACAAATGCGCGCATAAACCAGCCTCTTTCTAGTTGCAGTCATTGGATCTATCGCAACAAGCTCCCCAAAGGAGTTTGCAATTCCTAAGAAAACATCCTCAACCCAGAATTCTAGTGGCAAGCCAGGCAATCTTACCCAGATCGGAGCAGATTCAAAGAAAGAGTCATTGAGTTCCATATTAGGAGACCATTTTCTCATAGATGGGGAAGATTTACCAAACATCCAAGGACCACCGCTTAATGCTGCTTCCATATCTTCTGTAATGCCCCGCCAGGAAACCCCAAAGGGTTTAAGTGAAAAAACACTCAAATAGAGTGTAAATATTTTTTTTTTAAAATAATAAATAAGAGCGTTAATGATAAGTTACAACATTAAGATAATTTGGAGTTATCTGAAACTTAGATAGCACAACGGACGGCTAAACGATCCTAAGGAGTTTCCCAACGTGATTACATAACCTAACACCTAACTCAACTTGCGTCAATTGATCCAATTAAACTAGATATCTTAATTACATGTTAATACTTAAGACATGGATATATATTATGTTCGATAAATTTACAACATAGAATTTTAGGAAGCGTTCATTTACTTGAATGGATAGGAGGCCAAGACGAGGTTATTACTCAATGCACCTTAAAATATAATTAACTTAAGAGTCCACCCACTAATGTGCAATGTGACTAATATAACAATGTTCATTCATTTGGGTTTTAAGATAACCACCCACATTTGATATTTTTCTTAAATATTAAAAGTTTGGTTAATAAGATGAGATTCGTTCATTAAGGAATTAAACTTCCATTAAAAGAGTGGGGTTCCATCATTTGAATTCAAGCATAACCAACTAATGAGTCGTAGTTCTTTTATGGAGAATAAAATGTGAGTAGCCATAGAATTCATTCATTGAAGTTGTAATAATGCTAATAGAAGAACTAAATTCATTTAGGTGGAAATGTATTAGGTACACATGAGTTCATTCCTTTAAATAAAATATAGTTAACAAGATGATGTTCATTATTACAGAATTAAAATACAAGTTCATAGTGACGTTCTCCCTTTAGGATTTAGAATATAGCTATCTTATTGCATGTCACTCCTTTTAGTTAAATGAAGTTAATATGAAAAGATACATTTACTAAGATTAAGATGTAAACAAAAATACAAATTCTTCCCATTTTAGTTCAATTTTAGCAATCATAAGGGATTCTTTTATTAGGTTTATAATGATGGATATATAGTTGAGTTCACCCAATTATCAAGTTAATCTGGTAGGGATTATTTGTTAAGATTAAAACATAAATAGCTAAACAAATTCATCCAATATAGTGAAGTATGATTAACATGGTGATACTCATTTAAGAAGATAAAAAGTAAATAACTACATGAAGTTCATCCATTAGATTTCAATCTAGGAAATTATAACATTAATTCTAACTTTGTTTCCCAATTCACATTTGTTCCATTTACATGCTTAATCACAAGTTAATCCAATGATGTACCCTAGCAAGATTCTTTCCACTATTACTACTTTTAATTAACCTTAGCAAAATCCTTTTTCATAATCTTAATTACAATCTTTTATGAACCTAATTACTACATTTATCAAGATGAGTAATTTTATGCACTTAGATTTATTTTCATTAATTTCCCATCGTACACTTTACAAGATAACAACCATACATGATAACTTAAAGCATGAAACAAAGGAAGCTAAAACATCGCATAACACAGATATGATCTCGGAGTTCACCCCTAAAGGGCTACATCTCTGGGTCTGCTCAGCTGCAAGACCCCTTTGGTATTATATCATTAGGATTACATAATTTATAAGTCTTTTACATCTTTGCCACTTAGGCGAACACAACCAATATACAAATGACCACTTGACCCACAAATCCTAATTGATTTCCACGTAGAGGCAGAACCAACTGAGCATACTAAAAAGGAAATACAAGG
This sequence comes from Cryptomeria japonica, assembly GCF_030272615.1. Lineage (NCBI taxonomy): Eukaryota > Viridiplantae > Streptophyta > Pinopsida > Cupressales > Cupressaceae > Cryptomeria > Cryptomeria japonica. The sequence goes on from NC_081408.1 coordinate 447,605,332, forward strand.
TTCATTACCCAACAATACTCTATTTAGAGGCCTAAGACTTAACAGGTGCCCCACTTTCAACAACAGGTTCCAGACAAATACATCAAGGTTTGCCATCACTTTAGCAAAGCAAATACATAACTTAAACTTACAAACTTTCCAATTCGATACATTACCAAACTCCCATCCATTCTTCTAGCATATCAAGGAAGTAATAACAAAATATACGAAGGTAATTTAGATTCATATTTTCATACTCTCCTATACTTTAGTTTTCATTTCTAAAATTTCTGAAAGATCTTAATTAATCAAATCGAAAGACAATTCTTATTTCAAGGAAAAAAAACATCTTATTAAAATATATTTCATAGCGTTAACAATAGGGTTATATTTCAAAGGCTTCAAATAAAGGCATTATTGGATCTCCTTACCAAAGATTACCTTTCCTATTAAAATGAGTACCAAATTTAAACTTTCATTGATCGAAGATCAATAAATTATAATTAATTTACAACTTGAAATGAAGTATGCAATCTCCATTATATATATATATATATATATATATATATATATATATATATATATATATATATATACACTTTAGTAACTAAAATCTAAATTTATATAACCTAGATCTTCTACAAATTCATTATAAACTCTTATTTTTATTTTTTTTCTTTCTCTACAAATACCCCATGGCATTTTCTTTTTTTTTTTTTTATAAACACTAATATTATAATATATATATATATATATATTTTTAAAAATATATATAAAAAAAAAAACATAAAACAATTTCCATATTTTATTCTAGAACCCTACCTGTGGGCCCCACCTCCCATCTCGGGAGTGGGTGGAACCCACACACGGGTCCCTGCGGCCCACAGCGTGGATGCAGATTCCTACGAAACCACATTGTGGTTGCAGGTTCCCTACGGCCCACAGCGTGGACGCAGGTCCCTGCGAGCCACACTGTGGACGCAGGTCCCTGCGAGCCACACTGTGGTCGCAGGTCTCCCTGCGGCCCACAGTGCGGAAGCAGGGTTCCCTGCGGCCCACGTTGTGGACGTAGGTCCCTGCGGCCCACATTGTGGTCGCAGGTAGACTGCGAGCTACGGCAGTGCCACGGGGAAGGGGACGGGTTGAGCTTCGGCTCCCCCCCCCCGAAACCCTAAATTTTACCCTTTTTTTTTTGTTTAATTATTTTTTTGTATATAAATTTTTTTTTAATACAGTCTAGCCCGACTCAAGCAGATTTTTCTTTTAAAATCACATAATAAAATAGCTAAAATGACATAAAACCCCCATTGACCATTTATCATAGACCCATTCATTTTCCAAATTTTACCAAAAACTTCATTATGGGAAAAATATTTCCTCATCAAGTTTAAAACCACAAAATCTATTAAGAAACAAAAATTTGATTCAAGAACAACCAAGCTTAAAAGAAAATTGAAACTAAACCTCAAAAACATTCATGGGTAATACCATTTTTTTGATTCAACAAATAAATAAAGGGTAGATTTGAATCCTACCTCATAACGCATTCCGGGCAAGAATTTTGATGAAGAGCTCCACCTGCAACTCCAAGCAAATCTCCCATTTTTTTCCAAAATTTCCCATCTCCTTTTTTTTTTCCCCAAAAAGCTCTCAAGAAAAGAACCCCCAAAAACATTTCAAAACTAGGTTAAATGAGAAACCCTATTTTTGACCTAATTTTCAATTTCGAATTTAGGCATTTATTTATTTTTTTAAATAAAAGAAAATCCAAAATGGAAATCATTCTTTCCACTATTCAATACATCTTAATTTCTTTTCTAATTAAAATTAAAATGTTTCTATTTCTTGTTTAATTCTAATTTTAATTTCTCAATACTAATTTAGGCCTATATTATATTTCGAAACTATTGACCAGGGTAAAGCGTTTTTGATTAATTTAAATTTCCAAAAAAATCAATCTTTTATACTAAATCTTCAATACTTCTTTTTTATACTAATTATTCAATACTTCTTCCAAAATGTGAATGTGAATTAATTTATTTCCATTTCCCACATGACTTTAAATCTTTCCTTTCTAAAACGCATAACTCATTAAATTCGTTACTATTAAAATTAACTATTAAATTAACTCGCTACAACATAATAAAGTGACCTTTTTAATAAATGACTACTCTCATGAAAGAAATCTATTTACTCTAATTTTCTCAACTAATAATGCGTAAATGAACACATTAATTCAAGTTAACTACTTTAAGCTTGCTACAATTATAATTAAAGTGATCTCTTTAAATTAACGATTAATCATATAAAAGAAGCTACCTATTTAAATTTCTAAATTACTAATGTGTACATCTACTCATTAAATTGAATTTAATACTTAGGATAACAAACTCCACTTACCCTATGCAAGGCACGCAAACTGAGGAAGTCCACCAAATCACACGACATGCAACCCAACGAAAAGAAAGCCCCACGAACCACACATGCGATGCTCACCTGACCATGGCTAAGGCAAGACAAGAGTTTTATGACCACCAAATCCGAATTCTAAGGATGAAGGAGGCATACTCAACCTTGCAAATCCCAAAGGAGATGAACCTCGCCCTAAGCGGTGTTGTACCTGCAATCTCCTGCACCCATGAATCATGCAAGAATACAAATACATATACATATTCCATGAAGGCGTTAGCTCAAGATTTATTACAAGAGTTAGGAAACAATTACATTTACACAAGAATCGATGCAAGAGCACAATAATAAGTATGCACAATTATTTATATTATCTAAACTACACATTGCATCACGGTTAACCTACCATTCAAGAATGCCACATAGGAAGTCAATCAAGGTCAAATGGGTTTTACAAGTCTGACTAGGGTAGGGACATTACATCTTCCCCACAAGAGAAGGAAAAAATGAAAAAACCTCTAGATAGGGTGGAAATATCAACCTGACCTTTCATCCTCCATTTTCTCTTAACAAAAGACCTAACATCCTCAATATTGGGTCGTGGTCCAACAAACTTCCCCACTAGAGAGAAAGCCATTAAAGAAATGCTATGATCGATAACCAAATCTAGAACCACAATAGCAAGTTTACTCATTTTTCTATCAGAGATGTCTTCCACAAAGGGAAAAGACGATTTTCTAGTCAGTTTTCCAGTTGGTTTATTTGCAAAAAGACTACTCCAAGGTTTGAGGGCTTTCACCTTCGTGGTCTTTTCTGAGTCAATTTTCACAGCCTCGGGACCCAATTTTGGAGAATCTATCATCTTTTTGCGATCAGGAGGAGGGTCTCGTTGCCGTGGGTCCCCATTCAGCCTCCCATCCTCATCATCCATCACTTGTCCTTGAGCTATAGAGGTAGTATAACTAGAGGACCTAGCCTCATTGTTCCCTCCATTTCCAGGATTCAAATTTCCCCCCTCTGCTTGTGCTCTTCCCTCCATTTCCTTATCAAAAGGGAATATGTTATAGTAGCTTCAAGAGTGTATTTATGTATTCCATGAAAGATTGTTTTATTTGCTTCTTTAAACCAGTTTGATTGAGGACCTATTTTAGCAATGCTCCATTGAACTTGCTTTTGGATATATGTAGTTTCCTTATTATGTTTAGAAAGTACGAATGAAAATCTTGTTTGATGTGTATGCATAAATGTGTATTATTTCGTTGATAGCTCCTCACTTATCTTCTTAACATACCTTGAATTTTCAATGATAGGTTGCAGATTTTTGATATGTTTTGTTTGAACTAAGAATAGTGAGTGTTCTCAAGAGGTCTTGCATTATCGATAATATTACCTATTTTGATATCTATTGTTTGGAAAACTAGAACATTCTATGCAACCATAATAATTGGAAATGTCATGTTAGGTTGTTTGGCACCCTCCTAAAATGGTAGCAAAATGAAAACCGTGCAATTAAAATGATAGACATGGTGATAAATTTTATAATCTAGTGTGACCTTGTTGATCTTGTGTCTTTGTAGGAAATAGTTTGATTATCAAACTCTCTTTCCCTTCTCTTTGCCTAAATCATAAGATTTTTAGAAATGCTACTAAGAATGCATTGATTTAAAAAGAATTTTTATAATGCATATGAAATTGTATGTTTTCTTTTGGGCTACTTATGGAAAGATGAAAGTCTTAAGCTTCAAAAAGAAAATTGCATAGTTAGTAATGTGAATACGAATTCTTAGTGGAATTAGAGAAAGATATAGGAATGATGTTATTTCCTTATGTAATGGTGAATTGTTAATAATTTCAGTACTCATATCTAGAGTAAACTTTATTCAGTTATTCATGTGGAAAGCATAGTTAAAACCTTCCTTGAGAAGATGATAGCATACTGAAAAGTACTCCCCGTATATGTGACTAAACCAGTAATGGTGTTATTCCTTGTGTATTGTAAGAAACCCATGCTTGCTATGTGTACCCATGGGATGGTGAAGTAATCAACCATGGAGGATATGTTTACTTATGAGTATGGGAAACCATACTATTTATGTGATGTTGCTTATATGTTTCCTTACTGAGTGCCAACCCATGGGTTGTGTTGAGCACTATATTTGAAAATAAAAATATATAAAAAAAATGTATGTTTCCATAAGCATGAAGACTAATGGATATTTCGACTAGCAAACTGTATCGAGCACTGCAAAGGAAGTTTCATCGAAAGAGTGTTTTCATCGACACAAGCACTAAGCAAAGGTATTTCGGCAAAAGGTTACCTTCGATGAACATAGAAAACCACTCATCGATACTCTAAGTTTCATCAAAAAAGTGAAAACAAAAGGCGAAAAGGCAAAAAGGTGATTTTGAAGGAATATCATTACCGAAGAAACTCAAAAGGCATTCATCGAAATACAAGTTTTCATCGATGAACATGACGTCGAGCAAAGGCAAAATTGTTTCATCGATAAAGAGATATTGATGAAAAAGGGATATCGATGAACATACATAGGCCTTCACCGAAGAAAGAAACTCACCGAAAAGAATGATTTCGATGGAAATTACATGTGACTTATCGAAAAAAGGGGGCTATCGATGAAAGAGTGATTTCGATGAGTCTTAAAAGCGGCTTCTCGACATAAGCTTTTCACCAAAACAATTGTATCGAAGAAAATGAGCTTTCGATGGAAGATTTAAACACTTGACCGAAGTCAAGGGTTTCATCGATAACTTGAAATATGAGCACTTTTGAGCGAACTGTACTTCCCACGAAAGAGTTAAAGGCCCAATTGAAGAGTGTCACATCTGCAATTAAGTTTAAACACTTGAGTAGCCGTTGTAGATGCAGAACATTAAATGTGCACAAGTTGCCCATACGATTATAGTTGAACTGAGTGAATTTTCGTAAGAACCAGATCAATGCTAAAAGATTGAAAACTACGAAGAACTTGCGGAGATTTGCGAACGATAACTAGAAGAATTGAGCATTCCACCAAGTAAGTGTTGTCTCTCTTATTTACTGTGATTATGGAACCTTCGTCTTCTTCTTCTAAAAAGAGTAGGAAAGGAAAAGAGCTGAACCCTGAAGAGAAGCCCAAGAGACAGAAGAAAGAAGGGAGAGCTCTGACTCAGGATTTGTTAGACCAGTGTCCATCGTCTAGTGTAAGGTCCAAGAAGATTAAAAGTGAAGAAGAAGGATTAGAGGACAGATTTGAAAATTTAGGAGACATTTGGACTGAAATAAGGGGGCATGAGTTATTTTTGTTTGGTTACAAAAGAAGGGATGCACCTGAACCCATAAGAAATCTATGGAAGAAGAACTTAGGCAAATTAGTAGTCCCAAATGTGTTTGTAGATGTAGAATTAATGAAAGCTCTGGTAGATTGCTACAACCCAAGAACCAAAACCATATGTGATTACAGAGGGAATACATTAGTAGTAATTAACAAACAGACTATTGATATGGTTTTTGATTTGGACTGGGAAGTAGAGGATAGTATCGATATGAAGAAACTTTCACAAGAATTCTTTAGTTTGGAAAATATCTACAGGACTTGGAGACTACCTGTTCACAGGCCAAAAGTGGGTGGGTCATTTGTTCAGTTTGGCAAAGATGACAAGGTGCCATTTGATGTCAACCACTTCCATCCATATTTCAAGTATACATATTATGCTGCAGCCCAAGTACTAGGCCTAGAGGCTCATCCACTCATGGATATTGGGGTTATGGTTCTGTGTGCCGACTTGCAATCAAAAGACCCTAGGTCATTTGATTTTGCCACTTATGTTGCAGATGCCTTGAATCATGGGCTAGAGAAATTGAAAGGAGACCTTGTGAATGTTCATTTTTCATTATACTCCATGTTAATGCATATCCTTCTTTATTGTGGACAAGAAATTAACTTCTGGCCAGATGAGTTCAGCATTAGATCTTATGATAAGAATGGTCTGAAGAAGCCGGTTCAGTTATGGGTATCAGCATGGGACCAAAGGTTCATGAATAACCAATATTGGCATTTTCAAGAATACTTTGTGAAACCTCTCAGTGCAGCTTTTGGGCAACACAAGGATTACACTTTGTCTCCTGAAATCAAGAGATTTCTCAGACCAAAGGACTTCTCTCCAGAGTCACAGATTGAACATAATTGGGGTGATTGGTATTGCCATGATAATCACACAGAAATAAGGGTATTTGGATATGAAGGGCAACCCCATATGCTTCCAATTACGGTACCAAACAGAGTGGCTAGCTTGGAGATTATAAGGCAATTGTCTATTGCCAGTGCTAAACACTTAACTGATTTCGGTAAACAATCTATTGTTCCAGGTTTATTAGTTTTTTCTGATTTCATTGTCAAAAGTTCAAAAAGTTATCACTTACTTCAGAATAAATTAGACTATTATGGTATGACTCTGGGTGAGCCTAGGGAGAATTTTGATCCTGAAGGATATATAAGAGCCGCCAGAGCCTCACAGAAACTCAAAGCTGGAATACATGTGGCCAAAATGCCAGATGACCTAATCAAGAACCTTGAACGAGAGGAGGCCAAAGCTTTAAAAGGAAAGAGTGAGTTAGTTTGGGAGGCCTACAAATGGAAAAGGGCAAGGGGAATGATAGATGGAGACCTAATTGGAAATCTCCAAGATCCTCTGGAAGTAGCTAAAAGGATACTTCAACATGAAGCAGAAATTATGCACAGAGTGCCTTCACAATTCCTTCATTTTATTAATACTGAGAAGGACAGTCAGCCCCTAGCTCACATGTCACCAAAGTCGACTGCCAGTAGTATCCCACCTGATTCTCCTAGGGAAGATTATCCCCCTAGTTTTGAAGCAGAAATGAATATGGACACTGGTGAGATTAACATCAAGGATGTTGTTGATATCAGAATGACTGAGCATGAAGACTTCGTTGCTGATGATGGATTTGCCTCTTCTAGGGAGTTCCTCTCATTTTTGTACCAATACAAAGGAGCTCATGTAAAATGAAGCATGGCTGGAAGACCAGAGGAGGAATAGATGAAGAGATTATAGGATGAAATTGATGTCCTCATGAAAGACATGACTCCTAAGAAAGGGAGGAAACTATTAAAAGAGGCTGGTGTAATCATCTTCTCCGGTTGGGATATTAACTCAGCACTCTTATTTGATGGTTTCCTGAAGAGACAAGATTTGAATCAACAGGTGTTGCCCCAGGAGGTAGATAAATTATTCCTAGGCTCTGGATATGATCCAGACAAGAAAGCTCTCCTACAGTGGGCACTATATCCAAAGGGGAAGAGGCCTATCATTGTAGACATTGAAGAAACCTTTGGACACCTCATGGTTCATCAGGTTGGGAAAACTGATCCTAGGGTCACTGCAAAGCTCAACTTGGATGTTGCAAGATTGAACCTGGACCAGACAGAGTTTTTGATCAGAGAGAACGTCACATATAAGGGACTGTATGAAAAATCTAAGGAGGAAAATCAGAAGCTGTAGGAAAAAGTATTGCAACTAGAGACGGGGACTCCTATCAGCGAATACACCTCATACCCCGCGGGACGCAGCTTGGACGATGTCTCCAATGCTCTATACTGGAAGTATCAAGCAGAAAAGGCCAATAAATGCGCAGACAATATCCAACAAAAGATGGACAAATTGGTCAATGACATCATAGGACATCGGTTTAACACCATGCTCTTACAGGTCGAACCATATTGGATAGTATACAACGGAACGATAAAAGCGCTAACAGAGCATGAAAGGTTAAGAGCACGATTGCAGGAAGTACTAAACAATGTCGATACCATGACACCAGAGGAAAAGGCTGAGGGGAATGCGTATATGGAAAATCATGTCAAACTTGAAGATACGCTGAGAAGAGACTTAAAAGAATTAGATGATGAAAAACCTGTTGGAATGCCCTCCGTCTACAAAGAAGGAGAAGTGATATCTTTGGAGGATTTGCGAAAAGAGCTTACCAGCGTCAAGGATTGGACCTTATCAGAGATAGATCGGAGTAAAGATATGGCCCCTACTATCAACCAGATAATATTCAAATATTTGTCGCTGGGAGATGAATTGAAAAAACAAACTCCTCGAATCAAAACCTTCAGAGACGACGACTATATTCATCATCTAGGACTTCTAAATCTCTTTTTGCTTAAGTTCAGAAACACTCAAGTTAACGACTAGTATTTTGAAAAGTCGTGTCTCTTCGTGAAAAGCCTTCATCCTCATATATATATGAGAATGATTTTTGTAATGTAAGGGGAGAGATAGATTAGATAAGAAGAAAATGGCGATGTATGACAGCCTGTAAGTTTTACAAATTTCGATGGAATACATGCTATGAACTATTGCTTTTCTTTGCGTATGTGTTGTGGATTATTTCACTTTGTCTTGGCAATCGTCTGTGATATTATCTAAAGTGATAAGGTTATTCATATTCTTGAAATCAAATCTGTGCTTCATGTTATAACGTTGAAACAAAAGTTTTGCTTGTGAATTGTAATTGTTCCTTGCAGTACTTCATTGATTGGTCCCTTAAAGGTAGGGTTAAAATTCATTCAATCAACACATGATATAAGCATTCAAATTGATCTCAAAAGAAATAATAACCGACAGGTCTACAAAAGGGTGGATTAAAAAACTGTCTCACAGGCTCGCATAATAAGTCCTGAAGAAAGTGCAATGACTCTGTAGCCCAAACAGCAAAGAAGGCACTGGTCAAAACAGATTACACTCATCATTATATTTTTATTTTAAAAAGCAAACAGAAGTAGTTAGGAAACATAGATCGAATAGCTTCTACAACAACAATCTTGAACTCATCTGCTATATCTCCATCCAAGGAACTCATGCCATTTCAAAGATTAGGAAATATCATATTAGGATAATACATTTTCTATAAAAAGCACTGGTTATCGGAGACATTCAGTGAATAGGTATACCCACCTAGGTCCTGCAGAGCCTAAAGTGAGAGAGTTAGCAACCAAACAGGTTCACTCTACATGTTGGCCAAGTCAATTGGAGGGTTTGATCATAGGAGTTAGCATTTCCTTAGAACCTATCCAATATGTTGATTTGAGACCCAACAGGTTGTTGATAAGTCAGTATGTGAAGGGGTAGTATTAGAAGTCACCATTCCTTGAATAGTATCGAATGACGTACGAGTAATATCGACGTGAAGTGACTTTAGCTTCTCTATTTCAAGGAAAAATATAGTTATATAATGAAATTGTATTATAGGTGTACTCAATACTTTCCCTTATGATGAACTAATTCATATGGTTCATGTGTGCCAGCCTATTCCTATCCTTTATTTGAGCAGATTGATTATAGTTCTTGAGCAGAATGATGGTTTTATTGGAGGATATTTTGCCTTGTCTTCATGAAAGGTATGTTATTTTTCACATGAGCTGCCAATTGTCCAACATTGATGGACATGTGGGTGGACCTTAGCCATGTATACCTCTAGCTTATGATGAGTATCCTGAGAGGTATGTCGCTATGTAGGGTGTGACCTACGCGTGCCCTTTTCCTTGAGGTACACTACCATGTGGGATATGTCCATTGCGTGCCTTTTTCGCTTGGAGTATTGCCATGTCGTACTAAGACACGATGTGAGATGTAGTATACATTTCCATGCGGCCTAACGACTGGTTTAGGGTAGAGCCATGCCACGTGATGACGTGATGTGGGGTGATGTCGAGGTGCACAGTGTCATGCCATGTGGATGTGTGACTAGGCCACACCACATGATGAGCTACTGCGATAGCTAGACAATTGTTCCTTCCTTCCTCATTGGTTGCTAGATGCTAGTCAGATAGTGATGTTATGTGCACTTATGATAATTTTTTATTTATTTATTTATTTCCTTGTGGGCCAGCAATTCATTTTATTTTGACCTTGAAGGTTTAGCCATGATCTTGCGATCTTTTTCTTACTTGATTTGATGTTGCGATTCCAGAATTATTTTCTTACCTTACTGTTGGAATTGATGATTACTATCTTTATTCTTCTGTACTTTGGTGGCTAAATTGGTTTATCCTTGTTGTTTTCGTATGTTGGTCTTGTGTTAAAATATGAATTCCTCTCCAAGAACGTAGGAGATGGTCTTGGTTGAGTGTCTATGAGGAAGTAGACATAGGGAACCTTGAGGATGGGGGTATGTGAGGCTGTGAGATATCTAGGATCTACTACATACCTATGAGTGGTGACTATCTCTTGGAGGCTAAACACCTTACGCAACAAGGGATGTTCATGAGGGTCTTGCATGGAAGGTAGCACCACTATGGTGTGCCCTAGCACCATCAAGCCCTTGAGTGAGATGTTGGATATTTATGATCATGTTATTTGATTGGAGATCAGGCATAGAGATGTTGATCGTGCATGTTATCTTTGACCGAGCATTAGACATGCTCACATATGGCCTTTTGTGTTGTGCATTCTAGTTATGTGGATGGTTATTATGTGTAATCATGGACTAAATGGTGTTAACTCGTCACTATGTTATAAGACATAGTCATTGGAAAGGTTCTTTTATGCTTGGAATGTGTCAACAATTGAGTGATTTACGTTGCGCTTATTTATTGAAAGTTAACTTGGTTATAGAAATTGATGTTTGAAGCTAGTTCTATGCGATAAAGTTTTGTAAAAAGATGTAATGGTAAAAGAAATTGATCATGATGGCATGTTTTCTTGTCATGTTTGATAGATGAGTATGGTAATTGTTGCATATCTCCTTCAATGCTTTAATTTGGTGTAATGAAAGGAAGAAAAATTTTGTATCTCTACTATGATTATTGATAAATCCCTAGAATGTTATAAGAAATGTAGGGATTTAGATGTATCTTGTCAATGGATAATAACATTTGTAGAGGATTCAACAATAATATTTCAATTGTTTGTGAAAAGATTCATATATGCAAATTGATAATTGTTAATTGAGTTTTAGGGCTAATACATGTTGCATGAGTTTTGTTTAGCCTTACAATTTTTAGGAGTAAGTCGGGGCCTAGGGGGGAGAATGTAGTGCCCCTACCCTAGTCAACTTTGTAAACCTAGTTTGACCTTGGTTGACTTTTTATGTGGCATTCCTGAATGGTTGATTTACCATGATGTAATGTTGTAGTTAGATATTATGATTATTGTGTGTACTCGTTAATGTACTTTCAAATCGATTCTTATGTAAGTTTAATTGTTTCCCTGATTCTTGTTATTGATCTCGAGCTAACAACTTCATTACATATATATATACATATATATATGTATATATATGTATATATATACATGTATATGTATATGTATATATATACATATACATGTATATATGTATACATATACATATATACATGTATATATATATATACATGTATATATATATATAGATATATATATATATATATGTATGTATGCTTGTGTGACTCTTGGTTGTAGGAGATTGCAAGTACAGTACCGCCTAGGTGCGAGGTTCATCTTCATCGAGATTCGTAGGTTTCAGTATACCTCTTTTGTCCTTAGAATTTGGGTTAGGTGGTTGTAAAACCCTCATTTTACCCTAGTCATGCTCAAGTGAGCGTCACCTATGGTCCATCAGTTTCCCTTTTCATTTGGGTTTGCGGGTCATGTATTTGGTTGGCTTTCTTGGGTTGCATGCCTTGCGTGTGGTAAAAATTGAGTATTTTATCCTAAGTATTTAATTTCATTTAATGTGTTCATTTACGCATTAGTAATTGAGGAATTAAAATAAATAGGTTTCTTTTATGTGATTAATCATTAATTAAAAAGATCGCTCTATTTATGTTTGTAGCAAGTTTAAGTATTTAATTCGATTTAAGGTGTTCATTTACGCATTAGTAATTAAGGAATTAAAATAAATAGGTTCTTTTATGTGATTAATCATTAATTAAAAAAATCGCTCTATTTATGTGGTAGCAAGTTTAATTTAATGGTTAATTTAAAATCATGAATTTATTTAGTTTATGCATTTTGAAAAGGGAAGATTTAAAGTTATTTGAAATAGAAATAATTTAATCCCTTTTTTCTTTTTGAAATAGAAAGGTTAAGTTTAATTATTTAAGAAAATCAATTTTTATTAGAAAAGCAAGTTTAATTTATATATATATTTGATATAGTGTGAAAGATTGATTTTGGGAATTTAATTTAATTAAAATATTTTACCCTCATCAATATTGCGAAATATAAATGTTAGCTTTGTTAATATTGAGAAAATTAAAATTAAATGAGAGAGAAGCATTTTATTTTTAATTAGAAAAGCAAGTTAGATTATTTGAATAGTTGAAAATAATGATTTTTTTTCATTTTTTATTTAAAAAGTGTTTAAATTCAAAATTAGGAGATTAGGTCAAATTTTATTCCATTTAACCTAGGTTGGAAAATATTTTTGGGGTTGTTGATTTTTTTTTGGGAAAAATATTTTTTGGATGGAGAAAATTGGGGATTTTGGGAAGGAAGGATTTCTATAGCTGCGGGTTGGGCTCTTCTTCAAAATCTTGCTAGGAATGCTAAAAGAGGTAGGATTCTTATTTACCTTTTTATTTCGTTGTTAAATCAAAAAATTGTGTTTGGTTGTTCTTCATGAAATTTTGGTTTAAAAATCCATGAATATTCTTAGATTTGAGTTTTAGCTTTGGAAAAATCTTCAAAATGGTGTTTTCAGACATTCTGGAAAACATTACAAAGACTGTGCACAAAAGAAATTGGGGGTTTTTAGTTATTTTTATTTTATGGGTTTGCTGATTTAGTTTTAAAATCAATTTTGGTATTCTTGTTCATTTTGGAGAAAAAAAAAAAAAAATAACAGTATAGAATCTACGAATCAAAGAAAATGGGGGTGTATGTCTTTGAAATTCATTTTATTTTTTTTGTCAACTAAAATTTAAATCAAAATTTAAAAAAATAATATAAAAAAATAGAAATTTTGGGGTTTTTGAGGGGGGGAGCCGAAGCTCAACCCTCACCCCTCTCTTTTCCGCCTCCTGCGGAGCCCTTGCATCCAACATGTGGAGGCAGAGGGACTGCATCCACAAGAGTGGCCGCAAAGACCCTGCTCCACAAGGTGGAGGCCGAAGGGTCTGCGACCCCCACGGTGGTCGCAGAGACCCCAGCTCCACTCTGTGGAGGTCGAGAGTCTACGTCCACCGTGGTGGCCGCTTGCTCGATGGCTAGGGCATAACCGCCCCACTCTCGTGGATGGGAGGTGGGCCCATGGCTGCCCTAGGGTTGTCGCCCTTCATTTTATTTTTTAATTAATTTTTTTTTAGTTTAAAAAAAATAATAATAAAATATAAAAATATAAAATATATTAAATTTTAAATTAATACATTTTATTATTATTAAACTTTAATTAATATATTAATTATTAATTATTGATTAATGTATATTTTAAATATATGTTAATTTAGATAATTTATACATTAATATATATTATTAATTATATATTAATTGTTGGTCCCTTTATAACATATATTTTCAATGAATTACAATATTGTTTAGTCGTTAATTTTATTAAGTTAGGTATATATATATATATATATATATATATATGCTATTTAATACTTTTAGATGGTGTATTTGTTTTAAATATATGCAAGGGAATTTTATTTCATTGGGAAATGTTTACCCATATCGATATTTCCTTTTTATGTATATTTCCATTTTTGGAAAGGGTAAATTTGTGTTGCTAGAGAGGGGACTAGATTATTGTTCCAAACCAGTATGTCAATGATGTTTATCTAAGGATTAAATAACATATTTAGCCAATTAATGCTTTACATTCATGTGAACTTGGTTGAAAAATTCGTAATGATGTACTTATGTTATATCTTGATGCATATGAACGTAGTGAGCTAGAAAAACAAGAATGACCTGTACCTGGATGAGGTAGATAACTGAAAACAACTTAGATCATTTAGAAAACTTGATCGACTTTTAGTGTTTAAATTAATATGGGAAAAGATTTCCTCTATTGGTTAATGCCTATGCAAGTTTAATTTCTACACTCGCTTTTGCTTAAGTAATGGCAAGACTTGATATGTTTTTTTTGGACCCTGTCGTTTGGTTGATTTGGGGTACCTATTTATATCAACGGTCTCTAGTTCGGTTGTTTCCTTGTGATGATGTTATAATTGGTCTTGTCCTTTAATGTGGGAGTAGTGTGTTGATTTGCGGTTGACCATAGTTGGTCAGGTCTCTAGTTAGAGTACCGTCAGGCAGTGGACCTTTGAATTTTCTTTTAATATGTCCAATTGGATCCGTTTCTATGTAGGGATCATCTATGTATTTATTGACCAATGTGGTCGTTTGTATATTGGTTATGTTCGCTTTGATGGCAGGATTGTAAATAATGTGAACCTTATGTATCCTTAACTTATTTAAATGATCAGAGGGGTCTTGCAGTTGAGCAAACCCAGAGATGTAGCCCTTCAGGGGTGAACTCTGATATCAATTTGGTGTTATGCGATGCTTTTGTTCTTATTTTTCATGTTCTAGTGTTAGAATGTATGGATGGCTTTTTGATAGAATGTGTAAGTGGATTAGGTGAGATTCATCATAAATGCATGTATGCAGTCGTCTCTTAAATGCAATAAATTGGATCATGAAAGAATGCATTTTATTATCATTAATGAAAATAAGTATGCTTGGAAAGATCTCACTAGTTATGATGAAATTATAGTGCATTTTGGAATCAAGATGTATGACATGTGTTTAATGTAAATTGAACGTAATGAATGGATAACGATTATTTGGATGAACTCGTCATGTTACCTAAATTGTAATTCTAATGGGTGAACTTCATTTTGTGATCTACATTTTAACCTTAATAAATGAACTTCATCTTATTAGCTATATTTTAACTATAATGGATGAACTCATTTTGTTATTTACATTTGAACCTTAATAAATCAACTTCATCTTATTAGCTATAGTTTAACTATAATGGATGAACTCATTTGGTTATTTACATCTTAACCTTAATAAATGAACTTCATCTTATTAGCTATATTTTAACTATAATGGATGAACTCATTAGGTTATTTACCTTTTAACCTTAATAAATGAACTTCATCATATTAGCTATATTTTAACTATACCGGATGAACTCATTAGGTTATTTACCTTTTAACCTTAATAAATGAACTTCATCTTATTAGCTATATTTTAACTATAATGGACGAACTCATTAGGTTATTTACCTTTTAAGCTTAATAAATGAACCTCATCATATTAGCTATATTTTAACTAAATTGGATGAACTCATCAAGTTATCTATATTTTAACCCTAATGGACGAACTTCATTATGTTATTTACATTTTAACCTTAATATGTGAACTTCGTCTTATTAGCTATATTTTAACTATAATGGATGAACTCGTCATGTTATCTAATTTTAACTCTAATGGATAAACTTCATTAAGTTACTTATATTTTACTTCTAATGGATGAAGCTCCACATGTTATCTATGTTTTAACTTTAATGGGTAAATTTCCTCATGTTAGCCTCATCTTCAACCTTAATAGATGAACGCGTCCTATTTTCTAAATAATTTTAATTTACTGAATAAATTATATCCATGTTTTAAGTAATAACATGTAATTAAGATACCCTACTTAATTAGATCAAATGTCATGAGTTGAGTTAGGTGTTAAGTTACGTAATCACATTGGGAAACTCCTTAGGTTGTTTAGTCTTCCGCTGTGTCATTGAAGCTTTAGATAACTCAATGTATTAATGTTGCGTCTTATTTAAAATAAAAAATAAAAAAATTGCACTCCATTGTGTGTTTTAGCTTTATCCCTTTAGGGTTTCCTGGTGGGGCATTACACGACCTATTTACACATTTCATTTTTTCTGCATTGGTAAATGTAATCTTTTGTGGCCGACCCGGATATATTTCAGAGGGTATATACAGGGTATTATGTAATCATTGGTAGGGAAATAGATATCAAAATAAGGATTTAGATTCAAGATTAGAGATTTGGTTGACTCTGAGAGTTTCAGATGGATTGTATCTGGCATGTTGTAGTGTCCACCCTTGATTTGACCTATTTTGACTAGAGTTGACTTTCATATTATGCTTGATAGGCTTATCTAGACTAAATTTGATGATTTGGATGATGATTACTCATGTGCTTCAGTTACTTATTATTGATGTTAGACACTATTGGACATATGCTATTTTGATGATCTATATGGATTTTGGTACTATCATGATTGATCATGTGATTTGATGATGTATGTATTCGATGGATTTTATATGCTCACTATGTGGTGGATTATTGATAGATTAGATTTATCATGGTTTTGATGATGATTATGATTACCCTAACACTACTTCATGATTATATTTGATGAGATGTTTATGAGATGTGTTTGACTATTGTTTGATTGTCTTCATGATAGAGATGATTCCACATCACTCATTGCGAGGGAGATGTGTCATCACGATTCTCTATCACTTGCTTGTTCTATATATGTATATGTATATGTTGTATTGTCATTTTGTGGTTGTAGTATTTTGCAAGTACCAGACATTGACTCCACTTGGCTTCACAGGTCTAAGCGTGTCTTTAGTTCCATTGGCTTAGTGGTTTGGAGATGGCATGAGTTCCCCTCACATACTCTAGGTCTAAGTTGTTCACCATGAGTAGTCAGCGTCTTGGAATAATTCACCATGTCAGTTAGTAAGCTTGGTCTTCTTGGTGTTGTGAGTTCGGTTTATGTCAGTTGATTTAATTGATTATGTTAAAGTAATTATGTGGCTCTTGATGTATGGTTTTATATTTAGTAATGTTTACTTTAATGTATTTAATTTATATTTTTTGAATATTTAATTATTTGATATTTATATTTATTTGATAATTAATGTTTATTTAATATTTGGTAAGCTTTATCGTTGTTTAATATCTATTTTATATTTGTGATCTAATCTTTAATGGTATTTGATTATTTGATTATTTATTTGATTTTCTATGGTTTAGTATTTATTTGATATCTTATATTTATATGATTCTTAATTCAATTTTATTAGCTTTTGGTTTATTTAATGATAATCCCCATTTGGATTATTTATTTATAGCTTATGTTTATTTAATAGTTTAACTTTTATTTCCCAAGTGGGGTGTATGAACACATTAAATTAAAATAATAATAAAATATTCCCACTTTGCTGGATAAGTATATTTTATATTTACTATACCTACCCTTTACTCTCGTTGGCTAAATTCAAAATGGGAGAATAAATTATAATATATGTCTAGTTGGTAAAATATATTCCAAAATGGAATATTTTGATTGGCCAAGATTGAGGCTGGGGTTTTTGGTTATTATTGCTTTTTATTTTCATTCTCGTGATGTTTTTGGGTTGGCTATTCTCTGGAAATTTTTCCAGCAAGCATTCTTCCTTGGTTCTGGACTTATTTTACTCTTGGTTTTGGCTGGAGCTTGGTTGGATTTTGGTTTGGCTTTGTGGGAGCTCTTCTTCAGCTTCATTCCATCACTCCAGGTTGTAGGTTGGAGTTCTTTTACTCATGTATTTTGATTTTTATGGTTTCTTCATGTATGCATTGTGCCTACAAGTGTATTGAGCTTGGGTTGAAATATTATGATATTCTATAGTTTTAATAATGTTTGGAGATTAATATTTGGGGAAGAAACCTTATACTATTTGGGATTTTATGTAGTTGCTGGGAATAATTTTATGGCTGTCTAGGAATGCCATTTCACAACTCTGTCAAGTTTCTGTATAAGCTTGGGTTGTTGAATCTCTTATTTTGTATGGGAGTTTGAATGGATATTTTTCCCCTTTGTGAGTCTTTTAGTTTAAAAGTGTTTGGATTTGGTTTCATTGGGGTTTTTGTAAATTTGAAGTGGTTTCATATGCTTATTGTCATGAAGAAATTTTGGTTGAATCTTGATTTATAGTTTGAATTTATTTACCTTGTTTATACCTATGTATTCCTTGTTTCTGGGTGTCTCTATTCATGTGTTTTTCGGGCCCCTTTGTTTAAGTTTGGAATTTATTTTTCTGTCGTAAGTTTTCTCAGATTTCCGTATGAAATATGTAAATGTGTTGTTTAATATATGTAAAAGCATTGTTTTGTATTGTGTTTGCGTTGTTCTGCATAGCATAAGCATTGTCTCGAAAGGCGTAAGCATGAATTTGGGAATGCATGAGCTATCTTAGGAGATGTATGCACAATTCTAGAAATGTTTTCATTGTCCTATGTGATGAAAGTGTTGTTCTATCTGACAAAACCATTGTTATATGGGATAAAAGCACCAAACTGTCTGTGTTCTATGTTATTCTTAGTTTTGGTCATTTTTTAGGTATTGTCCTGAGTTAATTTTTGTACCAAAGGCTTTATTTGAGGTCTGCTAATATTTTCCAGTTTTGGGTTTGATTAGTTTTGATGTATTTTTATGGTTTAAGTCTATTTATTTCTCTATGCCATTGTGGATGTTAAGAATCCTCTTCTATGTTGATAAGCCATGGTTATTTGAGATAATTATAATATTGTTTTGGACCAGCAAGTGAGTTGGCCTTGATGTGATGTTATCTTTTATTTGATGGCTTGATATGCCTTTGTTATTGTTGGCCAAGAGGCTCATTTTATTATCCTTGATATTGTTGTAGCCTTGCATATGTGAGAGTATGTGTGGAATTTATTGGCTGCATATGAATGTTCTTTCCCTACTTGGTTTAGAGCCTCTTGTGATTTATTGTTGGGCCATGTTAGGGGGAGTGGGCTTCCTTGTGATGACTGGGGTCACGAGAGATATGCTTACATGAGGTTACTTGTAAGGATGCATGAAGTATAGACCACCAGGGCACATTGGAGTTTACCATGATTTGTAAATAAGTGATAACCTAATAATTGATGGGTTGGGTAACCAGATTAATTAATAAAGATGATGAATTATTTTGAGCCTCATGACTTAGTCCTAGGGAGGATGTGTTAGGATAAGCATGAGAAGTTTGTGAAGATGGTAAGCTAATATCCCTTAGTCTCTCATAGGTTGAGATGGCTCCACATGTCCATCGGGCTAGGGCCTTATGTTATTATGTTTTGAGGATGACATGTAATGACACTCCACTCCTACATGTGTTTCCCCTTTATGATTTATGATTATTCTTATTGGATGCATTTATATCTTGATGAGTTTTACGCCTCTGCGAGTTCATTCTTGTTGTATTGTGTGAGTTCTTGCTTGAGAGTCCTTGTTTGATTAGTCTCTTTGGTTAGAGTGTCAGCTTAGGTTTAGAGTGTGTGTTGGGACCTTGTGTCATCTCCTAGCATGGGGGGTGGTTCCTTTGGTTCCACATGGTCGGGTGGTTGGTGCTTTTCATCCATTGGGATGTTCTCTTGGATACTTCTTGCGTGGATGTGGATTTTTCTTCATGATGGACTATGGATGTGCCTTGTAGCAGATTTATGTAATGAATAAGATGGAATGCATGTAATGTAATATTCTTGTATATAGTAGATGGATTCTTGTAGTAGAAAGAGCTATGCTCATGATGTATTTAGTGTACTTGTATTTATAAGATGAATTGTAGTTGGAATTAGAATTAAGACATATTTGTAATTGTACTATTGAAAGATGTGATCTTATGAATCATGGATATAAGTGGATTATAGTTGGAATAGAATCGATTTGCATTATGGTTCAGTTGTATTATCTCATGGAATGTTTAGATGCAAGTTAGAATGTAAAATAATCTTGAAAGAGGAACATTCGTAGATTAAAAAATGAATATGTTGGAAGGTGTTAATTAGATCTAGTGAAGATGAATGATTCATATAGATGCATTGGTAGAAAGGAAATTATGCATATGATGAGGAATAAATAATGTTGCAGGTTGCATATCTCATGGTTAAAGAATTAAAATATGATGCATTAAATGAAGATGAAATATACCTATCATGTGTGTAGTATGTTATTATGGTGATGAATTAAGTAATGATGTTGAATTATCCTAGGGAAAGGTTAATGATGTTACGATATTTCCGCTTGCATTAATCGAAGAAATGAGCAATGATATATGTTCATATTGGTTAAATGGTTAATAAATGTAAATAGATGGAGATGTTATGTGTTGCATTATTTGTTATTAGATGTTAATAAAAAAAATTTATCTCCATTTCCTTGTTATTGTTTAGTTTCTCTAGGGTATGTTTGCAAGCATTACACATGTAGCTGCACATAATTGGTTGACTATCAAATGTTCTATGATGGCTATATGATGATAATTGGTTGGTTATCAGAGATTCTAAGACAATAATATGATATGTTTCTATGATCTTTTTATATTTTTTTGTTGCTTTCGTTGTGTTACTCTTGCTGTATAAGTCTGTCAGTTCTCTTTTGAGGATTCACCAGTTATGGCTGCATCAAGTGGTATCAGAGTTGGTTATGAACTGGTTGGTGAAAGAGTTGGTTGTGAACCTTGAGGCATTCCTTTGGGTGGATTGATTGTTGATTGGAAGAAAGTTGTGCATGTGTTCAATAGATTGTCAAGTGAGAGGCAATTGAAACTAGTAGTCAGATCACCAAGTTCAAGCAGTTCGTCAAGGCATAAGAGGAGATGTTGCCTAGAAGGATGAACCCCTAGAGGGTAGAGGAGATTGTGGAGGATTTCAAAAATGAGATAAGGAAAGAAATATAGAACACATTGGTTAGTTTGTGGAGGAACCCAAAGTCTGAGGATGAGTATGAAGAAGCTAGAGAAGATCTCAAGGCAAAAGAGGCTGAAGGACTGAAAGACGGAAGAGGAAAGATTTATGAGAGAAGTGGCACAAGTGAGTAAAGTTCAAAAAGTGGAGGTTTCAAAATTTTTCAAAACACTGAACCTAGAGGATCTGATTGATTGGATCAGAGAGTTGGAGGATTACTTTGACTTTGAGGATGTCAAGGAACCATAGAGAGTCTAGTTGGCATAGACTAAGTTGAAAGGGCATGTTGCCTTATGGTGGTGATAGTCTTGAAAATGACTACAAAAAATTTTTCATGCTTGAGTCAAAATATTGGTCAATCCTCAATTTATTTTGCCCTCTATCAAGGTTTAAGGTTTAGGTTTTAAGGTTTATGAATTTCCGATTAAGTCTTGTAAAAGAAAAACCCTAAGCTTGTTATATTTTGGTGACACATTTTTCCACTTAGAGCCAAGGTACGGTTACTATTGGCAAGGCCATTTTCTTTTCCTAAGCATTAAGTCATGTTTGGCAGGTCCTTTTATGGTTTTTCCTAAGTTGCGCACAAATTTACCCTAGGCGGTTCCTTTTAATATTTTCTGCTAGTAACTAAATTTTCCTAAAGTCTAAAGTCTTATGTAATTTCATCGGTGATCGTGCATTAAATCGTGAATATATCCTATAGTTCGCACAACCTCACGGATGAAAATGTAAGGAAGATAAGGAATGCGACATCATGAGATGATGCCACGTGTCCTTGGTGGAGAAGGGTGAGCCGGTGGTTTGACTGTTCAAAATCTTCATATTAATGGTTCTCAAGAGGTAAAGACAAAACTACTAATGGCCCCATCAATTTGCACGTGTTTCAATGGATGGTGATGTTATAATCTAGGTGAAAAGGTGCTCAACTTTTAATTTGCAAAGGTTGGGGGGCACTGTGGTTGCAAGGTAAAGTGCAAATAGATCCAACGACCCTTGTAACCCTGAGAAGGAAGATGCAAGAAGTTTATGGACCATGACATCATGAGATGATGCCATGTGTCTCGAGATGACCAAGAAAATCGACAGTGGGACTGGTGATAGTGTTAGGCTAGGTGATGATATGGCACTGCTACATCACATATTTAATGGGTCCACAAGCCACGACGGAAGGTCATTGCCAGATTGACCATTAGTGATTGTTTGATTTGCCAAGCTTGGAAAGATCTACGATAGAGTTTCAAACTGATTTTTAAAAGGTAATCAAAGGTATTATTTGTCACTCACACAGGAAAGTTAGAACAAACAGAATGCAGGCTTGTCGACATGGAACATGATAGTGACAAGTCAGGAAGCTTCGATGCCGACTTATTCTTGAGGGACTAGTTTGAAGGTTTCTACTAAGTCGAGGTTGATTAGACAAGAAAGGATGATCTTTTCAGAGGCATGAAAGGATTTGATAGCTTCTGAGTTAGAGATGTGAGATCATGGATTTCTTTGAGAAATTAGAGGTTGCTTGTTGTTAGGGATTCTGAAGCAAAATTTGTACATCAAAGAAGAATAAAATAAGAATAAAATTGTTCACATAAGATGAGCCTTAGCAAGATGCAGTGGATTTGATCGACATGATTTCTAGAATCCATAGCTAACAGGGTGAGTTGAAAGCACCAAAATGATGATTTTTCATGTGAATGAGAATCACCAAATGAAGTGTTTTTTATCAAGGAAGATGATGTTTGAGGAAGCTCGTGAATGGAGTTCTTGTGTGCTCTGTGATACTGGATGGGTGTTTTTCTCCTATGTGAGTTTGTTTATTGTTAGAGGGGTTGTAAAAGTGAGAAGGATTTCCAGAGGGGGCCGCATGAAAGTCTTTTCTTATAAAGAAAGGCCACACATGGCACAACCTCTTCTTCTACTCTGCCACTGGATGGTAGGGGATTCTAAGAAGGATCCTGAAAAGGAATGAAAGAAGGATTTGTTTGGGTGGGGAGTGGCAGCCAGTCATCTCTATGACTACATGGAAGTTGTGACCCCTCCCCAACATATTATGCTTTCCCTTGAGATCCTCCCACTTTTTCTGATCCTGGGCATGAAGGCTCAAGCTCCTCTTCTAGTTTAGAGGTGACTTTTTTTCTTTTCGGGACCCAATATCCCTTCCAAGAAGGGAAATGCTCTATTGGATAGAACATAACATCTCACACTCCATCCGAAGAAATCAGGGTGATAATGTCACGGCTCAAGTGGTTTTGCTTCTACCAATTTTTAGTTCAAAATTTTGATTCATGGTTGCCAGCGCATGGATATAGAATATTTTTATAACAGAATCACATATGGCCTTTTAGGACTAATTGCTAAGAATAAATCTATTGTTGACATGTGTCTCTTGGCCTGAAGCTTGTTGATCCCATTTCTTCTATAAAAAGAGAAATCAAGGCCATTAGATGGGTTCAGATTTGGGGTCTCTAGAGGGTTCAAAAATTCTAGTTCCTTTGGTTTTTCCTTGTCTGGTTCCAGTAGTGAGTCTAGGTGAAGTGAGAAAGTTGTAAATTCATTTATAGAGCAAATGAAAATCATTTAGTGTCAAGATTTAAGCAGGTTCTTGAAGGAGTTATATGTAAATTTATTCTGTGACAAAAGTAGTAATTTTATTCAATAAAAATAAAATTTTGATCTATTTCTCTCCAGTGTATAATTTTGTCATATTTCAAATGAATAAAATCAAGGGTTTTTTTTATTTGTTGCATTGTTATGATGTATGTAATTTTTTATTTCATTATTTGGCCTAAGGGGTTGATTAAATGCATGAGTGAAATTACAAAGTGATAGGGTTTATGCAAGGATTTAGATAAGTAGTTTAGGTTGGGATTGCAAATGAGATATATTGTAAGGCAATATTATCTTAGATCTTATACTTTTAGATAAAATTATGTTGTGTTTTTAGTTTTCATCCTATATCTTCAGGTACCCAATGGAGTATGGCTTGTAATTGATTTGAAATATCAGTCTTGTGTTCAAATTCACTGACGAATCGCTATAATTTCTTGATTATCATAATACCTTTCTTTTCATGTTTGTTATTGTTTATCTTACCCATTTCATGATCCAGTTAGGTTCAGGATCACTGAAGGATTTTCCATCCTTGAGCATTCTCCATGTTTTTGAGCTTGCTTATGAGATAATTGCTTTGTTTTAGTGAATCTTTGAGTGTGGTGCAGAGATCAATAAATTCAGTAAAGGGATCACCCTCCTGGGTTTTGCAAAGCCCAAAGCGTAGAAGGATCTACAGAATCCTTATCAGTTGGTCCAGTCCTTGTGATAATTTCCACAATTGAAGTTGGTTTCTTCATAGAAATTGGATCGAGTGTATTGGTGGCTTTTAAAGCATAAACCCCAATTTGTGAGCCAACAAGTGGAAAGAATTGTAGAGAGACAGAGTGGAAAATGGTGAAATGAAGATCACCCAGTGGAGACAAATGGTTGGAAGACTGAAGGCCAAGTTCATACTGAGAAACTATCAGTTGGAATTGTTCAAGAAGTTGCAAAACCTGAAATAGAGAAACATGATTGTGAAAGATTATACTAAGGAATTATACAAGGTGATGATTAGATCTAGACATAGAGAGATGGATAGAGAAAAGGTGGTGAGGTACATATATGGACTTGCATTTAACATTCAAGATGAGATGAGTATGTTAAGGGTTTCCACAGTTGAAGAAGCTTACCAGTATGCTTTGAAGGCTAAGGATAAGGTGAGAAGAAGATAGCCGAATAAACCTAGAGGGAAGGAGAGATTCAAGGGACAAATGAGTATAGAGAAGAAGAATGTGGAAGATGAATCAAAACCTTTGTGGAGTAGAGAACTAGATTAGAAAACATAGACGAAAGGCAGTGGTACTACCAGTAGATAATTTCTTGGCAAATCTTTCAAGTGTGGAGAAACCAGACATAGATTTTATGAATGTAAGTAGGGAATGGAAAGAAGTTGTATGCCAAATGAGGAACCAAGAGGAGAAGTTACCAGAACTGACTGTGCATCAGAGCAAGGAGAATCCCTTATGTTTAGAAGAGTCATGATGGAGCAGAGCAATGAAGATACTGAACCTACTTAGAGTAGTCTTTTCTAGACTGTGTGCAAATCAGGTGGTAAGTGTTGCAAGGTTATTATGGATGGTGGGAAGTACTGATAATTTGGTATCTAAGGAGATGGTAGTGAATCTTGGATTGAAGAGGCTTGAGCATCCTTGTCCTTACAAGGTAAGTTGGTTACAAGATGATAAAAAGTTAGAAGTAAAGGAGCAGTGTTTGGTGAGTTTTAATATCGGACCTTTTAGGGATGAGGTCTTGTGTGATGTTGTATCTATGAGTGCTTGTCATGTCTTATTGGTAAGACCTTGGAAGTTTGATAGAGGAGCTATTTATGACTGCAAAAGAAACCTAATCACTATTGAGAAGGATGGGCAGAAGTTCACATTAACTTCTTTGAAGGAGAAAGAGAAGGAGGTGAAGAACTTGAGTCTTGAGAGAAGTGACAGTATTGAGAAACCAGTTGTAGAGGTTATACCGGAAGGTGGCATGGGTTTGCAAAATAATCTGATAGATAAGTCTAATAACAAGATAGAACTAGATGAAAAAAAGCTTATGGTGACAAACTAGATGAAGTATTGTGGTAGAAATAAATCTGAGTTGTAGAAGAAAGAGAGAAGTATGCAGAGACAATGTGCAGATCTGAAGAAAAGGAAGAGAAATAAAGAGAGTCGGGAGTTAGAGAATCTGGTTGAGGTTCCGAAGGAGTTAAGGAGGAGGTTTGCAGATAAGGAAGATGTTTGGATCAGAAATGAGCATGGAGTCTTTATCCTAAATCCTTTTCGATGTTCATGAGTTGCCTCTCATGGAACATCTCTTTCTACCTAGGATGTTTGATGCAGGAACATCCCTGGTCTATTAGCAATCTTGCATCAACCAAACATATTTCCTTTTAGTTTAGTTCTTGTTCAGTTCAATGTGCAATTTTATGTGTTCCTACCAGTAGGTGCCGATAGTTTCTTTCTTTTCATTGCAAATCCTATTTTCGGTTTCCAAGCTGATTCATGTGCTTGATTCCATATTTTCATTCCATTTGGATTCTTTTCCGGCTAGTTATCGCTTCCAATTTGACTTTTTCTGGGTTTCAGGATAGTTCTTAAGCTTACTGGTTGGTTTTGCTTCATTTTTGAAATGGTTTCTTGGCATGTAGATCTATTTGTGGTCTTGTCCAATGTTCTTTGACGTGTGGCCAACCTTCCTATTTATCCACACTTCTTGGTTGTTATTTTCCAGAGCAATTTCTTTTTCTTAGGGCCGACCTATTTGCATGTTTCATTTTTATGCATTGGTAAATGTAATCTTTTGTAGCTGACCCGGAAACATTCCAGAGGGCATATATAGGGTATTATATAATCATTGGTAGGGCAGAAAAGATTAGAATAAGAATTTAGATTCGTGATTAGAGATCTGATTGACTTTGCGAGTTTCAGATGGATTGTATCCGGAAAGTAGCCTGCATGTAACCGATTGACTACCGGATGTTCTATGATGACTGTATGATGATAACCGATTGGTTACCAAAGATTCTAAGACAATAATATGATATTTTTCTATGATCTTTCTATATTTTATTGATGCTTTCATTGTGTTTCTCTTGCTGCATAAGTCGGCCAGTTCTCTTTTGAGGATTCACCGGTTATGGTTGGACCAGGTTGCTTTTTCTGATTGGCTTTTTTGAGCAAGGGTGTCAGTTCTATTTTTAGTAGGAGGTATCTTTTTCATGCATTTTGAGTTGGAGGCCTACTTTTTAGCATCAGGAGCTATTTTTGGTAGAGTTTCATGTGAATATTTTAGGCTATTTTGGGCAATTTCTCCCAAAGATTTTTCTCATGCAGTTTTTTCATTTTAGGGTTTTTGAAGGAGAATCTTCTATATATTAATTTCTCCTTCTTTTTTCCCTCTAGTTCTTTCTTTTCTACTACACACATAGGAAAAACAACATTTTACCCCAACACTTTCTAGTTTTTAGCATTGTAACAAAGATTACTTTTAGTGTGCAATAGAGAGTTTTTTCAGTTTCCTTGTCAATTGTTCTTATTTTTCCATTGTCAGATGAATGATTTTATAACGTTACTGAGATTTAATTTTGAATCCTTTGCTCTATCTCATTTATGCTTTACAAAAATAGGAATATTTCATAGTAAATTTAGATTGTAGGTTGTGTTCATCTAGTTTCCAATTCTTTGCACGTTGTGAAAAATCACTTTACCTACATGCAAAAGTTGGATAATCTCGAGCCTTCGCATGAAATATTGATGAATTTCATGATCTTATTTGATTTGTGAAATAATTATTGGTCTTTGTTATAGCTGGTTATAGTTTAAGGATAGCAAGTAGAACTGCATCATTTTGGTGTATCACCTCCATTAGGATAGGTTTTTCGTCACATGCAAGCCTTTTAACCCCTTTCTCACAAAAAGTAAGTTGTAGGAGATTCATCAAGACAGGAAGTCAACCTAGTCTCTGAAGGTCTACTTTCATGATAGGCATACACACAAGCCTGAAAGTATTCCCATGTTTCACAGGATTGCTAGGTTTCACACTTAGTGTTTTTCAGGCGCAATCCTTCGTGACAACAATGACCCCTCATAAATGACTTGCATGCACAAGTAACTTCCTCTCCACCTCACCTTTGACCCATGGGTGCTCACACATGTGTGAGAATTACCTTCCCCATGGAGCCACCTACACCTTTCCCTTTTAGTCCACATGTCATAACCCCCCTTCCTATAGCCCTTACACTTTCCTAAAAGTGTTTGCACTCGTCAGCTTCATGGTCTTTCCAAGATTCTCTGACACATGTAAGAGCACATCTTTCCCTCTTCCCCATGACAAATGCTCTTCCCAAGAATTTCTCACACATGTATGGTAACACTTTTCCCTCCTCCCAAATCCTATCCCTTGTGACACTTATCACAAGGCTATGAGTTCAATCCAACTCATCTCCTCACCTTCAATCTCAGCCCTACATTTAACTTATAATCTTAGCCATCCATTCCCAATCCAAAATCCTATAAATTAGTCCCCTTCCTTCACAAATCATCCACTTCCATTTCATTCTTATGCTATCAATTTGATTGCATAAACCATATATTCACCAGTCCACATCCCCCTTACCATGTTAAAATCTTCATCCATCCATTCATCTTTTGTTATATAAATGTGAGAGCAATGCACATTCATTTGTCAATCTAGTAGCAATAGGATCATTAAGAGGAGGAGGACAAGGATGATCAAACAACATTGGGAGAAACATAAGGGAAGTAGTTCTCATTTGTTTGTTCATTTTTTGTATTTACTTTATTGCTAGTCTTTCTTGATATGTTCTGAAATGGTTGAATTCATAGGTTTATGATTAGACTATTATGGATTTATACTGATTTTTAATCACCATTTTATTGATGTCATTTTGGAATGCCTAGTAGGACCTTTTATGCTTCACATTTATTCATTATGTCATGTATATCATGTACCATGTTAAAGCTTCCACATTTAGCATTTTAAAAAATAGTTTACATGTTTTGTTTATGCTTTTAGATTTGAAGCTTTTTTTCTAACAACTCATGTGTTTTGTCCATGTTTTGACATTGTTTACAATTCACATGCCTTTTCCATGATTGCATGTTTTTTTTTTTTATTTCGTTATACCTTTTGCCTTCTATTATACATTTTGTATAGGTAGGGATGTTGCTAGGAAAGGCCATGGAATTTGGTTTACACTTGCAAATTGCATTTCCTTGAAAGATTCTAAAGCCGTTTTTGCACATACATGTCATGCATATCATGCAATCACTATGTTCCATGAAATGACATCTCTTTGAGGCTATTTAAGGTGAAATATTAGGGTTCCACACTTTAAAAACAACTATTTTTTGCTTAGGGACCAAAACATTGGGGAAAGATGGAATTTGATAGATCTAGATTTTGATCAGAAGCCTAGCTTACTAGATGGAGTTGTTCTTACCCTTTAAATTAAATTGATTTAATTAAAGATATTGAAATTAGGGTAAATGTATAGATATTTAAACAATTATCCATAAACATTGAGCTATAGTCATCAAATGGATCCACAAACCTGGCAATGAGTAGTTGATGAAGGTTTGGATTTGCTCCTAGAAACATAGCCTAAATTCTTGGGACCGTGGTGGTGGTCACCATGGTCCTCTAAAAAAAATTTCATCCAAAAGGGAACCTATTCATCTCAATGAATAATGTCATTCCTTTAAATTTCAGCTCCATACCTATTCTTGCACATAGTAGAGAGGGGGAAATGGTTGGGAATAGGGGTTTGCCTTAGGTCAAACCTCAATTTTGGAATTAATCATGAAATAGAATTGAAATTTATATGAGGTACTATGATGGAAATGCTTTCCATTTGAGGGAAAGGCTGAAAATGATTGAAACACTAATGGTATATCTTTTAATAGATTTTTATTTGAATTCGCAAGGAATTAGGGTTTCATGTAGGCAGTCTTCATAAAACATAGAACACGAATGTCATCTCCAATGCTTGAATCTTGACTTTTCTTATGCTCCAATGCTTGAAAAGGACTAATTGCTTACTCACTTGAATTTTCTAGAGTGTAATTGAGATATTAAATTCCAATTATGGATGTGTTATTTATTGATGGATTGATTGATATAAAAATAAGAGGGGTAGACCTAATTTTATACATTCTAGTCAAAAAACAAATTAATTTTTCAATGTAGGCCAACACAAGATCTAGGTTACCACTCAATTTTAGTAACCATTATGAGGCCCCAAAATGGGCCCTATTTCAGAGGGCCATGGCACTGGGCACCCTGTTCCTTGAAGATCACAGCTCCTGGTACCATGGTCCTGGACATCTGTTAGGCCCAATATAGAAAGCTAATGTACTAAGAGGGGAGGGGCGAATCAGTACTCCAAAACTTTCTTTTGTAATAACCTTACTATTATGCATAAACAGAATAGTGCAGTAACATAAAACAAAACTATAATCAACAAATAACATTCATACATGATTCACTCCATAACACATATATTTTGGTCACGCAGAAACTCTTGGTTAGGGAGAAAAACTATGGTGGGGATGGCACCCACAACTTCACTACTACAATAATAAAGAATGCTCATTTAGAGCTACATTTAGCTATTTATGATAGCTTATCCTGTTAGGAGTATTAAGATCAGTTAGATCTACCTTACTAAAGGATCTATACAACACTATATAAGTGTAGCACCTGGTTAAAGGATTTACAATTTTTAGACTTGGTTAGAGTCTTTTACTCTATTAAAGGTTTCTCTTGCAACTTCAAAATATTACAATATAATCATTACAACTTTACATCTGAAATGCTAAAGCAGATTCCATGTGCTCTTAATAAGATTACCTAGCTTGTAGCATACCTCGGTAACCCATAATGAAACTCGGTAAACCCTTCTATTTACTCTATTCTTCGACTGTTCACTGATAACCTTCTCGATGACCTCTTTGTGTCTTTGTAACAGTCTTCCTTCATGCATACACACTACTATCTCATTGCATCTCTTATCACATCATATCGTGTCATATATCTAACCCTAGAATCATGATGTATATATAGATCTCTTATAGCAGTGATCTGATTTATTGCTTTGATCTTACAAAAAGATTCTGCGATTAAACAAAATATCTCATAGGTTAGATTGATCTTCTAATCATACACAATCTCCTAGTGCAATTTCCAACACAAAAACGGTTAGATGTGCCTCGATCTTGTAACACGTTTTCATGTGCATGTCCAGGTTCAATGTATCTAGTAAGATGTTTTACTCGGTGAATATCAACTCGGAGAGTTAATTATACCACTCACTAGCCATGAACCTTTACTCGATAAACAGCTCGGTGAATACTGTGTTCTGTGACTGCTTTCTACAGTAACCGACTACATGATTCGGTAATACTAACTGACTAGAATATAGTATGACTTTGGATATGAAACTAATGGCAATTTGATAAGTAGTAACAATCTCCCCTTTTGACATTAGTTGAGATGTTTGACAAAAACTACTTACAAATTCATAACTAAAAAAAATATACTTGACAAAATGACTATACTTGACAATATGTACAATAGTCAATAGTATATGCAGATATACTCCCCTTATCATTATCCTATACATAACTCTGAATTTCCATGTTCGGTTCAGTTTTGTATTGTACTTGTGTACTCTGAATGCTCTGTATATTCTACTCAGTAGACTCCCCTTGTATATAATACTCAAAATTGTTTTATCAAAATTGTACTAGTCTCCAAGTGTAGAATTACTCCCCCTTTTCTAGGCTTTCCTCTCCTGTGTCGTAACATAAAATTACTCCCCCTTTTTGACAAACATTAAAAACTTAATTTGCATCTGGAGGCAGTAACTTATCAAAAATAGTTTTATACTTGGTCTGGGCATCAGTGAGGGTGACTGAGAGTGAGTCCTTGAGACTTTCCATTAATGAGTTATGTGCTTGAATATCATATAAGAGTGATATCAAGCCATCAAGAGTGCTTCCCTCTTGGGTAGTTGATAAGCTTGTAGCTCGTTTAAGCTGCTCTTGGACTAATGAGAGATGAGGAAGGATTAATGTTTGAAGGGTCATTATATCCATCCTAATTTTATGCTCTTCATTCCTCAGTTCTAACTGTTGAGCCATGAGTTGTTGTAGCTTTTTGAAAAAGGTCTGAACTAAATTAGGCTCAGTGGTCAACTTGGAGGAGAGATCAGTGATCTCTTTCTCAATTGCATCAGTTTTATTTTTTATGTCTTTAATAAATAAAGAAAATGTACACAATTTCTGGAATAAATAAAGAATGTGCTTGAGTTGAGGGGTCAACTCAGCAATGAATTTGACAAGTTTTACCTTGCCAACAACAATTGATTTTTGGACTTCCTCTATCATTTTTGTTGTGAGCTCTTTATCCTTGAGCTTGCTTAGGTATTCGGATGCATCAACTCCAGATGTTTCAATCTGATTAAGGAGTTCATCCAACTGAATATGGATGGCTACATTGGTTGACACTGTTGCTGATGGTAGCATTTCTATGGGCAGTGTTCTAACCTTTTGAAGTACCTTATTTTTTTTATGTATTGCCAGTTGTTTCTCTTGTTCGGCCTTTGCTTTGCATAGTTCACCGAATTCAGTGAGTGCTTGCCCTTTTAATTTGGAGATGTCGACATTGGGCAACACAATTGGTTTAGATAAGTCAAATTTAAAACCATGTTTTCTCACCTTTTTCTCTTTTCCTTTTGTCTGGGGCACTAAGACAAGTGCTTGTGAGGCTTTTTGTTGTCCCTCGGTAGGTTGCTTGGTAGATGCAACACTTTGCACTATTCCTGTAGCAGTTGCAGTGTCTTTGGATGGCTCAGTGCTAGGGGTCTCTGCTGTAATATTTGTTGTGCTTGTCTGTCCCTAAGACAATTGATCTTTTGTTGTGTTTGCTGCAGCTTCAGACTTGTTACCTTCGGTAACTTGTTTGGTGTCCTTGGGGGCTTCGGTTGGTATTGTTGGCTTCACCAGTGGATAAGGCTGAACTTGTTCTAAGACCGATTCACTAGACACAAGTTTTGCATAAGTGGTGCCTTCAATCATTTCTTGCTCCGGTGTGGCTTCATCCATTACATCTTCATCAATTTGTATTGTGTCAGTTGGGTTTGGACCTTGCTCGGTGACATCAACAATTTCAATTTGAGATTGTTCACCAACATCCTTTTGTTTGAAGATCTCCTGCCACTTGGCCTTAGTCTCATTCTCCACGTCAATATATAGCCCATTCATCAATTTTAAGGCTCTCTGTTTCACAAGAAATTTTGAATTGTATGTGGACAAATGCTCCTTGATTTCAGCTACGGACATGTCAGGAAATAAGTGGACAAGACTTCTTTCTCTTATTTATCTCTCTGAATCCATTGCATATTTCCATCTGTTATCAATAAGTGAGTAGAGTTCACTTGGAAGTGACTTTGCTAGTTCCAATGGTGCTAACCAAAACTTCAGAAGTGTACATACGACAACTTCTTCAATCTGTCATTTCTCATCAATGTTCCTAGACTCATACTTAACATATTTGAATCTTGCAAATCCACCGTATTCCTTGAGATTGGCACAAAAGTTTTCAACACTGTGAATGTTTGCCTTTTTTCTCTTCACAATATGGAATTTGTTAGCATCATCAG
This sequence comes from Cryptomeria japonica, assembly GCF_030272615.1. NCBI lineage: Eukaryota > Viridiplantae > Streptophyta > Pinopsida > Cupressales > Cupressaceae > Cryptomeria > Cryptomeria japonica. The sequence continues at coordinate 447,638,709 of NC_081408.1, forward strand.
ACTCTGTATAACTTGACTCTTTTGCCAAAATGAGTCTCCGAGTAGATTTCTTGTAAGTCTTTGTTACCTTAGGAGCAGTAACAGTGTTTTGTTTCTTGCTCAGTGATGCAGTTGATGCTCTGGTGTTTGGTCTCTTTGTTGGTGGAGTCGGTAGGGCCTTTGAAATGTCTTGTTTCTTTCTTTTGAGAACTTTTCCCTTTGGCAACTCTGTGCTCAATGTTATTATAGCCTCCTGTGCTTTTGACTCTTCCTCGGTAATGGCAAGATTGCCTTTGACAGGTGTAGATGAAGATTCTTCTCTGAATTTCTCAGATAAAGCTTTTATCATCTTTGTTGCTTTCCTTGTAGCCTTAGGAACTACAATGCTCATTTTTACTTTCTCCTTTACCTCTTCATAGGTTCCATACCTTAGTTCAGTTGCATGCCTTGGCAATGATAGGTAGGCATCAATTTGTTGTTGTGTGATGTCATAGTCAATTTCATAACCCATAGGTTGCAAGGACTAAATCCTTGGTTCAACAGCATTTACATAGCAGTAATCAATGTCGACTTCAAAACAAATATTGTCCTTGTAGTTTTCAACCAGTTGTGGTGGGATCATGTACCTGTTGTGCATTTTCTCTTGGAATTTGCTAAAGTAATCATCCATGACATCATTAAAGTTATCTCCTAACTTCTTGATGTAATCATTGATCTGATGGGTGATAGGTCGGTGTAGCTCCCATACTACTTTACCGACTGAGGGAAAGAACTTTTCAAAATAGAAAAACATACAGACAAGTAGTGAACCGAACTTGAGTGTGTTTTCTGAGTTGTTCTTCTTCGGCTTCCTTATGGTGTTCAGGTTCTCAAATAAGTTCTTTAGTAGTACTTCACACAAGTCTACTTTCATTCCCTTCTTTACTATTTTGTAGGCCAGGTCCACTGCAACACATGGTACACTGTTTTCCCTTGCAAATTGGAAGAAACAGTAACCAATGACTCTGATTGCAAATTTCAGTTCAGCATCAGTGACATTATTCAATTTCAGTCCTCGGTAATCAGATTCTACTCCAGTTAGACTGATTAGCTCCTTTTGTGATATCATTTTTTGTGCACGAGCATGATCGTAGATGGGATATCCGGTGATCAGGTGAATGACTTCCTTCATGATCTTGAACGGTTGCTCTTGTAGCCACATGAAATTGTCATGTACTCTGCTCAGTACAAACTTAACCCATTGGGGTTTGAACACACGAGGATAGACTAGGGCTTCAGTTAATCCCTTGATTCTGATATGTTCAAATTTACTATCCAGTTTGTCGTCAGTGCACAGGTCACCATATGTGTTACTAATCTCTACATGACCGAGTTCCTCAACACAACACTTGGTAAAGAATCTAACATCTTCTACTAATAAGACTCGATCCGGGATGAGTGAAAATGTCATTTTATCATCTGGTTCTGAGGTGACTTTAGGAGTTAGGGAATACTTCAGAGATGGCTTCTCCACATTTTGGACAACTACAAGGTCTTGGATCTTGGGGGCCATAGTGGATCTCGAGTAAAAATTTGACAGGTTATCCTTAGGGTTTACAAGTAGCTTACTCTTCACACTTGGTAGACACTAGCAATTTGACTAGATTAGAAACCAGCTAAACAGTGTGAATAGATTGATGTAAATACCTTGAAAATTTTCTCTGAATGAAATTTGGTCGCTTTGATTTTCTCTACTCTGCTTCTCGAAAACTTGGGTGAATGAAAATGACCGTGAAAATACTTTTAAGTACTCAAAAATACCTTATCGGTCTCCGTGCAGGTTAGGTCATGGTATTAAATGCACTTGGTTCACCTTTTACTGATTTACTTCATTTTCTATTTTCACTGAGTATTCAACTTTGTTTTGATAGCCAACTTGATAGGTTTCTTGTATACACCGACTTGACATACTAACTGACTAATTGTATCTTAACTATGCAGATTTTGAATTCTTGTTCATAATAAAATAGGAGTTGTCATGATTTATCTTTTAAAGAATGCAGTCCCTTCATACCTTTTCTTGGCTAATTTGAAATAAGTGCACCTAACTCGGTAGGTAAGGTGCTTTCTTCATCAGACATAATTTCTTTCTCGGTGATAACTATGGGTGAACCATGATCATCTTCACACTCGATCTTTTTCAGGTGGCAATCCATCTTGGCTCTGTGGGCATAAAGCCAATCCATGCCAAGTACGATTCTTTAAGATCTAAGTGGAGTCACTCTAAGGTCTACTAAAGTGGTGGTCTTGCCAATCTGTAGCTGACATGCCCTAACCTCTGATTCCACTGACACTCTAGCTCCTGAAGCTAATTCCACTTCCCAATTGACACCCTGTCTAGTTGCCACTAGCCCGCAACGCTCCACAACCAATGGAGATATAAAGGAGTCTGTAGCTCCTGAATCAAACAAAATAGATACATTGTTACCTTTGATTATACCTGTAGATTCGATAACTGTGGCCTGATGCTTAGCCTGGCGGTTGTCAACCGCTACGAATACTCTATGGGACCTGCCCATATCACCAACTGTCGGCTCTGAAGCGGCCATCTGCTGACTCCCTACCACCTATCCCTGAGGGCAATCCCTTGCCATATGCCCCATGGCTCCACATGTAAAGCAAGCACCCTGTGCCTAAAACTGGGCACCCTGAGGCCTAGAGAATGCCTGACCTCCAGTCCTACTGGATCCGCTGTACCCACCCCTAGAGGACTGCTAAGTCCTTGCCGGCTATGTATACTACCCCTGTGCTCTCTGATCACATCTTTGTCCCTGAGTCTGCCACTGTTTGGGCTTGGAGCCCTGCTGATACTGTGGAGGCTTCTGCCTCTGGTTCTGTGGTGTCTATTGCGGAGGAGGGGGTTTGGAGAACCCCTGAGAATTTCGGTTGTTTCCTTTCCAATGTAGTTTCTGGAATCCATAAGTCTGAGGTGCGGGATTTCAGTTCTGAAACCGATCCCTATTGTCCTGTGGTGTGACCTGAATTTCCTTGGTAATCAGTGCCTTCTCCAAAGCAACCCGAAGGCTCTCTGGAGCGGACATCCTAACAGGCCTGGCTATACCGGCATTTAACCCTCTGATGAAGCGGTTTACAAGAAGTTTGTCATGCTTAAGATAATCTACATAAGGCAACAACTCAAAAAATTTACTCTCATACTGGGTTACTGACAAGATTTTTTGTTGGAGATCGTGAAATTCATCTATACGATGCTGCCTGAAGTGTTCTGATAGGTACCTCTCACATAACCTCTCTGTGAATATCTCCCAGGTGAGAGTATCAGGAACTAATCCGCATTTGTACTCTTCCTGTCTCCACCAAGTGGAGGCTGTCCCTCTCAGTAGATGAACTGCGACACGTGCTTTCAAGTTGCTCTTGTAAGAATGCAATGCAAAGCACCTCTCAAGACTCAGAAGCCATGCATCGGCCTCTACTCCATCAGTAGAACATCCGAAGGATGGTGGCTGGAGGCGCATGACCTCCCTGATGAGATCCCCTGGATCTCGACGAGCTCTCTCAAAATAAACTGGTTCCACCACTGGAGGTGGTCCTGGCATATGCACAAACTCTGGCTCATTACCACCCCGACTCTCTATAGGAATAGGAGCTGGGCGCCTGCTTCATTCTCTATCAACAGATCTATGACTCCCCGAGTCATGACTTCTAACCTGAGGGTTCTCTGCTGGAATCCTTTCTTGAACTATGCCAATAAGATTCTGGATTACTGCTAAGAGGTCTCGGTTAGGTTCATTTGGCTGTTCGAGAGGTGCTCCTGGGTTCTCCTCTGGAACTGATGCCTCCCTCACTACCTCTTCGCGTGCTATGCGCACACGTCTAGGACCCCGTCCGCGCTTGCGAGCTTGTCGCGTTGTCGGAGGCATCCTAAGAGGAAATAAGGCAAAGTAATCAATTAATTTCCTTTAGAAAATATTAATTCAATTAAATTCAAAAGTCTGATAAAATCAATTTAACAAAATAATTTAAATAATCTAAGGCGAAACGTAAGTGGAGTAAGGTTCCTAGTGTGGAAACCTTGCTCTGATACCAAAATGTCATGCCCAAAATTTAGGGCAAAAACAGAATGATTTTTTTTTAAAAAACATAATTAATTAACAAAGTTCGCTATCACGACATGTGTTAACATGTTGGCCATAACAATAATCGAACTAACTCTGATACTAACTAAGTATCGAAACTTAATTAAAATTTATTTGCGGAAAACTAAATGTTTTAAATTTTATTTTCTCGTCAAATATAGTCGTTAGTTTAATTTATTAAACTCATTTAAATGGTAGACGTAGACAAATTTAGTTTTCAAGGAATTAATTTTCCCTTTCTATTTAATTCAAGGCTTCACAAATAGTTAATTAAAAAAAATATATTTAATTTGAATTAAAAACTCCTCTGTCTATTTAAGTTGAATCCCTAACTAATTTTAAATATAAATTTCCACAACTTTATAAATAATTTTCATGTAATCCCTAATTAGGGTTTTTTTTTTTTTTATTATAAAAAAAAGAGTTAAACAATTTATTTTATTTTATTACCCTAGCCCTACCCGAGCTAGGGTTTGATATATTTTTTTTTGTTCAATCCCCGCGTTCCAGGGCCGAACTAAGAGAGGGTTAGCAGCGTAGAGGCGAATTCAAGGAGAGGCAGGGGTTTCCATGGAGGCGGCTCGGCCATGGCCGCCCACTATGCACTGCATAGTGTTTGGCCTTGCCGCCCACTGTGCAACGCACAGTTTGCCGCCCCGCCGGCCACTGTGCATTGCACAGTGCGCGACTTGCCGCCGTTCACTGTGTGATGCACAGTGCTCAGCCCTTTCCTTTTTTCTGTTTTTTTTTTAATAATTTTTTTTAAAATTTATATATATTATAAATTTATATATATATATATATATATTTATATATATTTCCGAATATTAATTTTACATGCAAATTTAAAAAAAAATAAAAAAATAACAAAGGTAACTCATTATGCTAAATTAATATATATATATATATATATATATGGTAAATAAACTTAGGCTCACATTTTCATTTGTTTTGCAGGGTATTTATATGGCATGTTTTATATAAAAATATATATAAATATACCCATGATTTCTACATGTATATAGATATATATATATATATATATATATATATATATATATATATATATATATATATATATATATATATATATATATATATATATATATATATATATTATTTATGACTAATAGTTTTAATTCTTTTTCTTAAACTAACATCGTAATCATGAAAGATTTTGATATACCATTGTAGGAAAGGAAATATGGATTAAGTTTGTTTTAATGGAAATATATATTTCCAGAACTATATTGTAATCTATGGATATACAAGAAACAGAATTCTAAAAAAAATATTTTTTTTTTGAACTTAGGAAATACTATTATAGGAATGCATTATACATTTCTGCAATAAATACATTCATTGAGTTCACAACTAATACAGCAACTAACTAAACATTCTCTTTTTTTTTTATTCATTTATTTAAAAGCTAACAGCAAATACAAATCATATTTTTTTTTCTGCAATTAGAATGGAGATAGATTCTCAGCTAAAAAGAAGCATTCAGATTTAAACAAAACTGTTTTTTTTTTTTGTTCATATTACAAGACTATTGCATGCAAATCAAAAAGTAACTCTTTTTCAAAAACAGAGAATAGAAATATATCTAGCTTCTACAACACTAAAGATATTCTGCAACATTTACAAGATGTTTCCCTTTTAAAAAAAAAAAAAAAAACTACAGTAACAAATCTCATGTCTATATTTCAATTTTACAACTTGCCTCTCATTTCAACAAATGAGGGTGTATTTCTTCTATCAAAACTAATAACTGCAAATGAACTTAGATTTCTTCAACAATATTCTTCTGCAACTTTTCACTTGTCCTATCCTTTCCTCTTGACTTTCCTGCATAATAAATCACAAATATGACCATGGAGTGCTCACCTCCCAGCCTAGGCTAACTAGTAGCCACCCCCGAGCTCAGAGAAACAAGCCCTAGACGGGTAACAAACATGCAAACACATAGAAGACAAAAATACATACACAGATATTCAGACACACTCCCAACTTGGCTACATAGCACCACACTTTGGTGATGACCTTTTTAAGGGTGGTAGTGGACCAATACCCTGAGGGGAATTGCAAGTATGGAAAACCAGTAGCCACCTCATGGCACAATAAATACATCAAAATTTCAACCCCTTATTCCTTATGCCCCCCAAAGGCATTCTAGCCTTATATCCCTCCTTATGACCCCCATTGCACAAACAAGCCATGCAGCAAGGGTCACACAAAAATCCCTTGTGATCGCTCTCAAACGAGAGTCTCTCACTCGAGGGTTGTCACTGCTACCACCCACAAGATCCTCCTCTCTCCCAAGAGTAAGAGGTCTTGAGAAAACACCCAAAACACAACAAAGCATAATGCAAAAATTCCAAATGAAATTCTAAAACAAGACATTCAAGAACACAGATTTCTTACACCAATCATACTCTCAAACACATACAAGAAAATAGACATTTTAAAGGTTAATGAAACCAACCTTAATCTGCCCAATGGTAGTATAATATTTGAGGAAGAGCTGCCCAATCCATGGATCTTCTTCTTCTACCCTTAGTCAAATTTTCTATTCCAAACTATTCTTTTCTTTTCAAAAATTCTCTTGTCTCCAAAAATGGAGAGTGGGTGATTACCCTCAATTTTTCCAATTCTTGCTTAAGAAGCTCATTCTCTGAGTTCTCACAAGTTTCTAAAAACTAAAGAGGAGAGTAAAGCGGAATGGAAAAAAAAGACTCCCATTCGAATAGGAAAAATCTCAATTAGATTTAAACTTCTAATTTCAATTTTCGCACAACTCAGAAAAGCCAATTTTTTAAGTGTCAAAAAGGTCACTTAAAAGTAGAAACTTGCCTAAAATTACCCCTAACCCCTAGGTATACCTTATGGGCTTTAGGAAACCCTATTAAACTACCCCTAGGTGTTCATTTAACCCATTTTAAACCCCCCTAAAGTTTATTTTCGGGTCAAACATATGTTGACCTCTCCAAAGATTCCTTTCCCAAGGTATTTATGACAACACGTTATATTATTTGAAAAAGCTATAGTTGAACACTTTCCCACCAAGAGACAAAAATAAAACATTTAAATTTAAATCCACACGTGTCAAGTGACACAAATAAAACACTTTTACAAATTAAAACATGAAATCGTCTCTTGTGGGTTTTACACATTAAATTTAAATGACACTTAACACCCATGCAACATACACTGTCACGAATAAAATACAACATAGATGGGGTGTTGTCTCTCCAAATAGACAACCCCTGGCTTATGAACATACATAAGTCTAGGTTTGGTTCTCCGTAAATTTTCCATGGTCACATGGTTAATTTCCTGTGCATCTCAATTTACACATTAGCACTCTCAAATATTCGCATATAATATAATTCAAAGGAATAACAATACACATCATCACTTGCATACAATTTTTCATCTGCACAGATTAAATACATCTTTTATCAAGCAATTTCACATAAGCAATTTCATCCCAGTTCACATAACCATACATCATAGTTCTATTATCATAGTAAAGTTCTGCAAATTCCATAACAACATCTATCATTGCAATATCATTATATCTAACAATCATGTAGTGTTCTATCTCATAAAGCATATAAGTAAATCATCAAAACATAGCAATGTTATCCAAATCCTGAAATCTTATCAGTTCTAAGTTCTAAAATGCATCAAAATAAAGTATCCATAATAGTCTAAATATAAAATCCACTGAATGTCAGACTGAGTCGAGGTGAGGCCTCACATGGATCCACAAACCTGGCAATGAGTAGTTGATGAAGGTTTGGATTTGTTCCTAGAAACATAGCCTAAATTCTTGGGACCGTGGTGGTGGTCACCATGGTCCTCTAAAAAAAATTTCATCCAAAAGGGAACCTATTCATCTCAATGAATAATGTCATTCCTTTAAATTTCAGCTCCATACCTATTCTTGCACATAGTAGAGAGGGGAAAATGGTTGGGAATAGGCGTTTGCCTTAGGTCAAACCTCAATTTTGAAATTAATCATGAAATAGAATTGAAATTTATATGAGGTACTATGATGGAAATGCTTTCCTTTTAAGGGAAAGGCTGAAAATGTTTGAAACACTAATGGTATATCTTTTAATAAATTTTTATTTGAATTCGCAAGGAATTAGGGTTTCATGTAGGCAGTCTTCATAAAACATAGAACACGAATGTCATCCCCAATGCTTGAATCTTGACTTTTCTTATGCTCCAATGCTTGAAAAGGACTAATTGCTTACTCACTTGAATTTGCTAGAGTGTAATTGAGATATTAAATTCCAATTATGGATGTGTTATTTATTGATGGATTGATTGATATAAAAATAAGATGGGTAGACCTAATTTTATACATTCTAGTCAAAAAACAAATTAATTTTTCAATGTAGGCCAACACGAGATCTAGGTTGCCACTCAATTTTAGTAACCATTATGAGGCCCCAAAATGGGCCCTATTTGAGAGGGCCATGGCACTGGGAACCCTATTCCTTGAAGATCATGGCTCCCGGTACCATGGTCCTGGACATCTGTTAGGCCCAATATAGAAAGCTAATGTACTGAGAGGGAAGGGGTGAATCAGTACTCCAAAACTTTTCTTTTGTAATAACCTTACTATTATGCATAAATAGAATAGTATAGTAACATAAAACAAAACTATAATCAACAAATAACATTCATACATGATTCACTCCATAACACATATATTTTGGTCACGTAGAAACTCTTGGTTAGGGAGAAAAACTGTGGTGGGGATGGCACCCACAACTTCACTACTGCAATAATAAAGAATGCTCGTTTAGAGCTACATTTAGCTATTTCTGATAGCTTACCCTGTTAGGAGTATTAAGATCAGTTAGATCTACCTTACTAAAGGATTTATACAACACTATATAAGTGTAGCACCCGGTTAAAGGATTTGCAATTGATAGACTTGGTTAGAGTCTTTTACTCTATTAAAGTTTTCTCTTACAACTTCAAAATATTGCAATATAATCATTACAAATATCTGCAACTTTACATCTGAAATGCTAAAGCAGATTCCATGTGCTCTTAATAAGATTACCTAGCTTGTAGCATACCTCGGTAAACCCTTCTATTTACTCTGTTCTTTGACTGTTCACTGATAACCTTCTCGGTGACCTCTTTGTGTCTCTGTAACAGTCTTCCTTCATGCATACACACTGCTATCTCATTGCATCTCTTATCACATCATATCGTGTCATATATCTAACCCTAGAATCATGATGTATATATAGATCTCTTATAGCAGTGATCTGATTTATTACTTCGACCTTACAAAAAGATTCTACGATTAAACAAAATATCTCATAGGTTAGATTGATCTTCTAATCATACACAATCTCCTAGTGCAATTTCCAACACAAAAACAGTTAGATGTGCCTCGATCTTGTAACATGTTTTCATGTGCATGTCCAGGTTCAATGTATCTAGTAAAAAATTTTACTCGGTGAATATCAACTTGGAGAGTTAATTATACCACTCGGTAGCCATGAACCTATACTCAATATGGAATTTGTTAGCATCATCAGACTCTGTATAACTCGACTCTTTTGCCAAAATGAGTCTCTGAGTAGATTTCTTGTAAGTCTTTGTTACCTTAGGAGCGGTAACAGTCTTTTGTTTCTTGCTCGGTGATGCAGTTGATGCTCTGGTGTTTGGTCTCTTTGTTGGTGGAGTCGGTAGGGCCTTTGTAATGTCTTGTTTCTTTCTTTTGAGAACTTTTCCCTTTGGCAACTCTGTGCTCAATGTTATTACAGCCTCCTGTGCTTTTCACTCTTCCTCGATAATGGCAAGATTGCCTTTGACAGGTGTAGATGAAGATTCTTCTCTAAATTTCTCAGATAAAGCTTTTATCATCTTTGTTGCTTTCCTTGTAGCCTTAGGAACTACAATGCTCATTTTTACTTTCTCCTTTACCTCTTCATAGGTTCCATACCTTAGTTCAGTTGCATGCCTTGGCAATGATAGGTAGGCATCAATTTGTTGCTGTGTGATGCTATAGTCAATTTCATAACCCATTGGTTGCAAGGACTGAATCCTTGGTTCAACAGCATTTACATAGCAGTAATCAGTGTCGACTTCAAAACAAATATTGTCCTTGTAGTTTTCAACCAGTTGTGGTGGGATCATGTACCTGTTGTGCATTATCTCTTGGAATTTGCTAAAGTAATCATCCATGACATCATTAAAGTTATCTCCTAACTTCTTGATGTAATCATTGATCTGATGGGTGATAGGTCGGTGTAGCTCCCATACTACTTTACTGACTGAGGGAAAGAACTTTTCAAAATAGAAAAACATACAGACAAGTAGTGAACCGAACTTGAGTTTGTTTGCCGAGTTGTTCTTCTTCGGCTTCCTTATGGTGTTTAGGTTCTCAAATAAGTTCTTTAGTAGTACTTCACACAAGTCTACTTTCATTCCCTTCTTTACTATTTTGTAGGCCAGGTCCACTGCAGCACATGGTACACTATTTTCCCTTGCAAATTGGAGGAAACAGTAACCAATGACTCTAATTGCAAATTTCAGTTCAACATTAGTGACATTATTCGATGTCAGTCCTCAGTAATCAAATTCTACTCTAGTTAGACTGATTAGCTCCTTTTGTAATATCATTTTTTGTGCATGAGCATGATCGTAGATGGGATATCCGGTGATCAGGTGAATGACTTCCTTCGTGATCTTGAACGGTTTCTCTTGTAGCCACATGAAATCATCATGTACTCTGCTCAGTACAAACTTAACCCATTGGGGTTTGAACACACGAGGATAGACTAGGGCTTCAGTTAATCCCTTGATTCTGATATGTTCAAATTTACTATCCAGTTTGTCGTCAGTGCACAGGTCACCATATGTGTTACTAATCTCTGCATGACCGAGTTCCTCAACACGGCACTTGGTAAAGAAGCTAACATCTTCTACCAATAAGACTCGATCCGGGATGAGTGAAAATGTCATTTTATCATCCGGTTCTGAGGCGACTTTAGGAGTTAGGGAATACTTCAGAGATGGCTTCTCCACATTTTGGACAACTACAAGGTCTTGGATCTTGGGCGCCATGGTAGATCTGGAGTAAAAATTTGATAGGTTATCCTTAGGGTTTACAAGTAGCTTACTCTTCACACTCAGTAGACACTAGCAATTTTACTAGATTAGAAACCAGCTAAACAATGTGAATAGATTGATGTAAATACCTTGAAAATTTTCTCTGAATGAAATTTGGTCGCTTTGATTTTCTCTACGCTGCTTCTCGAAAACTTGGGTGAATGAAAATGACCGCGAAAATACTTTTAAGTACTCAAAAATACCTTATCGGGCTCCGTGCAGGTTAGGTCATGGTATTAAATGCACTTGGTTCACCTTTCACTGATTTACTTCATTTTCTATTTTCATCAAGTATTCAACTTTGCTTTGATAGCTGACTTGACAGGTTTGCTGTATACACGGACTTGACATACTAACTGACTAATTGTATCTTAACTATGCAGATTTTGAATTCTTGTTCATAATAAAATAGGAGTTGTTATGATTTATCTTTTAAAGAATGCAGTCCCTTCATACCTTTTCTTGGCTAATTTGAAATAAGTGCACCTAACTCTGTAGGTAAGGTGCTTTCTTCATCAGACATAATTTCTTTCTTTTTCCAAATCATCTTGAATTTTTCTTTTATCTCCTTAGTGTCTCTTGTCGGTTGATCTCTGCAATCTCCAGCTAAATGTCCAGTTTTGTGACAATGAAAACATGTCGTACCTGGATTTCTCCATGATCTCTGGTTGTTCATTCCAAACCTTATAAAATAGTTGTCACTTATATGTCCATATCTTCCACAACATTTGCACCATATCCTCGTATTGTAATCCCATGGTATTACTGCATATTGTCGATGAGAATCTGTGTAAATTCGGTAACCTCCAGCGTTTGCTCAGTGTGGATACTTCATGTTGTTCTTTTGCTTAAACCAGCATCTCTCGGTACTATGTCCATATCTATTGTAGTTTTTACAAAACCCTTTGAATTTTGCCTTCTGATGGTTGTTAACAGACTTTGTTCTACATTGATTAGGTATATAACCATATTTATTGCAATTATAACAATATCCATTGGACTTAGAGATATTTGGTTGCTTACCTTTTCTGATCTAGCATATGTTGGCAGTATGACCTTGATTTCCATAGTAGTAGCAAATAGGCTTCTTCCTTTTGATGTTATTTCTTTTTTCAGCTTGTTTTGATGATTCTCCTTTCTCGGTAGTATTATTTCCTTTATAACTGAGTCCTCCATCTTTGTAGAGTATACTTGTATTCAGTTGCTCATCCAACATCTTTGATGCTTCATAACTCTTCTCCAATGATTCTTTGGATTTCTTTTCTGTTTCAAGTTCACCAGTCAACCTTGATACTTCAAGTTTCAATGATTGATTTTCATCATTCTTCAGAATTGCTTCATGATGTGCATAACCTAGTTGATCTGTCATATTTTGTTGAATACTAGTTAACCTTATGATTTCATCATCCTTATCAGATACTAGTGCTTCAAGTTGTTGTTTCTTTCTTTCTAGATCTCTTGCTTTATCCTCAGCTCTCCTTAATGCATCTAGATTTTCAGTCATTTGTGTACTGAAATGTTCATGTTCTCTTTTCATTGCTTTTAGTTGATCAGCCAATGCTTTGTTCTTTTCTTTCAACATTCCAATCATTTCCTCAGTTTCTTCAGATATACTATTTTCAGATGATGTCTCTATTTGTTCCACTAGCTCTTGAGAATCCTACAAGTCATCAGATAATCTTCTCCTTACTTTCAGAGATTTTTGCATTTGCCTTTGCATGTCTGCAATCACTTGATTTGCATTATCCAGCTCTTCTTGAAGATGCACAATCCTCCAAGATTGTTTGTAGCCTTCCATTGCTAAGATCTTTCTCTTCAGGTGGTTAAACCCTTTTCGAAGATTCAAGCTCTGATACCAATTGTTAGGCCTAATATAGAAAGCTAATGTACTGAGAGGGGAGGAGTGAATCAGTACTCCAAAACTTTTCTTTTGTAATAACCTTACTATTATGCATAAATAGAATAGCATAGTAACATAAAACAAAATTATAATCAACAGATAACATTCATACATGATTCACTCCATAACACATATATTTTGGTCACGCAAAAACTCTTGGTTAGAGAGAAAAACTGCGGTGGGGATGGCACCCACAACTTCACTACTGCAATAATAAAGAACGCTCATTTAGAGCTACATTTAGCTATTTATGATAGCTTACCCTGTTAGGAGTATTAAGATCAGTTAGATCTACCTTACTAAAGGATTTATACAACACTATATAAGTGTAGCACCTGGTTAAAGGATTTACAATTTATAGACTTGGTTAGAGTCTTTTACCCTGTTAAAGGTTTCTCTTACAACTTCAAAATATTACAATATAATCATTACAAATATCTGCAACTTTACATCTGAAATGTTAAAGCAGATTCTATGTGCTCTTAATAAGATTACCTAGCTTTTAGCATACCTCGGTAACCCATAATGAAACTCAGTAAACCCTTCGGTTTACTCTGTTCTTCGACTGTTCACTGATAACCTTCTCAGTGACCTCTTTGTGTCTCTGTAACAGTCTTCCTTCATGCATACACACTGCTATCTCATTGCATCTCTTATCACATCATATCGTGTCATATATCTAACCCTAGAATCATGCTATATATATAGATCTCTTATAGCGGTGATCTAATTTATTGCTTCGATCTTACAAAAATATTCTTCAATTAAACAAAATATCTCATAGGTTAGATTGATCTTCTAATCATACACAATCTCCTAGTGCAATTTCCAACACAAAAATGGTTAGATGTGCCTCGATCTTGTAACACGTTTTCATGTGCATGTCCAGGTTCAATGTATCTAGTAAGATGTTTTACTCGGTGAATATCAACTCAGAGAGTTAATTATACCACTCGGTACCCATGAACCTTTACTCGATAAACAACTTAGTGAATACTGTGTTCTGTGACTGCTTTCTTCAGTAACTGACTAGACTATCCATATCGACTTCTCTGTGTGTACCGACTGCATGATTCGGTAATACTAACCAACTAGAATATAGTATGACTTTGGATATGAAACTAATGGCAATTTGATAAGTATTCTAGTCAAAAAACAAATTAATTTTTCAATGCAGGCCAACATGAGATCTAGGTTACCGCTCAATTTTAGTAACCATTATGAGGCCCCAAAATGGGCCCTATTTGGGAGGGCCATGGCACTGGGCACCCTGGTCCTTGAAGATCATGGCTCCCGGTACCATGGTCCTAGACATCAAGGTCCTAGGATCTTGGGGAGAGAAATGTAGATCATGAAAATTTGAGCTTGATATATGGTGTGAGTAGAATCAAGGCTTCAGTCAGACCTTAGGGGATGAATGCCAAGGTAAGGGTCCAAGTGAGGACAAAATTGTAATGGAGCAAAATTTAGAATACTACATTTAGCCCCCACTTTAGAAGGAGTATGAAACAAAGCATACTCATGATAAAGTACAAAGGTTTGCATTGAAAACTTTCATTAAGACATCAAAGAGGCAAGACACACTTGATCCCCCAAGGGACTTTAGGATCTCACTACTTCAATATCAAGATAAAAGAGACATCATAAGAGAGAGGAAAGAGAGAGAGAATCATGACTACTAGCCTAGTGAGGTTTACTTACTATGAGTTGTGAAAAAAATACCAATTACAAAGCAAAAGGCCTAGTTTGCAAGTAACTTGACTATTAAATCATGTGATAGTGTGTGCATAAAGTGAAACATTGAGAAAAATGCATTTCCCTACATTAAAATGATTGCATATGACTTATTAGGAGCAATTATTTTGAGGTAGCATGCATTCAAAGACAAGAACGTTACCACAATAAGATGCCCCCAAGAAAGGACAAATCAAAGGATAATGGTCACAAAACATAAAATGCATAAGGTATCCACTAACTTTGGGGTCAATATTCTCTTATGATAAATAATGTATATCATGAATATATTAGCATTGAACTGACCTCATCCCTTAAAGATAGTAGAATCACAAGCACAATGGAAGAAGGGAACATGTGTCCTTTGAGTCAACATGGAAGAGACCAAAAGATATCTCAACACTTTTCATCATCCCCAGGTAGACAACAAAAGGGACAACAAATAGAAGAATGTGAAAACAGATTCAACCTCTTAATTACCTTTCACCGATGGAGTGAAAAGGGTCATCCAAAAAGTACCTAACATGACAAAAAAACACATCATAAGGGAAACACATTACAAATAAGCAATATAGGAGAGAGAATATATGACATGAATGAAGCTAATCAAGAAAATCATTCACCTCCCAATCTTGTTGAACATTGGTTTGGAAAGGTAGATCAGAGAAACTTCAAGCATAGTATATGGAGCTACTACAAGTTCCAAATAAGGATCATGCTCCAATGATGAGTCACTTTTTTTGTCACTAGGAGCTAGGATTAATGCTTTTGAAAATTGTTTAGATAAATCAGTGTCAACATCAACAAGCTCACACATATCATTAGAATCATTATTATCAACATTGTTATCATGAATATCATTATCAACCATTTCTTCATCAAGATTAATAAAAATAGGATCTCTAGTACAAATAGAATATGAACCATCATCTTTATTGAGCATTTTTCATCATATGTCTTCCAAGAGGAAATAGGTTGAGAAGAAAATTCATGAGCCTTAGCACGACGTCGCCATCAGAATTCTCTTGCACAATGGTTTCTTTTTGTTTTAGTTTAAGTTTGTAAAGGTTTAGGATCAATGGACATAGGCTTCTTTTCTTCCTTTAAAGGAGGAGGAACGGGAGAAGGTCTATTAGGTTGAAAAATAGGAGATGCTAGGTGATTCCCTTTATAATATGTAGGAGGCAAGACTACAACATACATAAGAGAAAAAGAAGGTGTAGGAAGGATACCAGGTCCATCATGGGGAGGAGGAATAGATTTTAGATCTCTAGGCTTACTCAAGTATAAGATCATCTCATTATTCCACTTTTGATTAGATCAAAAGAGAGAATCACTCCGAGGCTTAAGAGGCTAAAAATGTCTAGGCCAAAAGTAATCAAGGTTGACATTTCCAAGCCTCACCATAGGTTGGTACATACTATGATTGATTATTATGATAGTGCCATTATGAGGGAATTTTAGATATTTATGAATAGTAGAAGGGATAGCTTTCATGGAAGAGAGCCAAGAATGTCCCAACTTCTCATGAAAGTGGTTCGTTGTACCTGAATGATAGAAAAATGACATTAAAGCACTTAATACCAAACTCAATGGGAAGAGTAATAGAGCCAATAGTAAGGCAAGATAAACCATTATACACCTTGGCCACTACATGAGATTTATCATATGTTACGTGATGCAATTATAAAGTATACATACATTGTTTAGTGATCACATTCGCCATACACACTAGATCAATGAGCACCCCTTGTGAGAGTTTGTCTTTGATCTTTACAATGATATATAGTGGGCCATTAGGTGCATCAATAGTCTCACTGGGATCAAAGGTAATGCATAGGTCCTTAGGAGGTATAGGTTTGTCAACAAGATCCACAACATTATTATACTCAATACCAAGGTCATCAGGAGAATATGCAAGAGGATTAGAGTCAACCACATTAGTAGAGTGGGAAGGAAAACAATTGGTAAAGATTTGAGACTTTTATTAGGAGCTACGGATTTGTTTCCTTTGTCATTTGCACTAGTTATGAATATGGTATTTTTATCAATAAAGTCTTGAATCATGCTCCTTAAGGTATAACAATTCTTAGTATCATGACCAAGTTGACAATGAAATTATCAAAAGGTTTTGGGATCATAATAGGGTGGTAAAGGTTTGGATGTATCAATTGGTCAGATGGGAGGAAGTTTCAAAATATTGTTATTTATCAATTGTGTCATTATGCTATGCAAAGACTCAAAAAGAGGAGTAAATTATCTTCTAAAGTATTTGGATAAAGGGGCCACACTTGATGTTGTGGCTACCACTTGAGTATTGTTGTTGTCATTGATGTCAATATATTCTTGTGTTTTGGTGATACGGTGTTTTCAATGAGTTGATCTGGTTGGTTTATCTGTTTTCTATGCCAAATCAACTAGAGACACTTAATTCTTTATTGATTTCATGATGTTGTGTGGTGACTTGATTGAGTTATGGATTCTAGTATGAAGATTAGTTTTTGGTGCTGCGTTATTCTAATGTTTGATCTGTTGTGCTCTATTATTGATCATATCTTTAGTTGGAGAATTGGGAGTGTTTGAGATGTTCATGTGTATCTTGAATTCAGATGGTTCTTGATTTGGTGCTCTGCAGTTTATCTTTCTTGTCTAAATCACTGCTATTGAGTTATCTTGAGTGTTAGTGTGTTTGTTATCACTGTTTTGAACCTTGGGTGATTTTGCTCCATAATTGGCTAAAATCTACAAAATTATGCTTAGCACTTCATATTGCCTCTGAGTTTTTTGGTCAAAAGGCTTTAGGGTTTTTGAAATTTACCCTTTCTATGTCTTAGAGTCCTTGTGTTCTTTTTTGATGTTACTTTTTCCACTTAAGTGGAAGGTTTGGTCCGTCATGAAGGGGTTCCCCCTTTATGTTTTGCCTTAGGCGGGTCTCTGTTAATTTTTTATTTTTTGTGCCCTTTTCCTAAGTTTTGAGTTCCTTGTTGGGTCCCATAAAGAACACGCAAGTTCAAATTTGATCTGATGGTGCACATGGATTCGTAGCCAAAAGTAGCCCAAAGTTTACCATTTGCGAAGT
Organism: Cryptomeria japonica; assembly: GCF_030272615.1. NCBI lineage: Eukaryota > Viridiplantae > Streptophyta > Pinopsida > Cupressales > Cupressaceae > Cryptomeria > Cryptomeria japonica. The sequence continues at coordinate 447,656,683 of NC_081408.1, forward strand.
AGCGAAAAGGTGGTGGGCTCGGGTAAGGTGGTCACAAAAGGACTAACAAATGATCATCTCTTAAAGGATCTAATGGTTCGTGTTGACTCACAAAGAAAAGCTGCCGGGGCTTTATGCTTTGCGAAATGGTGAAAAGCTGGTGGGCCCTAGAAGTAAGTAGATCCTGTGGCTAAAGACCAATCAACTCAAAGTTGATCGGGCAGTCTGCATTGGTTCACGAATGAAAGATGTGCAAAGTTTACCTTTTGCAAAGTGGTGAAAAGGCAATGGGCCCAGCTTAAGGGTGATAAGAAAAGTAAAGGAGGTGCATCTCAAAACAAATCTGACGGTCCATGTTGTTTCATTGAGCAAAGTAGCATGAGGTTTACTCTTCGCAAAGCAGCAAAGTGAGCTGGAGGTTACATGACCAGTGATGTGGTAATACAGTTGGATGTTCAGCTAGGGCAGCAAGGTGACTTGTCAGCTGGACAAGTTGCTCCTAAGGATAGTGTAGGGCCCTCTTCGATTAAGCGGTGATGGTGTTAAAACTCATGGTAAAGTAGAACACGTGGCAGTCCAGATGTGGAGCTCGATGGAGTTCTTGAACAAATAAATTACTAACACGTAAGATTTATCTACTGGTGCTGAATAAGGCAGGTGGATTCCGTGCGGAGGGCCCACTCCAAAGGATTAAGAGTGTTAAAGGTTGCACATCTTAAGAAGGATCCAACGATGGGTGTTGTTTCGCAGCCCAAAGATGCAAGGTCTTTAAACTTCGTGAAGCAGAGAAGACCATTAGCAGTAAGGACTCCATATGGTTAGTGAAAAGACAAGCGGTCACCGTGTGGAGTAAAGGTCGAGCGGATGGTAGAAGATCTGATGGATGGTGCTATTTCACATGAAATAAATGCACAAGGTTTAACCTTCATGAAGCAACAAAAAGAAAGTGGGGCCCATTTTTAAGAAGCTTGACCTAGGTAAGGTAAAAGGCATACAGGTTTCTTAGGATTCAAAGGATGTCATTGTTTTGTGATGAAAAAGTGTGAGGATTTTAACCTCTGCGAAATAGTGAAAAGTGAAACACTTAGAAAATTTTATGATCCGTTGAAGCCATTTTTCAAATTCAATTGCGAATTCAATTATGAGTTGATTGTCGAAGCATACAGTTTTAATGTTCCAATTCAATGCTCGGTTGTTGTATTAAGCTTCACATCAACTAAACATCAGCATCATTTTGAAGAGTTTTACAGAGGAACTGGTGCACAGAGCGAATTTCTTAATGCAAGTAGTGAGTCTCTGCGTATTGCTTGTTAGTTACAGACTGAATTAGTATCATTGCATGCTTGTTTTCTCAGAAGATTGTTTAAATTTTAATTGATATAACTAGAATTCCAGGATGGCACCAATAAGGGATTTCACAGGGAAAGTGAATTATTAGGATAGAGCGATATGTGATGATTTTTTGGAGAAATTAACAATGTCTACAAATGTCCCAGCCAAAATTAAAGAATTAGTGCCCAAGGCCCCCCGTTTGAGAATTGGAGATGGTTTGTATGACAAAGGGAATTGGTTGAGGGATCCATAGATAGGGATATCTAGGCTAGGACTTTTCAATGTGGGTTTTGTCCAAAGACATGCCTCTGCTCCGATGAACAGTATATGGGAATTAGACATGGGAAAGCTCATAGTCCCTGGGGTTTTTATGGATGTAGATCTATTGACCCAAATTGAAAGTAATTATGACCCCATTCCTAAATGTGTGAGAAATGTGAATGGGGGAGCCTTAATTGAGATCAATGATGATGAGTTCAGGAAATTTTTTAAGCTTAGTGAGGTGTCTAGTTATTTAGAGCCCATAAATTTTGATACAATGGCCCAGGTTTACAATGTGTAGAGAGATCACCTCAAGAATGGCCCTTTGAAGGAATTTTTTGTCAAAATAGGAGGGCTAACTATTGTGGGCCCTAGTACCATGGAACCCTTCTCTCTGAATTTGTTTACTCTAAGGGCTAAAGGGATGTATTGGTCACTTTGTCAGATTTTTGGGGAAGATGTTCAAACCACCATGCCAACTCATTATATGCTAATGATAGCACAAATTTTAAACCCCTCTCTGGCAGTAACATTTGATTATGCACCTTATCTCATTGATGCAATCCATGTAGGACTAACAGGGATTAAAAAAAGTAAGGTAGACAGACCTTTTGGGTGGTATTCTCTTCTCATGCATATGTTTTTGTTTAAAGGTGCTGATTATTTTGCCAACGAAATGGATTTAGTTAAGGAAAAGGATGGTGAGGAGATGCCTGTACAATTGTGGAGCACCATTTTGTCCTGGGATAGAGAGGATGCTAGCTACTTGAGGTTTGACAAATGCTTTGCATCTAGACTTAGGACTCTCTTATGCCAACAAAACCCTAGGATCCCAAAGGCTCTCTTAGAATTCCTCGGGCCTAACGAATTTGCTAAAGGTATCAAGATTGTGCACAACTGGGGTGACATATACTTATACCCTATCTCTACAGTTTTCAGAGTTTATGGTTTCAGAGGAACTCCATATTTATTCCCTATCAAGTCCCATTGAAGATAGGAATTGCAGAGATCCTGAGGAAAATTGGAGGTGTTCAAGAGGCAGAGTTATCAAATAGGGGAAAAGGGACAATTTTCCCAACTATCACCATGGCTCAACAATTTCTAATCACCAAGGGTGGTTGGAAATACTTTGATGATTTCTTTCAACCATTTAGGTTGTCTACTGCAGTATCAAGGTTTGTTGAACCCGAAGATTTCTTCAATGGCATGTTTAGAAAAAGAGCAGTATGTAAAGGTAGGCCACACCAATTTCATTTCCTTGAGGATCTATTTAGAAATGAATTCAATTTAGATGAGCAGGAATTGAAGAAAGAAAAGTGGGTGGCATACAAGAAGGCCCTTGATTTCATTCACCAATTTGATAGTGGTTATGACCCTTTGTCTGGTTTTAATCCTTTTGAGGAAAAGGTTAAATTCTTAATTCTTTACTTTGAAGACCTGATGCAAACTCTGGAGGAAAAAAGGGAAGCTATAATAAGGAATAATCCTAAAAAGGCTAAATTGGTTTGAGCCAAGCCTATCTTTGCTAGAGCCATCCCTCTAGGTGATTATGTGATGCATAAGAAGGCAAGATACAGTGTGTTGGTCCCAATAACAGGTGAGCCCTCTACTTAAAGAGGGAAGAGAGCAATAGAAGATGTCATTTACATCCAAGATTCCCCTAAGAGGCAAAGGGTGGGGAAAGAAGTGCAAACAAGTGAACCTTTGTATTCTCCATCCTAATCCCATATCCATGTGGGAGATGAACAGGCAGCGGCAGAGAAATTGTTGCAATTAGGAAGTCTCGGGGAGATTGCCTACACATATGAGGAAACACAAGAGGGAATTCCTGAAGAGCCACCTAGTGCCGAGATGAACATAACTATAGATGAGTTCAAAGGTAAAGAGCTAGACCCTGTTGTCAAGAAAGCCATTGAGGAGTTCTTAGCTGATAGTAATTTTATCACAACAAGGGCCTTCATGCAATTTGTCTGGAAGCAAAACATTGAGCAATTCAGGGCAATGTGTGAAAAGAGAAAGAGTGAGCGGCCTCACAAAGATGTAACTACAGTAGAGGAGGAGGTGAAGCAAGAAATGATTATAGAATTCAAATTCATTACTCTTGAAAAGGGGAGAGAAATGGTATCAAAGGTTGGTGTTCTAATCCTCCCTGAATGGGATATAGTAGATGCCTTAGTACTTGAAGCAGTCAGAAAAGAGACCAAGCCTATGGAAGGAGTGACATTTAGCAAGGATAATGTTGCTTTGGTCATGTGGTCCTTAAAGAGGGATGAGAATAGAAGAAGGAAGGATGCCTCAAAATCCAGTCACCTTGGAGGGATGATTGTTAAAAGAGTGTAGGACACAGGGGTGGTGGAAGCTGCCAGTACAGTTCTAGAAACTACAAAATTCAGTGTGGCAGTGGTTGAGAAAGAAGCTAAGGAGAGAGCTGAACTCGAAATAAAATTAGAAACAATTCTAAAGGATTATAATGAATCCAAAGGGGAGGTAGCCAACAGGGATAGCGTCATTGCTAGATTACAGAGTCACTGGCAAGACAATACCAGAAAGGTGAGTCCTCTACTCTAATGATTGCATCTTCTCTAGCAAGACCTCCACCCACCAGTCCCATTATTGAATTTCCCCCTTCTCCTATGTCTTCTGGTTTTCAACCAACTGAGACCATTCAACATGAATTGGAAAAGTTAAAGCAAGCTCAAGCTCTGTTTGCAAATAAATATGAAGAAAAGGTAAAGGCCACAGTTTTGAGTTTTGCTGATACAGTTGGAGCTCCCATTGTGTACACTAACATGAAAATAATTTTGGATATTTTGTGTGATTTGAATGAAGACAAGGCTACTCTAGAGCCAATTTTGAATAAGTGGATGCCTAGAGAAATGGATCTAGAACTTATGTGTGCATCCTATGATGAGGTAGGATCTGATGCCATTATTCAATCCACATGTGAGTTAGCAAAAGGCATGACCAGGCTAGTAGAAGGAAGGGCTCATGTACAGAGAAAAGCCAACTTGTATAGGAAGGAATATACTGAGCATAAGTTTGAATTATTTCCTGCGGGTTTTGTTAGTCCAAATCAGTTGAAGGACAAACAAGTATGTCTTGATGAGCTGGGATCTAATTTGTCTCTAAGGGTGAATGAAATTATTAATACAGATAACACATCCTTGGTTGTTAAGACAATTGAAGAAATAGAGAAGATAAAGTCACAATACCGTTTTTTGGAATCAGAGGTTAAGAAAGTGAGAAACTCTTGGAAAAGGTTAGTTAAGTTGAAAGAAAAAATTGTTAGTTTCTCATGGCTTGCTGATGACGTGCTCCAAGAGTGGACCAAAAAGTATGCAGTGCAAGATGAGGAAGTCCCAGAATAGTTAGAAGATGCTACAGTGGAACAACAAACTAAAAAGGTCACTGGCATTGAAAGTGACGTGTAGCTTCTTTTTGAAAGAAATTGCGGTTGTAACATGTTGGCATTTTTCATATTTATGTTGTGATTGTCATTGATGGACACACACTTGCATTGAGATCTCCTTTATATGTATGAGTTAGAGCACAACTGGTATTTGTTCCAACCGGTATGTTGTATTATAGTCTTTAGACTATTGGTGTTTTACAGAATGTGTTTCCCAATCTGAAGCAGCATGTTACCCCAAGCAATTCGTGGATCCCAAGCAGTATGAGGGCTTAAAGCGGCATAACACATTTTTACCAGCCTTCATTTTTGTCAAACCAACAACTGACATTTTGTATGAACCGATAATACTCTGTGATGAGTTACCAACCGGCATTTTGTGATGAGTTACCATCCACCGATTGTTTGATGGTGCCGACCCCTTAATGGTGCTTTTTGTGTTGTGTTACCAAGAATGTCCACGTTCATTGAACCTAGGAAATTGTTATGTAATCCTATTTGACCGACATGAAATCAGATTCCTTTATAAGGACATCATGTCTAGGGTTTTAGGTTGTTGATGTGGTTGTAGCAAAAGTTTATGTTGTTGCTAGGGTTTAAGGTGGTTGAGGAGTTGGAGAGAATATGAATGTGTATAAGACTGAAGTAATGCTGGAGTGCATTAAGAACGAGCTATCAAGGATCTAACCGAGCAATCTGTGCTACTAGCTAGATCAAACACTTGTTGATTACTCACATCTTTGACAAGTCTATAGCCCTTAACCGGGTAGGCCCAAAAGCCTTTTGTAAATCCTCTAACAAGGTGGTTCACATCTGTGGATCTAAAATCCTCTAGCAAGGTGGTCTTTAATCAGACTTATCTCCTAACAAAGATTGAGATTCCTAATAGGATCTGTTCTGGTAAAGAACATTGTAAGACCTTAACCAGTCTGACCTTAACCAGTCTGGTTCCTATTATGTAGATAGTTACTTGTGAGTTCCATCTCACTGTGGTTTTTCCCATTTGGGTTTCCACATCAAAATCTCTTGTGTTATGGTGTTTTTGCTTCTGTCGGTGAATGCATTATTAGCTATTTGGTTTGCATGTGTGTTAACTAGTTTGTTTGCTAAACTGTTTTACCAGTTTACTATTAGTCTTGCAAAGTGTTTAAGTGCAGAGATTTTTGGCATACTAATTCACCCCCCCTCTTAGTATTCATCAATTGGTATCAGAGCCTACCTTTCTATAAGTTTAACCACTTGGAAACAGGTATGGGGGAATACTCTATAAGGGAACTTACACATCAGCTCACTCAGTCTGAGCAAGCCTATGATGATCTTATGGTCAAATACAAGGCATCTCAAGCAAAAAGGAGAGAAAATGTTGAAAAGATGATGGAGCTATCTGAAAATAGTTCTTTAGATAAAGCAGACATGGAAGCCCTAATTGCAAAAGTAAATAAGTTGAATGAATCAAACTCCAACCTGAGAAAGGAGTGGAAGGACTGACTATTCGGATGTGTCAAGAGCTTGAGAATTGTAGGAAAGCTGAAGATCTGGTGAAAGAAAGAGATCATGAGATCTCCAAGCTGAAACAAGAGATCAGTGCCCTAACTGCTCAACTCCATGCAAGAAAAGTGGAAAAGGAAGAGATGCAAGGAGAACTAAACATTGCCATCTCTGAGAATGAAAACCTGTTGGAAACAAATGCTGCTATTTCCAAAGAACTCTCTAAGTCAAAGGAAATACTTGCTAAGTTCAACAAGAGTACTGTCAAGCTAGAGCAAAAGCTTGAATCTGCCAAACCAGTCAAGAATACCAATGGACTTGGTTATTTTGGTCATGAGGAAGGTGAGACCTCTAGTACAAATGCTGGAATGTCAAAGAAACAACCGGCATCAAATGATAAAGGTAAGCAAAAGTTTAAACCTATTTGCTTCAGCTGTCTTATAGAAGGACATACTGCAAATGTGTGTAGGAGTAAGGCTTACAACAATTTTCCTTATTTCCTAAATGATAAGCATAGATCCTATAGATTCAATGGTAATTGTTATGCATGCAACAAGTATGGGCATAGAGAATCTGAATGTAGGTTAGTTATGAACAACATTGATAGATATCCTTAGAGGACCCAAGGAGCTGGTCCTGAACCTTTTGTGAACCGAAATCACAACCGGTTTAATGTCTTCAATCATTAGCAAAGAAGCGGTGGCTATCAAGCAGTAACTGGATGGAAAGAAAATTGTATGGTTGGTCATGGTCATGGTCACACTGCTGCAACATGCAGAAGGAAGAATGGAAACATGAACAATAGACCTTGGAGAGCACGTGGATTGGTCTACTATCACTACAACAAACTGGGTCACATTGCTAGATTTTGTAGATCAAGAAAGAACATATCTGATTGATATACCAATCACTCTAGAAGGAAACATTGATGTTGACACTGTTCAAGCGAACATGAACAAAACCTAGAAGAAGAAACTAGCGGTGTTACAAGAGGAACCAGTTTCTGCACCTAGTGTGGAAATCATAGAACCGACAAACTAAGCTTTAGAAAAGCTTAGGGGGAGCAAATGGTGAAATGTTTCGAACCCCCGGTTTACACCGGCAAAAGACCTTAACCGGTATGTGATACTTGCCATTTCACAGAAGACCAGAAATGGTAAAAAGGAAAATTACGGTTTATGCCCTAATGGAGGAGCATTAATGACAGTAGGTGAGGAATATGCTTAAAAGCATTTTTCAATTCATTTCTCACTATCAGTTTTCGAGCAAAGAAATTTTTTTCAAAGAGCAGAGCGATGAAAAGGTGATTTGAGCTGAGATTTTGAGAAACTGAGAAACTGTAAAGGAGATTCAAATTCAAAGTGCAAATGGTCAAGTGGAGAACACAAAGTGATGATTCAGCAACCGATGTAGTGTGAATTGAAGGAGAATCTGCAAGCCCTAAATTCACGTGTTTCAAAAGGTATTTCTCGAGTTCTTAAAATTTCTATCATGGCTTCACATCTCATACCAGTTCTAGTGCATCTTTCGAGTCTGCAAATTTTATTCAATGGAAGTCTAAGTATAATGCCCTATCACAAGTTTTAGCTGGTGTGATAGGAGAAGAGGGAATTTTTGACTACATAGATTGCAAGATTGAAGACCTAGGGTCTCTAGCTATCCACTCCCAGTTAGGTTTATTTTGTGGAAAGGATAAGAAGATCAAACTAGAGTATAATATTTTGGAGAAGAAGAAGCTCCATAATGTTGTTTACTTCCTGGAGGATTTCATAGAGGATCATTCTAAGTAGAGTCCATGGTGACAAGATGTACCTAGAGAGAACACATGATATCACATCGCAGGCAATTCATGCAGTCACCGGTTTCTACAACATAGGGGAAGTGCCAACCCTAAGGACGATAAGCAAAACTAAAATGTCTAAGCTCACCAGTTCAGTGAGCAACTCATGAGGCATGACAGTCAATTCTATCATGGATGATCTGGTTAAGTATGCCTACATGGTGATAGGCTACTGGACATTCTCTGCCAGCAGAATTAACTTTGTATTTGCTGCAACGGTAAATGCCGCTTACCGGATGATAAAGGAGGATGCATCATTTGACCTATGCACTGGTATGCAGAGACAACTCTTGTTGAATCTGAAGTCAATCAAATAGGATAATGCACTAAGGTTCAAGTTTGGACAACTACTGGTTGGGTTGTTTTTCTATTTCCAAGGCTACTTTCTAGGAGTAGGAGATGTCCAGTGGTCTGCTGACCAACCGGTGACCAAGCAAATCAAGGAAAGCATTCAAGCAATTGGAACTGGTTACCCTGATGTTTTGAACAAGTATTTTGATGAGTTCAAATGGAAAATGAGCCAAAGAATGAGGATATCAGGTGACATCATCAAGAAATATGAAGATGATATCTGTTTCACCATCAAAGTGGATAAATGCATAATGGAGGCTGTTGAGCCCAGACAAGAAGAAGTGGAGCCAATGGGCTATGAGGTGATGTATGATATGCTGGAAGGGTATGCCTCTGCCCTTATTGCCTCACCTCTTGATCCTAAGGCAAAGAGGACCCAAACCTATCTGGAAAGGGTTACACCAGTCGAGGAACCCTCTGCAAAGAAAGGAAAAGAACCTATAGTGAAGAAGGCAAAGGTAGTGCCTGTAGCATCAACATCGATTACAACAACAAGTCCAAAAGTGACCAAACGGTCACCGACCAAGAAGAAACCGGAACTAGCACCAACTAAAGTCTTCGAGAGGAAAAGGAAGACAAAAAGCAATACACCGGACTCAGAGGAAACTGTGTCTGAGGATCAGCCCAAGAAGGCGAGACAGACAAGAAAGAAGACAAAGAATGAACTGACATCATCTACACTAGTAAATATTGATATCTCCTCCTATAAACCTTTGACACATTGTCAAAGAACAATAAATAATATTAGGAGAAAATTGCTACATGATTTAACTGAGTATTTTGATGACTTTAATGATGATGAAAAGGAAGTCGTCGAAAAGGAAATAATTTAGTATTTATGTGTTAATGACCGGTCTCCTTCAGAAATTAGATCTGAAACACCAGATTCTTTGTATAAGTCCTTAGACAATAAATGGCACATTGCCATAGAGCAAGAACAGGAAATGAGAGAAAAAAAATTTGTTGAACATTTTCCTGATGTATCAAATTCAGAACTATTCAATGTAATGAACAAATACAAAGGTCTTTTCTTCATGAGAAGAAGAAGACTCCTATTATTGGAAGGGAAGGGTAAGGAACTGCTCAAGGACACACACACTCGTGCTCTAGAAGCTCTAAAGATGCATCAAGTGGCTGAATCCAACCAGAAAGCTAAGAAAGAACTAGTTATATCCAAACCAGACGAAGTACTTGACGATGAAGGAAATCTGGTTGATGAACTGGTCGACACTATTGATGTCAATGCCCTGGATGTAGAAGATGTTACGTAGGAAACACCATCTAAAGCAACAACATAGGAGCAACAGGCCGAACAGGTTGATAAGCAAACCAAGGATAGATAGGAAGCGGCAAAGGAACAGGCCGAGTAGAGGAAAAAGGATGAAGAGAAGAAGAAAAAGAATGAAGAAGAGAAGAAGAAAAAGGATGAAGAAGAGAATAAGAAGAAAGATGAAGAGGAGAAGAAGAAGGATGAAGAAGAGAAAAAGAAGCAAGAAGATGAAAATAAAAAAAAAGAAGAGGAAGACAAGGAAGAGGAGAAGAGGAAGGAAGCAGAGAAGAAGAAGAAGAAGGAAGAGAAAGAAAAAGAAGAGGAGAAGAGGAGAGAAGCAGAGAAAGGGAAGAAGGAAGAGGAGGACAAAGAAGAGGAGAAAAGGAAAGAAGCAAAGAAGAAAAAAGCAGAGGAGGATAAGGAAGTGGAGAAGAGGTGAGAAGTGGAGAAGAAGAAAGCAAAAGAGGACAAGGTAGGAGAAGTGGAGAAGAGCACCTAGATGGAGACTCCGAAGGCAACCGGGAGTCAAGCCAAACTGGCTGATCTCACCAGTCCTATCGATCTCCAGTCTACAAGTGAAATGGAGCTAATGTAGAGCATCAAGGTTGCTTAAGAGCACCTTGAAATTATTTGAAGGAAGAAGGAGCAAGATGTAATTCAAGCGGCTATGGACACTCTCACCGGTTTGATACCTGGTACAAATCTTCCCAACACCGATTCAACACTAGCTAAACTTAAGCTCCTATGCACAATAGTGCATGATCAGGTGCAGAGCCTAGAAGAGGCAGCAAAGGCAAATGTCAAGAAGGAGCATCAAAAAGCTCTTAATATAGCTCTGGTGAAGAAGTTGAATGAGCTCCGGTCTAAACTGCAAAAAGACCAAAAGGATATAAGGGACACTCTAGATGAGGGGAATCTGCTACTCAGCAAGATCTGCCAACCCCATCTGTTCTATGATGATGTGCTAGCTCAGAAGCAAAAACTTCAAATAGACTTGCAGTCCTACATGAGCACATTCAAGCCACCTTATGATTCCTTTACAACTTATGGGCAAATCGTTCACCAGTTTCACATCCAGTCAACAAAAATGGAGCAAGAGATCAACACCCGATCTAGAGATTTGTAGGAGCTACAACTAGTTCTACTCCCATGATTGCAAATTCTTCAGAAGTGCTATCTAAACCTAGATGCCTTAACAATTACACACGAGATGAGCACAATTGATGCCATGGAAGAACAGGTCTCCTAGATGCATATAGAGAAAGAAGTAGCCACCTCCCTACTTGAGTCCTGGTCTTTGTCGATGAAATAATTCTTGCAGGACTTTAAATTTGTTTTTGACAAGTATTATTCCTTATTGTCATAAACTTTTATTATTTTAATATCAAATGAAAATAGGGTTGTTCAGTTGTACTTTGTCATTGTTGGCAATGGGGGAGAAGAATTATATTTGGGAGAAGTATCTAGTAATCAAAATTTTGATATATACTCTGAATATCTCAATGTTTATGCTCTATATGCAAAAGTGTTATACATTATATTATTAAAGGGATAGTGTATATGTTTAGGGGGAGCAATTTTGCTAATGGCATGATTTTGTTGTAAAACACTTAGATGTCAAAATTTTATTTTCCTAAGTGTTGCCATCAATGCCAAAGGGGGAGATTGTTGGTATTTTTTATGTTTATGTTGTGATTGTCATTGATGGACACACACTTGCATTGGGATCTCCTTTATATGTATGAGTTAGAGCACAACCGGTATTTGTTTCAATCGGTATGTTGTATTATAGTCTTTAGACTATTGGTGTTTTGTAGAATGTGTTTCCCAGTCTGAAGCGGCATGTTGACCCCAAGTGGTTTGTGGATCCCAAGCGGTATGAGGGCTTAAAGCGGCATAACACATTTTTACCAGTCTTCATTTTTGTCAAACCGACAACCAGCATTTTGTATGAACTGGTAATACTCTGTGATGACCGCATTTTGTGATGAGTTACCATCCACCAATTGTTTGATGGTGCCAACACCTTAAAGGTTCTTTTTTTGTTGTGTTACCAAGAATGTCCACATTCATTGAACCTAGGAAATTGTTATGTAATCCTATTGGACCGACATGAAATCAAATTCCTTTATAAGGACATCATGTCTAGGGTTTTAGGTTGTTGATGTGGTTGTAGAAAATTTTTATGTTGTTGCTAGGGTTTAAGGTGGTTGAGGAGTTGGAGAGAATATGAATGTGTATAAGACTGAAGTAATGCTAGAGTGCATTAGGAATGAGCTATCAAGGATCTAACCGAGCAGTCTGTGCTACTAGCTAGATCAAACACTTGTTGATTACTCACATCTTTGACAAGTCTGTAGCCCTTAACCAGGTAGGCCCAAAAGCCTTTTGTAAATCCTCTAACAAGGTGGTTCACATCTGTGGATCTAGAATCCTCTAGCAAGGTGGTCTTTAATCGGACTTATCTCCTAACAGAGATTGAGATTCCTAATAGGATCTCTTTTGCTAAAGAACATTGTAAGACCTTAACCGGTCTGACCTTAATCGGTCTGGTTCCTATTCTGCAGATAGTTACTTGTGAGTTCCATCTCACTGTGGTTTTTCCCATTTGGGTTTCCACGTCAAAATCTCTTGTGTTATGGTGTTTTTGCTTTTGTGGGTGAATGCATTATTAGCTATTTGGTTTGCATGTGTGTTAACCAGTTTGTCTGCTAAACTGTTTTACCGGTTTACTATTAGTCTTGCAAAGTGTTTAAGTGCAAAGATTTTTGGCATACTAATTCACCCCCCCCTCTTAGTATTCATCATAACAAACTATTCTTAGGAATGTCTGAAGCTTGTATGCATCTATATTATTATAAATGGATACCGGGACTTAAGAAAAGGGGATCACAAGAATTTGTAAAGGAACTTTGTTGAAATACATCTAGGTTTTTTCTAGTTCTCTCAGAGATTACTTTGAATTATGTAACATTTTCAAGAATGAATATGAATATACAAATCGAAGTTTCAGGCCTAAAATCTTCTTTGTCTTTTGGTGTGCATTCATTAGTTTGCTGGTTTCATTTGGATAATTTAAGGTTGTTCAAATGAGCATGGATTTTAAGGCAATCTTATAGACATATTTCTGGCTTTTCTCTTTAGGAGAGGGATTAAATGTGCATGAAATATTTATGTCGATAGATTAATTGTATGCTGCTTTGAATCTAATGAACTATTTTAGTTGAAAGGAAAGAACCTATGTATATGTTAGGCATGTATGGGGTTCATGAAATCGGGAATGATGAAATGTATGAGAATGTTCAATTTTTGAAAATTCTTGCTTGATTTAGGTGACTCTATAGCCTAGATAAGGCACTGATATCAGTTATGGAATTATTTCTATCTTTCTTGAGGATCAATACTAAAAATGAACATAATTTTTTCTTTTAATGTTTCAGTTCTATTGAGGTGATGAAATCCATAGGGTTTTAGCATTGGTTTACTGTGGATCTCAATTTAAAAGTGTGAAAGTATTCACAAAAGGTATACCCACCTTAGCTTTGGATAAGTTTGAAGTGTAGAAGGTTTTGTTGAAACCTTGTTATATGTTATTCTAAAATTCTATTTTCTTGGTGCCCTCTTCATATGCAAACAAAGTTATCAATTCTTCTTACAGGGAGGAAACGAGAGAATCAGAATTTGAGAACAACAGTGTTGATTGATGAAGATTTGATTAAGTGGTGTTGGTGTAGCTATTGTGGATGGTTTTAAAGAGCTTGTTGGTGTTTCTTGATTGTGTCCTATTTGTTTTGGTGGTCCACATTGATCATTATGTGAATTATTAAAGATCTTATGGGTCTGGTGATATTCTTTGTGTTATGTGCTATTTTTGGTGGTGTAATGTGTTGTGGTTGATCTTGGTGTTATGTTAGTTGGTGTTATTGTGTGTATATTTGTTCTTGCTACAGTTGATCAGATCTTAGATTGTACTTAAATTTTTTAATCCAGTGATAAATGATTCACCCCCCCTCTCATTTTTCCTTCCTTGTTGTTGCCAACAATTGGTATCAAAGCTAGATCCTTCGGAAGAAGCTTGACTGCTTGAGTAGATCTAGGATGGCAAGCACTATGTTCAAACATGAGAGTCCAAGATTTGATGGAAACAATTGTAATTTTGGAAGGATTGGATGGAAGTTCATCTGAAGTGTCTTGGAGAAGATTGTTGGAAGCTTACAAAGAATGTCTATAATGTTAAGAATGGACCGATTAATGTTGATGAGATCAAGGATGTTGAACATAACATAAGAGCTAAGGAAGCATTACTAAGTGCCTTGACCAATTCAGAGATGACTAATGTGATGGGTTTGAAGACTACACACGAGATATGAAAAAAGTTAGAGACCTTGTATGAAGGAGATGCACAAGTTAAAGTTGCTAAGTTGCGGAGTTTGAAAGGTAAGTATGAGACATTGAAGATGGGAGAAGATGAGAATATAAAATCTTTTATGAATAAAGTGAATGAACTTGTTGTGAACATCAGATGTGTCGGTGGAACTCTTGAAGAAGATGAGATTGTTGCTAACATGTTAAGATCATTTCCTCCTTCTTACAAAGATAAATTTTTTCTATTAATGAGATCCAGAGTGTGACTACTATGACAAGAGACATATTGGTTGGGAAGCTTGCTGCATTTGAGTTGAGTGAATTTGGAGAATCACATGGTAAATCTGAGACTACATTTAAAGTCTCTATATTTGAGAAGTAGAAGTATGATCCGGGAGAGAGTTCATCTAGGGTTTCTAGATATGAAATAGATATGAGAGAGATGGAAGAACAGGAATGGGAGTTGGATGAGCTTGAAGCACTTATTGCTTGGAGATTTCCTAAAGGAGCTGGTAAGTATGATGGAAAGTTACCTTTGAAATGTTTCTCTTGTAATAAGATAGGACATTTTTCATCTAGATGTCCTGAGATAATGTCTAGATATGATAAGAATGATAAATTTGAAAGGCATGATAGATGTGACAAGCATGATAGATATGAGAAGCATGATAAGTATGATAAACCCTATAATACTAACTGGAAGTACAAATATCAAAAGAGATGTTATTATGTTGCTGATGAAGGTGTGACAAATGAAGAATCAAACAATGGGAATTTAGAAGAAGAATTTGTATTTATTGCTATCAAGGAAGATGGTCCGGTACCAGTGAATTCTACAAGCTGCATTATTGAGGAGAAATATTTGGCTACTAAAATTGAAGAGAAAGATGAATGGGTAATTCATAGCGGTTCTTCACATCATATGATAGGTGATAAAAGAAAATTTGTGAATATGGAGAAGTATGATGGTAGTATAGTGAGATTTGGAGATGATAAATCCTCTGTGATAGGTGGTAGAGGTTCTCTTTCCTTTGATGGTAAGCATAATATTAATGATGTCTTATATGTTGAAGGTTTGAAGCATAAGATTTTGAGTGTTGGACAAATGGTTGACAAGAGATATGATTTGCAATTCAAGAATAGTAAATGTAAGATTCTAAATGCCTCTGGAATAGAGATTGCATCAAGGACAAAGAGTAAAGGTAATATCTTTCATTTGAATGTTGGTGAGAAAAGTTGTTTGATTGCTCAAATAGATGAAAGCTGGCTATGACATAGAAGAATGTGTCATGTTAATTTTGACTGCATGATAAGGATAAGTTCTACTCAGGCTGTTAGAGATTTTCCTAAGATTATAAAGCCCTCTAATCTGGTATGTAAAGAATGTCAATTGGGAAAGAAAACAAGAACTTCATTTAAAAGTAAATTTTATACATCTAATGGTTTATTGGATCTTGTGCATACTAACTTATGTGGTCCTACAAGAGTAAGAATCATGTAGGGTGACAGGTATTTCATGTTGTTTATTGATGACTACTCTAGAATGATGTGGGTTACCTTTCCATGGGAGAAATAAGAAGCACTGGAGAAATTCAAGATATTCAAAGCTAAGGTGGAGACTGAGACAAGGTTGATGCTGAAGTGTCTGAGATATGACAGAGGAGGAGAATTCACATCTAGTGAGTTTGATAAATTTTATGAGAAGAATGGAATTAGAAGACAATTATCTGCTCGTAGAACCCCTTAGCAGAATGGAGTTGTTGAAAGGAAGAATAGAACCATTTTGGATGGTTGCTAGAACTATGTTGATTGAAGGAAATGTTGCACAATTTTTTTTTGAGAGAAGTTTTTAGCACCGTTGTTTACACATTCAACTGGGTGCATATTAAAGGTGATTCTAGTAAAACTCGTTATGAGCTATGGTTTGGTCATGTTCCTATAGTTAGATATTTCAGATTTTTTGGAAGCAAATGTTATATCAAAAGAGATGAGGATATAGGAAAGTTTGATTCAAGATGTGATGAAGGAATCTTCTTGGGTTATTCTACTAAGAGTAAGGCCTACTAGTGTTACAGTAAGAGATTGAAGAAGATAGTAGAAAGTGAAAATGTGAAGGTTGATGAATGTCATGGTAAACAAATCAGAGCATGCAGATATGAGTTTGATGATCAATATGTTGTTTCAAAGCTTGTGCAGACTGAGATCTTATAGAAGAATGGTCTGATAGAGATAGTTAATCCAAATATTTCTACTACTGGTGAAGAATTTCAAGAACCGGAGAATTAGAACAATCTGAAGACTCTAAGGTATGTGAGATTGAATCATGTAGAAAATCACATTATTGGTGATAAGAACAAGGCTTTGATGACTAGAAGAAGACTTGTTGTTGAAGAGATATGCCTAAATTCCAAGATTGAACCTAAAGATTTTGTTGAAGCATGTAAAGATGAGAACTAGATAAAAGCACTGGAAGAAGAACTAAATTAGATTGAGAAGAATAATACATGGGAGCTTGTTCTGAGACCTAAAGACAAGAATGTGATTGGCACTATATGGGTGTTTCGAAATAAAATGAATGAGGTCGGCGAAGTGGTAAGAAATAAAGAAATATTGGTATGTAAAGTATGCTCTTACATGGAAGGAATTGATTATGAGGAGACCTTTGCTCTAGTACCTAGAATTGAAGCTATTATATTGTTGCTTGCATATGTTGCTTACAAAAAATTCAAGGTATATCAAATGGATGTCAAGGAAGCCATTTTGAATGGTAATTTGGAAGAGGAAGTATACATTGAGAAACCAGGTGGATTTTAATTATCAGATGAAGGAGATATTGTATGCAAATTGAAGAAAGCATTATATGGATTCAAGCAAGCCCCTAGAGCTTGGTATGCTAGACTGGACAAGTACTTGATGAAGTTAGGATTTTGTAAAAGTACTGTTGATAGTAATTTATACTTTAAGGTTGATAAAGATAACATTTTGATTGTTGAAGTGTTTGTGGATGAAATTATTTTTGGAGGTGATGATGATTTGAGTATGAAGTTTGTTGATTATATGAAAAAGGAGGTTGATATGTCTATGATAGGTGAGATGAAATTCTTCTTAGGATTGGAGATTACTCAGACTAGTAAAGTTATTTTAATTTCTAAATCTAAGTATATGAAATAATTATTGAAGAAATTTGGGTTAGATGATTCTAAGCCTTTTGGAACTCCTATGGTGACTGGATGCAAGTTGTCTAAGAATGATGAACCTCATAAATTTAATCAAACTTTGTATAGATCTATGGTTGGTGGATTGTTCTACTTAACTCAAACTGGACCAAATATTATGCATGTTGTTTGTCTTTGTGCTAGATTTCAAGATGATCCTAGACAGACTCATGTTACTGTTGTGAAGAGGATTTTCAGATACTTGAAGGGGATTGTTAATTATGTTTTGTGGTATTTGAAGAATGATGATTTCATGTTATGTGTCTATACTGATGCTGATTGGGTTGGTGATTTTGATGACCGAAAGAGCACTACCAATGGAGTTTTCTTTTAGGGGAAGAAGTTGGTTTCATGGGTGAGTAAGAAATAATATGCTAATCTATGTCTACTATAGAAGCTGAATACATTGTTGCCACTAGCAACTGTACTCAGGTAGTTTGGATTAAGCAAATGTTAAAGGATATCATAGTTGTTTATGATGAACCTATTGTTATTTATTGTGATAATTCAAGTGCTATTAATATTTCCAAGAATCTGGTACTGCATTCTAAAACAAAGCACAAATCAATTATCATTTCTTGAGGGAGAAAGTCAGTGATGAATAAGTCAAATTGGAGTATGTACCTACAAAGGATCAGATTGTAGATATTTTCACTAAGCCTTTGCATGTAGATACATTCATCTTTTTGAGAGACAAGTTAGGGGTCTCTTCCCCTCCTGGTGAGAACTAGATGCATTGAGATGCATCAATCTGATGGACTTCACGGTCTTATCTTCATATCTGGATTGATGATTTTGTGATGCTACTCAACTGGAGTAGGGAGTGTGTGGTTCAAATGTTCAGTTGTGATTTTATCCTAACAAAGAGAGATTGTCCTTCTTAGAGGGAGAGAAGCATGAATTTTATTTTTGTCTTTAGCATTGCTATTAAAGGGGGAGAGAATCATGTGAACAATTGCTTGATCTTTGAATCTTTGTGTGCATGATCTTAGGGGGATTTTGTTGGAGATTGTTGGTGATGATTTATTCCTTTGCATTGATTATTTTTCACATTCATATGTTGCCATCAATGCCAAAGGGGGAGATTGGTGGATATTGTTGCTACTATGATATATTGTTGTCATTGATGTCAATATATTCTTGTGTTTTGATGTTTCAGAGAATTGTTTTGATGATCTGATGTTTGCAATGAGTTGATCCGGTTGGTTAATCTATTTGCTATGTTGAATCAACAAGAGATACTTCATTCTTTATTAATTTCATGATCCTCTATGGTGACTTGATCGAGTTATGGATTCTGGTATGAAGATTAATTTTCGGTGTTTAGTGTTGCACTATTCTGATGTTTGATCTGTTGTGCTCCGGTGTGATCATATCTTGAGTTGCGCATTTGGGAGAGTGTTTGAGATATTCATGTGTATATTCATTTTAGATGGTTCATGATTTGGTTCTCTGCAAGTTTTCTTTCTTGTCCTAATTGTTGTTGTTGAGTGCTCTTGAGTGTTAGCGTGTTGATCAATGAAGATTTGATTAAGTGGTGTTGGTGCAGCTATTGTGGATGGTTTTAACGAGCTTGTTGGTGTTTCTTGATTGTGTCCTTATTTTTTGGTGGTCTGCATTAATCATTGTGTGTGTTATTGAAGATCTTATGGGTCTGGTGATATTCTTCATGTTATGCAGTATTTTCAGTGGTGTAACATGTTGTGGTTGATCTTAGTGTTATGTGTGTTGGTTTTATTATGTTTAGCTTTGTTCTTGTTGTAGTTTATCAGATATGAGATTGTGCTTAAATTGTTTAATCTGGTAAAAATTGATTCACCCCCCCACCCTCTCTTAGTTTTCCTTGTTGTTGCCAACAATTTCTTGTTTGGTTTAAACTTCACAAATATTGTTGAGCACTCTTATTCTTATCAACTAGAGACATTGAAGGAGATTATGTAAATTGACTCACTTGAAGTTGATAATTATGAAGTATTGTGCACAACTGCGTAAAGGAATTAAAATTAGAAAAGAGAAGCTTATCCCTAATGTCTTTTTGTATATTAGCAATAAAAATTCTTTGAACATCATGATCAAGCATAGGATAAGCAATTTAAGAATACAAATATTTATATCTACTAGTAAACGCAGTCACTTTTTCTTTAACACCTAGCTTACAATGGATTAAATTAGTCAAAGTAGTTTTAAAAAAAATATTATTATGAAATTGTTGAATGAAAACATTAGATAATTGTTGAAATGATGTAATAGAATGAGGAAAAGAACAATACCATTACAAAGATTTATCCATAAAGGTCCGAGTAAAAAATTTAGCCATGTCTTTGATCATGAGAAAAGTCACTACACAAAGTTTGAAATGTTTTCACATGAGTCAAGGAATCAATTTTTCCATTGTAAAGCTCCAATTGAGGGACTTCTATATATTTAGGAGGGACAACAAAGACAATGTCATCAAATAATGGGCTCACTACATCAAATGTGGGCATATTAAACTTAGATTGGGTAATGGAAGCCAACTATTGTTGCAAGGATGAAATGGTTTGGGCTAAGTTATTGATGGTTGTTTAAATGGACAGAATTAAATTGGACATATTGGATTGTGAGGGAGGAGTAACATTGTTGTATGTAAGTGGAGGTTAAGAGTAAGGAGGTGGAACACTATGATATCTAGGTATGGGAGATGATTGGGTCACAAATGGAAGACTCATGAAAGGAGGTATACAAGAATTTTGATTAGCAAGGTTGCCACCTTGACTAACGTGTAAAATTAACATTTTGTGTGGAAGTAGTCATGATAGAAGATGTGAATGTAGGCACAATAGGAAAGGATGTAAGAATATGAATGGAATGGATTGACTTGACTAGTGGTTTGAGTGTATCCAAGGACTTTGACACACCTTTTGATAGGAACGATATTAGTGTCGACGATATGAGCTAGGCCATGCAACAAATCAACACCAACTTTATCACTTTGAGCCATTCTCTTTAATCCTTCAATTAATGGGACTGCCTCACTTTTTGAGTATTGTTGACTCATCCATTGTTGAAGATTTTTAAATTTCTTGTCAAACTTTTCTAATTGGTCAATTGAAACTCTAGTTAGTGATTCATCCACATCATGAGAATTATGAAAATAATGGTGATAAATGACATCATTTGTTGGGTTAGAGGAACCACCAACATTCTCATGAAATAAGTAATGCAAATTAGGCCCCTTATCCTTAGTAATTAAAACTTGGGAAGCCTTAGTTCTACAACTTGTTCTCATGGGAATATTGTAGGTAGGGCTAATGGTAACAAAACTCATGCACAAGGGAGGGAAATTTGAATTTGAAATTTATGATTAAACAATGCAAAATTTTGGAAAAGTAATTAATTAAGCAATTTATTTTGTGAATTTGAAAGATAAATGCATCTAAATCATAACATAGCGTATCATAAAGATCAAATCTGAAAATAGATTTGAAAAATTATGCAACCGACAAGTAGATTTTAGAATTATAAATTAGGGTTTTTATAAAATCAACCTTTAAATTTATGCAATTCAATTGAAAATTATATCTATGAGTGCAAATTTTAAATTTTAAATTTTAAATTGCATAAACAATTAGATCTAAAATAATGAATCCAAATAAGGAAACCCACAAGTTCAATTGTAGAATTATAAATTAGGGTTTGTGTGAATTCAACCTCTAAAATTATGTAATTCAATTCAAAAGTAAGCTTGTAAAAGTAAATTTGAATTTGAAAATGCATGAACAATAAAATTTAAGAATATAAATTAGAAATTAAGGTGTTAGATATTGGGTTCACCAAAAATTTTAGGATGAAAAAGTATGGTTTCACCCTTTAATATAGTAAAACTACGAGTTTTTGCTTAGGGACCAAAACATTGGGGAAGGATGGAATTTCAAAGATCTAGCCTTGATAGATCTAGATTCTGATCAGATTCTTGGTTTCCTAGATGGAGTTGTTATTTCCCTTTAAACTAAATTGATTTAATTAAATATATTGAAATTATGGTAAATGTATGGATACTGAAGCAATTTTGCATTAACAGTGAGCTACCATCATCAAATGGAGCCACAAACCTAGATTTGAGTAATAGATGAAGGTTCAGATCTGTTCCTAGAAGCTCCCCCAAATTTGTGCAACCATGGTGGTGGTCGCCATGGTCCTCCAAACTTTCTGCCATCCAAAAGAGAACTTATTATGTTGGCATAACTAATGGTGTTGGCACAACCGGTTCATCAGTTAGTAATGTCATTAATGAATAACACTTACCGTTGAATAAGGCCAAGCTCATAGGAAAGGAGGTGTGGTAAACCCCAATGGTTTACTCATGGCTGCAAACAATATGGAGAATTCAGTGCTTCCCAAATATGCATTATTGACACACTTAAGCATTTTGTTGGTAGAAGACTAATCGATTCAAGGATAAACAAAGTAGTTGACCGGCTAGTCAAGCACCCTATAGGTACTGAGATCAGTTTCTTAAAACTGGCAGATGAAATGATGATGTGGTCACAAGAGGTGACTCAGATTACATTTTAGTACTCTTATGCACATCTAAAATACTCTTGATAGATAGGTGATCAGTCTAATAGATGATCAGTGATCGGTGGCAAAAGATGAAGAGTTACACCAGTGATACAGGTTGAAGAATGATATCCACCGAGAATCTCAGAGCAGTGACAAGTAAGTTGGATGTGATGACCAAAGGTAAGTCAGTCATGGTGAGATATCATCAAACAAATGGCTAGTGAAGTCTACAACAGTTAACAACCAGTTAAGGTGATATTTTTGTAGATTTTCCAGTTCATATTAAAAAGATAGAACACGACCCAAAGGTTGGTAAAATTATGAGTTGCGGAGGCACATAAGGATGAGTTGTTAGTGAGATTGATGGAGAGAACACAAAGAAACTACGAGAAGATTTGGGAAGATTTAAATTTCAAATCTACTGAGTTTTAGGTGTAAACACATTGAGGAATCCACAGGTATGTGTTGGCAAAATGTGGTATAAAGGTTTTTTGCCGAAAACCAAAAAGTTTGATCATAAAAATTACAAAGTGCAATTTTGAAGAGGCGATCCAGCAAGGTGAGAAGAGGGCAAAACTGCTAAATGAATAATAGAGTGGTGAAGAGAGTGTGCAGAGCTCAGATAGTGCGAAGAGAAGAGAAATAATGTAGAGAAAGTGTAATGCAAAGAACCAGTAGAGTGTAGAGCAAGTGTAACTGGTGGTCAAACTGAAGAGCTTCATTTGGATCTGATTAAGCTAAGAGTATCTATTACAACAAATCATTCTCTCTATTGTTTTCTAATAACTACAATAGTAAAATCCCTTAACCGAGTGGACTTTAATAGGTCCCTTTGTAAAATCCCTTAACCGGGTGACATCTTAATTGATTATCCTAAGTCTTTTAACAAGGCTACCTCTAATAGGGTAAAGGTTCTAACATGCCTTAAAGAAAATCCCTTAACCGAGTGGCACCTAACAGTGTCTTTGTAATCTCCTAATAGGGATGGCTCCTCACTAGGCATACTCCAGAAGAGTGTAGATTTTGTGAGTTTCTACTCACACCATGGTTTTATCCCATTTAGATTTCCATGTGATAAATCTTGCTAGTCATATGTGGTTGTTTTTATGTGTGCATGTTTCTTATTAATGTTTCTTGTATACACCTAAAAATGGTTTGAAGATAATTAATTAAACAAGAAATTATTTAATTAATCCCCCATCCTAATTTAATTTAATTCATTAGCAATTTAATTAAATTCTCCCTTTATTCTACTTATTCATAAATATAAGGATTTATTTAATAGGTTCATTTCAATAGTCCCCTTTGATTAATTAACTCAAATTAATTAATCCTGCCCCCATTTCAATCAATTCTTCTAATCCCCTAATTAATTAAAACAAATCAATTTATGAGTTGTTGAAAATTAATTAGTCTTTTCCTATTATTTAAATTTTAAAATTCAAATTACCCACATGCCTCCTAACTTCTAACCACCTAACCTAACCATCCCTCTAACCTAACTCATTTCACCTAACCTTGGGTTTTCCTAACCCTATCCTATCTTGCACATCCTAACCTCCTTATCCTAACCTCCTATGGTATTGATATTCTCCCCTTGAGACACATGGAAATTTGGTCACATGTCTCCTCTCTTGGATACTTGCCCTCTTATGAGAAAGGCTCCTTGACACTTTTCACCATAGAGATGACAAGTGTCCCTTCATCCAACCTCTTCTCCAACCTCCTCTAATTTCACCCTTGATATCTTCAGACTCAATCTTGACCGTTCATTCTCGCCACCTCACCCCTAGCCTTGGAAATCCTATAAATATCCCCCATTTTGGAGCACAAAGGATTCCATCTCATTATTAATTTAGGCATTGTTACTACTAGCATTGTTAGGATTCCCAAAGATACTGAGAAGGGGGGGGGGGTGAATCAGTATCTAAGTGGTAAATAGATTTTTTGACCTTATTAAATAAATTGCATTCCAAAATAGTGTACTGGTAAACAAGAATTGGTGCAATAAATATGAACAATAAACACAGCATAGAAAGCATACCATAACACAAGATTTTTAACGAGGAAACCCGATGTGGGAAAAAGCTCAGTAGGATTTGTGACCCACAATATTCACTCACTAGCCAATGAATGGATATTATTTACAATAGGGGTCTGCACATGCAAGAAGGCCAACTGCCTAAAGCTCGCTTCTTAATTACAAAAGGAAGTCTCACTGACTTACAAAATGGATTATACAAATCCAATATAATGTACTCCTTTAGTTCAGCATCTGCTATGCCAGGTTTAGTACTGGTTTAAGCTCATACAATAACCATAAACCTTACTCCAAAATCTGCCTTAATATTCACACATTACTTCTGCAATATTCTAACCATATCTGCTTCTTTAAATGATCTACAAGATCTCATACTTATATACGAGTCTTATTACAATATGCCTTGTTGGCTTACAAAATGATATTACAATTAAATACAATATACAATAATCAAAATCTTGTCGGCTGGGGTGCCGGTAATCATCTTTGTCACTGTCGATGAACTATTTGCCAGTGTAGAGTCTGTCGGTGTCGATGCCTGCCGGTGCCATAGGATTGTAAGGTTGCCATCAATGATAATAACTTCAATCATCTACAATTCTCATTCGAGTGTGAAATGCCAACATGCATATCATTTGACAATTGTTATTATAGGAAATTGCATCTTAGATCTAGTTTAATTTGATCATTTTCTAGTATAATTATTGAATCTTGTAGCTTAATCAATCTCTTTTCTAGCTTAATTGTATCATCATCATAGCTTAATAATGCATATAATTAGCTTAATTAGACTCTTGGATCAATCTAGCATAATCAATCTCATCTAGTTTGCATATCTTCATCATTTCAAATCCTTCATCTAGGTGTAGTCAAGTCACTGGGATTGCTTATCCAAATCTAAGAACAAATCCATACTCGCATCTCTTAGGAGGTGATAGGTCACTTTGTCATGGTCTACCTTTCATTTTCTTTTAATTTGCTAACCATTCTTGTAATGATCTATTAAGTGTTTGTGTTGCAGCTGTAGGTACCACACTATCATAGGCATGGCATTTTAGCACCCACCGTGGGGCCGAAAATCTCATTTTTGGCCTTGTAGCATTATCAAATTTTCAATCTACCAAGTTTCTGGTGGAGTCTGATTCATAATTTCATATGAGTTCCCTTTCTATCTCGTGCAAGCTCCTTTGTACCCTCGTACGAGTATATGAGAATTGTCGTATGAGTAGGTGAGAATTGTCGTACAAATTTATGCTTTCATGTTTTCAAAATAGTTTGCATTTTAAGGTTTTCATGCTTCAATTTGATTACTACTAATGCTAACCCTGGTCTATTTGTGAGTTTTTCAACAACTTAACTAGTTTTTGCAGGATGATTATCGAAGATTATTCTTTTCAAAGCTTCATTTCATCAAAACACATCATGACTACTAACGTATCTATTTTATAGGTTGCCTAGGAGGATTCAACCAAACTTTGTGTCTTCTTTAATTTTTCTAGGCACACATTTTGCTAATGGTAAATGAACATCTTGTTTTCTATGTTTGAGAAGTTGTCTAAGAGATAGGAGAGTATTCTCTGGTCCATTTGGACAATTAGAAATCCCGACCCTTTGAAGCGTTTCTATGTTTGACATTTGATTACCTTTAGCGGGCCTGTCATAGAGAGAAAAAGTAATCACCCTGTGAGAACGACCCAAGTGAGTAAAGCTAGACCTAAGCTTTCTGACTCACTCTAAAAAACAGGCCTCTCAGGATTAAAGTCTCGGAGGATGGGATTATTTGAGTTTTCTCCTTTGAGATCTCTCATATTGTAAATTTAGTAGGGCCTCGAGGTCTCAATCATGCTTGCATGAATACTTCTTGTTTCGGTACCTTGTAGGGATATAGGCCTCAATCGTGCTTGTGCGACTACAAGGGGTAATTTCAAACAAAACCCCTTACTATGAACCCTAAGATAGAAGCTACCTGATTCACCTCCGAAAGGGGGATAATCTTTTTGTAAGAGAGATACTAACTCTCCCAATACACTTGCCATATTGTGCCCCCATTAGCATTTGGAGTTGGATAATACAGCATTGAGAATCCATTGCATGAGACTCAGTGATTGTATTCTGATTACCTATTGGGTGTGTACCTAAGTTTGCAAGAAAATATTTTCTCTCTTAGCCAACTTCCTTAGGATTTAGCGTGTTGTGCTTGAGGTCACTTATCATATCACGTGTTTGTTGTGTCTTTGTCCCTTAAATAGAAAATCAGACATCTAAAACTGGAAAATAGAAGCAAAACATCAAACTAAATTAATCAAAAATATGTCCAAACAAAAATTTTGTCTTTGATTTTGTCCTCAGTCATAGGAGTTTGTTAGTTTGTCGTACGAACCATCTAGTGTATTGTCTAGTCCAGTGAGAATTGTCGTATAAGTCAGTTTAGCAGAGAACTTTGTGTTATATTTTATCGTCTGGTCCAGTGGGAATTATCGTATGAGTCAGTTTAGTAGAGAATTTTGTGTCATCTTTTGTCATCTTTTTTTGTGAGAAATCTCATATGAGTTTATGCCTTTTATCGTGTAAGATTTTGTATTTTGTCATATGCGCCTATCTAAATTGTCATATGGGGCTGTATAAAGTGTACGAATTTTTGTATCTATCAGTCCAAAGTTGTCTTCTTGCATGTCTTTTTCATATTTGTCATGTTTGCTTGGTCAATTTACAGTGAGAATAAACACCTGATATTTGTCATTCAGTGATTAGATTGTCTTCTTGGTTCACTTGGTCAAGTTATCATCTATCAAATTAGATTATAGAAATAGACACCTCAAGATTTTCAAGTATCCACCTTCAACAAGTTCAAGATCTAAACATCTCAAAGTGCATTATCACTCTCTTTGATAAACTGATCAGTCAAAACATAGTTTCTCATTAGGATCTATCATCCTCTATCATGAAACTACAACATTTAGTCAGGACAACCTTGTCCCACATTGTAGGATATATCATTCCTATTGGACTTGGTTTTATCAAAATCATCATCATTGCACTCCAAAACCAAAGATCAAAAAACTTGCAAACTTTTAAACACTTGAATTATCTCTTTGTGTCATATCACTCTATCACATATACATTAATAGTTGATCACTTATCGAAACAAATTTTAGACAATCGAATCCCTGCATAATATTCAACACATGTATATGCCTATTTTAACTAGAGCGCAAAGACATAAGATTGCTGAAATGGAAACAAAAACTTTTGAGATAGCTGAAGATCATAGAAACATGGCATACCAAAGAAAAATACAAGAAGAAGACATAATAGGTCAACATATCAGAGAAATCAAACAAGTCCAAAATAAAAAACCAACTATGTCAAAATCTCACAAGGATTCAAATACATCTCCAAAGAAAGGTAGCTCTTTTATGCAACTCTTAAAGAGAACCCTAAGGGATTTTGCTGAGGAAGATTAAAATCGTGCACCTATGTCTAGAAATGGCTCATCCCCCCATAAGAAAATTGACTCTCCAAAGGAATCTATTCCTACACCTCTTGAAAAGTTGCAAGAATCTTCCATAGCATCATCACCAAACAATACACCCAAAGATGAAGTTCCCCAAGGGATATCCATAATGGCCATCAAACCTACTTCATAGGATCATATTCAAAGTCCATATCCTTCACATCTAAGCACTGATTCCTTGCAACATCCCCATAATGCTTCCTTGCAAATTTAAGTCCTCATTCATAGAACGCTTGTTAAACGTGTCCTAATAGATGGTGGAGCTGGCTTAAACATTTGTTTATTGAGTCTTGTCCATGCTCTAGGTTATTCAAATGATGTTGTTGATCCCCAGAAAAAGATCACCATCAAAGAATATGATGAAGAAGAGAATTCCTCTAAAGGAATTGTGATGTTACCCATCAGAGTGGGACCTTTGGAGAAAGACACAACATGCCAAGTTCTAGACTTGGACTTACCATACAACATACTCTTGGGAATAACATGGATACATGACATACAGGATATTCCATCAACATATCATCAGTGCCTAAAGTTCCCCTACAATGGGCAAGAAATCATGATCTCAGTAGACTCGAAGCCATTGTATTGCTATAGTAATCTAAAACCAGCTCAAGAGGTCATTGTTCCACATAATAGAGAGGCAACATCTTCAATCACACAATCCAAGGAATAATCATTTGCATCAATTTTGTCAAGCATGAAAAAACAAATGGGGATAAGAGACAGAGGGAATGTAGAATATTTGTGATCATGGAAAAAAAAACAAGAGCAACTTGAAATTGAAAGGGATGAAGAAGATGTAGGAGTCGATGTAGTTCATGCATATGCGGGGCAAACGTTAGGAACTAGGCCACTTGAATTAGAATCACATTCGGTTGACTTGGACTTGATCAAGGACAATTAGGAGCTACTTGTGCGAGGTCATTCTGATGAGAGTATTGTTCTAGACATGGAAATGCATATTGAAAGATTTGACATCATGACCCCTAATATCTTTGAAATAATTCAACCTGAGGATCCTTTACCCTTAATCCATCTTGAACCTATGGACTGGGAAAATGAAAGACATACTGTCATTGATACCTTTCCTAATGACCATGCCATATCTGTGTATCTTAATGCAATTGAACCCACAACAACTTTCACCAGGAATTTCAACAATGCATCTTCCAGTCAAGTGGGTGCCAAATCTTCTAGTTGCAAAAATGAAAATAAAGAAAACAATATCAAGTATAATGCTAAAAACCAGGCATTGGCAACATTAGACTAAGAAAAAAAAAATGATGCATCTAACGATGAAAACCTCCTCGAGGTGTCGGAAGATGGGAGATTTGACACTTTACTTGAGTACTATCGAGAGAGGTTATCTATCCTGATAGAACCAACAGAGGCAGTTAACATTGGCACAACTAATCTATATCCAGCAACTTCTCTATCAGAACATGAAGTGCAAAAATATTTTGAACCCTTCAAAAGATGGCAAATATATTTTACCTGGTCATATGTAGATATTCCAGGGTTAGACTCATATCTTATAATACATCACTCGGATATCATTCCAGGAGCATGAATCAATGATGGAACACAACATGGATCAAGAGCAGGTATTCTATTCATCACTCTAGAAGGTCATACAATCCCAAAAGCATACAAATTAAGTTTTCCATGCACCAACAATACAACAAAATATGAAGCTTTGGTTATAGGTATCAAAATGGCTATAGAATGGAACATTACACAACTTCAAGTCTTTGGAGACTCTCAGCTCGTCATTAATCAAATCAATGACGATTATCAAACAAAGGATGAAAAGTTAATGCCTTATAAGAAGATGGTTGATGATATCAAGAAATATTTTGTAGAAATAACTTTTCAGTAGATTCCAAGGAATGACAGCAAAGCAGCAGATGCCATGGCAACACTTGCTTCTCTCCTTCAGACATAGGAAAATCAAGAGCGTTATGAATTCCTAATGGAAGAGTTGTTTTACCCTGCACATAATTGTCTGGATTCCCAAACTATCAGTCACCTTATTGGGCATGATTCCTCTCGCTATGGCCAAACTTACAGATACCCGAAAGATAATATCCTCCCTCCTGACTTATCAAAGAACCAAAAGAGAAACTTTATTCGCCAATCCTCGCATTATACTCTACTCGTGGATACCCTTTTTAAACAAGGTCTGGACGATACTCTTTTAAGATGTCTCGAACAAGAAGAATCTGAGAAGGCCTTAAATGAAGTCCATAATGACATTTGTTAAACTCATTCAAGTGGTCTTACCCTTTCAAAAAAACTCATATTCTTGGGCTATTATTGGCCAACCATGGAACAAGATTCTTTTTAGATAGCTAAAACATGCAAACAATGTCAGATGCATGGAAATTTGATTCATGCACCAGCATAAGAACTTCATGCTTTGGCAACATCTTTTTCTTTCTGCCAATGGGGTCTTGATCTAGTAGGAAAGATAAATCCTTCTTCATCTAGTGGTCACAAATTCATCCTTGTAGCTACAGAATATTTCAAAAAATGGATTGAGGTAGTACCTCTCATCACTATCACAGGAAAACAAATTGTTGCATTTATCTTGAACTACATCATCTGTCGCTATGGAATACCCATGACCATTATCACTGATAACCGTTCAAGAATCAGGATGTCCTAGAGATATGTGAGAAATTCAAGATCCAACATAGATTTTCCACACCCTACTATCCACAAGGGAATGGGCAAGAAGAGGCATCAAACAAAACCATTCTGAAAATCCTCAAAAAGACAATGAGTGATGCTGGAAGAGATTGGCATATTCGATTGAACCCTTCTCTATGGGCCTACCATACCAGTATCCGCAAACCAATAGGTGCCACACCTTTCTCTCTTGTCTATGGATCAGAAGAAATACTACCAATAGAAATAGAGATAACTTCTCTATGAGTATCATTAAAAGGCCTTATCCTAGATGAAGAACAATGAGTATCTAGATTGCAGGAGTTAGAATTAATCCATGAATGAAGACAACATGCCTTTGATCATTTAAAGGTATATCAACAAAGAATGTGCTGTAGTTATAATCACAAGGTCAAACCGAGAACATTTCAAGTTGGAGAACTAGTACTAAAAGAAAATCCACAAAACCAGGCAGATCGAGAAAAGAAAGGGAAGTTTCAACCAAACTGGCTAGGTCCTTTTGTGGTCACAACAGTATTTGGGTTAGGAGCATTTCAGCTATCAACACAAGATGAGGATCATCTCGAGGAACCCATCAGAGGAACCCATCAATAGCATGCATCTGAAGAAGTTTTATGTCTGAAAAATCAGAAAAAACCGAAAATAGTGAAAAAGCAAAAAAATCCAAAAATAGTGAAAAAGCAGAAAATCCAAAAATAGTGAAAAAAATAGAAAATCCAAAAACAGTGAAAAAAGCAGAAAATCGAAAAATAGTGAAAAATCAGAAAATCCAAAAATAGTGAAAAATATATAAAAGAAATAAAATATGAGAAAAAGTGCAATAAAAATAGATGGTGAAAACCTGGCAAACAAACGCTATCTGTCAGCTAGCTCTTCCTCATGCATCCTTCCACTTGCAATCATTTTTCATCAGCGTTGTTCATATCCATCATAAAGCCTTTGTACATATGCAGGCATCCTGGGTGATTTCTCACCATGGTTTGGATCACAGGGTATATCATGATGACTTTGTTTCTAGGCTTGGGGCAAAATCCTGCACCTAGCTAGGGGCAAAATTTTTTATCATTTTGATCTTAATCAAATAGTAAGAACAATAGTCAAGCAACTCTTATCAAGTGAAAACTAAGACACATCCAACACTAAACACAAGATCTGTTAGGCCCAATATGGAAAGCTAATGTACTGAGAGGGGAGGGGTGAATCAGTACTCCAAAACTTCTCCTTTATAATAACCTTACTGTTATGCATAAACAGAATAGTGCAGTAACATAAAATAAATTTAAAACAAATAGATAACAATCATACATGATTCACTCCATAACACATATATTTTGGTTACGCAGAAACTCTTGGTTAGAGAGAAAAACTATAGTGGGGATGGCACCCGCAACTTCACTACTACAATAATAAAGATGCTCGGTTAGAGCTACATGTTTAGCTATTTCTGATAACTTACCCTGTTAGGAGTAACAAGATCTATTAGATCTACCTTGCTAAAGGATTTCACAACATTTATTCTAAATGTTGCACCTAGTTAGAGGCTTTACAATTGATAGACTTGGTTAGAGTCTTTTACCCTATTAAAGGTTTCTCTTTCACAATATTACAATAAAATCATTACAAACATCTGCAACTTTACATCTGAAATGTTATAGCAGATTCTATGTGCTTAGAATAAGATTACCTTGCTTATAGCATACCTCGGTAACCCATATAGTAACTTGGTAAACCCTTCTGTTTACTCTATTCTTTGATTGTTCTCTGAAAACCTTCTCGGTGACCTCTGTGTCTCTGTAACAGTCTTCCTTCATACATATATGCACACACCTTGCTCTTAATTCATGCTGTATAAATAGATCTCTTAAAATGGTGATCTAATTCATTGCTTCGATCTTACAAACAAGATTCCTCGAATGAATAACTAAAAAAAATATTTCATTGGTTAGATTGTCCTTGTAATCACACACAATCTTCTAGTGCAATTTCTAATGTAATAATGGTTAGATGTGCCTCGATCTTGTAACACGTATTCATATGCATGTTTAGGTTTAATGTATCTAGTAACATGGTTCACTCGGTGAATATCAACTCGGTGTGTTAACTTTACTACTCGATAGTCATAAAAAGATACTCATTAGATAGCTTCGGTGTATACTATGTTCTGTGACTGCTTTCTTCTATATATTACTCAGATTTTGCATGCTCAGTTATGTTCTGTGCTTGTGTTCTCTGCTAGCTCTACATGCTCTGCTTGGTATACTCCCCTATATACAATACTCAAAACTGTATTACCAAAACTGTATCACTCTCCAAATATAGTATATTACTCCCCTTATGTAGTATTAAATGTAGTATTACTCCCCTTTTTTGACAAACATCAAAAACTTAATTTCCATCTAGGGGCGGTAACTAATCAAAAATAGATTTATACTTGTTTCGGGCGTCGGTGAGTGCGACTGAGAGTGCATCCTTTACACTTTCCATTAAAGAATTTTGTGCTTGAATATCAGCCAATAGTGATATTAAGCCATCAAGAGTGTTTCCCTCTTGTGTAGTTGATAGGCGTGTAGCTTAGTTAATCTGCTCTTGAACTGATGAGAGATGAGGAAGGAATAATATCTGGAGGGTCATTATATCCATCCTAATCTTATGCTCTTCATTTCTGAGTTCTAATTGTTGAGCCATGAGTTGTTGAAGCTTGGTATAAAAATTCTGAACTGAATTAGGCTCGGTGGTCAACTTATTGGAGAGATCGGTGATCTCTTTCTCAATTGCATCATTTTTATTCTTGATATCTTTAATTAATAAGGAAAATGTACAAAGTTTCTGAAATAAATAAAGAATATGCTTGAGTTGAGGGGACAACTCAACAATGAATTTGACAAGCTTTACTTTTCCTATAGTGAGAGCTTTTTGTACCTCTTCTATCATCTTTGTAGTAAGCTCTTTATCTTTTAGCTTTCTCAAGTACTCATATGCATCAACTCCAGATGTTTCTATTTGAGTAAGGAGTTCATCCAATTGAATGTGGATGGCTACATCGGTTGACACTGTTGTTGAAGGTAGCATATCTATTAGCAGTGTCTTCACCTTCTGTAGTACTTTATTCTTCTTTTGAATGGACAATTGTTTTTCTTGTTCGGCCTTTGCTTTGCATAGTTCACCAAAATCAGTAAGTGCTTGCCCTTTTAATTTTGAGATATCCACAGTGGGCAACACTATCGGTTTAGTTAAATCAATTTTGAAGCTATGCTTTCTCACCTCCTTCTCTTTACCTTTGGTCGGTTGCACTAAGACAAGCGCTTGTGAGGCTTGCTGACCCTTGGTAGGTTGCTCGGTAGATGCAACACTTTGGTCGGTTCCTGTAGCCATTGTGGTGTCCTTGGGTGTCTCGGTACTAGGGGTCTCAGCTGTAACATTTTTAGTGCTTGATGGTGCTTGAGACTTTTGATCTTTAGTTGTATCTTCTGCTGCTTTAGACTTGTGACCTTTGGTGCCTTGTTCTATATCCTTAGGAGCTTCGGTAGAGATAGGTGGCTTGACTGGTGGATAAGGCTGAACTTGTTCTAAGACAGATTCACTAGATACAAGTTTTGCATAGGTAGTGCCTTCTATCATTTCTTGCTTCGGTGCTTCTACATCCATGACATCTTCATCAATTTGAATAGTGTCAGCCAGGTCTTGCTTGGTAGCATCAGGACCTTGCTCGGTGACACCAGGATCGTGCTCGGTGACATCAACAATTTCAATTTGAGATTGTTCACCGACATCCTTTATTTTGAAGATATCCTGCCATTTGGCTTTTGTCTCATTTTCTACATCAATGTATAGCCCATTCATCAATTTTAAGTCTCTCTGTTTGACAAGAAATTTAGAATTGTATGTTGTCAAATGCTCCTTTATTTCTGCTATAGACATATCAGGAAATAGATGGACGAGATTTTTTTCTCTTATTTATTTCTCTGAGTCCACTACATATTTCCATCTATTATCAATATGTAAGTATAATTCACTCGGAAGTGACTTTACTAGTTCTAATGGAGCTAGCCGAAACTTTAGAAGTGTGCAAATGACAGCTTCTTCAATTTGTCGCTTCTCATCATTATTCCTAGTCTCATACTTAACATATCTAAATGCTGTAAATCCACCATATTCTTTAAGATTGGCACAAAAATTTTCAACACTATGAATATTTACCTTCTTGCTTTTTACAATCTAAAATTTGTTTGCATAATCAGATTCTGTATCACTAGACTCTTTTGCCAAAATGAGTCTCCGAGTAGATTTCTTGTAGGTCTTGGTTACCTTGGGAATAGTAACACTCTTTTGTTTCTTGCTCGGTTATGCAGCTAATGCTCTAGTGTTGGGTCTCTTTGTTGGAGGAGTTGGTAGGGCCTTTGAAATGTCCTGTTTCTTTCTTTTCAAAACTTTACCCTTAAGCAACTCGGTACTTAATGTTATTGCTGCCTCTTAAGCTTCTGATTCCTCTTGGATAATGGCAAGAGTGCCTTTGACAGGTGTAGAGGAGGATTCTTCTCTGAATTTCTCAGATAAAACCTTTATCATCTTTGTAGCCTTTCTTGTAGCTTTAGGTACTACAATGCTCATTTTCACCTTTTCTTTTACTTCTTCATAAGTTCCATATCTTAGTTCAGTAGCATGCCTTGGCAATGAAAGATAGGCATCAACTTGTTGATGTGTAATATCATAGTCAATCTCATAACCCATTGGTGGCAAAGATTGAGTCCTTGGTTCAATAGCATTCATATAACAGTAATCGGTGTCTACCTCAAAACATATATCATCCTTATATTTCTCTACCAGTTGTGGTGGAATCCGGTACCTGTTGTGCATCTTCTCTTGAAATTTGCTGAAATAGTCATCCATGATATCATTAAAATTTCCTCCCAATTTCTTAATAAAATCATTGATTTGATGGGTGATAGGTTAGTGTAGCTCCCAAACTACTTTACAGACTGAGGGAAAGAACTTCTCAAAGTAGAAAAACATGCATACAAGAAGTGAACCAAACTTCAGTGTGTTTGCTGAGTTGTTCTTCTTCAGCTTCCTTATTGTGTTCAGGTTCTTTAACAAGTTCTTTAGTAGCAGTTCACATAAATCTACTTTCATTCCCTTTTTCAATATTTTGTAGGCTAGGTCAACTGCTACACATGGTACACTATTTTCCCTTTCTGATTGGAAGAAACAGTAACCAATTACTCTTATTGCAAACTTAAGTTCTACATTAGTGACATTGTTCAATTTCAGTCCTCGGTAATTAGATTCTACTCCAATTAGACTGATTAACTCCTTCTATGATATCATTTTTTGTGTTCGTGCATGATCATAGATAGGATACCCGGTGATAATATGAATGATTTCCTTTGGTGATTTTGAATGGTTTCTCCTCTAGCCACATAAAATCATCATGAAATCTTCTTAAAACAAACTTAACCCACTAGGGTTTGAACACACGAGGATAGGCTAGGGCTTCAGTTAATCCCTTGATTTTGATATGCTCATACTTGCTATCCATTTTTCCATCGGTACAAAGTTCATCATATGTGTCACTAATCTCAACTGACCGAGTTCTTCAACATGACATTTGGTGAAGAATCTAACATCTTCAACTAACAAGACTCGATCAAGGATGAGTGAAAATGCAATTTTGTCATCCGATTCAGAGGCAACTTTAGAAGTCAAAGAGTACTTCAGCAAGGGCTTCTCCGCATTCTTGACAACTATGGGATCTTGGATCTTGGGTGCCATTGTAGATTTCAGGTAAAGACTTAGCAAACTATCCTTAGGGTTTGATGGTTTACAAATGACTGACGCTTCACACTCGGTAGATAATAGAAATTTGACAAGATTAGAAATCAGCTTAACAGTGTGATGAGATTTGATGTAAATACCTTGAAATTCGCTCTGAATGAAGTTTGATCACCTTGATTCGCTCTGCTCTGCTCTCTTGAAAACTTGGTGAATGAGAATGACTGAAAAAATACCTTTAAGTACACAAAATACCTTATCGGGCTCCATGCGGGTTAGGTCAAAACATTAAATGCACTCAGTTTACCTTTGATTGGTTTCCTCCTTTTTTTTTTCATTTTAATCGAGTAACCAAATTTCCTTCATTTACCGACTTGACAGGCTTCCTGTATACACCGACTTGACAGGTTTCCTGTAAAGTACTTTTGATAGAATTTCAAACTTACTAATGCATCTTAACTATGCAGATTTTGAATTTTGTGTATAATAGAATAGGAACTGTTATGATTTAACCTTTAGAGAATGCAGACCCTTCATACCTTTTTTGATTAATTTGGAATAGGTGCACCTAACTCGGTAGGTAAGGTGCTTTCTTCATCTGACATGATTTCCTTCTTTTTCCAAATCATCCTAAATTTTTCTTTTATCTCTTCAATGTCTCTTCTAGGTTGACCTCTACAATCTCTAGCTAAATGTCCAACTTTGTGACAATGAAAACATGCCATACCAGGATTTCTCCATGATCTTTGATTGTTCATTCCAAACCTTATAAAATAGTTGGCACTAATATGTCCATATCTTCCACAACATTCACACCATATCCTTGTATTGTAATCCCATGGTACTACTACATATTGTCAATAAGGATCTATGTGAGTTCGGTAACCTCTAGTGTTTGCTCGGTGTGGACACCGCATGTAGTTCTTTTGCTTAGACCAACATTTCTCAGTACTATGTCCATATATATTGCAGTTTTTACAAAACCCTTTGAATTTTGCCTTCTGATAGTTGTTAACAGACTTTGTCCTACATTGATTAGATGTGTGACCATATTTATTGCAATTGTAACAATATCCATTTGACTTAGTGATATTCGGTTGCTTACCTTTTCTAATCTGGTATATGTTGGCAGTATGACCTTGATTTCCATAGTAATAGCAAATAGGCTTCCTCTTTTTGATGTTATTCCTATTTCCAGCTTGCTTTGATGATTCTCCTCTCTTAGTAGTATGAATTCCTTTCTCGATAAAGTCTTTTCCTTTGTAACCTAGTCCTGCATCTTTGTTTGTTCTTCTTGTATTCAGTTGTTCATCTAACATCTTTGATGCATCATAACTCTTCTTCAATGTTTCTTTGGATTTGTTCTCTATTTCAAGTTCATCAATCAACCTTGATACTTCAAGTTTTAATGCTTGATTTTCATCATTCTTTAGAATTGCTTCATGATGTGCATAACCTAATTGATCTGTCATATTTTGTTGAATCCCAGTCAACCTTATGATTTCATCATTCTTATCAGATACTAAGACTTCAAGTTGTTGTTTCTCTCTTTGCAGATCTCTTGCTTTATCCTCAACTGTCCTCAATGCATCTAGATTTTCAGTCATCTGTGTACTGAAATGTTCATGTTCTCTTTTCATTTCTTTTAGTAGATCAACCAATGCTTTGTTCTTTTCTTTCAATACTTCAATCATTTCTTCAATCTCTTCATATATACTATTCTCAGATGATGTCTCAATTTGTTCCACTAACTCTTGAGAATCTTGCAAGTCATCAGATAATCTTCTTCTTACTTTCAGAGATTTTAGCATTTGCCTTTGCATGTCTGCAATCACTTGATTTGCATGATCCAACTCTTCTTACAGATACACAACCCTCCGAGATTGTTTATAGCCTTCCATTGATAAGATCTTTCTCTTTAGGTAGTTAAACCCTTTTCCAAGATGCAAGCTCTGATACCAATTGTTAGGCCCAATATGGAAAGCTAATGTACTGAGAGGGGAGGGGTGAATCAGTACTCCAAAAATTCTCCTTTATAATAACCTTACTATTATGCCTAAATAGAACAGTGCAGTAACATAAAATAAAGTTAAAACAAACAGATAACAATCATACATGATTCACTCCATAACACATATATTTTGGTTATGCAGAAACTCTTGGTTAGAGAGAAAAACTGCGGTGGGGATGGCACCCACAACTTCACTACTGCAATAATAAAGATGGTCAGTTAGAGCTACATGTTTAGCTATTTCTGATAGCTTACCCTATTAGGAGTAACAAGATCTATTAGATCTACCTTGCTAAAGGATTTCACAACATTTATTTTGAATGCTGCACCTGGTTAGAGGCTTTACAATTTATGGACTTGGTTAGAGTCTTTTACCCTGTTAAAGGTTTCTCTTTCACAATATTACAATAAAATCATTACAAATATCTGCAACTTTACATCTGAAATGTTATAGCAGATTCTATGTGCTCAAAATAAGATTACCTTGCTTATAGCATACCTCGGTAACCCATATAGTAACTTGGTAAACCCTTCTCTTTACTCTATTCTTTGATTGTTCTCTGAAAACCTTCTTGGTGACCTCTGTGTCTCTATAACAGTCTTCCTTCATACATATATGCACACACCTTGCTCTTAATTCATGCTGTATAAATAGATCTCTTAAAATGGTGATCCAATTCATTGCTTTGATCTTACAAACAAGATTCCTCAAATGAATAACTAAACAAAATATTTCATTGGTTAGATTGTCCTTCTAATCACACAATCTTCTAGCGCAATTTCCAATGTAATAACGGTTAGATGTGCCTTGATCTTGTAACACGTTTTCATATGCATGTCCAAGTTCAATGTATCTGGTAACATGGTTCACTCGGTGAATATCAACTCAGTGTGTTAACTTTACTGCTCGGTAGTCATAAAAAGATACTCTATAGACAGCTTCGGTGTATACTGTGTTCTGTGACTGCTTTCTTTTGTAACCAACTAGACTGTGCATACCGACTTCTCTTTTTATACCAACTGCATGATTCAGTGGTGCTAACCGACTAGAATATATAGTATGACTTTGAATATAAAAACTAATGGCAACTTGATAAGTAGTAACAAGATCAAGTTGTCCACCATCAAACTATCACATGTCAGTCTAAGCACACCACACACTTTTTAATGGATGATATCTTTTGGATAATGATTTTAACATGATTGTTCAACTTTTCTATCTTTATTCTCGCTATCATGATTTCTGAGTGACTTCAAGATGTCTCTCACTAGAGGAACAAGGAAGGAACATTATGTTTTTCTTGTCTGATGTCTATAAATTAATCATTAATATGTGCAAATTTGTCTTAGGACATGATCATCAGAGTATCATCATAGATATTTCCAATTTGCATATTGAAATGGTTAATACTACCTATTTTACGCAAGCAACACTCAGGTCATCTTGGTTCAATTATACCTCGATGCTCATGCTAACTTGCAATATCAAAATCCAGGAAAGTAGTGCTCCGGTCATCATGGTTTATTTATACCATCGATGTTTGCACTGTTGGCATATGCACACTCCAATGAGACATTGTATGTGATTGAAGGTTTTGTCATTGATGGCATCCTTGCAATCTTGTGGCACCGACAAAAGCATTATACCAACATCAGTAGGTCACAATCTACATTGGCACTTAGGACACAGGCACCGACACAGAAGAAAGGAAGTATATCGGCACAGAGGCTGATAGGATTTTGTTTTGTTTATTATTGTAAAAATGTGTAAGCCAACTTGGCAAATTGTAAAATAACCCTTATATATAAAAGAGATCATTGTAGACACTTGAAATGATATGTAGAAGATTTATACGAAAACATTAGGCAGACCTATTGTGCGAAATATAGGTCAAGGGGTATATGTAAAGAACAGAGCAGGAACCGGTACTAAATCAGGCATTGAAGATGCTATTGTAAAGCAGTACAAGATATTGGATTTGTATAATCCTTATTGTAAATCAGTGAGACTTCTCATTGAGCAGTGAGCTCTAGGCAGTTAGCCTTCCTGCATGTCCAAGCCCCTATTGTAAGTAATATTCTCTTATTGGCCAGTGAGTGAATATTGTGGGTCACAAATCCCACTGAGGTTTTTCCCACACCGGGTTTCCTCATTAAAATTGTGTGTTATGGTGTGCTTTTCATGTGGATGTTCTTGATTCTATTTATTGCATTATTTCTTGCACACTGGTACACTGTTATATTATGTTCTACATGTTTTAAGTTAAGAAGTTCCATTAACCGGTCAGATACTGATTCACCCCTCCCTCTCAGTATCTGTGGGATCCCTAACATGCACTCACTTCCCACATTTTAAAAAGCTCAATAATGAAAAAACCCAATAGCCTAGTGACTAGTCTAGTCATAGCTTTGCATTGGTATTTGCATTTAGCTTGCATCTCATTCTTGCATGGGTTCCCACAAGCTCATTATATCTAAGGTTAAATTTACCACAAGAATCATCAAGGCATCATCATAAGTGTACGCAATCAGACTAATGACTCATCTCTCTCCATATATTGTCGACCCAACACAAATTTTATGTTACGCCCTCAACCGAACCAACATCAGCATATCTGAATCTTCCTGCAACCTGATATCAATAAACTATCAGTTCTTTATCCAATCAACCTTATCAATTCTATCAATCAATCACATTGAAATCTATTCTATCATGTCTTATACAGGATGTATCTTTCTTGGAACCATACGTTCTAATCAAGTCTTATACAAGATATATCATTCCCGAAACTAGACGCTTTGATCATTTTTATCTTATACATGAGGAGTCATTCCTGAAACCAGACGCTTTGATCATCTTTATCTTATATAGGAGGGGTCATTCTTGAAACAAAACTGAATATCGATCTTATCAATCTAATCAATCAAGCTTTATCAATCATCACATCAAGAACCATAGTTGTAGAAATCAAATCATTTCTAATCGGGATATCAATTTCGCAAGCATTCACACACTCCAAAAGTCAATTATCTCAATTGATCTCCCGAGGGGGCATCATCGTACTGCAATTTATCAATCAATGTCTGGGACATCCTATTGAACCAATATCATCATCAAAATGAGGTTATTCTTTGAATCAACGCGTCATCACACCTCGCTTCAAAGAGGGGCAAAATGTATACAAAGATAATTAATTAAATAAGCAAATATTTAATTAATCCCCCTTCCTAATTTAATTGAATTCATTAGCAATTTGATTAAATTCTCCCTTTCATCTACTTTTTAATAAATCTAAGGATTTATTTAATAGGTTCATTTTAATAGTCCCCTTTGCTTAATTAATTCAAATTAACTAATCCTCTGCCATTTTAATCAATTCTTCTAATCCCCTAATTAATTAAAACAAATCAATTTATGAGTTGTTGAAAATTAATTAGTCTTTTCCAATTATTTGAATTTTTAAATTCAAATTACCCACATGTCTCCTAACTTCTAACCACCTAGCCTAACCATCCCTTTAACCTAGCTCATTTCACGTAGCCTTGGGTTTGCCTAACCCTATCCTATCTTGCACATCCTAACCTCCTTATCCTAATCTCCTATGGTGTG
Organism: Cryptomeria japonica; assembly: GCF_030272615.1. Classification (NCBI taxonomy): domain Eukaryota; kingdom Viridiplantae; phylum Streptophyta; class Pinopsida; order Cupressales; family Cupressaceae; genus Cryptomeria; species Cryptomeria japonica. The sequence goes on from NC_081408.1 coordinate 447,698,374, forward strand.
GATATTCTCCCTTTGAGACACATGGCACTTTGGCCACATGTCTCCTCTCTTGGACACTTGCTCTCTTATGAGAAAGGTTCCTTGATACTTGTCACCACAGAGATGATAAGTGTCCCTTCCTCCAACCTCTTCTCCAACCTCCTCCAATTTCACCCTTGATATCTTTAGACTCAATCTTGATTGTTGATTTCTGCCACCTCACCCCTAGCCTTGGAAATCCTATAAATATCCCCCATTTTGGAGCACAAAGGATCCCATCTCATTATCCATTTAGGCATTGTTACTATAGGCATATCATTTGAGAATTGTTATTATAAGTAATTGCATCTTAGATCTAGTTAAATTTGATCATTTTCTAGTATAATTGTTGAATCATGTAGCTTAATCAATCTCTTTTCTAGCTTAATTACATCATCATCATAGCTTAATCATGCATATCATTAGCTTAATTATACTCTTGGATCAATCTAGCATAATCAATCTCATCTAGTTTGCATATCTTCATCATTTCAAATACTCCATTTAGGTGTAGTCAAGTCATTGGGATTGCTTATCCAGATCTGAAAGAAAATCCATACTCGCATCTCTTAGGAGGTGATAGGTCTCTTTGTCATGGTCTACCTTTCATTTGCTTTTAATTTGCTAACCATTCTTGTAATGATCTATTGAGTGTTTGTGTTGTAGTTGCAAGTACCACACTATCGCAGTTACGACACTGCTTATAGTGATAAGTGTTAAGTTTGAATAGAAACTTTGATTAAGGTTAAATCCGGTAAAACCAGTATAGTGTTGATTCACCCCTCCCCTCTCAGCACCAGTTGGAACTAACATATTCATCTCTGTGAATAACGTCATTCCTGAAATTTGCTTTATTTTACCTATTCCTACACATAGTAGAGAGGGGGAAAAGGTTGGGAATAGGGTGTTGGAGATTATTGATGAAATTTGGTTGTGGCATAGGAGAATGTGTCATGTGAATTTTGATTGCATGGTTAAGATAAGTTATACTTGGGCTGTGAGAGATCTTCCTAAGTTGAGGAAACTTGCTAACCCTATGTGCAAAGACTGTCAGTTAGGGAAACAAACAAGAGTTACTTTCAAAAGTAAGAAGCGTTTTTCAAATGGATTATTAGATTTTGTGCATACTGATTTGTGTGGTCCTTCCAGAGTTAGAATCTTGCAAGGAAATAGATATTTCATGTTGTTGATTGATGACTATTCTAGGCTGATGTGGCTTACTTTCCTAAGGGAGAAGTACGAAGCTCTAGAGAAATTCAAGATTTTTAAAGATATGGTTGAGACTGAGATAGGTTTGAAGCTAAAGTGTTTGAGATTTGATAGAGGTGGTGAATTCAATTTCGGTGAGTTTAATGCATTTTGTGAAGAACATGGGATAAGAAGACAATTGTCTGCTCCGAGAAGCCCTTAACAAAATGGAGTTGTGGAGAAGAAAAACCAAACCATTCAATAAATTGCTAGTACAATGATGTTGGAAGGAAATGTTATGCATGTCTATAGGAGAGAAGCTATGAGTATTGTTGTTTACACTCTTAACTAGGTGCATATCAAAGGTGGTACTGGTAAGACTCCTAATGAATTATGGTTTGATTATGCTCCTACTGTTAAATATTTTATAATTTTTGGGCAAGTGTTATATCAAGAGGGATGAAGATCTAGGGAAGTTTGATGCTAGATGTGATGAAGGAATATTTCTTGGTTATTCTACTAAAAGAAAGGCCTATCAGTGTTCAAATAAGAGACTGAGAAAGATAGTTGAGAGTGCAAAGTTCAAGGTTGATGAAAGCAATGAAAGGCGGTACAAATCTTGCAAATATGATTTAGATGATCAAAATAACAGTTCAAACAAAGGGAGCCAACCTAAAAGTTGGAATCAAGTTCAGATCATTTTGCTGAATCCAATGATTCAAGGAGAAGGGACTAGTGCACATGCTAAAGAGAGAATTCAAGAGTCTAAAATTCAAGAAAATCCTAAGACTCCCAAGTGTGTAAGTGACTCATTCTGAAAAACAAATCATAGGAGATAGGAATAAAGGTGTTCAAACAAGAAGAAGAATTGTTGAAGATCAAATTGAGTATTGTTTGATTTCTAAGATGTAAGTGAAGAATGTAAATATGAACACTGGGTAAGAGAAATGGAAGAAGAATTGTTGCAAATTGAAAAGAATAATACATGGAATCTTGTTCCTAGACCTAAGAACAAAAATGTAATTGGAACCAAATGGGTCTTACGGAACAAATTGAATGAGAAATGTGAAGTTGTTAGGAACAAAGCAATGTTAGGGTTCCCACAGATACTGAGACGGGGGGGTGAATCAGTATCTAACCGGTTATGAGATTTTCTTAAAACTGAATATGCAGAATATAAAGTAACAGTATACCGGTATGCAAGGATTAATGCAAATAACAAAATCAAAAGAATCCACATGAAAAGAACACCATAACACAAGATGTTTAACGAGGAAACCCGGTGTGGGAAAAACCTCGGTGGGATTTGTGACCCACAATATTCACTTACTGGCCAATAAGAGAATATTACTTACAATAGGAGCCTGCACATGCAGGAAGGCCAACTGCCTAGAGCTCACTGCTCAACAAGAAGTCACACTGACTTACAAAGAGGATTTACACAAATCCAATATTCTGTACTGCTTTACAATAGCATCTTCAATGCCAAATTCAGTACCGGTTCTTGCTCTGTTCTTTACATATACCCTTGACCTACAATTCGCACATTAGGTCTGCCTTATAATTTTTTTATTCATTCTCTCTATATCCTACAAATGCCTACAATGATCTCTTTTATATACAAGAGTCATTTTACAATTTTCCAAGTCGGCTTACAATGATAAACAAAATATTACATATCGAAAATCTTGTCGGCCTCTGTGTCGGTTCCAGTGTACATTGATTTTGTTGATGTCAGTGCACTATTATGTTTGAGTAATGCTTTGCCAGTATAATGTCTCTGTCGATGCCATATGATTGCAAGGTTGCCTGTGTAATGCTTTGCCAGTATAATGTCTTTGCCGGTGCCATAGGATTGCAAGGTTGCCTATGTAATGCTTTGCCAGTATAATGTCTTTGTCGGTGCCATAGGATTGCAAGGTTGCCATCAATGACAAAACCTTCAATCACACACAATGTCTCATTGGAGTGTCCATATGCCAACAATCTCCCCCTTTGGCATTGATGGCAACACTCATGAGAAATTTCAAAAAGATATCCAAAAATGTGTATACCAAAAAAATGAATGTGTATACCAAAAAAAATGTTACCAAAAATATGAGGGCTCCCCCTGAGCATGTGATCCCTGTGTTTTGAATTTTCTCATCTACTACTCCCCCTTTGGCATCAATGACAAAGGTTAGTAGATTTGTAGTTGTACCAATACATAACTTCAACCTTGTTGTTGGGTAGTTATTAGCTAAAGAATATCTCCCAAAATTAAGTTTATACCATCCATAAACTTCTTGCTCTCCTTTATTGCTATCTCAGTTCTATGTACTGTACTGGTGAGATGCTGCAAGTGCTCTGCCAATGTTTTGCTACACTGTTTTAGTGCCTCTGAGATTTCCTTACGCAGAGATGCTAAATAGTCCAATCTTGGACTTAGTTTAGATCTCAAAATTTTTGCCTTGTTTATTATTTTCTCTTTTTCTCTTTCTAATTTAAGCAATTCTTCCTCAAAATTTGTTATCTTTTCCTCAAAAACTGACAATGTATCAGGTGAGTTAACAAAATTATCAGTAAGTTTATTGATCTCTTCCTATACCTTGCTTATCTTTTTGTCTACATCCGTGGTCAAAAAGTTTACCTTACAGGTGTCTTTATACAGAGTTTTGTACTCTTTCAATATATTGCACAGTTCTGGTAGAAGTGTGTCAAATTCCCTGTTACACTTCTTTATTCCTTCCTCAAAGAATTTATGTTTTTCTTTTTCTACACTTTCCTTTATAGTTTCTACCTTTGATTGCTCAAAATTTCCAGAAATATATTTACAAAGTGTATCCAACTGGCCTAAAGAATCTTTGTTTGCTATATTACAATTTGGAGCTATTAATTTCAAAACTAGAATTGAATCATCTATTGCTTTATATGCTTGTGAGCTATAATCGGTTATTTTCTTGATAGAATCGAGCAATACCTCTGTTACATTTGATGATGACCCAGTAAACTAAGTGCCGGTGGAAGGGACCATGCTGGTATTGACCTCTGGTAGGTCTGTTTGTGTCTCCACAGTTTTTCTTGCATCATTTCTTACCGGTGGCATCTGTTCTTGAGCCTTTAGCTCTGTTGGTTACTCTGTTTGTGTTCCAGATTCCTTCTTTTTCTCTGAATGTGCTGCCAGTTGCTCTTGGTTTCCTATTGCTGATTTCTCTTGGTTTCTTGTTGCCGGTTGCTCCTTATTATCAGATTTCTCTGTGTTATCCTTATCTACCACTATGTTGATTTTTTGAGTATCAACATTCATAGTATATAGGACTTCAGGATTAGGATTGTTATCCTCTGTGTCCATGCTCTCAGTTGCTGGTTGATCTTCTGTAGTTGTTTTTACTAGTGGAGTATTTAAAGGAGGTGGGGGTAAGTTGTCTCTAATCTTGATACTTGGCGGTGCACCAACTTTACCTTTCCCTTTGTCCTTTTGATATACTAGAATGGGCTTGGGATTCATATATTCTTCTTGTTTTTATTTTTTAACCAAGAATCTATCCCAACCATCTTCTGTTTCAGTTGAGACTTCAGTAACTCTGCCTGCCATTAATGATATTTGCTGATGTGCAGTGGAAAAGACTGTCCGGTTGGCCTGAGCTATCAAATCATCAATTTCCTTAGGTGAGTTGGCTAGGTATACTGCAAGTAATTTTTCTATTTTTATTTTCTCATCCAACTCAATTATTCCTTGCCTTCTGGCCTCAAGTCTCTTATATAATTCATCAGGAATTTCATTTAGGACTTGCATCAAAAACTTTTTATACATGTCCATGTGTAGTATAACACTTTCCTCAATTTGTCCTTTCTCATCTTCTGATAGGGTGTCATAGATTTTCCCTATGTTTTTCAATTTTCCTTCCACAGTGATTTCGTCCAGTAATATGTCAAAACGGGCCAAGCTAGTGTCTGTCTTCTTCTTCCTTTTGGGGGTCAGCTTTTTCTTAGGTGTGGCTTTCTTGACTGGAGACCTCACAGCTTGTTGCTTTTGCCTTGTCCTTCTAGGTGAAGGAGTGGATACCGGTGAGGGGTCTCTTTTCCTCGCAACTCTTTTGAAAGTTGTTGGCATATCTCCTTCTGAGGAGCTATCTACCGGTGATAGATGAGTTTCAGGCTGTTGGGCTGCCAACTCATCTTCTGTTATGCTGGTTTTCTTCAATACATCATCTTTTAAGGCTTTTGCTTGCCTGCTTCCTTTCCTCATAGATGCCTCAACTTTCTTTACTCTCTTTTTGGATTGAATTTGACTTTCAATGTGCTCAGCACTACCAAATGCTTCTTCCTTTGGTTCATGGGGGGCTTCCAAAAGTGCTTTGGCATAAGTTTCCACTATGTGGTCATCTGCTTCATACCCCATTTCTGTAACCCAAATTGTTCTTGGGATGACTGCTTCCATCCAGATCTCATCCTTTTTTATTACAAAACATATGTCATCCTTGTATTTGTTGACAATTTCCTATGATAGTCTGATCCTCTTATTCATTTTGACCTTTAGTGCTTGAAAATACTCATGGATATTATTTTCTTTGTTTTCACCCATGTTGTTGAATAAGTTAGACAATTGTTTTCCTACCGGTATGTCAAATCCAAAATCCTTGTTGCCTATACCGGGAGCCTGTTTGGTTATATGTAGCATTAAGCATACAAGCAAATTTCCAAATCTAAAGGTTCCTTTCTTATCCTTCTTGATTTTTGCCAAGTTGTCAATTAACTCATCTTTTAACCATTCACAGATGTCAATTTTTACATTGTTCTTAACCATGTCATAAGCACTTTTTATGCATAAACTGGAAACAGAGTTAAGCCTATTTGCATGAGTTGCCTTGTAACCTAGAATCATGCTAATGAATCTTACATTTGTGTCAGTTACATCATTAACCCTCAATGATCTTTTGTCAGATGTTGCACCAGTTAGTTTCGTTACTAGGTCATTGGAGACCTTCTTGGTTTTGTCGGGTCTGGTACCGGTGGAAGGTAACCCTGTTACTGCTTTCACAGCTACCTTTGTAATTTTGTGCACTGAGTCAAGCCAAAAGAATGAGCCATGTACCCTACTGAGAACTATCATAATCACTTCCTTGGGAAATTCAGGAATGCAGAGGATTTCAGTGAATCCTAGGGTTTCAACAATTTGGTGTTCAGGTTTCACATTTCTGGCATTGTCACATATAATAGATCTGTACATGTCTTTGATTTCTTCATCACCTAATTCCTCTATTTTGCAATGAATGTACATTCTAGGGTCTTCTGCATAAACAACACCCTTGGAAATTTGGGAAAAAGCACCTATGTTGTCATCTTTCTTAGCTACCTCGGGAACTAGCTCAAACACGAGCCCAGGTCATTTTATAACCTCGACTACTATAGGGTTTGCTATGAAATTAGGTGCAGAGGAGGATGCCATGATGATAAATACCTTTTTCTGCCTTTGGATGGACTGATTCCTGAAATGCTTTGCCTCTTTGCTTGGAATGCCTTAGCTCAGAAATCTTCATGCTCTCTGAAGGTTTGAATTCACGGTGAAATGAAATGGAGCCAAAAACTTAATTTATAAATTCTTTTCTGCCACCTACCACATTAATTGTCTGTCGGTAATGTATTAACTCAACTTTGTTTGCTGGTAATGAAGGATTTTCAACTTCTTTTCTTTAACCGAGGGAATAATAGCACATGTGTCATTAAATTGCCAAACCCTCAAGATAATTTTCTTCAATTTGATGAAGGGCATCCTGCCGGTGGAGCATTGCTCTATCCTACCGGTGGAGCATCATATTGTTCTGCTGGTGAAGCATTTGTTGGTTCTACCGGTGGAGGAGTAACCCCAATATTTAGATTACCTTTTCTAATCCATTGCTTTGAAAATTCTTGCTTAACCTCTTCAACCTTTTCTTTACCTTTCAAGCTAGTACTTTTGTTATCTACCAGTGTACCTTTGCTTCTACAGAATTTTGCAATATGACCAATTTTGTTACATGCATAACAAGTTACATTATTTTTTTGAATAGCTTTCCCATAACCTATGCTGGTTTGCGTTCTGCATTTATTTGATAAATGACCAAATCTTCCACAAACATAACATCTTACATTCATTCTGCAATTTTTCATAGTTATGACCAATTTTGTTGCATTTGGCGCATTGACCGGTGGGAGGATTGATGTTCTGATAATTCCTAGATCTACATTCATTTGCCCTATGACCATATTTATTACAATTAAAGCATTTTCCATTGAATTTGTAAGTATTAGAGGGTCTTACCGCTTTGCTTTGATCCTGGGTATTTGCAGTACCGGAGCTTTCTCCAACTTCAAATCCAACTCCAGAAGTGTCACCTTTGGGTTTTTGATTCTTCAATAAGGTACCAAGTTCTTCTGAGCTTTTCTTGAGTTTTTCTTTGTGTTGATTTGCAGTTTCCAATTCCCTTTCTAAGATCTCTTTTTGTCTCATTAGTTCATTCGAGTCATTTTGAGTATGCATCAGATCTGTCTTCAACATATCATTTTCATAGCTAAGTCTTGTGTTCTCATTTGCTGCATCACTTAGTCTTCTGGTCAATTCTTCTTCATTCCTCTTTCTGTCCTCAATCTCTTTGCAGAATCTCATAGTCATATCCTGCATTTCATTTTTTGTTGTCATGATCTCTTGTTTCAATTTGCTCATCATATCATTTAATGATTCCTTTTCATCATTTTCATTTTGCAACTTTTCACAAAGTTCTCTTCTCTTGTTTCTTGTAACAGTAAGATTTTCTTGAAGTTCCTGAATAATGTCCTGAGCTACTTTTAAATCATCTTCTAATTTGATATTTCTCAACTTCTCTGCATCATAGTCAGTAAGAGCTCCTTCAAGTTGCTTCATCAGATTGTCCATCTTTACCGGTGTCAAGATCTTCCTCAAGCTGTTAGGCTTCTGAAAATAGAGGACCAGGCTCTGATACCAATTGTTAGGGTTCCCACAGATACTGAGAGGGGGGGGTGAATCAGTATTTGATCGGTTATGAGATTTTCTTAAAACTGAATATGTAGAATATAAAGTAACAGTATATCGTTATGCAAGGATTAATGCAAATAACAAAATCAAAAGCATCCACATGAAAAGAACACCATAACACAAGATGTTTAACGAGGAAACCTGGTGTGGGAAAAACCTCGGTGGGATTTGTGACCCACAATATTCATTTACTGGCCAATAAGAGAATATTACTTACAATAGGGGCCTGCACATTCAGGAAGGCCAACTGCCTAGAGCTCACTGCTCAACAAGAAGTCACGCTGACTTACAAAGAGGATTTACACAAATCCAATATTTTGTACTACTTTACAATAGCATCTTCAATGCTAGATTCAGTACCGGTTCTTGCTCTGTTCTTTACATATACCCTTGACCTACAATTCGCACATTAGGTCTGCCTTATAATTTTTTTATTCATTCTCTCTATATCCTACAAATGCCTACAATGATCTCTTTTATATACAAGAGTCATTTTACAATTTGCCAAGTCAGCTTACAATGATAAACAAAATATTACATATCGAAAATCCTGTCGGACTTTGTGCCGGTATACATATTTCCTTCTGTACCAGTGTCAGTGTACATTGATTTTGTTGATGCCGGTGCACTGTTCTGTTTGAGTAATGCTTTGCCGGTATAATGTCTTTGCCGGTGCCATAGGATTGCAAGGTTGCTTGTGTAATGCTTTGCCGGTATAATGTTTTGCTGATGCCATAGGATTGCAAGGTTGCCATCAATGACAAAACCTTCAATCACACATAATGTCTCATTGGAGTGTCCATATGCCAACAAGCAATACTTATTTGCAAAGGATATTCACAAATGGAAGGAATTGATTTTCAAGAGACTTTTGCTCTAGTGGCAAGGATTGAAGCTTTGAGATTATTTCTTGCTTATGCTTCTTACAATAATTTCAATGTCTACCAGATGGATGTCAAGTTATCATTCCTAAATGGTGAATTGGAAGAAGAGGTGTACATAGAGAAACCGAATACATTTCAATTGACTGATCAAGGAGATATGAATTTTTGGTTGAAGAAAGAATTGTATGGATTAAGGAAAGGGCCAAGAGAATGGCATGCCAAATTGGATAAGTATTTGCTAAAGCTTGGATTTAAAAAAGGTATTGTTGATAGTAATTTGTACTTCAAAATGGATCATGATAACATTCTAATTATTGAAGCTTTTGTTGATGATATTATCTTTGGAGGGAATGATAGTTTGTTCAAAGAGTTTTCTAATGAAATGCAAAATGAATTTGAAATGTCTATGATTGGAGAGATGAAATTCTTTTTGCGATTACAAATCAAACTGTTAGAAAAAAGAATCTTTATATCTCAGTCCAAATATGTAAAAGAGTTTTTGACTTGAAGTTTGGTTTGGAAGATACAAAGCTAGTTGGAACTCCTATGGTGACTAGATGTAAGTTGACTAAGGATGATGTAAAAGAGTTGTTGGCTTGAAGTTTGGTTTGAAAGATACAAAGATATTTGGAACTCCTATGGTGATCGGATCTAAGTTGACTAAGGATGATGATTGCCCTAAAGCAAATCAGACCAGATACATATCTATGATTGGTGGATTACTTTATTTGACTTAGACCAGATCTGATATCATGAATTTTGTTTATGTTGTTGCTAAGTTTCGAGAAAATCCTATGGAATCTCATGTTGTAGTTGTTACAAGAATTTTCAGATATTTGAAGGCAACTGTTGATTTTGCCTTATGGTATTACTTTGAGTTTTTTTACTGATGTTGATTGGGTAGGAGATGTGGATGATAGAAAGTGTACTAGTGGTAGTGCCTTCTTCTTGGTAAAAAAGTTTGTTTCTTGGTTAAGAAAAAAGCAAAACTCTATTTCTCTATCTACTACAAAGGCAGAGTATATTGTTGCTACTAACAATTGTACTCAGGTAGTATGGATGAAGCAGATTTTGAAAGATTTTAAAGTAGTGTATGATGATCCTATTGCCATTTACTATGACAATACAAGTGTAATTAACATTTTTAATAATTCGGTGTTGCATTCCAAGACTAAATATATATCAATCAAGTTTCACTTTTTGAGAGACAAGGTAAATGAGAAGGAATTCAGATTGGAGTATGTGCCTACAAAGGAATAAATTGCAAACATTTTCATGAATCCTTTGCCTAAGGATACTTTTGAGTATCTCAGAGGAAAGTTAGGGCTGATTGCCCCTCCTGATCAAAACTAAGATGCATTAGTATGCATGAGTCTAGTGTATTTCATAGTCATATCTTGTGATCTAGATTGATGAGTGGAGGCCGCTACTCAGGGGGAGTAGTTAGTAAGTTAGTTTTGTGGTTTGATTGTAAATATGTGCCTTTACCATTGATATCAAAGCGAGAGAGTTATGTGAAAAACTGTGAAGTGATTCAAGGGGATAAAATAGTATGCAAGATTAGAGAGAGAGCTGTTGATTTCTTTGGCATTGGTTATTTTTCACATCATATCTTGTCATCAATGTGAAAGGGGGATATTGTTGGATATTGTTGGAAGTATGTTGCAAATATGTGCTTGAGAGATATCTAAGAGATGGCTTATCATTGATGTTAACATATTTCTCTATCTATGAAAATGATGTAGTGAAGTTCAATAAGTGAGTTTGTTTAGCATGTTGATCGATGATCAGAGTTTGTGGATTAAAGGGTTTTTAGAGGGTTGTGTATAGATGATTCAATGCAATTTTAAGAGGTCCGCATGAAGTCTTGATTGAGTTATGAGTACCTATGTTGTGGCTAGTTTTTTAGTTGTTCAGTGGTGACAGATTGTCTATATTTTGATCTGCATTTCTTTGCATTGTAATATCTTGATATGTGGATTTGGATATATGTTTGGTATGTTAATGGGTATCCTCTTTTCAAGTGGTTCGTGGTTTAGGTTGACAGTCATTGCAGATAGTGTTATTGAGGTTTGATATGGTGATGATGTGATTCTAGTAATTTGTGATGATGTGGATGTTTCTATGGTAATTCATGATGCTTGTGTTAGGATAACCAATGGACAACTGAGAGGGGGGTGAATCAATTGTCAACAAATTATGAAACTTTAAGCACAAAAAAACTTTTACTAGAATGCATAAACCAAGTACCAGAATAGACGATATAAAAATTAAGCATGAACATAAATCACAGGCCAATTATCATCCATTCACAACACATAACACCATGATTTGTATGTGGAAAACCCAGTAAAGGGAAAAACCATGGTGGGAAGCCTACCCACAGTTAGATAATACTTCTACAGTAACTATGTGATTAAAATAAGAGGGGCCTGCACATACAAGAAGGCCAACAGCCTAGAGCACACTGCTCATCACAAAGGAGCCTCACCGACTACAAAAGAAATCTAGACTATAATCCGGAAAGATGAATGAACTGCAAGAATAACATCTCCTATGCCTAATTATAGTTTTGGTTAAGCTTAATATCGGAGGTCTTAAACCTCTTACACAAACCCAATTCAATCACCTATGATCGACCAAAACCTCTGCATATGATTAAAACCTTATTTGCACACAGATAATCCCATAACACGTGATCTATAAAGAGATCTTACATCATATTTATACAAACCCGGAACCTAAACAATTAGGTCGGCCACCTAAAATATAATACAATAAATCCATTACATAATCCCGCAAACCAATGGTAAACCAAGTCGGCCTAAGACTGAAACAATATAAACCAAACAATAAATCCAACCGATAATGCATTGAGGCTTCAACCAACACGTTACACAAATCGGTCCATAACCTAACAGAATAGAACCACACCTAAAATAGGTCACCATAAGACAAATGAAACAGTGTAATGCCCACCAAAATACCCTAGAGAAACTAAACAATAACAAGCAAATGGAGATTTTTATTTATTTTGAATTAACATCTAATAACAACTAATGCACCACATAACATCTCCATCTATTTACATTCATTAACCAATTAACCAATATGAACATACATCATTGGTCAATTTATCAAATAAATCAAGTGGAAATAACATAACATTATTAACCTTTCCCTAGGGTACTTCAACATCATTATTTAATTCACCACCATAATAACATACTACACCCATGTTAGGTGTATTTCATCTTCATTTAATGCATCATATTCTAATCCTCTAACCATGAGATATGCAACCTACAACATTACTTATTCCTCATGATATTCATAATTTCCTCTCTACCAATGCATCTATATGAATCATTCATCTTTACTAAATCCAATTAACATCTTCTAACATATTCATCTCTTATCTACGAATATTTCTCTTTCAAGATTAATTTACATTCCAACTTCCTTCCTAACATTCCATGAAATAATACAACTGAACCATAATGCAAATCCATTCTATTCCAACCATAATCCACTTATATCCATGATTCATAAGATCACATCTCTACAATAGTATACTTACAAATATGACTTAATTCTAATTCCAACTATAATTCATCTTATAAATACATCATGAGCATAGCTCCTTCTACTACAACAATCTATCTACTATATACAAGAATATTACATTATATGCATTCCATCTTATTCATTACATAAATTTTCTACAAGGTACATCAATAGTTCATCATGAAGAAGAATTCACATCCATGCAAGAAAAATCCAAGAGAACATCCCAATGGCTAAAAAACACCAACCACCCGACCATGTGGAACCAAAGGAACCACCCCTCGTGCTAGGAGATGACACAAGGTCCCAACACACACTCTAAACCTAAGCTGGAACTATAACCAAAGAGACTAAACAAACAAGGACTCTCAAACAATAACTCACACAATACAACAAGAATGAACTCCTAGAGGCATAAAACTCATCAAGACATAAATGCATCCAATAAGAATAATCATAAATCATAAAGGGGAACACATGTAGGAGTGTTGTGTCATCACATGCTATCCTCAAATATAATAACATAATAACATAAGGGACTAGCTTGATGGACATGTGGAGCCATCTCAACCTATGAGAGAATAAGGGAGATTATCTTACCATCTTCACGACCTTCTCATGCTTATCCTAAAACATCCTCCCTAGGACTAAGTCATGAGGCTCAAATCAATTTATCGTCTTATTAATTAATCTAGCTACCCAACCCGTTAATTATGAGGTTATCACTTAATTACAAATCATGGTAAACTCCAGTGTGCCCTAGTGGTCTAAACTTCATGCATCCTTACAAGGAACCTCACGCAAGCCTATCTCTCATGACCCCAGTCATCACAAGGAAGCCCACTCCCCCTAACATGCCCCAACAATAAATCACAAGAGGCTCTAACCAAAATAAACACATAAAAATAACACTCAATGCAGACAATAACTTCAACACATACTCTCACAACATATGCAAGGCTACAAAAACCTCAATATAGAAAAATGAGCCTCTTGGCTGTCAATAACAAAGGCATATCAAGCCATCCAAATCTGCCATCAAATAAAAGATAACATCACAGCAAGGCCTAGTCAGTTGCTAGTCCAAAATAGTATAATAATCATCTCAAATAACCATGGCTTATCAACATGGAAGAGGATCCATAACATCTACAATGGCATAGAGAAATAAATATACTTAAACCATCAAAATACATCAAAACTAATCAAGCCCAAAACTAGAAAATGTTAGTGGACCTCAAATAAAGCTTCTAGTACAAAAATCAAGTCGAGACAATACCTCAAAAATGACCAAAACCAAGAAAACATAGAACACAGACATTTTAGCGCAGGATTTTGTTATATTATATTTTGTTTATTATTGTAAAAACTTTATAAGCTAACTTGGCAAATTGTAAAATGACTCTTATATATAAAAGAGATCATTGTAGACATTTGGTAATGAGTAATGAGTAAGGAAGAATTAAGGAAAATATTAGGCAGACCTATTATGCAAAATATAGGCTAAGGGTTTATGTAAGAAGCAGAGCAGCAACTAGTACTAGATCAGGCATTATAGATGCTATTATAAAGAAGTACAAGATATTGGATTTGTATAATCCTCATTGTAAGTTAGTGAGATTTCCCATTGAGCAGTGAGCTCTAGGCAGTTGGCCTTCCTGCATGTGCAAGCCCCTATTGTAAGTAATATTCTCTTATTGGCTAGTGAGTGAATATTTTGGGTCACAAATCCCACCGAGGTTTTTCCTGCACTGGGTTTCCTCATTAAAACCTTGTGTTATGGTGTGCTTTTCATGTGGATGTTCTTAATTCTGTTTAATGCATTATTTCTTGCATACCAGTACACTGTTATAATATGTTCTTCATATTTTAATTTAAGAAATTCTATATACTGGTTAGATACTGATTCACCCCCCCCCCCCCTCTCAGTATCTGTGGGATTCCTAACAATTGGTATCAGAGCTTGGTCCTCTATTTTCAGAAGCCTAACAACTTGAGGAAGATCTTGACACCGGTAAAGATAGAAAATCTGATGAAGCAACTTGAAGGAGCTCTTACAGACTATGATGCAGAGAAATTGAAAAATATCAAACTAGAAGATGATTTAAGGGCAGCTCAGGATACCATTCAGGCACTTCAAGAAAATTTTACTATTGCAAGAAATAAGAGAAGAGAACTTTGTGAAAAATTGCAAAATGAGAATGATGAAAAGGAATCACTTAATGATATGATAAGAAAGTTGAAACAAGAGAACATGACAACAAAGAATGAGATGTAGGATATGACTATGAGATTTTGCAAAGAGATTGAGGATAGAAAGAAGAATGAAGAAGAATTGACCAAAAGACTAAGTGATGTAGTAAATGAGAACACAAGACTTAGCTATGAAAATGACATGTTGAAGACAAATCTGATACATACTTAGAATGACTCAAATGAACGGATGAGACAAAAAGAAGTCTTAAAAAGAGAACTAGAACTGCAAATCAACATAAAGAAAAATTCAAGAAAAGCTCAGAGGAACTTGGCACCTTGCTAAAGAATAAAAAACCTAAAGGTGACACTTCTGGAATTGGCTTTGAAGTTGGTGAAAGCTCCGGTACTGCAAAAAGATAGGATCACAACAAACATGTAAGACAACCTAATGCTTATAAATTCAATGGAAAATACTTTAACTATAATAAGTATGGTCATAGAGCAAATGAATGCAGATCGAGAAATTATCAGAATATCAACACACCCACCAGTCAATGTTCTTAATGCAAAAAAGTTGGTCACAACTCTAAAAATTGCAGAATGAATGTGAGATGTTATGTTTGTGGAAGATTTGGACATTTATCTAATCAATGCAGAACACAAACCAACATAGGTTATGGGAAAGCTATTCAGAAAAATAATGTAACTTGTTATGCATGTAACAAGATTGGGCACATTGCAAAATTCTATAGAAGTAAAGGAACACTGGTAGACAACAAAAGTTCTAGCTTGAAAGGTAAAGAAAAAGTTGAAGAGGTTTAGCAAGAATTCTCAAAACAATGGATTAGAAAAGCTGATCTAAATATTGGAATACTCCTCCACCGGTAGAACAAACCAATGCTTCATCGGAAGGATAGAGTGATGCTTCACCAGTAGGATAGAGTAGTGCTCCACCGGCAGGAAGTTCTTCATCTAATTGAATAAATTTTCCTTGAGGGTTTGGTAATCTAAAGATACATGTGCTATTATTCCCTCGGTTAGAGATAAGAAGTTGAAAATTACTTTTTACTAACAGACAATGTTAAGAGAATACTCAACTGGCATGCATTTAATGTGGTAGATGGAAAAAAGACACTATAAAATTGAGGTTTTGGCTCCATTCCATTTCACTGAGATTTCAAACCTACGAAGAGTGCGAAGATTCTGAGCAAAGGAATTTCGAGCAAGAAGCAAGAACACTCCAAGCATTCATCCATCCTAAAGGCAGTAAAAGGTATTTAATCATGGCATCCACCTTTGCAATTGAATATATAGAAAACCCTACTATTATCAAAGTGATAAAAAGACCTAGGCCCATATTTTAGTTAGTTCCCGAGGTAACAAGAACACTCCAAGCATTCATCCATCCTAAAGGCAGTAAAAGGTATTTAATCATGGCATCCACCTTTGCAATTGAATATATAGCAAACCCTACTATTATTGAAGTGATAAAAAGACCTAGGCCCATATTTTAGTTAGTTCCTGAGGTAGCAAAGAAAGATGATACCTTAGGTGCTTTTTCTCAAATTCCCAAGGGAGTTGTTTATGCTAAAGACCCCAGAATTTACATCCACTGCAACATTAAGGAAGTAGGAGATGAAGAGATTAAAACCATGTTTAAAACTGTGATATGTGATAAAACCGGCAATATAAAAGATGAACACAAGATCATTGAAACCCTAGGATTTACAGAGATCCTTAGCATTATTGAATTCCCCAGGGATGTGATTAGGATAGTCTTAAGCAGGGTACATGGGGAATTTTTCTGGTTAGATGCAGTCCACAAAATCACTAAGGAAGCTATGAAAGCTGTCACAGGGTTACCAACCACCGGTAAAAGGCCAGATAAAACCAAGAAGGTATCCAATGACCTATTTACAAAATTAACTGGTGCAACTTTTGACAAAAGGTCCCTAAAAGTTAATGATGTAACAGACATTAATGTGAGATTTATCAGCATGATATTAGGGTATAAAGCTACTCATGCAAATAGACTCAATTCAGTTTCAAGTTTATGCATTAAGAGTGCTTATGATATGGTCACAGAAAATGCAAAGTTTGATATATGTGAATGGTTAAAAGATGAATATATTGACAACCTTGGAAAGATTAAGAAGGACAAGAAAGGAACTTTCAAGTTTGGAAATCTATTAGTATGTCTGATGCTACATATAACAAAACAGGTTCCTGGTATAGGCTACAAAGAACTTGGTTATGATATACTGGTAGGTAAACAGTTAACAGAACTATTCAATAACATGGTAGAAAACAAGGAAAACAATATTCATGACTTCTTTCAATCATTAAAGGCCAAAATGAAGAAAAGAATCAGGTTATCACAAAAGATTGTCGAGAAATACAAAGATGAAATATGCTTTGTAATCAAGAAGGATGAAATCTGGATGGAAGCAGTCATCCCTAGGACAGTTTGGGTAACCGAGATGGGCTATAAAACAAATGACCATATAATTGAAACATATGCTAAAGCACTTCTAGAAGCCCCCAGAGAACCTAAGGAAGAAATATTTGGTAGTGCAGAAACTATTGAAAGCCAAATACAATCAAAGAAAAGACTGAAAAAGGTTGAGGCAATTCTAAGGAAAGGTTCCAGACAAGCAAAGGCCATCAAAGAAGATGCGTTGAAGAAAACCGGTATAACAGAGGATGAGTTAGCATCTCCACAACCTGAAACTCACCTATCACTGGTAGGTACTTCTTCTGGGAGTGACATGCCTACAACTTTCAAAAGAGTTGTAAGGAAAAGAGATCCCTCACTGGCAACCACACCCTCACCCAAGAGGACAAGACAAAAACAACAAGCAATGAGATCTCCGGTAAGAAAGGCTACACCAAAGAAGAAGAAACTGACACCCAAAAAGAAGAAGAGGACAAACAAAGAATTGGCCCCTCTTGATATACTGCTGAATGAAATTACAGAGGAAGGTAAATTGAAAAATATAGAGAAAATATATGACACTTTAATAGCTGATGAAAAAGAACAAGTTGAAAATAGTGTTTTATTGCATATGGATATGTATAAGAAGTTTTTGATGGAAGTAGTAAATGAAATTCCTGATGAACTATTTAAGAGACTGGAAGCAAGAAGACAAGTAGTAATAGAACTAGACAAGAAAATAAAGATTGAAAAGCTACTTGTTGTTTATCTGGTAAACTCACCCAAAGAAATTGATGACCTAATTGCTCAAGCCAACCGGTCAGTATTTTCTACTGCACACCGGCACATTGCTTTAGTGGTAGGAAGAGTTAATGAGGTGAGTCAGGAAATGGATGGGATATATTCTTAGTTGAAAAAGAAAAACAAGAAGAATACAGGAACCCCAAACCAAGGTTAGAGACAACTTACCCCCACCTCGTTTGATTACTCCACCGGTAAAACCAACAGCTACAAAAGATCAACCAACAGCTGAGAGTATGGATGTAGAGGAAGATAATACTAATTCTAAAGTCTTATATACTATGGATGTTGATACTCAAAAGATCAAAATAGTAGTAGACAAAGATACAACTGATAAGACTGACATGGCTAGTGCGACTCCAATAGCTAAGCAAACAGAAAACACACAGGAGAAACCGGTAGAAGGCAAAGAGAAAAAGGTAGAAACTTAGACTGAGATAATGCAACAAATAGAGAAAAAGGCTCTGGAACAAGAACAATAGCAACAAGAATGGGAACATATAAGGAAACAGTGCCACCGGCAACTGGAGAAATAGAAAAACCATTGCTTAAAGAAATGCAGACACAAATAGACCTACCAGAGGTCAATACAAGCTTGGTTATTTCCACTGGTACTCAGATTGTTGGTTCATCATCAGGCTTCAAATCAACTAATGTGACTGAGGTACTATTAGATTCAATCAAAAAGATGACAGACTGTAGCTCACAAGCTTACAAGGCAGTTGATGATACCATACCAATTTTGAAGGTGATTGCTCCTAATTGTAATATAGACAATAAAGATTCTTTAGGACAACTTGATACATTGTGTAAATATATCAAAGAAAAAATTGAGAAAATAAAGGAAAATTCATTGAAGGATAAAGTAGAAATTGAAAAACAGAAATTCTTTGAAGAGCAAATAAAGAATTGTAATAGAGATTTTGACACACTTCTACCGGAATTGTGTAATTTATTGAAAGAGTACAAAGACACCTGTAAGACAAAAATTTTGACTATAGATATAGACAAAAAGATGAGCAAGGTACAGGATGAGATCAATAAACTTGTAGATAATTTTGTTAACTCACTTGATACACTATCAGTTTTTGAGGAGAAGATAACAAATTTTGAAGAAGATTTACTTAAATTAGAAAGAGAGAGAGAAAGAATAGTGAATAAGGCAAAACATTTGAGATCAAAACTAAGTCCAAGATTGGACTATCTAGCATCACTACGGAAGGAAATATCTAAAGCACTAATACAAGGATAGAAAACACCGGCAGAGCATTTGCAGCATCTCACTGGTACAGTGAAGAGAACAGAGATAGCAATAAAGGATAGCAAGAAGTTTATGGACAGTATAAACTTGATTTTGGGAGATCTTTTTCAAATTGTAACCATCCAGTTACAAGGTTGAAACTACAAACTCTACTGACATCTTGACAACCTTTGTCATTGATGCCAAAGGGGGAGTAGTGGGATGAGAAAATTCAACTGAGAAAATTCAATATCACAGGAATCATATGCTCAGGGGGAGCACACACATTTTTTGTAATGTTTTTGGACTTCACATTTTTGGATACATTTTTTGAAATTTCTCATGAGTGTTGCCATCAATGTCAAAGGGGGAGATTGTTCGCATATGCACACTCCAATGAGGCATTGTATGTGACTGGAGGTTTTGTCATTGATGGCAGCCTTGCAATCCTATGGCACCGACAAAAGCATTATACTGGCATCAGTAGATCACACTCTACACCGGCACCAACACAAAGAAAAGAAGTATACCGGCATAGAGGCCGACAGGATTTTGTTATATTATATTTTGTTTATTATTGTAAAAACTTTATAAGCCGACTTGGCAAATTGTAAAATGACTCTTATATGTAAAAGAGATCATTGTAGAAATTTGGTAATGAGTAATGAGTAAGGAATCATTAAGGAAAATATTAGGTAGACCTATTATGCGAAATATAGGCTAAGGGTTTATGTAAGAAGCAGAGAAGCAACCAGTACTGGATCAGGCATTATAGATGCTATTATAAAGTAGTACAAGATATTGGATTTGTATAATCCTCATTGTAAGTCAGTGAGACTTCCCATTGAGCAGTGAGCTCTAGGCAGTTGGCCTTCCTGCATGTGCAGGCCCCTATTGTAAGTAATATTCTCTTATTGGCTAGTGAGTGAATATTGTGGGTCACAAATCCCACCAAGGTTTTTCCCACACTGGATTTCCTCGTTAAAACCTTGTGTTATGGTGTGCTTTTCATCTAGATGTTCTTAATTCTATTTATTGCATTATTTCTTGCATACCGGTACACTGTTATAATATGTTCTGCATGTTTTAATTTAAGAAATTCTATATACTGGTTAGATACTGATTCACCCCCCCCCCCTCTCAGTATCTGTGGGATTCCTAACAGAGACAATACCTCAAAAATGACCAAAACTGAGAAAACATAGAACACAAACATTTTAGCGCTTTTATCCCATAGAACAGCGCTTCTGTGCAATAGAACAATGCTTTCATCCTGTAGGATAGCGCAAACATTTCTAGAATTGTGCATATATATCCTAAGACAGTGCATGCATTCCCATATTCGTGCTTACGCCTTCTGAGACAACGCTTATGATGTGTAGAACAATGCAAACACAATACAGAACAACACTTTAATATATTGAAACAACGCATTTAAATATTTCACACAGAAAGCTCAGAAAACTTACGGCAAAAAAATAAATTCCAAACTTAAACAAAGGTGCTCAAAAAACACATGAATATAGACGCCCAGAAATAAGGAATACATAGGTATAAACAAGGTAAATAAATTCATACTATAACTCAAGATCCAACCAAAATTTCTTCACGACAATAGGCATATAAAACCACTTCAAACTAACAAAAAAACCAACGAAACCAAATCCAAACACTCTCAGAGTGAAAGATTCACAAAGGGGGAAAATATCCATACAAATCAAGAGATTCAACAACCCAAGCTCATATAGAAATATGACAAACTGTGAAATGGCATTCCTAGACAAACAAAAAAAATTTCCCACCAACTATATAAAATCCCAAATAATATAAGTTTTCCTCCCAAAATATTAATCTCCAAACAATATTTAAACCATAGAATATCATAATATTTCAACCCAAGCCCAAAACACCTGCAGACATAATGCATACACGGACAAACCATTAAAATCAAAATGTAAAAGTAAAAGAACTCCACCCTTCAACCTGAAGTGATGGATTGAAGTTGAAGAAGAGCTCCCACAAAGCCAAACCAAAATCCAACCAAGCTCCACCCAAAACCAAGAGTAAAAGAAATCCAAAACCAGGGAAGAATGCTTGCTAGAAAAATTTCCAAAGAATAGCCAACCCAAAAACCATCATCGGAATAAAAATAAAAAGCAACAATAACCAAAAACCCTAGCCTCAATCTCGGCCAATCAAAATATTCCATTTTAGAATATATTTTACCAACCCACCATATATTATAATTTATTCTCCCATTTTGAATTTAGCAAATGAGAATAAAGGGTAGGTATAGTAAATATAAAATATACTTATCCAACAAAGTGGGAGTGTTTTATTATTATTTTAATTTAATATGTTCATACACCCCACTTCGGAAGTAAAAGTCAAACTATTAAATAAACATAAGCTATAAATAAATAATCCAAATGGGGATTAAAATTAAATAAATCAAAAGCTAATAAAATTAAATAAAGAACCAAATAAATATAAGATATCAAATATATACTAAACCATAGAAAATCAAATAAATAATTAAACAATTGAATACCTTTAAGGATTAAATCACAAATATAAAATAGATATTAAACAACAATGAGGCTTATCAAATATTAAATAATCATATGTATAAATGCCAAATAATTATATATTCAAACTAATAAATTAAATACATTAAAATAAACATTACTAAATGTAAAACCACACATCAAGAGACACATAATTACTCTAATATAATCAATTAAATCAACCAACATAAACCGAACTCACAATACCAAGAAGACCAAGCTTACTAACTGGCATGGCAAATTATACCAAGATGCTGACTACTCATGGTGAATAACTTAGACCTAGAGTATGTGAGGGGAAACTCATGTCATCGCCAAACCACATAAGCCATTGGAACTAAAGACACACTCAGAACTGTGGAGCCATGTGGAGTCGATGTCCGGTACCTGCAAAGTCCTGCAACCGCAAAACGACAATACCACATATACAGGTACATATATAGAACAAGCAAGTGATACAGAATTGCGACGACACATCCTACTCGTAATGAGTGATGTGGAATCATCTCTATCACAAAGACAGTTAAACAATAGTCAAACACATCTCATAAACATCTCATCAAATGTAATCATGAACTAGGGTTAGCATAATCATAATCATCATCAAAACCATGATAAATCTAATCTATCAATAATCTATCACATAGTGAGCATATAAATTCCATCGAGTACATATATCATCAAATCACATGATCAATCATGATAGTACCAACATCCATATAGATCATAAAAATAGCATATGTCCAATAGTGTCTAACATCAATAATAAGCAACTGAAGCACCTAAGTCACCATCATCCAAATCATCAAATAGTCTAGATAAGTCTATCAAGCATAATATAAAATTCAACTCTAGTCAAAATAAGTCAAATCAAGGGTGGACACTACATCCTTCCTCCCTTTGCCTAGGCTTATTCCTGGAAGCCTAAGAACAAATAGGGGTATAGCTCTCTCATCCACACTACATCCTCCCAAGTAGCTAACGAATCATCAATCGGATCCCACTGGACCCTTACATGCTCTATACTCCAACCTCTGAGGGACATCTCCCTGAGTTGAAGAATGCACATGAGCTTCATAGAAAGATGCCCGTCCTCAACTTGTAAAGAATTTCAATCCAACACATACAAAATATTAGGATGATATAACCTCAAAACTAAAACATGAAAGACATCATGGATGCGGGACAAGCTAGGTGGAAAGGCAAGGCGATAAGCCATAGGACCAATTCACTCCAAAATCTTGAAAGGTCCAACAAATTGAGTCACTAACTTAGAGAGTTTTTTGTAATGGATAAGACTCTTTTGCGGCCGAACTCTCAAAAATACCCTATCACCAATAGAAAACTGCCTATCCATTCAATGAGCGTCCACATATTTCTTATGTGTATCCTGAGCAGCCATCAAATTCTCTCTGATGCGAGCCACCTTCTCCTCCATATCGTGCAACATCTCTGATCCAATATGCACTTTGTCCTCTAATCGGTCCCAACTCAGGGGCATGTGACATGGTCTACCATATAATTCCTGATAAGGAGACATACCAATAGAGCTGTTGTAACCGTTATTGTACACAAACTCAACCAAATAGACATAATCTTGCCAACAAGACTGTTGATCCATCACGTACATCCTCAACATGTCCTCCAAAACCTAGTTCACCCTCTCTCTCTATCCATCTGTCTCGGGGTGATAAGCTGAACTAAAGTTTAACTGCATGCCCAAATCATGCTGAAGAGTTGTTCTGAAAGTTGATTTGAATAATGGATCGCGATTTGACATGATCTGCCAAGGAATACCATGCAACCTCACAACTCCCTCCAAGAAAACCCGAGCTACTGTCACTACTATATATGAAGACCTAATCGGAGAAAAGTGCGCTACTTTGGTCAATCTGTCTGCAATGACCATAATCGCATCATGACAACATGAAGACATGGGCAGTCCAGCTATAAAATCCATAGATATAATATTCCATTTAAATCCTGCAACCAAATGTGACAGTAATAATCCAGTGGGATGTTGATGCTCTACCTTCACTCAGTGACACTCTAGGCAACATGCCACAAAATCAGCAATATCTCTCCTCGTACCAGACCAATGATATATCTGTCTCAGATCTGTGTGCATCTTCTTGACACCTGGATGTAACAAGTAAGGTGCACAATGTGCCTCTGACATGATCAAATCTCGAAGACTATCTGATGGTGGAACATAAATATGTCCCAAATGCTGAAGAAGTCCATCTGATTCCACTAAATAACCTTTAAACATTGAGGAAGAAATTTTCCCCAGTTGACACTCTCTGCATAAGGTATTTTCTGGCTTGCTCACCACCAGCAACCCTCTAACTGCCTTGATCTTATTGGCCTTCACAATGTTATCAAAGTTTACATGGCAAAGTCTCCTATGCCATATCCAACTATCATCAAATTTAGCCATAAGACATGTACTTATATTTGCATTCGGCTGAAATAGGTTACTTTTGGTCTACATACCGGTGGCCACCAATTCACCATTCTTTCCTTTGATTCTGCACACTCCATTCTTGAATTCTAGAGTGAGACCACTATCATTCAGCTGGGCAACATTGAGAAGGTTGTGTCTTAGACCATCAACCCAATACACATTGTGAGCACTACTCTTTCCATTCTGAGAGATGGACCCTCTACCTTTGACCATACATGGTGCATCATTACCAAAGTGAACAACACCACCATCATACTCTTCCAAGGATAGAAACTTGCTCTGGTCACCAGTCATATGGTGAGAACAGCCACTGTCAATAATCCACTCATTGGAATTATCAAAGCGGGAGATAAGGGCCTTCTTTTCTAACACATCTTCCTTGACAGCAACAAACACAATATCTTCATTTTCTATTTGCTAGTTCCTTTAGGAAGTTTCCTAGCAAGAAGAGCTTCAAATCCACCAGAATCTCCTCATCATCCATTTCTCTACTCTGTCTTGGTTCACCACTAGTGCTAGCTTCTTTTCCTTTTCTAGATGGTATAGCAGAAGCTTTAAAAGTTGATTCAGTCTTTTGAACACTACCATCAAAACTATTTATCTCATAGGTTGTCAACTTTGCAATGATGGAGTCTAGGGATACCTTAGTCTTGCCTATTGATCTCAACTCCTGAATAGCAACAACCCTTATTACATAGACTGGTAATAAGGATCTCAGGACTTTGCTTACCATGGTGGAATCTTCCATTTTACCACCTACACTCTTGATATCTCCAACAATAGTTTTGATTCTTGTTCCATACTATAGAATGGTCTCACCTTCAACCATCTGCATGTCTTCAAACTTCCCTCTAAGGCTTTCTTCCTTAGCTTTTTTTACATGCTCATCACCACCATAGATATTTTCAAGAGTATCCCATACTTCTTTAGGATTTACTTTATCCTGGACATCAATAAACTCAATGTCAGATAAACTGCTAATTAGGGCTTCCATGACTTGCCCATTCTCCTGCATCTCTCTCTTTTGGTCATCAGTGAGAGTGCTGGTAGGGGCAACATAAGCATTCGCAACATATCTCTAGTGTTGAGCACCCATGCTTCTGATGTATATCTTCATTCTGTCTTTCCATATACTGAAATTATCTTTGTTGAACTTTGGACCTTCCCTCTTCATCATTAGATTGGGATCTTTTCCTCAAGTGGTTAAGCTTATAACATAGAGGACCCAGAGGATGCTCTGATACCAATTGATAACTCAATGATGAACAGATAGTACCAAACTGGTACTAAGAGGGGGGCGTGAATCAGTACAAACAAAAACACAATCCTAAACCAGTTTGTCAATAGACACTGTGCTTTGGTAGACAAACAGTAACACTGGTCTTAAACAGAGTATAACTGACAAAACCCAGAATAACTGAGACAAGCATAAACTAGTTAACACTTATCTTTTCATACCATCTAATACTTCATTTCCATTTCACCCTAGTGCATGAATAGGTAATCTATCATCAAAAATATATAAACAGGTAGATCAACATGATTTACCTTCCGACACAAATCACTTAAACCATCACATGAATAACACCACACATGACACAGAGATTTTTCACATGGAAACCCAACTGGGAAAAAACCACGGTGGGGATGAATACCCACAAACTATCTTTGAACTCTTTAGAAGTCTACTTTGTTAGGAGCCTTGTCTGGTTAAAGACTAATACAATAGGTTATGTTAGGTTATGTTAGGAATCGATCCTGTTAGGGATCACCCAATTAAGGGATGGCTAGAATACCTGGTTAAGGGTTAAACCCTGTTAAAGGTTACCTTGTTAGAGGATTTTAAGAGCTCAATGGTTATGAGTCACCCCGTTAAAGTATTTATAGTAAGCCAGTTAAAGCTACCCTGTTAAGGGATTTCCCAACTATTGAAGTGGTTAGAGATCAACAGGTATTACAATGATCTGGTAACAACACTCAGTGGCAATGCAGATCCATTTTAGCTCCTCTTCACCTTCTGCACTTACACTTTGCAGGTATCACTTCTCTCCTCTGGTCTGGCAAGAATCACGTATCCCTTCACTTGGATACACACACACAACTTTTGCCAATAGCCTCAGAAAGAAACACAACATCGACCTTATAGGAAACAGATAGGTCGGTAGCATAAACCCTAAACCCTAAACCTTTTAGGTTAAGCAATTCAAATGGTTCAATCCTGACCATTGAGCACATTTCATTAAATGCAATAGTCTTGAACCAATCTCAAGACATTCTCCATCATTTGTTTGCCACCGATTTCATGGCGGCTGATAACCCATCATGTGTTATTACCATTTACAGACTTCACACATTCCTGAGGTAGATAGGAACAATCTCCTTCATGCAAGATCCTTCACACGCACAAGGCTGACATGGCAACATGATCTATTCTTCATTGCAATGCTAACTCATCACACAAAGTCACTAGTTGAGTCACACAGGCTTGAAGCACTCCAACTGGAAACCCTGAAGTTGAGACTACCAACCGGTAGTCATACAAAGCTTCCATGTACCAATTCCCATAGCCACATGCCGATTCACCTTGAACAAACACACTACTTCACTTTGGCACATATACCGGTTCTCACATATACCAGTTCTCTCTTCTTCAACATATTGACATCAATGACAACATATAATGTCATCATGTCCTCATATTGGTTCACATAATGCCAATAGATTTTGCTCATGATTCTTAAGTTTTCATGACTCATATGCAATCACACGACCATTCTACATCAACACTTCTCCTAGATGCTTGAAAAAAGCATCTGTACACACCACAAAATTCCCCAAAGGATCAGGCACCACTAAAAGAGGTGCACTGGTCAAACGCTCCTCAAGGATCCAAAATGCTATCTCACACTGCTCTGTCCAAATAAACTTCTTGCCTTTTCTTTGAAAAGAAGTGATAGGATGAGCTATCTTCAGGAAATCCTGAACATATCTATGATAATATCCTTCTAAACCCATGAAACTATGCACCTCTCCCACATTAGTGGGTGTTGGCCAATCGACAATCACTTTAATCTTTGAGGGATAAACTATGGTACCCTCTCCAAAAATCACATGCCTAAGATATCTCACCTCTGTCTAGAAAAACTCACACTTTGCCAAATTGGCATATAGCTGATTCTCCCTAAGACACTGCAAAACCTGCCTCACATGATCCTCATACTCCTCAACTGATCGTGAATAAATCAAAATATCATCCAGAAATACTAATACAAATATGTCCAAATACAACCTGAATGCACCATTCATCAAGATCATGAAAACTGATGGTGCATTCGTGAGACCAAAAGGTACCACTGTGAACTCATAATGACCATATCTAGTGCAAAAAGTTGTGCGATAAATGTCCGCCTCCTGAATCCTCAACTGGTGATACCCGTACTTAAGGTTGAATCTTAGAGAAGACCTTGGCATCCTTAATTTGGTCAAACAAATCATCTATATGAGGCAAGGGATATCGGTTCTTCACCGTCACCTTATTAAGTTGCCTGTAATCAATGCATAATCAAAGAGATCTATCCTTCTTCACAAATAACATAGGTGAACCCCAAGGGGAAACACTAGGATGAATAAACCCCTTTGCCAACAACTCCTCCAACTGAACTCTCAACTCATTCAACTTTTTTATGGTCATCTGATAGGGAGCCTAAGAGATAGGCTCAGCTCCTGGCATCAAATCAATCCTAAAATATATATCTCGCCGAGGGGGCATACCTAGAATCTCACTAGGAAAAACATCTGCAAACTCCTGAAGAATGGGATGCTGCTGCAATAAATCCTCCGAGCTAACTCCCTCATCCAAATCCTTCACTCTTACTGCAAACAACTGGCAACCCTTACGTGCATACCTCTTCATCTACATAGCAGAAATCATGCAAAGACAGATACGTCTTTGAATACCTATAATCTCCACACTCTTCCCACTATCATCCATCCATTGCACTCTCTTCTACAATCTATCTGGGCTTGGTTAGATCCAAGCCAATCCATACCAAGAACCACATCATAAGATCCAAAGGATATAACATGAAGATCCACAGAAGTAGGGCAATCTCCTAAAACTAAAGGACAACTGAGCACAAGGGAATCCACTACCATGTTGGACCCTGTAGCTAACTCTACCTGCCACCTATTGTCTTGCTTTATTGTAGAAAGCCCACATCGCTCTACTAGAAAAGGAGAAATAAAAGAGTTTGACACTCTAGAATCAAATAACACTTAATAGGAGATACCACCTATCACACCTGATGTCTCTACAATGGTGACCTAATGCTCAGCTTGACGATTATCAACCATCGCAAAAATGCGATGAGAGCTGTCTGCATCTCCAACTGTAGGCTCAAAAGTAGTTGGCTTCTGCTACCCTGACATCTGAGAATTATGCTGAGAACAATGAATGGCAATGTGGCATGGTTGTCCACAAGCAAAGCAATCTCTCCTGACAAACACTCTACTACCTGGTGTTGTACTCAGCTGCTAAACACTGCCTCTACTAGAAGTTGATTGAGAACTCTATGCTGGCTGAGAAGGAGTAGGTCTCTTATCGCACTAATGATTGTGACTCCTATCAACCTAAAATCTTGCACCTTATGCAAAGCTCTACCCCTGAGAAAACCTCTTCTTAAACCGCAGACCACCACGGAAAGAAGAAGGATGGCTCCTAGCATATCTTGAAGACTGGTGTTGTGGTCCTCTCACTGTAGATCCTATAATAGGTACACTAATCATCTACCCTCCAGTCACTCCTCCTGATGCTAATGAAAGATTCTCCTCTACTAGCCTCACCTTCTCCATAGCTACCTCCAAGGTCTTAGGTCCATGCATATGAACCTCTCAACTAATATGATCATTGAGACCTCTAAAAAAGTGTTGAATCATCATCGGCTCATCATCTACATACCCAACATACTACCTAAGCTCGAAGAATCTATACTCATACTGCTCCATACTCATCCTCTATTATCTCAAATCATGGAACTCATCGGCCTTCCTCTACCTCCAATGATCTGAAATAAATCTAGCATGAAAACACTCCAAGAATAACTCCCAAGATATCATCGCTATGTCCAAATACAGCTTTTGTTCCTCCATGTGCCACCATGTCATCGCAAAATTGTGAAGATGTAAAATCGCACATCTCGCCTTGGTGTAACTGCTACATTGATGCATAACAAAATACCTACCTAAGTCCAATAACCACGTCTCTACCTCCATGCCACTTCTTAAGCCATCAAAGGTAGGAGGATGAGTCTTATTCAGATCTCTGATGTGACTACCTATAATCACCTCTTGATCCACCTCAATTCTCCTCCTAGGAAAATGCAAATGCTCTCTCTCTCAATGCTTTGAATGACGAGATCCCTCCTGCTAGTTCTCCTCCTATCTCGGTCCTAGGTACCAAGAAGCTCTTGAAGCATGTTCACCAACTATGCAATCACATCATCTCTAGGTTGCTCCTCCTCCTCATGGTGTGACTCTTCAGAAACCTTGGGATGAGGGTTCCTACGAGTACCCATGCGACTAGCATGATCATGATCTCTACCCCTAATAGGCATCTTGTCTAAGCAAAATGCAAAGGAAACTATAAGCTAAACATCTAAAGAAACTATAGCAAGAAAATAAATAGTAGGGATAAAACCACTAGGCTACCCCATGCCAAATGCTAAAATGCATAATGGGCTCAATTGAAACCAGAGTACCCAGTGTTTGAACATGGGCTCTGATACCAAGACGTAATGCCCATCATAATACCCTAGAGAAACTAAACAATAACAAGCAAATGGAGATAAATGTTTTTTTAATTAACGTCTAATAACAACTAATACAATACTTAACATCTCCATCTATTTACATTCATTAACCAATTAACCAATATGAACATACATCATTTCTCATTTCATCAAATAATGCAAGTGAAAATATCATAACATCATTAACCTTTCCCTAGGGTACTTCAACATCATTATTTAATTCACCGCCATAATAACATACTACACCCATGTTAGGTATATTTCATTTTCATCTAAAGCATCATATTCTAATCCTCTAACCATGAGATATGCAACCTACAACATTACTTATTCCTCATGATATGCATAATTTCCTCTCTACCAATGCATCTATATAATGAATCATTCAACTTTACTAAATCCAATTGACATCTTCTAACATATTCATCTCTTATCTATGAATATTTCTCTTTCAAGATTAATTTGCATTATAACTTGCTTCCTAACATTCCATGAAATAATACAACTCAACCATAATGCAAATCCATTCTATTCCAACCATAATCCGCTTATTCCATGATTCATAAGATCACATTTCTACAATAGTATAATTACAAATATGACTTAATTCTAATTTTAACTACAATTCATCTTATAAATACAAGTACATTAAAATACATCATGAACATAGCTCCTCCTACTAAAAGAATCCATCTACTATATACAAGAATATTACATTACATGCATTCCATCTTATTCATTACATAAATCTACTACAAGGTACATCCATTGTCCATCATGAAGAAGAATCCACATCCATGCAAGACGAATCCAAGAGAACATCCCAATGGCTAAAAAGCACCAACCACCTGACCATGTGGAACCAAAGGAACCACCCCCCGTGCTAGGAGATGGCACAAGGTCCCAAAACACACTCTAAACCTAAGCTAGTACTCTAACCAAAGAGACTATACACACAAGGACTCTCAAGCAAGAACTCACACAATACAACAAGAATGAACTCCTAGACGCATAAAACTCATCAAGACATAAATGCATCCAATAAGAATAATCATAAATCATAAAGGGGAACACATGTAGGAGTGGAGTGTCATCACATGCCATCCTCAAACATTATTACATAAGGCACTATCTTGATGGACATGTGGATCCATCTAAACCTATAAGAGACTAAGGGAGATTAGCTTACCATCTTCATGGCCTTCTCATGCTTATCCTAAAACATCCTCCCTAGGACTAAGTCATGAGTCTCAAATCAATTTATCATCTTATTAATTAATCTAGCTACCCAACCCATCAATTATTATGTTATCACTTATTTTCAAATCATGGTAAACTCTAATGTTCCTTGGTGGTCTAGACTTCATGCATCCTTACAAGGAACCTCATGCAATCATATCTCTCATGACCCCGGTCATCACAAGGAAGCCCAATCCCCCTAACATGGCCCAACAATAAATCACAAGAGGCTCTAACCAAAAATAAACACATAAAAATAACACTCAATGCAGCCAATAACTTCCACACATACTCTTACAACATATGCAAGGCTGCAACAACCTCAATAGAGAAAAATGAGCCTCTTGGACATCAATAACAAATGCATATCAAGCCATCAAAATCTTCCATCATAGCAAGGCGTACTCACTTGCTGGTCCAAAACCGTATAATAATCATCTCAAATAACCATGGCTTATCAACATGGAAGAGGATCCATAACATCCACAATGGCATAGAGAAATAAATATACTTAAACCATCAAAATACATCAAAATTGATCAAGCCCAAAACTGGAAAATATTAGCAAACCTCAAATAAAGCTTCTGGTACAAAAATCAACTCGGGACAATACCTCAAAAATGACCAGAACTGAGAAAACACAGAACACAGACAGTTTAGCACTTTTATCCCATAGAATGGCTCTTTTGTCTAATAGAACAATGCTTTCATCTTGTAGGATAGTGCAAACATTTCCTGAATCATGCATACATATCCTAAGACGTCTTTTGAGACAACGTAAACACAATACAGAACAACGCTTTTGCACATTTATATAATGCTTTCACTGAAATAGCATATTTACATATTTCAAACAGAAAACTCAGAAAACTTATGGCAAAAAAATAAGTTCCAAACTTAAACAAAGGGGCTCAAAAAACACATGAATAGAGGTGCCCAGAAACAAGGAATACATAGGTATAAACAAGGTAAATAAATTTAGACTATAACTCAAGATCCAACCAAAATTTCTTCACGGCAATAGACATACAGAACCACTTCAAACTTACTGAAAAACCAATGAAACCAAATCCAAACACTCTTAGACTAAAAGACTCACAAAGGGGAAAAATATCCATACAAACTCCCATACAAAACAAGAGATTCAACAACCCAAGCTCATACAGAAATCTGACAAACTGTGAAATGGCATTCCTTGAAAACCAAAATATTATTCCCAACAACTATATAAAATCCCAAATAATATAAGGTTTCCTCCCCAAATATTAATCTCCGAACCATATTTAAACCATAGAATATCATAATATTTCAACCCAAGCCCAAAACACTTGCAGACAGAATACATACATAGAGAAACCATTAAAATCAAAATGTGAAAGTAAAAGAACTCCAACCTGCAACCTGAAGTGATGGATTGAAGCTGAAGAAGAGATCCCACAAAGCGAAACCAAAATCCAACCAAGCTCCAGCCAAAACCAAGAGTAAAAGAAATCCAAAACTAGGGAATAATGCTTGCTGGAAAAATTTCTAGAGAATAGACAACCCGAAAACCATCATAGGAATGAAAATAAAAAGCAACAATAACCAAAAACCCTAGCCTCAATCTCAGCCTGTCAAAATATTTCATTTTATTATATATTTTACCAACCCACCATATACTATAATTTATTCTCGCCTTTTGAATTTAGCCAATGAGAATAAAGCGCAGGTATAGTAAATATAAAATATACTTATCCAACAAAGTGGAAATGTTTTATTATTATTTTAATTTAATGTGTTCATACACCCCACTTAGGAAGAAAAAGTCAAACTATTAAATAAACATAAGCTATAAATAAATAATCCAAATGGGGATTAAAATTAAATAAACCAAAAGCTAATAAAATAAAATAAAGAACCAAATAAATATAAGAAATCAAATAAATACTAAACCATAGAAAATCAAATAAATAATTAAACAATCAAATACTGTTAAAGATTAAATCGCAAATATAAAATAAATATTAAACAACAATGAGGCTTATCGAATATTAAATAATCATAAAATCAATAAACGTTAATTATCAAATAAACATAAATGTCAAATAATTAAATATTCACACTAATAAATTAAATATATTAAAA
Source organism: Cryptomeria japonica (assembly GCF_030272615.1). Classification (NCBI taxonomy): domain Eukaryota; kingdom Viridiplantae; phylum Streptophyta; class Pinopsida; order Cupressales; family Cupressaceae; genus Cryptomeria; species Cryptomeria japonica. Next base: position 447,731,918 of record NC_081408.1, read on the forward strand.
TAAACATTACTAAATGTAAAACCACACATCAAGAGCCACATAATTACTCTAACATAATCAAGTAAATCAATGGACATAAACCGAACTCACAATACCAAGAAGACCAATCTTACTAACTGACATTGCGAATTATGCCAAGACGCTGACTACTCACGGTGAATAACTTAGACCTAGAGTATGTGAGGGGAAACTCATGTCATCTTCGAACCACATAAGAAATTGGAACTAAAGACATGCTTAGACCTGTGAAGATAGGTGGAGTAGATGCCTAGTACCTACAAAGTCATGCAACCACAAAATGACAATACCACATATACATGTAAATATATAGAACAAGCAAGTGATACAGAATCATGATGACACATCTCGCTCATAATGAGTGATGTGGAATCATCTCTATCATGAAGATAGTCAAACAATAGTCAAACACATCTCATAAACATCTCATCAAATGTAATCATAATCATCATCAAAACCATGATAAATCTAATCTATCAATAATCCATCACATAGTGAGCATATAAAATCCATCGAGTATATATATCATCAAATCACATGATCAATCATGATAGTACCAACATCCATATAGATCATCAAAATAGCATGTCCAATAGTGTCTAACATCAATAATAAGTAACTGAAGCGCATGAGTCATCATCATCCAAATCATCAAATATAGTCTAGATAAGTCTAGCATAATATAAAAGTCAACTCTAGTCAAAATAAGTCAAATCAAGGGTGGACACTACAAACACCATCGATCAATTAGAACATGAACATGATAACCATCAGCATCATGATAACCTTCTAGAAGCCACACCAACACCACTTATCAGATTCATCAAAAGTTCTTCAACAAATCTTTGTCGGTAAAACCCATATCGGTAACCAAAAGGCTTACTAGAATAAATGATAGCTTCTGGATCATCAAATCTTGAACCAACTAAATGAGATACGCATCAGGAACACGTGAATAAACAATCCAAACCAATTCCAACAATTGAAACATACCAAAAGATATCTCCAAATCAACATTATAAACCAACCACTCTACCGAAACTCGATAGATAGCAAAACAACTAGTGTTGACATCAATGACAAACATCAATGAAACACATAATCAATTCCTCCAAATTGCTAACAATCTCCCCCTTTGGCATTGATGGCAACACTAGATGTGAAAAAAATTCAAGTGCCAAGAAATGCCAAACAAGTCTCCCCCAATGGAGACATCCAACAATCTTCCCAAGATGATATGACAGTAAAGTTTTGAACCAACAGACCAAACTCCCCCTGTGAATGGTATCCCTATTAAGCTTTGATCTCTTTGTTTTTCACATAAATATCTCTCCCCCTTTGACATCAATGCCAGAAATCTGACATAAACATCAAAGAAAAATCATAAACCCTTTAAACTACACAACTAACTACTCCCCCTGAGTAGTAGCACCATCACATCAATCCAGAATGAATGATAGCTTTGATAAATGCATACTAGATTGATGGAAATCAAAATCACTCAAGTCTCTACTGGAGGGGTAGAGACCCCCAATCTGTCTTTGAAGTACTCAAATGATTCCTTAGGCAAATTTTTAGTGAAGATATCTAAAATTTTCTCTTTAGTGTTCACATAAACTATTCTGACTTCATTTACTTTCACCTTCTCCTTCTGAAAATTATACTTGATAGAAAGGTGCTTTGTCTTAGAATGAAATATTGGATTCTTTGATATATCAATAGAAGCAGAGTTATCACAATAAATAACTACCGGTTGATATAGCTTGTGTATAGTTTGTAGCGGAAACAACATACTCAGCTTCACCAGTAGATAAAGAAGTACATGATTGTTTCTTGCTTTGATACCAATTGTTAGGATAACTAGTGGATAACTAAGAGGTGGGGGTGAATTAGTTGTCAACATATTATCAAACTGTAATGGTGGGAAAATGGTGAATGATAAATCAAGAAGGAAACTCCCCTTTCCCTCAAAGAGAGATGAGAGTTTTTCTATTGATTACCATTCAAGCACTTTTTACCATTACATTAGGAAGAGGAGAGGATATTTCACTAGATTCAATCTCTACACACAAAGATGGTAGATTGAATTATGAATGAATTTGGAATGATGATTTGATACCCTCTTTCTTTTTTGAAATAAAAAGGAAATTGATTGAATTATGTAGTGCAAAAGTGACAAAGAATCGATTATAACTTGAGATTGAAATATGGGATGAAGTTGTGCACCTGGATCTGGCAGTAAAATGTTGAGATGAAGTCACCCCACGAATTTGAGGAAAAGTTGTCTGGACCGTGGTGGGAATGTACACGGTCCTCCGAAAAATCCACAAAACAAAAAGGGTTTTTTTGCCTCTGCAAATGAAGCTCGAATCCAAAAGTGCAGTTGCGCACCTGCAACCTACACATAGAAAAGAGAGGAAAATGGGTTGGGATTGGGGGTTTGCCTTTAGGTCAAACCCCAATTTTGGAATTAACCAAGTAACGAAAGAAAGTACATGCAAGTAGATGTAAATGAAAGACTGAATTGTAAATCACCTCAAGGGAGGTTGTGATAGAAATGCTGATAGAAATGATTTTGTAGGATTGAATATTGAAATCAATCTCCTCTTCATTCGTTGAATCCTTGACTTGAATGCAACACCTAGCCTTGAAGGGAGACTTGAGAATGCTCAATCCTAGAAAAGAATGCTTGATCACTTGTGAATTTTCCACTCATCCAACTTATGCAAATAAGAGGATGAATTCCCCCTTAAATACATGTTGGTGGATTTGAATTTCATCACGGGCCGACATCAAGGGAGTTTCCCACCTGAGGCACAACCAACAATGCAACCCTAGGAAGGGTCATGCCCCAAAATATGGCAAGGATAGGGATGCCACACCCCTGTCCTGGGAGGACAAAGGTGCCACACCCCTGTCAAAGGGGGGAAAGTGGCACCACACCCCTTTCCTACCTCTTTCTCTAGGGCAGAGTACAGACGGGGTGATGCAGAGGCCAAGAAAGAATCTTTTTCTGCAAGTCGAGAAATCTCCGATCTCCGATCATGCTAGAGGATTTGAATTCTCCTACGTGAGGACCCTAATGCAATAAAAAATTGCTAGGGTCAAAATTTTATGACACTACATTTATCCCCCACTTTAGTAGGAGTATAAGCATATGCCAATACTATCGGTAAAGTACAAGGAAACAAGATTGAAAGACTTTCACCACATCAAGGAGGCAAGATGCACCAAGCCCCCTGTGGACTTAGGATCTTACGACTTCAATTGACAAAGTAAAAGGGAAGATCAAGAAGGGGAGAACCATGACTGCAAGTAGCAAAGTTCCTTTCACTATGAGTCATGAAAGCAAGTATAAAAAGATTACAAATCAAATCAAATTTCACTAAGTAATTCTAAGTATCACAAGAAGGAAAATATGAGTTGAGTGTATGCCCCCATGTTAAAGTGATCACAAACACCTTATCAGGAGCGATGTCTTTAAGGTAGGATACACCCAAGAGAGAGAGTAGAGAGGGAGCACGTTATTGCAAGGATTTAGCCCCCAATTGAGGTATAAACCCAAGGATAATGAACACGAAACATGAGGTAGTGTCACTTTCCTTGGGGTAAGTATGTTGTATGATAGCTCATATATATCATGTATGTATATGCATATAATAATCTTCATTCCCCAAAGAAGGACACTACCTTAGAAGAAAGGGAAGAGAGGATGTCTTTTGAGTCAACATGAAAGAGACCAAGAAAAGATCTCAATGCTTTGCATCATCCCCAAGTAGACATTAAGGGAAAAATAGAAGAACACGGATACACATAGAATAATGGTCACAAAAGAGAAAGAAAGGAGAGAGAGAAAGATCTGTAGTGCTAATATTGCTAATCTAGCACGACATCTACCTCTTGATCTTGTTGATTACTATTTCAGGAAGGTGAGCAACATTCCTGAGGAGTGATATCAAGCACAACAAATGGAGCTATCACAAGATCCAAACAAGGACTATGCTCATGTTGTAAGTCACTTTGTTTGATTCTAGGAGCTAGGATTAGGGTTTGTGAAAACTCATTTGATAAATGTTTGTCCATGTCAACATACTCATAGTCACTGTTAAAAGCACTGGGAGTTGTATTGCCATTATGAATAACATATTCACCCATTTCTTTATCAAAATTTAAAGAAAGAGGAGCAAGAGCATGAATAGGAGTAAAACCATCACATGTTTTATGCAATTTATTATTCGAAGATGTAGGTTGAACATATTGCTTATGAGAAAAGGGAATCATGTCAACTATCAGAGTCTGAGGAGATTGAGTATTGTGAGTAATAGCTTCACAAGATCGAACATGACGTCTTCGTCGGTGTTCTCTCACACAACAATTCTATCAAGTCTTAGTGGAAGGCTGAGAAGAAGGAAGAACACTTGAAACAATAGGAATGTTTCTTTCCTTGATAGTTGAAGGTTTAGGTTGAGGTATTTTTGGTTTAACAATAGGAGAAGAAGGCCTCTTCTCTCGATAAGAGGAAGCAAGTGGAACTACACCATAGAAAGGAGGAATATTAGGTGTAGGAAGAAGACTAGTTCCATCATGAGGAGGAGGTATAGGTCTGACCTTAGGAAGAATATTGGTGTTCTCCTTAAGAGAAGGTAAGTCACATCCATAGGGGTGGGTGGATAATTTTCCTTAGGAGGGAGATTAGTTCTATCTGAGAGAGGAATAATCTCACCTTGAAGAATAATAGGAATGTCAAGTGTTGGCGATCTAGGTTGATTTAAGGATAAGGTCATATTGTTCTTCCATTTTTTACTAGATTGAAAAAGAGCGTCTCTCCTTGATGGAAGAGATTGAAATTGTTTAGACCAAAAGAGATCAATAGGAACACCAAAGCTTCTTTTGGATGGACTAAATAAGCTAAGGTTCACGGTTATGATTTCTCCATTGTGAGGAAATTTAAGAAACTTGTGGATTGGAGAAGCAATAGCCTTCATGGAAGATAGCCAAGGATAGCCCAACTTCACATGGAATTGCTTAGAAGAAGGTATGATAACAAAGTCAACATCCATGGACTTAGCATGAACTTCAATAGGAAGGGTGATAGAGCCAATAGTAGGACAATAGAAGCCATCAAATAACTTCACAACTATATTAGAAGAATCATACAGTGGCTTATGCAATCGTAAAGTAAAAAGATACTCTTTAGTTATGACATTAACCATGCAAGAGGGATCAATCAGGGCACCATGGAAAGAAATATACTTAACCTCTGCAACTATGTATAAAGGGCCATTAGGTGCTCTAATGGTCTCTCTAGGTTCAAATGTAATACAAGGATCCTTAGGCATATCTTGTGTTTCTACCATATTAACAAGGTTTGGAGCCATGGAGGTGAATTCTTCAGAAGTGAGAGAATTAGGCAAAATCTCAATAATGTTAGAGGTATGAGAAGGCAAGGGATCAATGAAAATCTTAAGATTTTGATTAGGAGGAGCTATTGATTTATTCCCTTTATCATTAACATCTGCCACAGATATAGTATTATCATCAATCAAGTCTTGAATTTTATTCTTTAGTGCAAAACATTTTTTAGTATCATGACCGGGCTGACAATGAAATTGGCAAAAGGAATTGTTATCAAAATAAGGAGATGCAAGTTTGGAAGGATCAATTTGTCTTATAGGAGGAAGTTTTATAACATTTTTGTGCAACAACTGAGACATAATACTATGTAAAGATTCATTCAAAGGAGTAAATTTCCTTTCTCTTTGGAAAAATTTAGAAATGGAAGGCACACCTATTGTAGCATTCACATGGTTGTTGTTGATTGGATCATTGAACTTGATGAAGCTTTTTGTTGGTTTGAACTTCACAAATGGTTGTTGAACACACTCCCCCTTATCACTTAGAGCCATAGGAGTGGATTGCTCCATTTGACTCACACCCAGTTGATAATTGTGGAGAGTTGCACACAACTATGGAAAGGAAGTAAACTCAGACAAAAGAATCTTTTCCCTGATATCTTTTTGTAAATTAGAAATGAAAATTCTTTAAATATCATTATTAGGTACATGAAAAGAAATTTGAGCACACAAATGCTTATATTTACCAATGAAATTAGTCACTTTTTCTTTAACACCTTGTTTACAATGCATTAAATCAGTCAAAGTGATTTTAGGACCAATGTTGTTTTGAAATTGTTGGATGAAAGCATTTGCTAGTTGTTGAAAAGAAGTGATAGAATAAGAAGGCAGAGAGAAATACCATTGTAAGGCCTTATCTCTTAGTGTTCTTGTAAACAATTTTGCAAGCAATCGTTGATCATAAGAAAAATCAGTACACAAGGTTTGAAATGTTTTGGCATGCGTAAGAGGATCACCTTTTCCAGTATAGAGTTATAATTGATGGATCTCCACATGTTTAGGTGGCATGACTTTAACAATATCAAGAGAAAGTGGGCTTGCAACATCAAAGGTGGGCACCCTAAACTTGGATTGACCCATGGAAGCAATTTGTTTTTGTAAGGAAGACACGGTTTGAGCAAGATTGTTGATTGTAATTTCAGTGGAAGAATTGATGTTAGACATAGGTGATTGAGAAGGTGGTGTGATGTTGTTGAAAGAAGGCATGGACTGAGAATAAGGTGGTGGGATATTATGATAAGTAGGCATTGGTGATGATTGGGTAGGAAAAGGGACACTTAAAGAAGAAATAAAGTTGTTGAAATAATTGTCCCCTTGTGTCACACTAATTGGTTGAGGAATAATAGGAACACTCATGGAAGACATAGGTAAAGATGGAGGATTAAATGAAGAAGAAGGATGTCCCCCATGATCTATGGTTGTAGGGATGACATTTTGAGTTGAAGTAGCCATGATGTTAGATGTGAAAGTAGGAATACTAGTCATAGGATTAGTCAAAGGAATAGAGGAATTAAATTGTGTTGAAGGTTGTGAGTAACCAAGGGTTTCAACCCAATTCTTGATAGGCATGATATTAGAATCAACAATATGTGCAATGCCACACAATATATCAATTCCATTCTTATCACTTTGAAGCATGTGTTTAAGACCTTCATTTAATGGAAGAGCTTCACTATTAGGGTATTCCTAGGACATCCATTGTTGAAGGCTATCAAATTCATTGTCCAATGTAAACAGTTTATCTAAAGAAACCCTAGTTAAAGCTACTTCTTCATCATGGGATCCATCAATGAGGTGAATAGGCACATTATTAGGATGGGAAGAATTAGCATGATCCTCATTAAAGAAGTCGCCCAGATTAGGCTCCATCTCCTAGGTAATTAAACCTTGGAAATCCTTAATTCTAATGCTTTGTCTAATGGGGATAGGATAAGTAGGACTAATAGTGGTAAAACTCAAGCACTAGAGGGCAAATTTGAATTTTGAATTGTGGAACAAAGCTTACAAAATTGAGTAATGCAAAATGTAAGGAAATAATGATTACACAATTTGAACTTTGTTGGAGAAAGGGAATGACACAATTTCCAAAAATGAAAGGAAATTGGAACTTTAAAATTAGGGCCAAAGGAATACCACTTAATTTTAAAATTAGAATTTTTTTTAAAATCAGGGCAAACTATAATTAACCTCTTAATTAAAAAAAAATTCTTGAAAGTTGAAATGTTGAATTGTGAAGGTATTTCCAATTCTAGTGGGATAAAAAATCAATAAAATCAGCCAATCTTTCGGATTTAGGCTATTAAATATAGTCATAACAGTCTCTCAAAATTTTGGGAAAAAAGTTGAGGACCGTGGTGAGAATGCACATGGTCTAACCAACTTTTCTCAAAAATTTTAGGGATGGATATTATGATGATTTTAAAGCTAACCCCAAAAAATTGGTGAATTTTATGATCTCTAGATGGGCGAAATGAAGGCGCAAATGTGAAAATAGGACCCTATTAGGGTTTTGAAGAAAAAGAGGAATTGAAGTGGAATTTTGAAATAAACCTAATGGATAGGGACACCTTGGAAAGTATTTAGAAATCGGAATGTAAATGAAATTGATGTGAAATTCACACAAAATCCAATTTAATTTTAAAAATTAGGGTTTGATGACCTAACCACTTAATTTTAAAATTTGAATTTTGGAAAAATTGTGGGGGGAATTGAAAATTTGAATTGTAAGATTGAAAACAAATATGAGAACAATCAAAAATCTGAAAATTAAATGGAAATCCAATTCTTGCACAAGTTCAAGATGATTTTTGAAAATTAGGGTTTTAACAAGTAACCTCTTAATTTTGTAAATTTTAATTGCAAATTGAACAAGACAAAGAGGAAATTGAATTTGACAAATAAAGCAATTTTCAAATCTAAGATAACTAGAAGAAATTTTTACAAATTACAAGTTCAATTTTAATTTTAAAAAATAGGGTTTGAATGAATTAACCACTAAGTTTGCAGAAAGTTGAAACTTGTAAATGAAAAATATGTAATTTTGTTCAAAGGAAAGCATGCAAGATGTCGAGATCACCAAAATGTAATGGTGGGAAAATGGTGAATGGTAAATCAAGAAGGAAACTGCCCTTTCCCTGAAAGAGAGATGAGAGTTTCGCTATCGATTACCATTCAAGCACTTTTCACCATTACATTAGGAAGAGGAGAGGATAATTTACTAGATTCAATCTCTCCACACAAAGATGGTAGATTGAATTCTGAATGAATTGGGAATGATGAATTGATCCCCTCTTTCTTGTTTGAAATAGAAAGGAAACTGATTAAATTATGTAGTGAAAAAGTGACAAAGAATCGATTATACCTTGAGATCGGAATATGGGATGAAGTTGTGCACTTGGATCTGGTAGTAAAATGTTGAGACAAAGTCTCCCCGCGAATTTGAGAAAAAGTTGTTTGGACCGTGGCAGGAATGTACATGGTCCTCCAAAAAATCTACGAAAAAAAAAGGGTTTCTCCGCCTCTGCAAATGAAGCCCGAATCTGAAAGTACAGCTGTCCACCTGCAACCTACACATAGAAAAGAGAGGAAAATGGGTTGGGATTGGGGGTTTGCCTTTAGGTCAAACCCCAGTTTTGGAAATAACCAAGTAATGAAAGAAAGTACTTGCAAGTAGATGTAAATGAAAGACTGAATTCTAAATCACCTCAAGGGAGGTTGTGATAGAAATGTTGATAGAAATTCTTGTGTAGGATTGAATGTTGAAATCAATCTCCTCTTCAATGGTTGAATCCTTGACTTGAAAGCAACACCTAGCCTTGAAGGGAGACTTGACAATGCTCCATGCTGGAAAAGAATGCTTGAATGCTCTTGAATGCTTGATCTCTTGTGAATTTACCATTCATCCAACTTATGCAAATGAGAGGATGATATTTATTCCAATAAATCACTCAACCTTAGGAGATATTTCAATCTCCCTCCTAATCCCAATTAGTTAAATTAATTTATAATTAATTAAACTAATATGATGATTCCTACAAACCCTCTATTCAATCCCCCTCATCAAGTGAATTAACCAAGCTTAATCCCTATTAACATTTATTTTATTTTTTAAATGTTACACACCTACCCAAGTCCACATGTGACTCCACATGTGATACCCCTCATAAATGATTTGCATGCACAAGTTACAACCTATCCACCTCACCTTTGACCCATGGGTGATCACACGTGTGAGAATACTCTTCCCCTTGGAGCCACCCTACACCTTTCCCTTTTAGTCCACATTTTATAACTCCCCTTCCTATAGCCTTTACATTTTGCTAAAAGGGTTTCCACTTGTCAACCTCATAGTCTTTCCAAGACTTGCTCACACATGTGTGAGCACATCTTTCCCTCTTCCCCATGACAAGTGTGTTGCAAATGTGATGATTGATAGTGTCAATAAGTTTGACATGGTTGTCATTGATGTCAACTTATGGGTTTCTATGAGATTTTCTGAGTTGGTGATCTGATATATATTTTCTGATCTATTTGGTGCTCTGAAAGTTGTGCTTTATATGATGTTCAGTGCTAACTAGTAATTGTTACCTATTTTTCGCTCCAATCCAAAAATATCCCCATAATGAGCCCTATGGTCCTATGTAAAATTTTTGAGGGGTTTGAAATGACTAAAAGAGTAATAATTTTCAAAATAAAATTCTTTTATTTTAATAGGGGTGAGTTTTGATCAAAATGGCCCTACACAGATTTTTAGGTCTCCATAAGTCAAGAATTTTGAGGAAAACTCTCAATAATTAAAGGAGGGGTTTATTGGCAAAGCAAAAGTATTCATTTTAGAAAATAAATTACAAATATTAAAATCTTTTTAATATGGTAAAAGTTTTCAAGATACGCATAAGAGCGGCTTTTTATTAAAAGGATATACTTGCTTTTGAAGAAATAAGGTTTAATATTCAAAAGGAGAGTTTGGAGGGAATAGTTAAAGAAAGAAATGGATTCCATGCATTGACTCAAGAAAGGAGAGAAGACTCGGGTTTATTTCAAGAAAAACTCTAGCTGCCATGAGTAAGCTCTAATTTGCAGATCTGTTGATAGCCTCCATGTTTGTTTGAAACCTCTAACAAAGAATCAATAGTTTTCTTATCCCTAATTCATGCAAATATTTTCAAGGGATGATCAAAAGAGAGGGTCATCATTTAGTATATCTTCATTTTGGGAGTATGGAAGAGTGATTTTAGGGTTTCTACATAGCCTCAAGGAAGAGATGATCAGTCATTGTTGATCCTTGAAATTGTTGGCATTCTACACTCTTATGAGAATAGTTGATGTTGTCATTGATGGAAACCAACTGGCAACCAACTGGTATTCATCTGGTAAGCCACCGACAATTACCAGCACCAACATTAGACATCTACATACACCGGCAGACACTTCACCGATAGTGACAACAATGCATACCGGCACCCCAGTCGACAAGGAATAAACTTTGGTTTATTGTATTTTAATGTAATTATCCTTTGTAAAGCCAACATGGCATATTGTAAAAGACTCATATATATCTATGAGATCTTATAGGTCATTTAGCATGTATGGAAGTATGAAAATTGTGTATAAGGTGATATAGTTGACAATAAAGGTTTTGGTAATGGAATGAGCTTAAACCGATACTGAACCTGGCATAGTTGATGTTGATTTGAAGTAGTACATTGTATTGGATTTCATAATCCACTTTTGTAGTCAGTGTGACTCTTATTGAGCAGTGTGCTCTAGGTAGTTGGCCTTCCTGCATGTGCAGGCCCCTCATTGTAAGTAATATTTATTCATTGGCTAGTGAGTGAATATTGTGGGTCACAAATCCTATCGAGGTTTTTCCCACACTGGGTTTCCTCATTAAATATCTTTTGTTATGGTGTGTTCTCTATGCTGTCTCTGCTATTCTTATTTGATGCATTAATTCTTATATACTAGTACACTGTTTTGGGATGCAAAGTTCTTAATAAGTTTAAATATTATGCTAACTAGTTAGATACTGATTCACCCCCCCCCCCCCCCTCTGAGTATCTTTGGGACTGTCAATAATCCTAACAGAAATCAATATGAGAAATTCATGCAAGGTCACCAACAATTGTTACATCGCTAAAGGAACAATAAAGAAATAGTAAAGGTGCACGTAGTAAGGAGTGTGGAAGCTTACAAATCTTGTGAAAAAGGCCAAAGAGAAATTTATGCAGCAAGGGGGCACATGGGTAATCCTTTTTATACTCATAACCTAAAACATGCAAATATTCAGTCACATGAAGAGCATTTTGAATAAGATCAAGCAGCATTTAAGTATCAAATTGAGAGGTTTCAGTTAAGGTTTTACTTAAACCCACACTTAAAAAGAAAGCAATTTATTTCAATTCCTTCATTATTTTTTAAATGATGAGTATGAATAGTGTTGTTTATGGAATATCTGAGCAATGGAAATCATAAAACCATATTATGATGGCAATAATAAAAGAGAGGGGTTTCATATTTCCATATTTGTTTGTAAAGAACCTTTTCTTCAAACCTTTAGGGAATTATTTTGAGCATGAAGAGTCAATAGACTAAAAAGGTTAATAGCAATTATGATAAGAAAAGGAATAGAGCTTAAACACTTAGGAAAGCTTTCCCATAATGCAGATATGTGCTAAAATAGTAGTGTATTGAGTCATAGAATGGAAATCATAGTTAGGAGTAGCTTATAGTGTCAAAAGGACAGTGATATCCTAATGAAAGAGAAGTCCAAATACATGCTATTGCAGTAGTTAGAAGGGAGGCTCGCAACATGATAGATCCTTGGTATAGAGGAAGTCATGATAAAGGAGCATATAACAGCCCTCACAAAAATCTCAATGATAGTGGTTTCAACCTTTAATGGCTTAGTTAATAGAAGACCAGTGAGAAGCTACAACAAAGAGGTCTGATTTAGAGTTTTGCTATCACTGAAAAATTCAAGGATCATTAAAGAAAGGTGCAAATAAAATTAGCAAAAAGGATCTAAAAGCTAGTATACACAAAGGAAGGACAATTTGGTTGACAAGAATAGATTTTAGTAGTCACAGGCATCCACCAGTGCTAGGACAATAAGGTCAGTCCAAATAATGTCAAGTGGCAATAGTCCATAGCACAGTCACTAAGCCAAAGACATATAGAGAAAATAGAACATTTGCAATCTCTTGAAGGGCAGTCAAAGAATGTCATAGCAAAGTACAAGATCATAATGATGAGATAAGTTAGAACATAGATCACCAAGGGATCAATATCTAAGGCTAAAGGTTTAATCCATAAGACCAAATGACAGTAAATAAAGAAGACTAAGTTATGGCCCTTTCAAAAGTTGCAGGTCTCAGTCACATTGTCCAAGGAGAGTATACACAACCAATGAAAGCTGCAACTATAATGAAAATGCAGGAGCCCATGTAATAGCAGTCTACAATAGTCAAATCATTCAAAGTGCATATTTAGTCACACAGAACAGTCATTGGAACTGTGGGGTTGTTAAATAGGTTATAACCTTTCAAAGGTTGTAAACAAGGCCATCGTATAGATTCCTCCATAAAGGAAAAGAGTAAGAGAAGATTTGAAACACAATGACAGTGAAGATGGGAATCACATAGTCGCCTACAGCAAACCTCCCACAAATAATATACAAAACATTCATGGTAGATCTCAGACATGAAATACATCACAAATATATAGGTAAGAACATAAATAGGTTTCATTTTTATATGGTTTCAAGGAAATATCACAAAAATAACAGACACCTCAAGGAAGGGATGCAAGTCATGAGAGGATGCAATGATAAAGATGAAAGGCTTATCCTCAATGGCAGAGACAAACAAATGACACAAACCTACGGCTTGAAGATAGTGCATAAAGATCACAACTTTTACAAAGAAGTATGAAGATTATGATAGAGTGTTGACAATAAATAAAATATGAGTCTATACATGTATAGAACAATCATTCATTGATCAAAAGGATAGTGAACACTAAGTAGTGCATGCATCAGCACCAATTATCAAAGAATAGAGCATCATTCAGGGATAATGCCAAGGGCAAAGATAGTCCTAAAACAAACTTTGAGTGCAACCATGAATGCAATCATCATAAGAAACGTTGAAGATACAATGTGTTGAGGCTAAAGTTGAACTCCAGAAAATTGACCTGAAACTTGTTAACCCATCATATAATATAAAAGAAATCTACATGAAATATTTAGCTTCAACCAATGAAACAACATGAAATAAAAGTAAATAAAATAGATTATACCTTCATGATTTTGTCTCATTATGTCCTAACTCCATTGTTCCTAGTTGTAGATGATTTGTTCTCAGACAAGCACTGGTAGCTTCCAAGATGGCATATGAAGAATGGACTGATAGTTCACTCATACTATGATATTCATATGCAAATTATTTAAGCTAACATGATATTAAGCTATGATTAAAATTTTAAAATTGCTAATTGCTTCAAACTCAAAATCACGGATGCAAGATAAAAACACCTATAATGACTATAAGATTAGCTATTAGTTTCAAAATGGCTTAGGAGACCTCTTTTTATAGATTTTGAGTGCATGAGCTTAGGTGGCAGAGATCAACGGTCATGATTGAATCTTTCAAATTGGATGGCTATGAGCAAGAGGTTGAAGGTTGAGAGAAAGGGGGAAGGAGAAGACAAGTGTCAGTCATCTCACCTTGACTAAATTGAAGACTTGAGAGAATATAGGATAGTTGGAGAAGATGTAGGAATGAGAGGACAAGTGGACTCAAGTCATCCTAAGATATAGGGATGTTGGAGAGAATATAGAAGAAGGTTAGGACATATGTGTACATACACAATATTCCATTTATTTTGGAAGTTGGAGATAAGTGGCCAATAAATGATTTTATTTTATTTTATTTTGTTGAATTAATTTAGCCACATGATGATGAGTTGGCAAAGTGGAGATGGAAAGATGAGTTGGAAAATAGATTAAATAATTAAGAAAATATTTAATTAATAAGACTATAGGATAGTAGATAGAGGAATAATTAAATATTTAGATATTTAATTAATTGATTAGAAGAAAATGATATATTGAATTTAATTAATAAAATGTTTCAATTAAATTAATTAATAGAAGGTAATGAAATGAATTAAATAAATTAATCTTTTCAAATTAACTATTTAATAGAACAATAATTATTAAATAAATATTAAATATTTATTTAATTTCTCATAGCCATTTTTATATGTATACATTTTTCCCCTTTTTGAAATGATGTTGAGACAACATTGTTTCAAATATTAAATCAAGTCTCGATAATGTGCCTGATGAAGATAAAAATCCTGATTGTGTGCCCCCTTGGGAGATTTATCGTGAAATTGTAAAAAAAATTGGATAAGCGATTAATCTCATGATAAGTGATTTAAATTTCTGCAACTTTGGTTGATGAAAATGTCCACTCTTTGATTACTTTGATATTCTGCTTGATATGATGATTGATAGAGTTTGATTGATCTCAAGACCGATAAGGGTCAATGATATAAACTCAAAGCTTTGATGATCTGATAGGATAGAGTTTGATTGACTTCATGATTGATGAACGTCAATGACGTAAACTCAAGATTGGATGGACTCGATGCATAACCTCATGATGAATGAGTGTCACTAATATGTCATCAAAGAGATTGATAGAAATTTCAAGTGAGCAGATAGGATAGTTGAGTGATTGTTCAAAGCAATTGATTGGATCAAGAACTGATATTTTGTTGATATCATGTTGCAAGAGGATCTAGATGTATTGATTCATGCAGAGGGAGAAGGAGGATCAATGAGGCCTACAACATCTGAAAAGAGTGGTGCTCTTCGTCCTAGTTGACATATTGATATGAGACATTGATTTTTGATGCATACACCCTTGTGATGAGATAGGGTTGACAAGATTGATTGGATTGGACTGATAAAATTTATTGGATTGAGATCAAATATGGTTTTAGGAAAGACACATCCCATATAATACATGATAGATGATAGTTGGATGAATGTTGAAGATATTAAAAAGAAGAATGATACCATGATGATGCGATAGATATGTATGTGATGAATGCAATGATGAATGTGACTAATTGATGATGATAATGAATGCACTGATAATAATATGCAACGAAATGAAATGATTATAATGCAACTAACAATGAATGTAAATGATAATTAATCTAAATGATCTATCTAAAATGATACTTCCCTTCTTCACATGCTTTCCTGTAACAGTGCTTGATTTCATCATTGATATTTTTAAATGTTGTAAGAAAATACAAGCAACTTGACATAATGATTCAAGCTGACCTAAGTGCTTCTTACATGGATTTTGATATATCAAGTTAATACAAGCAACTTGATATGATGAATCAAGCTGACCTGAGTATTTCTTGCAGAACAGACAAGGATTATCCCTTTTCATGCATGACTCAAAACGTCCTCCTTGATCTTTTGCCAATCATATACTTAGACAAGTACATACCATAATAAGAGATAAACCATAGACAACAAACAAAGAAAATAATCATGTCCCATCATAGCTACTCTAGTCATGAACATCCTTGAGTTGCATAGAGTACATGATTAGCAAAAAAAATCAAGATATAAACACTGAATTTTGTATGTCATACATATGTTCTCATGGTCAGTAAATGATATAATCAACTTGATGATTAAGTATTGATAATCCTTCATTACTTGCTAGTTGAATCTTTGTATTCTGAGTTTCACAATTCAGTTCATTACAAATACCTTAATCTTCATTGCCTTGTTGCTTGTTATCTATTTCAAAACCCTAGGTGTTTTGGTTTTTTCTAAGTTTTTTGAATGTTTTGGATTTTCAAAGCTTTAAAAGTTCACCTTAGCAAAAGGAAATTAGGATTTTGTCCCCAGCAGAAGCAAAAATTTATTATGGATGTACAAAAGGATGATCCAAACCATGGTGGGATATTGTAGACATCTAAAAATGGTCAACGCTTGCGGAGTCATACTTTAACATTTGCACATTGCCTTATTTTAGGGTTCTTGTGTCGCATTAACATTTCTTCTATGTTGCACACTTGGTCTTTATCATTTGTGAGCATCAAGTCCTTCTTCTGCATTCTTCATTTTTCTCACTTTCGAATTTGGTCTTGTCAATAACAATCTTCAGTCATGATTTTGGTCGATCTTATCCTGTCGTATCAATGTGCGTGCTCATTTATCATCATTTTGGACATCGTCAATCCTAATCGATGATGGAATTAGGGTTTTTGTCCTCTTGTCAATCTTGTCATTTTGCGATCGATTTGTCATCGATCGTTGTCCTTTTCAATCTTGTCATTTTGCGATCGATTCGTCATCGATCCTTGTTCTCTTGTCAATCTCATCAATTTTGCGATCGATTTGTCATCGATCATTGTCCTTTTCAATCGTGTCAATTTGGATCAATTAGTCATCGTTCCTCATCAATTGGTGCCTATCAATTTGGTCTCTTTATCA
The DNA here is from genome assembly GCF_030272615.1 of Cryptomeria japonica. NCBI lineage: Eukaryota > Viridiplantae > Streptophyta > Pinopsida > Cupressales > Cupressaceae > Cryptomeria > Cryptomeria japonica. The sequence goes on from NC_081408.1 coordinate 447,748,883, forward strand.
ATCAAATCATTGGTCCTTTGTTAATCAGAATCATGATCGAATCGACATCAATTATCTTTTGTCAAGACCTAATTATCGTCCTTGCATTTCTAATTCATCTTCTAGGATTTTATGATTTATTCATTTAATCTTGATTGTCATTTTCTCTCTAGGTTAAATAATTTATTTATTTATCCTAAGTCTTCTTGTCCCAATTAAATATTTATTTAATTGGCTAATTAATTCCTCCTCTTTTTGTAAATTAATTAATGAATGAAAAATTATTAATTAATTTACCTAATTTTCATCAATTTCTAATTTTCCTAATTTCCAAGTCATCATTTCTAACCTAATTTTCTAATTTCTTCTAATTTCTATTTCTATTTTCAAATTTTTGTCATAACATCTTGCATAGCAATTTGTCATAAATTGTCATAAATTGTCATAACACCTTGCATAGCAATTTGTCATACACTTGTCATAATTTTGCTATTCTTGATTTGAATTTCTATTCGAATCAAATTCATGCTAATCTTGTCTTTTCTCCAATTTATCTATAAATTGGATGAATTTCTTCAATCATGGCCCCCCCGATAGATCAATCAATCATGCTTCTAGTATCTTTATGCTGTCTTGTCAATCTTGCTTTCATGTTATGCTTATGCACTTGTAGGTGAGATCCACAAACAAAGCAATTTGAAGGAGAAAGAAGGATAATGGAGAATTATGAAGGAGATATCTACATTTGGTTTGCTTTAGTTTCATTTTGAATATCTTGTCTTCATGTTTTCTATTGAATGTTTTTAGGATTGTTATCATTGCAATCTGGTTTTGTGATTGAGATAGTTTAATATCTACTTGCTTTGATGATTTCCAGATTCCTATCTACATTAATTGGTGAACCCGACATGAACTAACCATTTAACCATGCTTTTGAGTGCCTTTTGAGCTGATTTGCAGGTGAAAACCCAAGAAACAGGGCAACTCAGGGCTTTCTGGGCACTTTTGCGCCTGTGTAGGAGCGATCTGCGCCTGTGTCAAGGGATCTGCACCTGTGTCAAGGCATTTTGTGCCTGTGTCAAAGGGATCTACGCCTGTGTCAAGGCATTTTGCGCCTGTGTCAAGGCATTCTACGCCTGTGTAAGGCCAGAAACAGAGGTGAAAATTAGTATTTTTACTTGCAAATTGCTTTGTTTTGCATTCTGTTCTTGTATTCTAGTTTTCTTTGATATTGATTCTCTATGCAGCACCTTGGCATTACATGTGATGAAGACTAAGGATGAAACTACTAACAAATCTTATGCAGGTTCGCTAGTCAAAGACCAAACAAATCAAACTCCTAACTTAGTGATTTTGTAGGTTGCCTTATATTCCAACCAAACTTTGATTTTATGATTCATAATTAGGCACCTAGTATATTTGCTAAGTAGGATGGAATGAACATGTGTTCACTTTGCTTGTCGAGTTTGACATTGGAGTAGGAGAGTATGCTCTCATCCTTCTTAGGGTGATCAGAAATCCAGATCTTTGATACCATTCTCATGTTTTGGATTGTTTGTTACCTTTAGAGGGCCTGCCTTCCCAACCATTTTCTTTCTTTTGCAAGCAAGTGACAATCGTGAGAAGGGAACGACCCAAAGTGAGCACAGCTAGAGTACCTTGGCATTCTAACTCACTATAAATAAATACCTGATGGGCGAAATCTTTGAAGGAAGGGTTACGTGGGAATTGTAGTTACTTGGGAAGTGATGACCCTTGGACTCTTTCTCATATTAGCGTCTAAGTAGGGCCTCATGGTCTAAATCATGCTTGCATGACTACATTTGTTTGGTATCTTGGTGGGCCTGTGTCTCAATCACGCTTGCATGACACCAAGGAGTAGTGCTTAACAGAAATCCTTATTAAACACCTTGTACTTAGAGGCCAAAAATCCTTCTAGTTGCTTGAGAAGGAGGAGTTCGGATACTTGGAAGAGATACTAAGTTTGCCATGGGGAGATTTCCATGGGGATTGATGCTTGGCTACCCTGAGAAGTGAGTGCCGTGGAGGGGAGCCCGTGGGGTCAAGCATCTATGTATTCTCCTTGAATCTCATAACAAGTCTACCTCTCAAGTACCTACTGTCCTTACCTACCATAAGAAATGTGTGAATGAGCATGATTGTCTTGAGTATAAGTTAAAATATCTTGTCTTCTTTGCTTGTCAAAAGTTGAGTTGTGTCTCATTTCAAAAAAAACAAGACAAATTGATTCAAAACAAGGTTAAACACAAGAGTATTTCATTCAACAAAGTTCAAAACACCTTCAAACATGGTTGTCAAACATTTTTCAAAATCTTGTCTCAACATTCATGTCACTTAGATTTAGGTTCATCCTAGGTTTTCATTTTGCAAATTCATTGTCAACTACCAATATTAAGTTTCACCTAGGTCATACTCCTTTGCATATCAATAAGGGTCATCCATTTGCATGTGTCCTCTTGCATTAGAGTAATACCATTTCATAATTCAACCTTAGGTTTTGCCTTAGGTTGACATTGTCATACATTTGCATTTGCATCCTTGTCCTCATAACATTAGGTCACATTTGCATACCCTAGGTCCCTTCATTAAGCTTAGGTCATTGTAATATCATATTAGGGTCATTTGCATAGTAATTTTCCCTTTGCATATAGTGTCAAAACTAGGTTTTGTAGTACTTGAGTAATGCAAATCTTTGATAAAGCCCTAAGTTATTGTTAGGAAGTCTAGACCTTATCAAGCCTTTGTCTTTTTGTCATCACTATCATTTTGGTCAAACCTAGCTTAGTATCCAAGCATATAGGGGAGACATTGTCATTTTGTCCTTTTGTCACTTGGTCCTTTTGTTCTTTGAGGTCTAGACATCATTTCAATTTCCTAAGGGTCTCATTTTTAGATTTACATTCATGAGTTTGTCAAAATTTTGAATAAAGAACAAAAACATAGGTTGCATTCTTGCCATAGATTGCATTTTCATATATTTAGTTTGCATTTAGTTGCATATCATATATTATCCTTGAAAAATTCCAAAAATATTGCATTTGCATAAGTGACATGCCTGTTGAAACAAGATCAAAATCTAAGAAGATGGGCGAACCGACGTATCAACCTATTGACAACATATCAAACTCACAGTTTCAAACTAGTCAAATAGTACAAATTGAAGATTTGTCAGGCACATCATTACCACCATATGGAATGGTTCAACTTGGACCACCTCCATTATATGAACCAGTGTTTGTACCCATGAAACCAAGATATGGGAGTGTTCCACCAACACCAAGAGGAAATGCACCTTTCAACTGGAATCAACCGAACCTGCAACATGAAATTCAAACATTACATGAGGAACAAACTCTTTCACAAGGATTTGGTTGAGATCAAGGCATTCAACAAGAAATAAATCCAAATGTTTTACCAAATTCTTCATCAGATTCCAATGCTTCTGATGATGCTGATATGTTACTTAAAGATCCGAAGTTGACAAAAAAGATGGATAAATTCTTGAACAAAGTCTTTAAGATGTTCCCACAAAAATATCTTGACATGATGAGTAAAGTAACCTCCTCAAGTGAGAAAATTAATGTGCAAAAACAACAAGGTGGTGAGTTGTTAAGTTTCTCTCCACATCCAAATGAAGAAAATGTGCAACAAAAAACTCAACACACCTTGATGAGTAAACATGCTTCAAAAACGTTGATATTGACTATTCCTCAAAAGTCAACATTCGAAACAATAAACAATCCATTGTTTAATGCAACACCTTTAACACCAGATCAAATGATGGCCACACAAATGTTGATGATAGGTGTCCCTCAACAAGAAGTGATTCCTCAAATACCTAAAAGTGGATCCAAATCTAAGATGCAAGAAAGCTTTACGACTGGAATGTCTGATCTTACAAATGTTCAAATTGCATTTCCTTTGTGCCAAAGCATTAATCCCTTGCCGAAATCCCCCATGCATATCCAAAGTTCAACCCCATGTCAAGAGGATAATTTAGAGCATGAAGAAACGTGTCTTGAAATAGATGAAGATCAAGATCTTGAAACCTTATCATCCCATCCAATTGTTGACCAAGACCCCATGTTCCCAGACACTCATGATGATTCCCCTATTCTTGTCCATCCTATCCAAAGTCCTATTGACACTCCATTCCCCGAACAAGATCAAGATATCCTGGTCCATCCAATCCCAAACGATCCCCTTCCATTTCATGAAAAAAATGTCCTTTCAAATCCCATTGACATTCCACTTCCTAAGAAAGATCAAGATAGTCCTTCCATCCTTTCTAATGATCCCATTGAAAGTCAACAGAAAAGCACCTTTAAAGAGGAATCCAATGATCTTCCTCCTTGTCAAGATCAAAGTATCCTTCCAAATTCATTTCCAACACAAGACCCTATCATTCCTTCAGATCCTCCACAAGATCCACTTGTTCCTCCATCTCCATGTCCTAATCCAGCATATACACTCCAAGGTCTCATTTCTTTTGATGATCCCATTATTTCTCCCATTCCATCTCTTGAAGAACCAGTCATTGAACCATGTCCACTACACAATCCTAGTCTCCCTCATGATCCTGATCCCCCTAGTGATCCTAATACCCTTCATTATTCTAAAATGTCAATGCAAGATGTTTATGAACCCTCGACATGCATAATGGGTTCTTCCACTTTGGTCCAATCTAATCCACTTCAAGATCTCATTATTTCTCTTATATCATATCCACCTCATAATGGACTCGTGTCTTCTTCCCAAAGAAAAGAGTATCCTACAAGTCAAGATATTCATAAAGGAAAAGGGGTAGACCTTCATGAGAAAGAACCCCTCCATATCAAAGAAGATATTAAGGGTCATGTCTACACAACTCACTCTCAAGACGTTGGTATCCCTCCATCAAAGTCAAAACATACACCTTCCCCATCATACTTTCCATCCATCTTAGGTCCTTATATCCCTTCATCCTTTATACAAGGTTAGCAAAGGTACACATCCTTGAGTAAATTTCATCAATCCAAAAGAACTCCATTTCATTCCTATCCATCCATGCATTCCTTTCCCCCTCCAAGCAATTTGGAAGCCAAGTATAAACGTCATAAGTCTAGCAATCCACATGTATTCAAGGATCAACATGTCCAATCTAATCAACATGTCAAAGCAAAGAAAAATATGATCCAAAAAGAAAAAGAAAAATCCAAAAGGTCACAAAGGCCCATTGCTCAAAAACAAAATTTAAAATCTATATGGGTTCCTAAATCCCTTGTGCAAGCAATGCACTCCAATGAACCACAAAAGCATAAAAAAATCAAAAACCATATGGATCCCTAAGCAACTTCTTGAAGCACAAAAGGAAAAATCCAACTTGGCATCCAAAATTGCTATTCCTCCATCCAAACCTTCCAAGTTTATTCCTCCATCACCTTCTTCATCCATTTTGGGCCCTTATGTCCACAAATCCCTAGCTATTCCTTCATCAAAATCTCAATATCCAAAACCCACTCTTCCTCCATTAGTCCATCACCCCTCAAGGTGTGTGCCAATGTTGATCTTGCCTTCATTTCCATCCACTAAAGCCCAATTCTTCCAATACCCTATCCATTATCCAATGCATATTTTTCATCCTTTGATCCCTTTGGTCCAATCCTTTGCATAAATCCTTGCCTTAGTTTCATCTTATTTTCCATGTCCTTATCCTACCAACGTCTTTGAGCATACTTTTAAAGGTCATGGTCCATTTTTTTCAAGGCTACCATCCAAACAAAAAGATGTTTGAGTCCTTCTTCCATCCCCTATCATGTGTCCATCTTCTATTGAAAAGTCAAAAAAAAAAAAAAGTGAAAAAAAAAACAAAGACAAAAGAAAAAAAAAAGTAAAGCAAAAATAATTCATCCACTGATGAAAACCTGGCAAACAGGTGCCTTGGGAAAGTACCGTGATGAAAACCTGGCAAACAAGCTTCATGCATAATCTATGAACTTCTTGCACACCCTAGTTGGGGGCAGGTTTCCTCCTTCATATCCTATCGAACCCCTGTCATTACCCTTGTGAGGCCTCACCTCGACTCAGTCTAACATTTAGTGGATTTTATATTTTAGACTATTATGGATACTTTATTTTGATGCATTTTGAGACTTAGAACTTATATGATTACAAGATTTGGATAACATTGCTATGATTTGATGATTTACTTACATGCTTTATGAGATAGAACACTACATGATTATTAGATAGAATGATATTGCAATGATAGATGTCGTTATTGAATTTGCAGGACTTTACTCTGAATATAGAACTATGATGTATGTTTAGTTTATGTGAATTGGGATGAAAATTGCTTATGTGAAATTGTTTGATAAAAGATGTATTCAATCTGTGCAGATGAAAATTGTATGCAAGTGATGATGTGCATTTTTATATTTTTGAATTATATTATATTTGGATATTTGGAAGTACTAATGTGTAAATTGAGATGCGCAGGAAATTTACCATGTGACCATGGAAAATTACAAAGAATCAAACTTAGACTTATGTATGTTCGTAAAGCCAGGGTTTGTCTATTTGGAGAGACAACACCTCGTTTGTGTTGTATTTTATTCGTATCAGTATATGCTGCATGAGTGTTAAGTGTTATTTAATTTTAATGTGTAAAAACCTCAAGAGACAATGTCATGTTTTATTTTTGTAAAAGTATTTTATTAGTGTCACTTGACACGTGTGTATTTAAATTTAAATATTTCATTTTGTCTCTTGGTGGGAAAGTGTTTAATTATAATTAATCTTAAATAAATTAATGTGTTGTCATAAATATTTTGGGAATATAATATTTGGAGTGGTCAACTTATGTTTGACCCGAAAATAAACTTCAGAGGGGTTTAAAATGGGTTAAATGAACACCTAGGGGTAGTTTAATAGGGTTTCCTAAAGCCCATAAGGTATACCTAGGGGTTAGGGGTAATTTTAGGCAAGTTTCTACTTTATAATGATCTTTTTAACGCTTTAAAAATTGGCTTTTCTGAGTTGAGCGAAAATTGAAAATTGAAGTTAAATCTAATCAAGATTTTTCCTTTTGGAAGGAGAGTCTTTTTGCATTTTGCTTTCTTTCTTCTTTTTGTTTTTTTTTTAGAATCCTGTGAGAACTCAGAGAGTGAGCTTCTTAAGGAAGATTTTTGGGAATAGCAGGGTAATCACCCACTCTCCATTTTTGGAGACAGAAGAAAAATTGGAAGGAAAATAATGTTATAGAATAGAGAAATTGAATAAGGGTAGAAGGAAAAAGATTTGTGGATTGGGCAGCTCTTCATCAGATATCATTTTAACCTTTGGGCAGATTAAGGTTGGTTTCAATTATTATTTGTAATGTCTTCTTTTTGGTTTATGTCTGGAAGTTGTTTGTATAAGAAATCTGTGTTCTTGAAAGTTTATATTTGAAAATCTCTTGGTATTTTTGCTTTATGAAATATTGTGTTTTGGGAGTTTTCTCAAGATCTCTTACTCTTGGGAGAGAAGAGGATCTTGAGGGTGGTAGCAGTGACAACCCTCGAGTGAGAGACTCTCTTTTGAGAGCGATCACAAGGGATCTTTGTGTGACCCTTGCTGCATGGCCTGTTTGTGCAATGGGGGTCATAAGGAGGGATATAAGGCTAGAATGCCTTTGGGGGGCATAAGGAATAAGGGGTTGAGATTCTTGATATTTTTATTGTGCCATGAGGTGGCTTCTGGTTTATTTCATATTTGCAGTTCTCCTCAGGGTATTTGGTCCACTACCACCCATTGAAAATGTTCATCACCAGAGTGTGGTGCAGTGAAAGCCAAGTTGGGAATGTGTCTGAAAATGAGTCTGTATGCATTGCTTTCTATGTGTTTGCCTGATTGTAACCCGTCTAGGATTTGGTTCTCCGAGCTCGGGGGTGGCTACCAGTTAGCCTAGGCTGGGAGGTGAGCACTCCGTGGTCATATTTGTGTTTTCTATTATGCAGGAAAATTCAGAGGAAAGAGAATAGGAACCATGAAAGAGATACAGAAGATTGTTATGGAAGATACTTGAATTCAGTTGCAGATGTTTGTTTAAAGTTGTTATAGGAAATATGCCTCATTCATAGAAAAGAGAAGCAAGTTGTATTTTGTGAAAGTAGATTTGAAGTTTTATTGTTGTGACTATTCAGAGAAAACATTCTGTAAATTGGAAGAATATCTTAGAGATGTTTTAAAAAAGAAAAGCTTGTTATTTCTACTTCTGGATTATTTGAAAAAGAAAAGTTAATTTGTGTTGCTTGCAAAAGCTTCTTGAATTTTGGAAGAAAATAAAAGAATTGTTTTCATTTAGATTTTACCTATATTTTTACTTGAGGCAAATAGAAATTTATTAATGTTGGAAGTTTTTTTTTTTAATATTTTAAATGGGAAAAGTTGTTTTATGTGAATAATTTATTAGAAGAAAAAAATCAATGAATTTCTTTATTTCTAGGAAAAAGTATAATGTATCTTTGAATAGTATCCTAAATTGTATTTTAGTTAGCATTGATTTAAAAGTTTATTAATTATATATATATATATCTATATCTGATTTAACTTAATGCTTTTTCCTTTAATTATTTTAGTTTAAAATTTTGCATGTAAATTCTCTTTTTTTTTAAAAATATATATAAATTTATATTGAAATAAATTTCATCTTTTTAACTATGATTATAAAAGTTATGTAAATATAAATATATACATATATATATATATATATAAATATATATATATATATATATATATATATATATATATATATATATATATATATATATATATATATTTATATGTTATATTTTATTTTTTTTAAATAAAAAAAAAAAATGTTTTGGGCCCCCCGCGGACTCCACTGTGAGTACGCACAGTGGACGGCCGCGCAGCGCCCACTGTGTGCACACACAGTGGAGCCGCTTGCGGCTCCCACTGTGTGGGCACACAGTGGACGGCCACGGCTGCCACTATGTGGCCACACAGTGGGGAGCCGCTAGCGGCACCCACTGTGTGGGCACACAGTGGTACCGCAGCGCCATTGTGAGCTCACACAGTGGTGCGCGCGGCCAGCCTGCCACCCAAAACTCCCGTGACCTACAAACTTGAATTTGTGGCCGCCGTTAGGGTCTTCGGCCCAGCAAGGAACTTTGGCTGTTAAAAAAATATATATATGGGTTAAAACCCTAGCCCAGATGGGGCTAGGGCAGTTCGGTTTTAAAATGAAAATAAAATTATTAATTAGTTTAGATATTGTAAATGTGAGGAAATTAGAACCCTAATTAGGGTTGGGGAAAATGTGGTTTAATAATTAGGAAGTTAAAAATGGCTTTTGAATTGGAGTTAAAATATTTAACATATAAGTAAAATATATATATGTATATATATGAATTTTGAGCATTTTGAAATGTGTAATTAAATTATAAATATATATATGTATGTATATACAAATATGTATATATATATATATTTATATATTCCTGATTTTAATTTGGAATGAATTATAAAGAGAAATTTTAATTTAAAAAAAAATTGATAAGACTGTATAGTCATATTGGAGGATAAATTAAAAATTTCTCTCCTATATCCTTTAGTTTGATTAATTTAATAAACCTATTGACTAGATATCTCTTGGAGATAGAATTAAACCAGTTAGTCTCACGCGATTTAAAATTTAACAATTCATCGTTGCTTAGTCGTTTCAGAATTAGCTCGAATTTAAAAATGGAAATTTCACTAACGTTTGTCGCAAGAGTGAACTTGTTAATTAATTTAGTAAGTTTTTAAAAAAAAATTTGTTCCGTTTTTGCCCTAAATTTTGGGCATGACATTTTGGTATCAGAGCAGGGTTTCCACACTAGGAGCCTTACTCACTTACATTTCGCCTTAGAATATTTTGTTAAATGGAATTTTGAATTTAAATAAATTTAATTCTAAAAGAAATAAATTAATTGTTTGTCTTATTTTCCTCTTAGGATGCCTCCGTTGACGCGATAAGCTCGCAAGCGCAGGCGGGGTCCTAGACATGTGCGCATAGCACGCGATGAGGTAGAGAGGGAGGTATCGGTTCCAGAGGAGAACCCAAAAGCACCTCCCGAACAGCCAAATGAACCTAACCGAGACCTCTTAGCAGCCATTCAGAATCTTATTGGCATTGTTCAAGAAAGGATTCCAGCAGAGAACCCTCAGGTTAGGAGTCATGACTCTGGGAGTCATAGATTTGTTGATAGAGAATGAAGCAGGAGCCCAGCTCTGATTACTCTAGAGAGTCAGGGTGGAAATGAGCCAGAGTCAGTGCATATGCCAGGACCACCTCCAGCGGTGGAGCTAGTTTATTTTGAGAGAGGTCATCGAGATCCAAGGGATCTCATCAAGGAGGTCATGCGCCTCCAACCACCATCCTTCGGAGGTTCTACAGATGGGGTAGAGGCCGAGGCATGGCTTCTGAGTCTTGAGAGGTGCTTTGCATTGCGTTCTTATGAGAGCAACTTGAAAGCACGTGTTGCAGTTCATCTTCTGAGAGGGATAGCCTCCACTTGGTGGAGACAGGAAGAGTACAAATGCGGATTAGTTCCTGATACACTCACTTGGGAGATATTCACAGAGTGGTTCCGTGAGAGGTACCTATCAGAGCACTTCAGGCAGTGTCATATAGACGAATTCCATGATCTCCAACAAAAAGGCTTGTCAGTAACCCAGTATGAGAGTAAGTTCTTTGAGTTGTTGCCATATGTAGATTATCTAAAGGATGAGAAACTTCTTGTAAACTGTTTCATCAGGGGATTGAATGCCGGTATAGCCGGGCCTGTTAGGATGTCCGCTCCAGAGAGCCTTCAGGTTGCTGTAGAGAAGGCACTGATTGCCGAGGAAATTCAGGTTAGACCACAGGACAATAGGGATCAATTTCATAACCGAAATCCCGCACCTCAAACTTATGGATTCTAGAAACCACATTGGAAAGGGAACAACTGAAATTCTCAGGGGTTCTCCAAACCCCCTCCTCCACAATAGACACCACCGAACCAGAAAGAGAAACCTCCACAGTATTAGCAGGACTCCAAGCCCAAGCAGTGGCAGACTCAGGGACAGAAACGTGATCAGAGAGCACAGGGGCAGTACACACAGCCGGCGGGGACTCAGCAGTCCTCCAGGGGTGGGTACAGTGGATCCAGTAGATCAGGAGGTCAGGCTTTTTCTAGGCCTCAGGGTGCCCAGTTCCAGGCACGGGGTGCTTGCTTTACTTGTGGAGCCATGGGGCATTTGGCGAGGGATTGCCCTCAGGGACAGGTAGTAGGGAGTCAGTGGATGGCCGCTTCAGAGCCGACAGTTGGTGATATGGGCAGGTCCCATAGAGTATTCACAGCGGTTGACAACTACCAGGCTGATCATCAGGCCACGGTTATCGAATCTTCAGGTATAATCAGAGGTAACAATGTATCTATTTTGTTTGATTCAGGAGCTACTGACTCCTTTATATCTCCATCGGTTGTGGAGCGTTGTGGGCTAGTGGCAACTAGGCAGGATGTCAATTGGGAAGTGGAATTAGCTTCAGGGGCTAGAGTGTCATTGGAATCAGAGGTTAAGGCATGTCAGCTGCAGATTGGCAAGACCACCACTTTAGTTGACCTTAGAGTGACTCCACTTGGATCTTACGGAATCGTACTTGGCATGGATTGGCTTTATGCCCACAGAGCTAAGATGGATTGCCGCCTGAAAAAGATCGAGTGTGAGGATGACCATGGTTCGCCCATAGTTATCACCGGGATTCAGAGGCCCGTGTCTCTTCGTATGATCTCTGCAATGCAGCTTAAGCGGAGCATGCAGAAGGGATGTCAGCTTTTTGCTATCACGATCAGTGACAGAGGGGAAGAGGAGGAAAAAGAAACATCGCTGGATGACCATCCTATCCTTAAGGGATATTCAGATGTATTTCGTTCCGAGTTACCAAGAATGCCTCCCTACAGAGAGATTGATTTTCATATAGACCTAGTACTAGGAGCCGAGCCAGTTTCCAGAGCACCTTATAGAATGACCACAAATGAGCTTAATGAACTTAAAATGCAGCTTGAGGAACTTCTTGAGAAGGGTCATATCCGTCCTAGTGTATCCTCGTGGGGTGCACCAGTCATCTTCGTTAAGAAGAAGGATGGATCTCTACGATTGTGTATGGATTATCGGCAGCTAAATAAAGTAACCATCAAGAACCGATATCCTTTGCCCAGAATTGATGATTTATTTGACCAGCTTCAGGGTGCCAAAGTCTTTTCCAAAATAGATTTGAAGTCAGGATACCATCAGTTGAGAATAGTGGAAAGTGATATCCACAAGACCACATTTCGCACTAGATATGGTCACTATGAGTTTACCGTAGTCCCCTTTGGACTTACGAATGCCCCAGCAGTTTTTATGAGCCTCATGAATGGGGTGTTTCGTACCTTTCTAGACCATTTTTTTATTGTGTTCCTCGATGATATACTGATATATTCTCGGAATGAGAAGGAGCATGAGGAGCACCTGAAACAGGTATTGCAGTGTTTGCGGGATAACCAGTTGTTTGGCAGCCTGTCAAACTATGCTTTCTTTCAATCTGAGGTCAAGTACCTTGGACACGTTATTTCCGGTAATGGGATCTCAGTTGACCCATCAAAGATTAGGGCTATTATGGATTGGCCAGTGCCTACCAGTGTGACAGAGGTCAGGAGTTTCATGGGTTTAGCAGGATATTACCGACGTTTTGTCGAGGGTTTCTCCAGAGTCACACACCCTATTACCTCTCTTCAGCATAAAGGGAAGAAATTTGAGTGGACAGAGAAGTACGAGAAGGCCTTTCAGGAACTCAAGAAGGCACTTACTAGCGCTCCTATCCTTGTTGTACCAGATCCTTCAGTGGACTTCATGGTTTGTACAAATGCTTCCCTAGAGGGTTTAGGGGTAGTTCTTATGCAAGATGTTAGGGCCATAGCTTTCGAGTCTAGGAAACTTAAGACTCATGAACTTAATTATCCCACTCACGACCTTGAGCTTGTAGCAGTAGTGCATGCACTTGTGAGGTGGAGACACTTCCTTTTAGGACATCACTTCGAGTTGCATTCAGATCATTAGAGTCTTCAGTACATCTTCACTCAGTCGAACCTTAATGCACATCAGAGGAGATGGATGGAGTTCTTGTGCGAATATGATTTTGACATTCACTACATCAAAGGAAAGGAAAATGTAGCTGCAGATGCCTTGAGTAGGAGACGTCATGAGGTTTACACCATATCCATGGGCACAGACTTGAGAGACCGTATACTTCGGCACTTGTCAGAGGATGGATGGTATGCAGAGGTTTGTCAGGTATTACGATCTCAGGTTACTCTAGAAGGGAAATATGTGGATTATTCTTTGGAGTCCGATGGACTGTTACGCCACAAAGGGCGCATTTATGTACCTTCCTCCAGAGGGTTGCGAGAGTTCATTGTCATGGAAGCTCATAGAGCTCCTTATGTAGCACATCCCAGGGTTAAGAAGTTGCATACAGACTTGAGGCAGTTGTATCATTGGCCGGGAATGCGGCAGCTCATTGCTGAGATAGTAGCTCGATGTCTCGAGTGTCAGAGGGTAAAGGCGGAGCACCGCCATCCAGGTGGGTTGCTTCAGTCTCATGCTATACCAGAGTGGAAGTGGGATACTATATCCATGGATTTCATCATTGGTCTCCCTATGTCTTCTCATTGCCACGATGCTATCTTGGTGATAGTTGACAAGTTGACCAAAGTAGCTCACTTTTCACCAGTTCGTACTACATTCACAGCTCCAGCAGTAGCATAGGTGTTCTTGTGAGACATTGTTAGGCTTCATGGCATACCCCACAAGATCATTTCTGGTAGGGATTCTCTTTTCACTTCTACTTTTTGGAAGTCATTACAGGCAACTATGGGCACTAAGCTCAATTTCAGTACAGCCTATCACCTGGAGACAGATGGTCAGACAAAGAGGGTCAATCAGGTGTTAGAGGATATGCTTCATATGTACGTCATGGATCATCAGACCCGGTGGGAGGAGTATCTTCCCTTAGTGGAGTTTGCCTATAATAACGGGCATCACACTTCCTTGGGAATGCCACCCTACCAGGCATTATACGGCAGGCCTTGCAGGACGCCCTTGAGTTGGGATCGCATAGAGGATAGAGTTGCCATTGGTCCTGAGCTAGTTCAAGATATGGAACAGCAGGTGGATTTGATTAGGCAGCGTCTCAGAGAGGCTCAAGATAGACAAAAGAAGTATGCCGATGCAAAGAGGATAGATCGTATTCATTTGGTTGGAGACAAAGTTTTCTTGAGAGTGTGACCGCATAAGAGTCCAATCCATTACGGAAAGGGTTCTAAGCTCGCACGTCGCTTTGTAGGACCTTTTGAGATTCTGGAGAGGATAGGCCCAGTTGCCTACTGTTTAGCTTTGCCACCTAGCCTATCACGCATCCACGATGTGTTTCATGTTTCAGTTTTGTGAAAATATATCTATGATGAGTCTCACCTTTTAGATTGGGATGCCTTGCAGGTGGAGTCGGATGGGCAGCTAGCTTTGGAGCCCATTTGCATTTTGGCACGCCGGACATTGGCCCTTCAAGGTCGAGAGCTAGACCAGGTTAGGGTCCAGTGGGATTATTATGATGAGGTTACGGCTTCATGGGAGGATGCAGCACGTATGAGATCAGAGTACCCTCACCTCTTTGATGAACTCCAGGAGGAAGTTCATGCCTAGAGGGGGAGGATGTGAGGCCTCAACTCGACTCAGTCTGACATTTAGTGGATTTTATATTTTAGACTATTATGGATACTTTATTTTGATGCATTTTGAGACTTAGAACTTATATGATTACAGGATTTGGATAACATTGCTATGATTTGGTGATTTACTTACATGCTTTATGAGATAGAACACTACATGATTATTAGATAGAATGATATTGCAATGATAGATGTCATTATTGAATTTGCAGGACTTTACTCTGAATATAGAACTATGATGTATGTTTAATTTATGTGAATTGGGATGAAAATTGCTTATATGAAATTGTTTGATAAAAGATGTATTCAATCTATGCAGATGAAAATTGTATGCAAGTGATGATGTGCATTTTTATATTTTTGAATTATATTATATTTGGATATTTGGAAGTACTAATGTGTAAATTGAGATGCGCAGGAAATTTACCATGTGACCATGGAAAATTATGGAGAATCAAACTTAGACTTATGTATGTTCGTAAAGCCAGGGTTTGTCTATTTGGAGAGACAACACCCCGTTTGTGTTGTATTTGGAGTGGTCAACTTATGTTTGACCCGAAAATAAACTTCAGAGGGGTTTAAAATGGGTTAAATGAACACCTAGGGGTAGTTTAATAGGGTTTCCTAAAGCCCATAAAGTATACCTAGGGGTTAGGGGTAATTTTAGGCAAGTTTCTACTTTATAATGATCTTTTTAACGCTTTAAAAATTGGCTTTTCTGAGTTGAGCGAAAATTGAAAATTGAAGTTAAATCTAATCAAGATTTTTCCTTTTGGAAGGAGAGTCTTTTTGCATTTTGCTTTTTTTCTTCTTTTTGTTTTTTTTTAGAATCCTGTGAGAACTCAGAGAGTGAGCTTCCTAAGGAAGATTTTTGGGAATAGCAGGGTAATCACCCACTCTCCATTTTTGGAGACAGAAGAAAAATTGGAAGGAAAATAATGTTATGGAATAGAGAAATTGAATAAGGGTAGAACGAAAAAGATTTGTGGATTGGGCAGCTCTTCATCAGATATCATTTTAACCTTTGGACAGATTAAGGTTGGTTTCAATTATTATTTGTAATGCCTTCTTTTTGGTTTATGTCTGGAAGTTGTTTGTATAAGAAATCTGTGTTCTTGAAAGTTTATATTTGAAAATCTCTTGGTATTTTTGCTTTATGAAATATTGTGTTTTGGGAGTTTTCTCAAGATCTCTTACTCTTGGGAGAGAAGAGGATCTTGAGGGTGGTAGCAATGACAGCCCTCGAGTGAGAGACTCTCTTTTGAGAGCGATCACAAGGGATCTTTGTGTGACCCTTGTTGCATGGCCTGTTTGTGCAATGGGGGTCATAAGGAGGGATATAAGGCTAGAATGCCTTTGGGGGGCATAAGGAATAAGGGGTTGAGATTCTTGATATTTTTATTGTGCCATGAGGTGGCTTCTGGTTTATTTCATATTTGCAGTTCTCCTCAGGGTATTTGGTCCACTACCACCCATTGAAAATGTTCATCACCAGAGTGTGGTGCAGTGAAAGCCAAGTTGGGAATGTGTCTGAAAATGAGTCTGTATGCATTGCTTTCTATGTGTTTGTCTGATTGTAAACCATCTAGGATTTGGTTCTCCGAGCTCGGGGGTGGCTACCAGTTAGCCTAGGCTGGGAGGTGAGCACTCCGTGGTCATATTTGTGTTTTCTATTATGCAGGAAAATTCAGAGGAAAGAGAATAGGAACCATGAAAGAGATACAGAAGATTGTTATGGAAGATACTTGAATTCAGTTGCAGATGTTTGTTTAAAGTTGTTATAGGAAATATGCCTCATTCATAGAAAAGAGAAGCAAGTTGTATTTTGTGAAAGTAGATTTGAAGTTTTATTGTTGTGACTATTCAGAGAAAACATTCTGTAAATTGGAAGAATATCTTAGAGATGTTTTAAAAAAGAAAAGCTTGTTATTTCTACTTCTGGATTATTTGAAAAAGAAAAGTTAATTTGTGTTGCTTGCAAAAGCTTCTTGAATTTTGGAAGAAAATAAAAGGATTTTTTTCATTTAGATTTTACCTATATTTTTACTTGAGGCAAATAGAAATTTATTAATGTTGGAAGTTTTTTTTTTTAATATTTTAAATGGGAAAAGTTGTTTTATGTGAATAATTTATTAGAAGAAAAAAATCAATGAATTTCTTTATTTCCAGGAAAAATTATAATGTATCTTTGAATAGTATCCTAAATTGTATTTTAGTTAGCATTGATTTAAAAGTTTATTAATTTTATATATATATATATATATATATATATATATATATATATATAGATCTGATTTAACTTAATGCTTTTTCCTTTAATTATTTTAGTTTAAAATTTTGCATGTAAATTCTCTTTTTTTTTTAAACTATATATATATTTATATTGAAATAAATTTCATCTTTTTAACTATGATTATAAAAGTTATGTAAATATAAATATATACATATATATATATATATATATATTTATATATATATATATATATATATATATTTATATGTTATATTTTTTAAAAATAAAAAATAAAAATAAAAATATGTTTTGGGCCCCCCGCGGACTCGACTGTGAGTACGCACAGTGGACGGCCGCGCGGCGCCCACTGTGTGCACACATAGTGGAGCCACTTGTGGCTCCCACTGTGTGGGCACACAGTGGACGGCCACGGCCGCCACTGTGTGGCCACACAGTGGGGAGCCGCTAGCGGCGCCCACTGTGTGGGCACACAGTGGTGTCGCGGCGCCACTGTGAGCTCACACAGTGGTGCGCGCGGCCATTTCGCCACCCAAAACTCCCATGACCTGCAAACTTGAATTCGTGGCCGCCATTAGGGTCTTCGGCCCAACAAGGAGCTTTGGTTGTTAAAAAAAAAATTATATGGGTTAAAACCCTAGCCCAGATGGGGCTAGGGCAGTTCGGTTTTAAAATGAAAATAAAATTATTAATTAGTTTAGATATTGTAAATGTGAGGAAATTAGAACCCTAATTAGGGTTGGGGAAAATACAGTTTAATAATTAGGAAGTTAAAAATGGCTTTTGAATTGGAGTTAAAATATTTAACATATAAGTAAAATATATATATGTATATATATGAATTTTGAGCATTTTGAAATGTGTAATTAAATTATAAATATATATATGTATGTATATACAAATATGTATATATATATATATATATATATATATTTATATATTCCTGATTTTAATTTGGAATGAATTATAAAGAGAAATTTTAATTTTAAAAAAAATTGATAAAACTGTATAGTCATATTGGAGGATAAATTAAAAATTTCTCTCCTATATCCTTTAGTTTGATTAATTTAATAAACCTATTGACTAGATATCTCTTGGAGATAGAATTAAACCAGTTAGTCTCACGCGATTTAAAATTTAACAATTCATCGTTGCTTAGTCGTTTCAAAATTAGCTCGAATTTAATAATGGAAATTTCACTAACGTTTGTCGCGAGAGTGAACTTGTTAATTAATTTAGTAAGTTTTTAAAAAAAAATTTGTTCCGTTTTTGCCCTAAATTTTGGGCATGACAACCCTTCATATCCTATTGTCCCTCATGTCCATTTCCTCTTTCCACCTTTGATCTTGACAAGGCTGAAGATCATCATGAGCATCATGCATCTTGTTTGCAGCTTTTAGTCCATCATAGCTTTTGGTATTTATCCATTTGCTTATTATAACCTTTCATCCATATTCCCTAGCTTATTGCAACTTTCTGCCACTATCCCTTAGCCTACCCCGACCTTCAGTTCATGTCCCTTATCCATTCTTGGTCTTGCTTATCCTATCCATATCTTATCATTATCCATACACTCTTTTTCATTCCTTGATCTTGATCTGACATAAGGACGCAAAATTTAAACATGGTTTCAAAAACCTCTTGACATGTCCCTCATGCCATGTCACTGCTTTACATTGTCATATCCAGTCTCTTGTCCCATCACGCCATAGCCCTTGAAAATTGCATCTGTATTGTCTCCATAATAAAAGGCCTTTGTCTTCCCTCTATCCACCAACATTTCAGAAAGCCTATTTATTCACTTGTCACATTCCTTGCCTTGCTAGACACTAGGGGCAAAATCACAAAAATTGAAAAATGTCCTGAAATAATCAAAAAAATTGAAAAAAATCTTGAAAACATTCAAAAACATAAAAAAAAAAATCATGTGTTCATTTTCAGCTGAAATGTCCTGAAAAAATCCCTAAAAATTAAATAATGTCTTGAAAAAAATCCCTAAAAATCATATAATGTCTTGAAAAAATCCCTAAAAATCAAATAATGTCTTGAAATAATCCCTAAAAAATCAAATAAAGTCCTGAAATAATCCAAAAAAATCAAATAATGTCCTGAAATAATCCAAAAAAATCAAATAATGTCCTGAAAAAATCCTTAAAAATCAAATAATGTCCTAAAAAAATCCCCCCCAAAAAAAAATCAAATAATGTCCTGAAAAAATGAACAAAAAAATTTTCAAAACATCAAAATCCAAAAACAAGCATTTTGCATTTTGTCAATAAAATGATCCCTTTGTGCATAGATAGATCGCTGAGCATACATCCAACACCGAATCAATCACGCTTCTAGTATCCTTATGATGTCTTGTCAATCTTGCTTTCATATTATGCTTATGCACTTGTAGGTGAGATCCACAAAACAAAGCAATTTGAAGGAGAAAGAAGGACAATGGAGAATTATGGAGGAGACATTCGCATTTGAGATGGTTTGCATTTGAATTGAATGTCTTGTTTTTCATGTTTCTATTGAATGTAATTAGGATTTGTCATTGCAATTTAGTTTTCGTGATTGAGCTAGTTTAATATTTATATTGCTTTGATGATTTCCAAATTCCTATCTACATTAATTGGTGAACCCGACGTGTACATAGGCGTGGAACATCCTACACAAGTGCAGGATGCGCCCACACAAGTGCAGAAGTCCTTTTTTTTCATTCCTTGTGGGCCCCGCAATGTCTCGCAAGTGAGCAAAATTCATGAAATTGACAATATGGGTTTTTGAGATACATACTGCTGCTCCCGTGTCGTTCGGTCATCTGTAGGTGCGTACACATTCCCTGAGGTGATCTGTCGTTGGAATGTTCGCCATCTCTCTGCAAGGGTCCTTTTCCAGAGCAACAAATCCTCCACTTTGGCTAGTGCAAATGAGTTCTTTTCATTCTCCTTATCTCATTTATAAATCTTTGTCAGTGCATAGATGGACGTGCATGCTCTCCATCTTTTGTTGGTCATGATCTTTTGCACCTTCAACTGCTTGTCATTTGTGTATCTGATCCCTGATTTTCAATCCATTTGATCCTATCATTTTCTATCATTCTTATCGATCAATTGGCCTCTTTTCTGGATGTTTCCGGCCAATTCCTTGAGGGGGCATGCATATGTCATTGTCATTATCTGGGGCATTTTCATTATTCTTCTTTGAAACAATGCTTAAAATTGCATTGTCTCAAAGAGGGGCAAAATGTAGATGTCTAAAAATGGTCAATGCTTGCGGAGTCATACTTTAACATTTGCGCATTGCCTTATTTTAGGGTTCTTGCATCGCATTAACATTTCTTCTATGTTGTGCACTTGGTCTTTATCATTTGCGAGCATCAAGTCCTTCTTCTGCATTCTTCATTTTTCTCGCTTTCGAATTTGGTCTTGTCAATAACAATCTTCAGTCATGATTTTGGTCGATCTTATCCTGTTGTATCGATGTGCATGCTCATTTATCATCATTTTGGACATCATCAATCCTAATCGATAATGGAATTAGGGTTTTTGTCCTCTTGTCAATCTTGTCATTTTGCAATTGATTTTTCATCGATCGTTGTCCTTTTCAATCTTGTCATTTTGTGATCGATTCGTCATCGATCCTTGTCCTCTTGTCAATCTCGTCAATTTTGCGATCGATTTGTCATCGATCGTTGTCCTTTTCAATCATGTCAATTTGGATCAATTAGTCATTGTTTCTCGTCAATTGGCACCTATCAATTTGGTCTCTTTATCAATCAAATCATTGGTCCTTTGTTAATCAGAATCATGATCGAATTGACATCAATTATCTTTTGTCAAGACCTAATTGTCGTCCTTGCATTTCTAATTCATCTTCTAGGATTTTATGATTTATTCATTTAATCTTGATTGTCATTTTCTCTCTAGGTTAAATAATTTATTTATTTATCCTAAGTCTTCTTGTCATAATTAAATATTTATTTAATTGGCTAATTAATTCCTACTCTTTTTGTAAATTAATTAATAAATGAAAAATTATTAATTAATTTACCTAATTTTCATCAATTTCTAATTTTCCTAATTTCCAAGTCATCATTTCTAACCTAATTTTCTAATTTCTTCTAATTTCTATTTCTATTTTCAAATTTTTGTCATAACATCTTGCATAGCAATTTGTCATAAATTGTCATAAATTGTCATAACACCTTGCATAGCAATTTGTCATACACTTGTCATAATTTTGCTATTCTTGATTTGAATTTCCATTCGAATCAAATTCATGCTAATCTTGTCTTTTCTCCAATTTATCTATAAATTGGATGAATTTCTTCAATCATGCCACCCCCGATCAATCAATCAATCACACTTCTAGTATCTTTATGCTGTCTTGTCAATCTTGCTTTCATGTTATGCTTATGCACTTGTAGGTGAGATCCACAAACAAAGCAATTTGAAGGAGAAAGAAGGACAATGGAGAATTATGAAGGAGATATCTACATTTGGTTTGCTTTAGTTTCATTTTGAATATCTTGTCTTCATGTTTTCTATTGAATGTTTTTAGGATTGTTATCATTGCAATCTAGTTTTGTGATTGAGCTAGTTTAATATCTACTTGCTTTGATGATTTCCAAATTCCTATCTACAGATATAATGCAAATATGATTAATAAAATCCAAGATAGTGACTATGCTAAGTATGTCAAAGATTAATAATTATTGATAAGTTGCATATTTCTTGCTAATGGTTCAGAGCAATGGATGTGAAAGATAAATGGATAGGCTAGGATAGATGGAAGCGATAGATGCAATATGATGAAAAGGTGTGTCAAGCGATCTCATAGATGGAAGAAGTTACTCTTAGATAACGTTTGTTTACCAGGTTTTATCTAAACTTATTGCATTTTTTCCTTCCTCTTTTTTTTTCCTATTTCTCGTTGTTTTATGCTTTTTAGGGATTTTTTGCTTTTCTAATATTTACTGATTTCTTCATAACTTTATATGATTTTTTTACTGATTTTTCCAAGACTTCATATCTCAAGCATAGAACTTCTTGAGATGGATAGAATTGATGGGCTCATCAAAACAATAACCTTCAGGTGTAGATAACGTGTATGCTCTTGAGCCATATGCTACTACTATTACAAAAGGACCTAACCAGTTTGGTTCAAACTTTCTCTTATTTTCTTGATCTTGTTGATTTCTTGGATTCTCCCTTAGAACTAGATATCCAAATTGAAAAATGTGTGGCTTAACTTTGTGATTGTAACTTCTTGCCATTCTCTGTTGATATGATTTCAAATGATCTGTAGCATTTTGGCGACATTCCTAAATCACCTCAAGTTCTTGAATTCTAGAGACTCATTGTTCTTCTTCTGGTATAAGACCTTTCAAGGAAACTCATAGAGAAGGTATCTCTACTTCTACTGGTAATATGGATTTTGATCCATATACTAGGAAATATGGGGTTGCCCCCATTGGTGTGCAAATGCTAGTTTGATATGCCCAAAGAGCAGGATTTAGCTGAATATACCAGTCTTTTCCAAGTTCATTAACTATTTTCTTTAGGATTTTCAAGATTGTTTTATTTTATGCCTCATCTTGACCATTTCCCTATGGATAATATGGGGTAGAAAACCTATGCTAGATATGAAATCACTCACATAGTTCCTTCACATCTTGATTCTTAAATGGTCTTTCATTATTAGTGATAATGGTCATAGGGACTCCATATCGACAGATTATATAATTCAGGATGAATGACAATATTTGTTTTCCTGTCACTTTTGTCAAAGGCACTGCTTCAATCCATTTAGTGAAATACTCAGTAGCAGTCATAATGAACTTATGTCCATTAGAAGATGAAGGATTTATCTTACCTACCAAGTCAAGACCCCATTGGGAGAACGACCATTAACCTACCATAGGATGTAGTTCTTGTGTTGGTGCATGCATGAGATTCCCATGGATCTAGCATTGTTTGCATTTCTTGGCATATATAAATGAATCTCTCTCCATAGTAGCCCAATAGTAACCCAAGAAAATAAGTTTCTTAGCTAGTGTTAAAACACTTGAGTGCATGCCAGAAATACCTCTGTGGACTTCATTAAGAACTTTCTCAGATTCTTCCTATTCGGGACATCTCAATAGAGTGCTATCCAGACCTCATCAATATAATATATTAGCAATGATAGTATAGTGGGATGACTGACGGATAAAATTTATTTTCTGATTGTAGGATAGGTCAAGAGGAAGGATATTCTCCTTTAGGTATCAATAAGTTTGGATGTATAAAGATTGATCAGTTCCAAATATATGGCAAATCATGTGGGTATTTTGGGATTCAATGGTAGGATTCAAGATATCTTCCACCAGGAATTTGTAACGTTGTTGATTTTCTTGATTCTGTAAAAGAGATGCTATTGTAGCCATTGCATCTGCTACTTTGTTCTCATTTCTTGAGATCTAAGTAAATGTTATTTCTTCAAAGCTCTCTTTAAAATATTCAACCAGTTGTTTGTGGGGCATGAGCTTGTCATCCTTATTTTGATAATCATCATTTATTTGGTTGATTATAAGTTCTGAATACCATAAACATGCAATTCCTTGATGTTCCATTCAATAGCCATTTTGAGCCCAATAACAAATGCTTCAAATTCTGCAGTATTGTTTGTGCATGGAAACCGTAGTCTATATGATTTTGGAATTGTGTGTCCCTGAGGTGTGATGAACAAAATTCCAGCACCTGATCCATATTGTGTATAGGAGCCATCAAAGTATAGCTCCCAAAATTTTGTGCTTATTGTCAGAATGTCTGCATTAGGATATTCAATGTGCAATGGTGTGTCATCTTGTAAGGGTGCTTCAGCCAATTGATCAACAATGACCTATCCTTTGATAGTTTTTTGATCAACATATTCTATATCAAACTCACTTAGTACCATAACCCATTTTGCCAGTTTTCCTATCAAAGTTGACTTGCTCAGAAAATACTTTAGTGAATCTATTTTTGTTCATTTTCACAGAATGAGTCAGCACATAATGTCTTAATTTATGAGTTGCAAATACAACTGCTAAGCATGTCTTCTCAACTGATGTATAGTTCAATTCATAGCCTACAAGTTTTCTGCTGATGTAATACACTGCTTTTTATTTCCCTTCTTCATCATACTATGCTAAGAGAGCTCCTAGTGATACATTTGTTTCTAAGATGTAAAGAAACAATGGTTTCCCTTTGATTGGTGATACAAGTACTAGAGGATTCATCAAATATTCTTTGATTTTCTTAAAAGATTCTTCACACTTATGATCCCATTTGAATGGAACATTCCCGTGTAAAATATGAGTGAATGGATGACATCTATCTTCTAATTGAGAGACAAATCTTTTGATTGATTGCAATCTCCCTTGTAGAGAACGCAATTGACTTATAATCCTGGGTGACTCCATTTCCATGATAGCTTTGACTTTTTCTGGATCTACTTCAATTCCATGAACTGATATAATGTACCCAAGAATTTTTTTAGAGGTTACTCCAAATGCACATTTCTTTGGATTAGATTTTAACTAATATTGTTCAAGCATGACAAAGATCTTACCCAAGATGTTCAAATTTTCTTTCCTTGTATGAGATTTTGCAAATATGTCATCTACATAATCTTCCATGAATGTATGCATCATATCATGGAAAATTGTCATCATGGCTCTCTGATAAGTTTCTTCTGCATTCTTAAGCCTAAATGGTATAACATTCCAGTAGTAAGTACCCCATGCACAGGTGAATGTTGTCTTTTCTTGATCTTTAGGGGTGATTTTTATTTGATTTTACCCTGAGAATCCATCCATTAATGAAAACATCTCATATCTTGCTGATAAGTCTACATTTATATCAATGTTGGGCAATGGAAAATCATCTTTAGGACATGCCTTGTTCAAATCTCTGAAATCGGTGCAGACTCTTATGCTTTTATCTGGCTTTGACACTGGCACAATACTTGAAACCAATTATGGATACGCAACGGTTCTTATGAAACCCATATCCAATATTTTATTTAGCTCTAATTTTACAAGGAGAGCAATATGAGGATGCATCTTCCTTAGCTTTTGTTTAACTGGTTTTTCTTTTGGATCTACATTGAGATGATGGATGATAAGATCTGTATCAAGTCCTAGCATGTCTGCATAGGACCAAGAAAAATTTATCTATCTTTGTTTAAATAATTTCATGTAGTATTTCCTCTCTTCATCTGATAATGATGCAGTAGGATGAACGACTTTGGGGTCCGTTAATGTACCTATATTTATTGTTTCTGTTGGCTCTATTAAAATAGAAGATCTATCTTGAAAATATGTAGGGAAGGTGTCAAAATTTCTATCTTCTGGAGCCTTAGGGAGGTTTTCACCATCTGATACGCTCTTTATTTTTCCTCTTGATTGATCTAGTGTTTCCATGAAATGGTTTTAAACACTAGGTCTTTTTCCTTGTTTTATTTCAATTTTGCGTCTGGAAAGTTTGGCACTCTCCTAACTGCAAGAAGCATTACTTGATTCCATGGTGGAAGATATCTTAGGTGTTATTGGTTCTACAACATAAAGATATACAGCTAAATCATGATCATTGGAAAAGACATCCAATTCAAGGTTTTCTAGGTTATCCCAATCAATTAGCTATGGATGAAGTAGGGGTAAGTCATAGTCATCACCATTGTTGGGTGTTTCAAGGTTCATGACATAATAGTCATAGTTTGGCATAGAGTAGGTAATTCAATAGATAGAATTCTCTTGAGGATAGTCTCTCCCAAGTGCTCTCCAATCAGCTCTAATGAAATTAGGATTGGTATTTTGTGATTCACTATCAAGTGACTCATCATCTAACGTTTGTCCTATTATCGTTGTTTTTAAAATTGGGTTCTTTCCCCATATTTGGCTATGGTTTTTTGAAAAAATTTGTATAAGATGTGGCCCCAAATGCTTCAGCTTTATTCTAAACCTAGAGGGTTTAAGGCTTTTCTAAGTTTTGTGCTTTATCTTTTGTTTTAAATCCCCTGGTTTCTATTCCGTCGTTACTTTATTTCACTTAAGTCATGGGTCGCGGGGTCGTAAGAAGTGTCCCCCCCTTGCTATTTACCTAGGCGGTCATGTTAATTATTTGAAAAATTTTCACCTTTTATTATTTCCTTCTAAAGTGCTGGGCCCAGTAAACATTGATCACCTTGGGGAAGGATCCGACGGTTGGCGCTATTTCACAAAGGCTAAGTGCTTGCCCTTTAAGGCTGCGAAATAGCAAGGATTAATATCAGCCGTCCATGTGTCATGCGGAGGAAGTGAAGGTTGCGGCTGTCAAGAAGGTGGGGCCCCCTCTACGTGGTCTTCTCTGGGGTATTAGAGGGCAGCATGTGGCACAGGCCGCCACAGTTAGCATGTTGAGATCAAGGTTCAAAAGTGGGCCCCAAAGATGAGTCAGCTCACAGGTGGAGGTGACCTGGCCGGGGTAGCTCTTACAATTCATTGAAACCCCGTGGCTCTCTCTGACAAATGAAAAGTCGACAGGTCAGCTTCGAAGGTGACAAGGTGCCAGGTGTCTATGGCGTGTCTGTGGACCCACCATCTCTGAGGGTTTCTAACAAGGTTTAAATGCTGTGCAAGTTGAGAAAGGATCCGACGATCGGCGCTATTTCGCGAGGGTTAAGTGCTCACCTTTTAAGGCTATGAAATAGCGAGAATGAATATCAGTCGTCCATGTGTCACGACCGGGTAAGTGGAAGGCATAGCTGTCAGAGATAGCTGGAGTCCCGTGGCTTTCTTCTGGCGTATTATAAGGTAACACGTGGCACAGGCCGCCACAGTCAGCGTGACAAGGCGCCAGGTGTCTGTGGCGTGTCCATGGGCCCACCTCTTCTGAAAGCTCCTAACAGGGTTTAAATGCCGAGCAAGTTGAGATAAGATCTAACGGCTCGCGCTATTTCGCGAGAGTAAGATGCTCACCCTTTAAGGCTGCGAAATAGCGAAAGTTAACCTGGACCGTCCACGTGTCTTGATGACACGCGGTCTAAAAGGCAGCTGTGGGTCCCTATAGTGTATGCTTGACAAATGAAAAGTTGACAGGTCAGCTTCGAAGGTGACAAGGAGCCAGGTGTCCATGGCGTGTCCGTGGGCCCACCATTTCTGAGGTAGACCTGTCGAGACTGAAGTGGGGCCCCCATGGTTCTTCTTCCGGCAAGTGACAGAGCGACAAATCAGCACAGTGGATGACTAGATGCCAGATGTCACTGACGACACAGCGGGCCCACCATTCCTAAGGACTTTTTCGAAGGAGTAAAAGGTGACCAACTTGAAAGATGATCCAACGGTCCGTGCTATTTCACAGGGGTAAGCTGCTCACTTTTAAAGGCCGCGAAATAGCGAGAGTTAATGAGAGCCATCCACGTGTCATGATGATGACAAGGAAAAAAGGGAAAAACATGGGCCCGCCACAGTATAAAGGGATACATTCGGCCAGTATCAAAATAGAATGTGAGGGGATTTTCTAAACCAATGATCAGATGCCGCGTGGTATTATGTAGCCAATAGAAGGATGGGACCCAGACTAAAGACAAAGCCGTCAAAATGCAATTCACAGTGAGACACTTGCAGGAAGGCTGCGACCCGTTGGAGTTAAGATATGAATTCTCGTATGAATTCAATTTTGAAGGGACGGCCGAAGCATGCGGAATCAATGTTACAGTTAAGGCCCAGAGTACAAGCATTTGATTTCCTAACAACCAAGTATAGAGACCTTTTAAAAGGATTTTTGTAGAGGAAGCAAACGCAGAGTTATCTTTTATAAAAACAGAGAAGGCGAATTGGTTGTAGAGCGAATTTCTTCGAGCAAGCATCAGGTTTTTTCTTATTTTGCAGCCATTCTTGTGTTGTAATAAGTGAAATTGTTCTCGTATAACAGAAGTATTTTCAGAAGTAATATTTATCTGGTTGTATTGCAAATGGCTCCTAAAAGGGAATTTTCTGGTAAAGTTGATTATCTTGAAAGAAGTGTGTGTGATGACTTCTTAGAGCAGTTGACGCTGTCAACCAACCAGGCCTCTAAGGCCAAAGAATTAGTACCCAGGGCTCCCCGACTGAGAATTGGAGAAGGATTATATGATAAGGGTAATTGGTTAAGAGACCCACAGGTTGGGCTGTCTGGGTTGGGGTTATTTAAAATCGGTTTTGGAATGAGGAATTCTCCTGCTCCTCAAAATAGCATTTGGGAATTAGATGTTGGGAGATTGGTAGTCCCAGGGGTGTTCATGGATACAGATTTGTTAACCCAAATGGCATTGAATTATGATTCAGTTACCAGGTGTATCTGGGATGTGAATGGAAAAACCCTCGTGGAGATAAATGCAGAAGAGCTGAGAAAAGCGTTTGGGCTTAGTGAGTTTACCAATTTCTTGGAGCCTATAAACTTCACACAATTAGCTCATGTATACAGGGCACAGAGGACTCATCTTAGGAATGGGCCTCTCAAAGAACTTTTTCTGAAAGTAGGGGGGTTAGCAGTTGTAGGGCCCAATACACAAGAGCCTTTTTCATTAAGTATGTTTACCTTAAGGGCAAAAGGGATGTACTGGGCACTTTGCCAAGTTCTAGGAGAGGATGCTGAATCTAATATGCCAAATCATTATCTGTTAATGATTGTTCAAATTCTGAATCCTTCTCTTGCTATTACATTTGATTATGCCTCCTATATTGTTGATGCTATCCATGGAGGATTGATGGGGATAAAGAATGGGAAGGTGGATAGACCATTTGGGTGGTATTCACTATTGATGCACCTCTTCCTCTTCAAAGGTGGAGATTATTTTGCCAGTGGAATGGACCTGGTAAAAGAAAAGGAGGGAGAAAAGATGCCGGTACAATTATGGAGTACCGTATTGTCATGGGATAGAGAGGATGCAAGTTTTCTAAAGTTTGATAAATACTTTGCATCCAAGATAAGGACTCTTCTTTGCTCTGACAATCCACGAGTCCCCAAGGTTCTTCTGGAATTCTTAAGACCAAAAGAATTCGCAGAGAATGTCAAGATTGTTCATAACTGGGGTGATATGTATTTGTATCCAGTGTCCACAGTGTTTAGGGTCTTTGGTTTCAGAGGCACCCCATTTTTGTTACCATACCAGGTCCCCCTCAAAGTGGGAATAGCTGAGATTCTCAGACAAATTGGTGACTTGCAAGAGGCAGAGTTAACAGGCCGAGGTAAAGGGACTATTTTCCCTACAGCTACAGTAGCCCACCAATTTGTGATCACCAAGGGAGGCTGGAAATGTTTTGAGGATTTCCTTAAACCCTACCATTTGTCCACTGCAGT
This sequence comes from Cryptomeria japonica, assembly GCF_030272615.1. Classification (NCBI taxonomy): domain Eukaryota; kingdom Viridiplantae; phylum Streptophyta; class Pinopsida; order Cupressales; family Cupressaceae; genus Cryptomeria; species Cryptomeria japonica. The sequence continues at coordinate 447,778,240 of NC_081408.1, forward strand.
GTCTAGATGTGCTGACCCAGAGGATTTCTACAATGGTGTATTCCGGAAGAAAGTAGCATGCAGAGGTAGGCCCCATCAATTCCACTTTCCTGAAGACCTCATCAGGAATGAATTTGATCTAGATGAACAGGAGTTGAGGAAGGAAAAATGGGTGGCTTACAGAAAGGCCCTGGATTTTGTGCATCAATTTGATGCTAGCTATGACCCATTGTCTAGCTTCTACCCATTGGAAGAAAAGATAAAATTTTTGATTATTTGTTTTGAGGATGTGATGCAGACAATAAAGGAGAAAAGGGAAGTTGTAATTAAAAACAACCCTGAGAAAGAAAGAATGATTTTGGGGAAATCAGCTCCTATTAAAGCCATCCCTCCTGGTGATTACACCCTGCATAAGAAAGCAGGTTACAGTGTGTTGGTGTCCACAAGAGGGGAACCCTCTTCATCCAAAGGGAAGAGGAAAACACATGAAGTCATTCACATACAAGACAGCCCAAAGAAGCAGAGGGTAGGGAAGGAAGTGCAATCAGATACACCCTTATATTCCCCATCCCAATCCCCTCTCCACATTGGAGATGAACAAGCAGCAACTGAATACCTCTCTCAGTTGGGCAGCTTGGGGGAGATTGCGTATACATATGATGAAGTGGAAGAAGGGATGCCAGAAGAACCCACTGAAGCACAAATGGACATCACCTCGACTGAACTCAAAGGCCAGGAGTGGGATCTTGAGATAAAGAAGGCCACTAGTGCTTTTCTAGCAGATGATAGTTTTGTAACATCTGAAGCATTCATGCAATTCATATGGAAACAACATATAGATAAATATAATGCTAGATGTGAAACAAGAAAGGCAGAACAACCAAATAAAGATCCAGCCTCGGTGGAGGAAGAAATAAAACAGGAGATGATGGAAGAATTCAAAACCATTACTCCTGAACAGGGGAGAGATTTAGTAGCACAAGCTGGAGTGCTCATTTTGCCAGAATGGAATATTGTTGATGCTCTGGTGCTGGATGTAGTGAGGAAAGAAACCAAACCCATGGAAGGGGTTACATTCAGTAAAGACAATGTTGCTCTAGTCATGTGGTCCCTTAAGAGAAATGAGGACAAGAAGGGTAAAGACACCACAGGGACAAGTCACATTGGCGGATTGATGGTCAAGAGAGTAGAAAGTACAGGGGTAGTAGAGGCTGCTAGCACAGTGTTGGAGACTGCCAAATTTAGTGTTGCAGTAGCTGAGAAGGATGCTAAAGAAAAGGAGGCTCTCCAGCTCAAATTGGAAACAGTCTTGAAAGCTTATGACAGTGCCAAGGAGGAAATAAGAGGCAAGGAGAGTATCATTGCCAAATTGCAGAGCCAGTTAGCAGGACAACGTCAACAAGGTGAGTCTTCAACATTAATGATCACCTCTTCTCCTGCAAGACCTCCACCTACTAGCCCCATTATTGAGCTCCCACCATCCCCTGCACCCTCCAGCTTTCATATGATAGAAATAACTCCCCAAGAATTGGAGAGTCTTAAGCAAACTCAGGCCTATTATGCAGGGAAATATGAAGAAAAGATCAAGGCTACAGTCTCCAGTTTTGCAGACACTATAAATGCTTCACTCCTTCACAATAGTGTAGGAAAAGTCATGGAGATATGGACTGAGTTGAGAAGAGATAAGGCCATCTTGACACCCATTTTTGACCGATGGAGGCCTAGGGAGCAGGATTTGGAGTTCATGTGTGTTTCCTGTGATGAAGCAAGGGCCAATCCCATTATAAAGGCTACTTCTGATGTTGCTAAAGTTTTAATGCAATTAGCTGTAGACGTAGATAATATGGACAGGAAGGTCAATTTGTGCAAAAAGGAATACAATGATCAAGTTTTTGAGTTGCTTCCAGGAATTTTTGCCAATCCAGACCAGCTAAAAGACAAACAGGTATGGCTCAATGAGATAGATGCAAAGTTGTCAGCAAGGGTCAAAGGAATCATTGATCTCGATGACACCTCATTCTTTGTTCTAACCATACAGGAAATAGAAAGAATTAAATCACACTACAGTTTTCTTAACTCAGAAGTCAACAAACTGAGGAATTCTTGGAAAGGGTTGACTAAGGTTAAAAGTGATGTGATTAATTTTGTATGGCCGACCGAGGAGACGTATAGTGAGTGGGGAGTTAAATATTCCACTCGAGATCCAGAGCAGTTAGAGAACGTCCCTGAAGAGCCAGAGGAGGTTGCAACTGAACAACTCGTCCAACAGACTGCTGAAGAAGCTGAAAAGAGCGCTTAACTGAAATTGTAACTTCTTCAATTTTTGAAGTAATTGTAACAAACTTTCCTCGAGAAGTCCAAAGCTTTGTGCATCCATATTGTTATAAATGGATACCAGGACTAGTGAGAAGGGGGATCACAAAAATTTTTGTAAGAAAACGCTGCAGAAATATTATCTGCGCTTTTCCAAAGATTAATGGAGAATCAGACTTTTGTAAAAGTTTTTTCAAATGAATATCAATATACAGGCCATCAATTTTGAGTAAATCTTTGTGTCGTCTTCAAACTTGTCCTTAAGTTTATTTACTTTGTTTCATTCAAAATAGTCTAGGATTTTTCTGTTTGAATGGAATTGTAAGGCAATCTCAGTATGGGTGTTTCTAGCTTTTCTCTTTAGGAGGGAAATTAAATATGCACTACCACTCTACCAGTAAATACTTTAGGAGAAACTTTGAATTTGAGGACCATAGTCTATTTTGAAGTGATTAGATCCTTGTTGATGTTAGGCATTTACAGGGATAAATGGAAACCGAGTTGATGGGAGGTATAGAGATACCTCATTTCAGGAGTTTTATTTGAGTTTGAGTGACTCTGTAGCCTTGGATAAAGCACTGGTATTAATCTGAGGCCTTTATTGCATACTTTGTCGATCAAATATGTTGAAATTGAGTATTGTTCCACCCTTTGTTTTCAATTGTTTTTCAAGGTGAATAAATCCACTGGTTTTCTGGACTGGTTTGCTGTGGATTTGTTGCTTAAGAGTGTGGAGTTAATTCACAGAAGGTATACCCACCTGGGCTCAAAGAAAGGTCCGAAGTGTAGAAGGTCTAACCAAACCTTGTCATATGTTGTCTCTCGAATCCCTTTCTCCATGATGTCTCTTCGGCAGTCATTTTAGGTTGTATTATTTTGAGGGCATTGAAGAGGAATCAAATTTTGAGAACAAAATGTCCTTCAAATGAATAGATTATATCAACACATACATCTTTGATACTATAGGTTCCCTCCTAATCAATTTCAATAGTTCATTTGTATCTTGAAGTTGGCATACTTGTGCACATGACATAGAGGATTCTCTTGCTATCTTATGTCTTCTCTCGAACTCAGCTTCTTCTAGACTAATAGTCAATCCTACTTGACTATCTCTTAATTCTTCTATGGTTCTTCCATAACTTAATATTGTTGGCTCAACATTTGATGTAGGTCTAATATTTTATTGATCTTTTGATAATTGATCAATAACTGTTTGTGTTTCCTATGGTGTAACTTATTGTTCTTTTTCATCTTCTTTCCTTTGGTGTTTTGCATATGCCTCTTTCCTCTGAATTATGATCTCTTCTTGTCTTCTTTACACCTCTATTCTTTATTTTGTGAAAGATGAGTCTTCATTTATAGTAGCTACTTGTTCTTCATCCTTTTTTTCACTTGATAAATCAGATGATGTATCTGGACCCCATTCATATTTGTTTGAATCTATTTCTGAACCATTTTCTAGAATCACACCACTATATCTAACAGGAATTTTATATGGCGAGAAGAGTTCTCTGATTTTGGCCATCTGTTCTTTCACTGTTTCTAGAATAATTTGATCAAGTTCCATGCTTGTTTGTATTCCTTGAACTTGTTTGCAAGATTCTTCTTCTCTTTTGATTGCAAGTTCTTCTTGTTGTTTCTCATATTCTTTTTGTTTTTGTTTGTTAGCTACTATGTCTACTTCTTGGTGTAGCCTTTCTTCCCATGGTTCTTCTTTAGGGACTGCTTTCTTTCTCCACCTTGGATGTTGTTTTTGCTTTAGTTTAGGATATCCAAGTCCTGATTTATCTTATTTAGATTGTGTGTGAGGATAAATAGGTTCTAAAATACCTTCTTGTTTCTTACCAACTGGTCCTTTTCCTTCATATCCCATCTTTTGTATGATCTTATAACCATTGCCATATTGTTCTATGGGAATATTAACTTCTATTGTTGTTGCTATAGTTTTATTTTCATCTTTGTACAACCAATTAAGAGTGCCTTTGTCTTCAGTTTCTTCTACAAGTGTTCCAGCTCTAACAAATGCTCCATCAAATATTTCATCTGATTTCTTTGAGATCCATGTGTGAACATTTGCAGACTTTCCATATGATTTAGGTGAAAGTGGCAAGTTATGCAAAGAATACTTTCCCATTCCTTCATCATTTAATTTAAGCTTTTTATCAAAGGTTTCCCATATTTTTTCTTGAATTTCTTTGGTGGGATAGACTGATTCTCTATTATGTGGAACTCTTTCATCCTGTGTTGGTTTCAAATTATTGCAATATTGACTACAGTCTACGACTATAGTGACTACTTGTTCGTTATGAGGAAACTTAACACATTGGTGGTATGTAGAAGGAACTACTTGCATGTCATGAATCCATGGTCTTCCCAGAAGAATATTATAAGATAAATTCAAGTCTAGAACTTGGTACAATGTATCTCTTTCCACGGGTCCTATTTTGATTGGTAACACCATAGTCCCTTTAGAAGAATGTTCTTCCTCATCATACACCTTGATAGTTATTTTCTTCCTTGGATCCATTGCATTTTCTGAATATCCCAAAGCCTTTATTAAACTTAATGTACAAATGTTTAAGCTAGGTCCACCATCTATCAGTACGTGTTTGACACGGGTTTTATGAATGGTGACTTCAACATGTAAGGGATCATTGTGAGGGTGTTGCAAGGATGTGTCATCATTTTTAGAAAAGGATAAGCAATGTGGGATTATGAGGTGTCCCACCATGTTTGGAATTGATCCACATCTAGGTCTTTTGAGACTATTTTTTCTATTAGAGCTTTCTCCAATATTTCCTTATTCATAAGTGAAACTTTTAGGAGCTCCAAAATTGATATTTGAGCGGGTATATTTTGCAATTGTTCCACTAAGTTGTATTGTCTTAAAGTGGATGTTGATTCATTTGTTATACCTAGAAATGTAACTTTTTCTTTGCTTCTTGTAATGGTGTTGATTGGTTCTGAAGGCGTTTTGTCTTTAATGATGATGACATTTACCACATCATCATATGTGTAGTGTCGTCTACCTTAGCTTTGCCTTTATCATCTTTTGGTTTGGATTGTTCACCTTTTTCATAGTTTGGAAGTGGAGTTTTGAATGCTATATGTGATTCATTTGTCTTATGACCATCCACTATGATAGTTCCATTATCTATTAAATCTTGAATAAGGTGATTCAATCTTTGACAATCATTGGTTTGGTGTTCTTTGTTTCTATGATAATTGCAAAAATGATTGTCATTCCACCAATTAGGTTTGACTTGAGGTTCATAATTTCTTTCTTCTGGTAAAGTAATCAATTTATTTGCAAGAAGAGTTTTCAGAGCTGATTCCAAGGGTTCCCCAATGTTTGTGAATTTCCTGCGAGGATTGGAGAAGAAAGACTTGGATTTACTATTCTCTTGATTGTTGTTGTTTGGTGGCTGACTTGATAAGTTGAAGATTGTTTTTTGTTTGATAGCATTGATGTCATCATTTCCTCCATTGGTAACATTCCTATTCTTTGACCAAAATTTAGGTTTGTCATTGTTATTGTTATTGTTATTGTTATTGTTGTTGTTGTTGTTGTTGTTGTGATTGTTGTTATTGTAGGAATTGTTGTAAAATTTTAACTCTCCTTTCTTTACCATTGCATCTTCTATCTTTAGACCATTTTGAATCATATTATCAAAAGAAGGAGGACATTGCGTTTTAAGATGGTAACTCATTTCACTGATAAGGTTATCAATGAATATGTTCATTTTCTCTTGATCAGGTACATCTCTTGGATATCTATTGAACATTCATTTCCATCATTGTAAAAAGAGCATGAAAGGTTCACCATTTTTTTGCTTGACGTTACATAGATCTAGCATGGTTATCTCATTTCTTACGTTGTAGGAGTATTGTGAGATAAATTTGTTCATAAGTTCTTCAAAAGATTTAATTCTAGATGGTAGTCTTGAGAACCATTCCATTGATTGTCCACTTAATCTTCTAGGGAATAAACGCATCAAGTAAGTTTCATCATGTGCAAATTCCATACTCATGGTGCAAAATTCTCTAATGTGATCTTGAAGATCATATTTTCTATCATATTTATCATATTTAGGGATTTCACAATATTGTGGGAATGCTATCATGTTTAAATTCTTGTCAAAAGGATATGGGCAGATATCCTCCAATGGAAATTTCTTGGAACTTGTTCCATTCTACATATCTTGCATTTGTTGTTGTAAGGTTTGCATTTGTTGAGCAAGAGTTAACAAAGGATTATCAATACGGGTTATCTTTGTATCTTCATAAGTTATTTTGGTCACCACACTCTCTTCTTGTATCATCATGGTCTATTATTGTTTTATATCCTCTTATTTCCTCATGATTTACTCAATTTACATCCTTTTTATTGGGATCATCAGTGTTTTTATGATTTCTCGACTCTGCATCTTGTTTCAAACTTTCTATGTTAAAGTCTTGTGGCAATTTAGCTCCTGATTTTACCAACATTAGAAGGTATTTTTCCTTTTGTTTCTCCAATAACTTTTCCATTAGTTTGTCAAATTTATCATCTTGTTCAAGGTCTCTAATGGTGTTATTGATTGCCTCTTCATCAACATTTGTATATCCAAAAGTTTGAAACATTGAATTCTCTTATTCCATTTGTCTTTGTTGTCTTTTGAACTACTTGTGTTGAGCTCTAGTCCAAACTAGCATGTAATTGATTTGAAAACCTCCCAAGTTATGACCTTCTAAATGCAACTCAATAAGTGATTATTGGTTTAGGAAGATAAGCTTTGTTGATTTCACCACTGTTGTTAGTGCGTTGTGATAAAGTGTCTTGTTGTTGAAAGCCACGTGCTTGCAAAAGTTCTTCATCAAATTCTATTTTGTAACCATGTAAATAGTGACGAAAACAGTGTAGGAATGTCCTATATTTTACCAAGATTTTGCGATTGATATACAAGAATCTTATCATCTTTAGAGTAGCCTTAGAACTAGGTTTTCTTTTCTTAAGGCGATATTTAAAAGTCACATAAGCATATGATGGTTTACAAGTTTTTTTGATTCCAATGTGAGTGCAATCTTTATTTTGATATGACCTAGGTTCAAATAGGAATGATATATCCAAAATAATGAACAAAGGTTGATATTATCAAGTTTCGTGATAAAGGATTCGATATATCCTGATAAGAAACTGATAATGATGTTCATTTTTACACTTGATATGGTTGAATCACTAACTTGAATGTTTTATGCTTATGAAAACCTTTGGAAATAGTCTGTTTGATTGGTAACCTGGTTATCTGACTAGTTTGAAGACCTATGATAGTTGAAAACCAATCTACTCGAAAAAGGGTATTTGAAAATGATATTGAAATTTTGGTGTGATATGTAGAAATGTCCTCTGTTTCAAATGCGAGAAAACATTTGTGCTAACCTATTTGTCAAAAGCACTAACCTACTTGATAAATGTGCTACTCTGTGTAATAAAAGCACTGCTCTATGGAATTAAGTGCTAAACTATGGTGTAAAAGCATGGTTTTATGCTCAAAAGTGCTATTCCAATTATCAAATGCATGTTTTTAAGGAATAAAAGCATTGTACAATTGTTTAAAAGAGCTATTTTATTAGTCAAAAGCATTGTCCTATGCAACAAATGTGTGATTTTGATTGTGTTAAAGAGATTTTAAAAAATTTCGAGCAAGTTATAGGATTTTTGCTCAATTTAGACTGATGATTTTGCAAGTTTTTGACCATTTTTTAGAACATTTTTTGTAGACACAAAAGACACAATGTTTTGGAAATCAAAGTGCACAAGCAAGCACAAATCCTATGGCAAGCCGAGACAATAATTGTTGAATCTCATATGGGGTTTCCCCTAGGCTACGCTATTCAAAGCGGATATTTAAGTGATTGACCCCACTGGCTCCACCCTCGGCACTCACTTCTCTGGGGCAGCCAAACACCAGTTTCCATAAAAAATCCCCATGGCAAACTTCATATTTCTACTAAGAACCATATGTGTGTGAGTCGCTTCAGAAGTCTGACCTCCTGCACCAACAACTAGAAGGATTTCGGAAACTTAAGCAAAGATTTTTTGTAAGGGTTTTCGATCATGTGGCCATACATGCAGCACTTTAAAATCTGTAAATACTGAAGGTTCCCAGCCTATAGAGGTTACGCTCCATAGGGATTATGGAGAAACATAGTGAAGGTTCCCAGCCTATAGAGGTTCCCAGCCTATAGAGGTTCCCAGCAGACATGATTTATTTAGAGTGGATCAGAAGGACTCGGTATTAGCCCATTTTCACTTGGGTCGTTCCCCTCTCACCGGCCACCTCAAGGCAACTCAGGAAGGCAGACCCTCTAAAGGTTACACATGAAGGAAATAGGTCTAGTTTTTTTATCATCGTATGAGGGTGAGAGCAAAATTGCCTACTACTTCAACAAGCATGGAAGAGAGAGGTTTATTTTAAGCCTTCTAAAATCTATGTGCAACTACTTTAAAGAAGACACTCAAATGCAAGTTGCATGTTGTTGATTATCCTCCAAGTTAGACTAGATGAACAAGATATGATATATTACTCTCCAAAATAAACTCCTAATTAACTATGTGAGGAAATGCATGAATTTTACTGCAAAATAACCCTGCACACAAATATGTTAGTAATTTTCAAATTCTCAGTTTTTCAACATTCAGACCTGCAAAAAAATTTGTTAGCATATTGAAAGTTTTTTTAAAAATTGCCTTGAAATTGAATAGAAGTACTAATCTAACGATTGCGCTATCTTTTAACTCAAAAGCGCTAACCTATAGCACAAAAGTGAGAATCTGATATACAAAAATGTTGTCTTGAGTGAAAAAATGCGTGGATCCTCGACCAAAAGTGCTAACCTACCAACCACATTTGCTAACCTACTGAACATAAGCGCTGCTCTGAGTGACTAAATGCATGAATCCTCAACCAAAAGCACTAACCTAATTACTATTAGACATAATGCACCATTGAGAGGGGGAGGGGGTGAATCAGTGGTTCTCAAACCTTTTTTCTTTTTTGCAATCCTATGGGAGCATATCGATTGATAGATTTAACTCAATGCAGACTTACCGGTTATAGAGGAGACTATCTTAAATGCAAACACACTCACAAGTAAATGTCACATAACACCAGCATATATGAGGAGAACCCAAGATGGGAAAAACCTCAGTGAGCAATGTTGCTGGAGTCTACTGCTCCAATCTAACCTCACAGTAAACACAGTTACAAAGTTTAGGGCACCAACCCCTTACTTTAGGGCACCAACCCAAGGAGCTACAACCCCTGCACCGAGCTATAACTCACTGTTCACAAAGTAAACATCAAATACATAAGTGGTTATCTTGTTACAAGTGAATCTTACAACCATTACATATATTTTTCTCTATCGGTGAGATATCCTCTCTGTTACATTGACTCACTCTTCTTGTTGTTCTTCACCTATTGTATCTCCTCCATAAGCTCTTTGCTCTTCACCGGTTCTACTCTCTATCGGTTCTCTATTTACCTTCTCTGCAGCCTTATTCTCTTCTGCTTGACCGGTATGACCACTACTGGTTCTTCACTCTGACTGGTTGGATGCTTCAACTAGATTCTCCCTCTCTCTCACTCACTTCTCTCAGATACTCATTGAGCACTTGATTGATTTTATCTTACTTGCAAAAGTATCCCTCTTCATAGTAGCATAGTAATCTTCTATCCAGCATCTCCATTCTTCATCTTCTACCGTATACTTATAGATGAGTTTTCCCTCCAAAAAACAATTCAAAAACTAGCTGGTTAGGGTTTCCTCACCATCCTCCAGGCAAACCAAATCCAATCAAATCTTGCATGATCTGATCTTTCTGACATTTGAACACACAACTCTACCATAGTCACATCTCCTGGATCATGCCTTCCATTTCTAGCGACTTGCTTTTTACCCTCATAGATAATCCCTCGGTCAATCACAAAAGATTTGTCGTATTGTTTCCTTCATCGCCTTGATATTCTAAATTTCTCTTAGCTATCTCATAGTTGTCTTCCAGACCTTGAGCCTCAAACGCTTGCAATGGCTTTGCAACATGTCCCGTGATTTGGGTAACTTTTCATTAAAGTTGACCAACCCTGCAACAACCCTATCGATGTATAGTCTATCTTTATCTAAATGCGGGTTTGCAATGTTGACTCCATGTGGCATCCATATCGACTATCTGTCAGCTTGGCACTTCAAGTCAGTCCAAGTAGGATCATCAACCAACCCCCTTACCGGTTCCTTACTTCTTTTGGTTTTCTAATCTTTCCGGTCTCAACCATCTTATCGGTTACCTTATCATATCTTCTCTCATCTTGAACTGTCAATGGAACTCTCAAACTGGTCTCTAGACTGGTAAATCCAAAGAATGCTCATTCCCACAAGTGAGAAATCTTCTGCAACTGCACCTTGCTTATATAACCAATGGACTCATATACTAGTTACCACTCTTGATAACACCATGTCATCAACCTTCACAAGACTACTATCTTCTTTCAGTGAGGTTAGATTCCTATGTTTGCATCTACTCAGCCTTTCTTCCTGATTAATGTTGTTTCTTCCTCTACCAGTTTGTCAAGGTGACAAACACTTCACACTTCCTATGTACTAACATCTTAATCATGCCTTCTCTTTTCAGTCTAGTGCATAACCGTGATCTTAAGCACTTAGAGAATTCCTTCAATTCACCGGTAGATTTGGTGTGATCCTTCAAGTTCTTGCCTTTACCTCTTCACTCTTATCTCTCCAAACTATAATGCACTCAATGCATATAGGAGATAAGCCCTACTTACTTGGTGGAGTAACACCTTGTCTTATGCATCTTGCAATGTTCTTCATGTGACTTCCATGTTTGTGCAACATCTCTTCAAACAAGCACATGTGAACTGATGTGAGCACATTCACTGTCATTCATTGCTTCTCATGATGACTACATCTTCATCCTATGAGAGTCCCATTGTTCTGCAACCTCATATCATACCAGTTCATTCTGCTCTTCCAGTGTTGATGTGGTTCAGGTAACATTTTGCCTCTTCATCACAAACAACCACTCAAACACCTTTCCCATTGTCAACACTTCACTTAACAATTGACATACTCTCCTTACTTTACCCGTGTTCTTGCAACACAAGGTGATATCCAAGATATCACATCTTGTACTCCTCCATGGCAGTGTTGCACATACATCTGATCTATTGGTAGTCATCCCATACCAGTTGACATCAATGACAACACAATGCCAACAATCTTCCCCTTTGGCATTGATGTCAACACATGTAGTATCCAGCATACTACATAGTCTTTCTCCGCCTTTACTATGATTCATGGATTCACACACATGTAGTATATGGTATACTACAGATTCCTTCTCCACCTTTGACAACAATGGAAAAGGGCACTATCAGGATAGTATTTCTCTTTGTATGTACCAGCCATTGACATAATACTTTATCCCTATTTGTCTTTATTGGATGTAACACTTCCTTTTATACTACTTGTTATCTTGTCACCAGTTGTTACATCTTCTCAAGTCTCAGCACTTGAGATGGGGAACTAAACCATCATCTGACACCAATTGGGCATGCAATACTGATTCTATTTGATAGAGCATTCAATTTGCAAAATGACTGATACCAATTGTTGATGTGTCAGTGAATACTACTCACCTGCCAGTCAACCTACAATACCTCTGCAATTTTCATCTCCTGTAGTTTGAGTAGTCAACATCCTTACCTGTTCAAGAAAGCCAATAGTGCATCATGAGCATTTGAACTCCCCCTGATTCATACATCTCAGGTTCTTATCTCTAGTCAGGTATAATACTGGGACTCCAATCCCCACCATATAGTGGTTTAGTTGTGCATATGTGATCATCTCACGATCCTTCAGCTGCATTGTATCCACCATAGCTTAAGACATGATTTTGGATCTGCACAATGCCAGACAATGATTTCATCATGTCATAAAGTAAACCGGTTAGCCCAAAAATAATGCATGTCTGCATGATCAACCACGGGGCCAACATATATCATTCAGGTATTTTCCAATGCCACCTGAGACATAACTTCATTCCATCCTACCAAGGCTAATGCAATTAACTCTGACCCCATTGTCTTACATAACCTGCAAGTACCTTTTTGCAACCATGTTGGTAACATCCTACACATACCGGTTAACACCTGATACCAATTGTTAACCTTCACTTCTTGACACATGCAGTAGTGATCCAACACTAATCTGTAGGTGTGTAGTCAAGGTAGCATCTACACACACTTATCTTTACATTTTCATCCTACATACCAGCAACATCACATTCTTCAATGTTGTCTTCTTCACTGAGGGGGTGAATGATAAATTAAATGTGCTACTCCCTCCTAAGTTCCTGCATCTCCTTTAGGCATTAGGAGATAACACCTGTGCACTAAAAGCATAGTGTCGGTCCATGATCTTCTTCTTCCATACTTGCTTAATCTCATTCTTCTTCCCATATTTAGTCTTGGGAGCAGGTCTTTCCTTCTTCTACTGGAGGGTCTTTCCATTTTCTGATCCTCGATCACGGCCAGAAGTAGTTCTATAGTAGCATACAACATCCATCCCATCTTCATGTTTGCGGAATCACTTTTCATACCAATTTGACCATCTCCTTTTGGTCATGTTGTTGTGTCTATCAGCTGGAACCGGTGGACCTCTTACTCTTGCAGGGACATTTCTCCTTTGGTTCCATGCAAATCTCTGATTTTTATGTTTTGAATTCATTTTTCTAGAGAGCATAGTTGTTATACCGGCCTCCTCGTGACTGTAGGTTCCTCTTCCTGCATTCAAACTCTCTATGGCCATGACCATTTCAGATATGACAAACAACAATTGCATAACTGGGAGAGGGGGCATGCATGTATCTACTCCTGGATACATTTTTCTCATATGCATATTGTCTATGAGATCCCAGATTATTCCTTCTAGATCTCTTTCTACATTCTTGTACCTTATGGCCGTAGGCATTACATGTAAAGCAATAACCAATAAATGATGGCATATTACTTACATATTTATTTTTCCATGCATGGGGAGATCTTACTGGTTTAGCATCTCCATTTCTACTTCTTTGAGAATGGATCCTTGGTTGTCCATTTTGTCCAACTCTTGCATCTGGTATCTTTTTCTCCCACACTTTCCTTGCCCTATGGATGGTAGAATTTTTCTGTCTTTTGCCAGTTGGAGGTCTTCTTTGTTGCTTTCTCATTCTCTTTCTTCTGGTGAACCTTTCTTCTCCCATGTTCCCCTTTCCTTTGGGATCTTCATTGTTCCTTCTTCTTGCAACATCAATCTTCTTTCTTGTCTGCAAGTCCTCACTGGTTGTATCTAGAACAACCTTCTTCTGGGGAGCATTTCTCACTAAGAAGGTTTGGCCTTTGTTTTCTCCATTGGAGGCAAATAGAATGTCATTGTGGGGGACATTCTTTCTGGTGGAGCATTCAATAGCCCCACTTCCTAAACCTTCAGTTTCCTTGGCATGCCTTTGCTCCTTCAGCATTTTTTCCAAGGCATCACTGTCGCCATCAGCACAAATTTTCACCTTGAGCTCATCTTGACACTTCTCAAGGTTATTCTGGAGAATCTCCATTTCTCCAAGCAGCTGTTGATTTTCTTCATTCTTCACTTCTAGCCTAGATGCTAGATCTTTACATCGAAACTCCTTGGTGTCTCCTACTTGAGATATCAACTCTGAGAGGCTTTTCTCAAATTCCTCAAGGCATTTTGTCAGTCGGTTCTACTCCACTATAGCAGCATTCTTGAATAGCTTGTATTCCCTTCTATCTCTAATGAGTTCTTCAAGTGAATTTACAAGCTCTCCTTCAAGATCAACTTATGCTTCGTCTTCTTCTTCATCTTCACTATCACTCCCAAACACATCTTGTTGGTAGGAGTGTTCTGCATGATCATTTTTAGAAGTGTTCCTTTTATCTTTTGATTCTTGAGCCATGAAGAGGTGGGTTCCTTCATCATCATTACTGCAACTACCAGTGGATCTGACTTCATCATCTGCACATGTATATGTTGCATAGTTCTTCTCACTTCCACATACTGATCCAGTGGTACAGGGTTCATTTCCATATAGCTTCCTTAGTCTATCCCATAGACCCTTTGTCGATTTACACTTGTCTACCTATGAGGAAACATCAACGGTGAGTCCACTAAATATGGCCTTCATGGCTTCTTCATTGCACAAGCAGCATCTTTCTTCTTCACGTCCAATGGGAGGACTGGCATTTCTAGGGAGACCATTTACAACCGACATCCATACATCAAACCCTAGAGAGGATAAGAAGACTTCCATTCTACATCTCCAAATAGCATAGTTTGAACCATCAAACATTGGAGCGGGAATTGATACAAAACAAACCATTGTGTCCTTAGGCTGGAATCTACCCAAGTTGGAGAACACACTTCTAACTAGGAACCTAGGCTCTGATACCAATTGTTAGACACAATGCACCACTGAGAGGGGGAGGGGGTGAATCAATGGTTCTCAAACCTTTTTTATTTTTTGCAATCCTATGGGAGCATACCGGTTGATAGATTTAACTTAATGCAGACTTACCGGTTATAGAAGAGACTAACTTAAATGCAAACACACTCACAAGGAAACATCACATAACACCAGCATATACAAGGAAAACCCAAGATGGGAAAAACCTTAATGATCAATGTTCCTGGAGTCTACTACTCCAATCCAACCTCATAGTAAACACAGTTACAAAGTTTAAGGCACCAACCCAAGGAGCACCAACCCGTACCTGATTTATGGACTACAACCCAAAGGAGCACCAACCCAAGGAGCTACAACCCCTGCATCGAGCTACAACTCAGTGTTCACAAATTAAACATCAAATACATAAGTGGTTATCTTGTTACAAGTGAATCTTACAACCATTACATATATTCTACTCTATCGGTGAGATATCCTCTCTGCTACTCCGACTCACTCTTCTTGTTGTTCTTCACCTGCTGCTTCTCTATTGCATCTCCTCCATAAGCTCTCTGCTCTTCACCGGTTCTACTCTCTGTCGGTTCTCTGTTTACCTTCTCTGCAGCCTTATTCTCTTCTGCTTGACCGGTATGAACACTACTGATTCTTCACTCCAACTGATTGAATGCTTTAACTAAATTCTCCCTCTCTCTCACTCACTTCTCTCATATGCTCATTGAGCACTTAGCTGATTTTCTCTTACTTGAAGAAGTATCCCAGTTTGCAGTAGCACAGTAATCTTCTATCCAACAACTCCATTCTTTCTCTTCTGTTGTATACTTATAGACTGGTTTTCCCTCCAAAAACTAATTCAAAAACTAAGCGGTTAGGGTTTCCTTACCATCCTCGAGGAAAACCAAATTCAATCAGATTTTGCACAATCTAATCTTTCTGACATCTAAACATACAACTCCGCCATAGTCACATCTCTTGGATCACGCCTTCCATTTCTGGTGACTTGCTTTTTACCCTCATAGCTAATCCCTCAGTCAATCATGAAAGATCTGTCATGTTGTTTCCTTCATCGCCTTGATCTTCTCAATTTCTCTTAGCTGTCTTGTAGTTGTCTTCGAGACCTCAAGCCTCAAACCCCTACAATAGCTCTACAACATGTCCCGTGATTTGGGTGACTTTTCATTAAAGTTGACCAACCCTACAACAACCCTGTCGATGTACAGTCTATCTTTATCCAAACACGACTTTTCCATGTTAACTCCATGTGGCATCCATATCAACTATCTGCTAGCTTGGTACTTCAAGTTAGTCCAAGTAGGATCATCGACCAACCCCCTTACCGGTTCCTTACTTCTGCCGATTTGCTAACCCTTCTGGTCTTCAACCATCTTACCAGTTACCTTATCATATCTGCTCTCATCTTGAACTATCGATGGAACTCTCAAACTAGTCTCCAGACTGGTAAATCCAAAGAACGCTCATTCCCACAAGTGGGATATCTTCTACAACTGCACCTTGCTTATATAACCAATGTACTCATATACCAGTTACCACTCTTGATAACACCATGTCATCAACCTTCACAAGATTCCTATCTTATTTCAGTGAGGTCAGATTCCTATGTTTACATCTACTCAGCCTTTCTTCCTAATTGATGTTGTTTCTTCCTCTACCAGTTTTCCAAGGTGACAAACACTTCACACTTCCTCTGTGCTGACATCTTAATCATGCCTTCTCTTTTCAATCTAGTGCATAACCCTGAGCTTAAGTACTTAGAGCATTCCTTCAATTCATCGATAGATCCAGTGTGACCCTTCAAGTGCTTTCCTTTACCTCTTCACTCTTATCTCTCCAAATTGCAATGCACTTAATGCATATAGGAGATAATCCCTACTTGGTGGAGTAACACCTTCTCTTCTGCATCCTGCAATGCTCTTCATGTGACTTCCCTGTTTGTGCAGCATCTCTTCAAATAGGCATATGTGAACTGATGTGAGCATATTCACTATCAGTGATTTCTTCTCATGATGATTGTATCTTCATCCGATAAGAGTCTTGTTGTTCTGTAGCCTCATAGCATACCGATTCATTTTTCTCTTCCAGTGTTGATGTGATTTAGGTAACATTTTGCCTCTTCATCACAAACAACCACTCAAACACCTTGCCCATTGTCAAAACTTCACTTAACAATTGACATAATCTCCTTACTTTACTGGTGTTCTTGCAACACAAGGTGATATCCAAGATATCACATCTTGTACTCCTCCATGGCAGTATTTCACATACATCTGATCTACCAGTAGTCATCCCATAATGGTTGACATCAATGACAACACAATGCCAACAATTACCAAAAGCTTTAACCTGCTGAATATAAGCACTAACCTATAGCACAAAAATGCTAACCTATAGCACAAAAGAATCAATCTAACTGCCAAAAGCATTGTCCTTTTCCACACAGGTATGAAACGGGTTACAAATGCATTAAGAAAGAAAAAGATAGGATATTAGGAGTTGTACAAGGCCTGAGCCCCACGACGGGCACCAAAATTGTTGAGGCTAAAGTTGAACTCCAGAGAATTGACCCGAAACTTGTTAATCCATCATATAATATAAAAGAAAGCTACACAAAATATTTAGCTTCAACCAATGAAACAACATGAAATAAAAGTAAATAAAAAAGATTATACCTTCATGATTTATCTCTCATTGTTTCCTAACTCCAATGTTCCTGGTTGTAGATGATTTGCTTTCAGACAAGCATTGGTAGCTTCCAAGATGGAATATGAAGAATGGACTGATTGTTAAATGATACCATGATTTGCATATGCAAATGATTTAAGCTAACATGATATTAAGCCATGATAAAAATTATAAAATTGCTAATTGCTTCAAACTCAAACTCATGGATGCAAGATAAAAACTCCTAGAATGACTATAAGATTAGCTATTAGTTTCAAAATGGCTTAGGAGACCTCTTTTTATACATTTTGAGTGCATGTGCTTAGGTGGAAGAGATCAACGGTCATGATTGAGTCTTGCAAATTGGATGGCTATGGGCAAGAGGTTGAAGGTTGAGAGAAAGGGGGAAGGAGAAGAGAAGTGTCACTCATCTCACCTTGACTGAGTTGAAGAATTGAGAGAATATAGGATAGTTAGAGAAGATGTAGGAATGAGAGGACAAGTGGACTCAACTCCTCCTAAGATATAGGGATATTGGAGAGAGTATAGAAGAAGGTTAGGAAATATGTGTACGTACACAATATCTCATTTATTATGGAAGTTGGAGATAAGTGGCTAATAAATGATTTAATTTTATTTAATTTTATTAAATTAATTTAGCCACATGATGAATGAGTTGGAAAAGTGGAGATGAAGTGGAGATGGAAAGATGAGTTGGAAAAGGGATTAAATAATTAAGAAATTATTTAATTAATAAGACTATAGGATAGTAGATAGAGGAATAATTAAATATCTAGATATTTAATTAATTGATTAGAAGAAAAGGATATAATGAATTTAATTAATAAAATGATTCAATTAAATTATTTAATAGAAGGACACGAAATGAATTAAATAAATTAATCTTTTCAAATTAACTATTCAATAGAAGAATAATTATTAAATAAATATAAAATATTTATTTAATTACTCACAGCCATTTTTTATATGTATACACAATGATCTATAAAGAATAAGGCACATGGAATCCTCCATAATATTCATCTTTCCTAGATTTCATGATGGTGCAAGTCAGAACCTTAAGACAGAGTAACATATTTTAACATGGCAATTGCATGACTAATACAATCCTATACGTAGCCCTAGAGTATTGTCAAAGATCAAAGTCTCAACAACCAAATACAATGACTGTGTAAGACAAATTAAGGATGAGTGGCATCTAAACTAAAGTGAGAAGAATATAGTGGATATTGTCATCCTGACACATCAAAAAGGAAAAGATCACAAGCTAAAGCAGCCCCAAGACAACAAATAAGGGGTTTCCTGTAATAGTCAACAAGGAAAGATTGGAGTCTTAAAGAACATTAAACACAATCAAAGGGCTAAAATGATGTGTGTAAGAAAAGTCACCAAGCATTATGTGACAATTCAGTCACTATACTCAATCACCAAAAACCTTCATGAACAAGGTTGCCACAATGCAGATTGATTACACAACAATAAAGGCAGATTAATAGTCATTGAACTTCATAGTATGTAGTGATTTTCAACTATAATCAATGAACCAATGACATAAGGGAAATAGTATTTTCTAATGTTGAAGCAAGGTACAAACATAGATATAAGATCAAGCCAACATTACTCATAAACTTGGGAAATATCTATGTCAAAATGCAGATGCAATCCTCACGAAGGACAAGTTTAGAGCAGTCATAGCCTTCTCATGATAAACAATGAGCTTGTGATTAAAAGGGGAGGAAACAATGCTTTCCAAGATAGTGTATTATTTCCTAAGGGCAAGTGCAAAGTAAGTAGAAGGTGGAATTTTTTCATGCATCATCTCAAGAGAGAAAAAAGGAGTTTGAAGTGCAAATCCAATAGTTATAGTGCAGTTAATGGCCTCTCATGGATAGGCTATCACATGAGACTCAGTTTTCAGTAGTTTAACCCTTATTTCAAGTAATACTGACCCTTATTTCAAGTAATTCGACCCAAGAGCAACATATCATGCAAAAGAAATAAAATATCAACGTGGAAGCAGTCAGTTCAACCTGAGTTAGAAGAGTTAGAGGTAAAATGCAATCATCAGTTTGATCCCTGAAAATAAGGAATTTAGAGGTGTTTCTAGCAGATAGACTTCAATTAGTGACTCCTTATGGGTTAGTTACCTTTCAAGACAACTTTTGTAGCAGTTTCGAGCAATTTTAACTCATTTATTTAGGGCTTCTTCTTCAAATTTGACCAAAAGGAGGAAGATCGTGCAAGATGAATAAATAAACAAGGATGAAGACAACTAGTTGAATTCCAGTTCAAGCTCAGTCCATCTTTCAATTAGGGTTGCAGCTACTTCTATTTAGTCTTCTCTTCTTTCTTTTTCATAGTTAGTTCTTTCTTTTCTTGCATACACACAACAAGAAGTTGAATGTAGCTCATATATTTTCAGATTTAAAGCATTGTAATGAGATTTTTTATCAGTTGATGAATAAAATATAGTAGATTCTTCTCATCTCTCTCTTGTTTCTAGCATTGTCACATGTATGATTTTGATGATAATATTGTGATTTACTATTAAATCCTTCATTATTGTCTCATAAGTGCTTTCTAGAATAAGAATTTTTATTGTAGGCTCAGGTTGTGTGTTGTGTTATTTAGTTTTCTATAAAATCAAATGTTTGTGAAAGCTTTTTTCTTCAAACAAAATTTTGAAAACTCTCAAACCTTCACGCAAAGTACTTATGGGTTTCATGATCTCATATGAGTTGTAATCAGGCTTTAGGGTCTTTTGAGGCTGATAATTATTTTAGGACAACAAGTAGTATCAAACCCATTGGTGTGTCACCTCTCATTAGCAGTTAATTTTTACTTTTCAGCAAGATTTCTTCCCTTTTTCTCAGTCAGGTTAGTTTTCTAGGAGGTTTCACCAAGAGAACCAACTCACTTTGGAGGTCGATTTCCACCATAGGCAACCCACAAGCCTAGAAATCTTCCAATGTTTCACAAGATTGCTGAGCTTTTAGCTAAGCATAGCCAGGTGTAATCTTGGTGACAATAGTAATTAATAGCATTGTATGTGGTATGAATTTCTTTACTCTAGATATGATGTTGATTCCTTGGATTCATGATTATCTTAGTTGCATTTTGAGTTTTCTTAGTTAAGAAGCATTATTTTGGGTCCGGTTCGATCTGGAATTGGAGACTGTGTAACAACATTCATGTAGTGTATAATTTTTTGTGATGGATGTGTAATGTATCGATCTAACCGATGAAGCATGTTGTGGTGTGGTCCACTTCTCATTCCTTTCCATCATGAGAATGCTTAGTGCATTCCTATTTCAAATTATGTTTGGCTGACTCAGAAGGTTACGTAGTCAAGAGGTCAGTATAAGTAAACGATGATCAGAATGAATAATGCATAGAAGATATATGAGATTGAAAAGCTAAATCTGACTGATGATTGATGTAGAAACTTATGAAAAGTTGTATAGTGTGTTGTTGGGGTCCAGAAGTTGTTCTATCATTGTTGTTTTATGGAAGTTCAATCACAGTGGTGGTTTTTCTTTTCTTTCTTTCTCTTTTGGCAGTGAGCCCTTGCGCAATGAGCATTCTAGCAATGAGCCACCTTTGTAAAAATCACCTTAACCAATGTCACCCTAATAGGTGTTATATATTGAGAACTAACATTCTCCATGGTTTTTCCCTTCTAGGGTTTTCCACATCATATTTAGTGTTCATTATGTATGATTTATTTTTGTATGTGTATGCTTTCATGTTTACAACTGCTTATGGTAAATATTTCATATGGTGGTTATTCTAGGTCTGTAAAATAATTAAAAATATTAATTGACAAATGATTCATCCCCCATTTGTCTAGGAATTCAACAATTGGTATCACAGCTTTGATTCCTTGGAAAAGAGATTAACTATTCCTATCTTTGAGGGATCTGACTATGGCTTTTGGAAAGTGAAGATGAGAGGTTACCTTATCTCCTTGGGTTACAAGTCTTGGAAAATAGTAGAGACTAAGTATATATTGTCAGCAAATCATCTTGCTACTCTAGATGAGATTCAAACTTATGAAGAGAATGAACAAGAAAGGTATGCAATCTTTAGTGCTTTATCAAAAACTGAATTGACAAAGGTTATTACATTGAAATACTACTTATGAAGTTTGGGAAAAGTTAAGAGAAATCTAAGAAGGAAATGACAAAGTTAAATTATCAAAGAAGTTAACAGCTAAGCACATATATGAGAACTTGAGAATGGAAGGACAAGACATAACAAGTTATTTTTAGAGGGTTGACAGTGCGCTGAATGAAATTAGAGAACTTAGCAGCACCTTAAATGATTAAGACATAATGGAGAATATCTTGATGACTCTACCGAAAGGATACAACAATAAGATATCTGTTATTGAAGAAATTTATGATCCGAAGAAGTTCAGTAGGGAACCATTATATGCCACTCTAACTACGTTTGAGATGAGGAAGTTTGGAAAAGACAAAGCTAAATCTGAGATAGCCTTTAAAGTTGTTGAGGATGATCTGGATGATAAAAGTTCAGATGAGATGGAAGAAATTTTTTTGAGGAAGCTGAAGAAAGGCACTAGAAAATATAAAGGTATGTTACCTCTTAAATGTTTTAGATGTGGAAAGATTGGTCACATAGCTACTAGATGACCAAAAAAAGGAACAAGACAAAATTTTAGAGAAGGTAAAAGAAATTTTAATAAGAGAGCCTATTATGTTAAGATGATGTCGATATTTCAAATGATGAATTAGAATATGAAGAAAGCAAGTGTTTGTTTTTGGTAGAAAAGGATGTACCTAAGACTAATGTTTCTGACATACTATTCTTTGAGATTTTTAAAATTGTTGCCACTCTTTTACATACTAGAAGAGATAGAAATGAATCGCTAATTGATAGTGGATGTTCTAATCATCTAACTAGTGATAAAAGTAAGTTTGTACAACTTGAAAAGTATGATAGAGGTTTTGTTAGGTTCGAATATGATCAGACAACATAAATTAAGGGAATTGGTTCTATTACCTTTGATAGAAAGCATAATATTGATAATGTTTATTATGTGAAGGGTGTTAGTTCCCATATCAACAGATCGCCAAACCCTAAAAATTTAGTCATTTTCTTATCAATAGGTTCAAGGTTGGATTTGGCCAACGAATGAGATTTAGTTGCACAACTAATATCTCCTGCACTTCTAGCTCTACAAGACCAAAGTGGGTATACCTAAGTAATGTCTAAACTATTTGTTGGCAATTGGAGGAATTGTGTTGGATATCATTGGCATATGATGAACCAACATGTTGATATGATGATAATGTATATTTTTATTGATGTTAATAAGTGTAAGTGAACCGGTATGTAGATTGAAAGAATTTGGTGAGCTAGTATGAAGAGGTATGAAGAGATGTAGTGAACCGGTGTTAGGGTTTCACTAAGTGTGACTACTAGTTGGTAGTCTCATCTTTAGGGTTTCCGGTTTAGAAATCTCACTTGTGGGATGCAATCGATGATACTTTGTGATGAGATATCTAAGAGATGTGAATGAGATCGAGGTGCCACGTCAGCCTTGTGTACGTGAAGGATTTCCTTGAGGATCTTGCATGAGAAGATCGACTACATTTGGAGTCTACCCCAGGAATGATCATTCTTCTTAGTGGTATGAGAAGAAAGCGTGGTGGGTTACTGATTCCCATGTGTGGTGAAGAATGACTGATGCGGATTGTCTTGTGATGTATTTGAAATTGTAATACTCTATGCAATGTGTTTGGACAGTCAGGATTGGACTGCCTATGTTGTAAACCTAAGATACTTAGGGTTTAAGGTTTATGCTACCGACCTAACTATTTTCTATAAGGTCGATGATGTTTTCTATTGTAAAGTTGTTGGAAAATGTTGTGTGTATATGAGCGATGAGATACTTGCCAGACCAGTAAGAGGAAAACTATAGAATGTGATTCCAGAGTAGAGGAAATGAAAAGTATTTGCCTTAGCATGTAGTGTTGTTATCAGATCAGAAGTTTTACTTGTTGTCTTCTAATCATTTCAACAGTTGGAAAACCCCTTTACCGAGTAGCTTTAATAGGCTTATTGTAAAACCTTTAACCAAGTGACTCAAAATCATTGATTTCATCAAATCCTCTAGCAAGGTAACCTCTAACAGGATTTCAACCTTTAACAGGGTATATAGCCATCCCTTAACTGGGTGATCTCTAACAGGATCAGTTCCTAATAGAACCTTATTGTATAGTCTTTAACCGGACTAGGCTCTTAACAAGGCGAGCTTCAAAAGAGTTCAAAAATAATCTTATGGGTATTCATCCCCACCGTGGTTTTTCCCATTTGGGTTTCCACATGAAAAATCTATGTGTTATGTGTTATGCATTCTTCATGTGATGTTTATGAATTATTTGGTTGAAAGATTATGCATGCAGAGTTAATAGGTTATGGTATTACTAGTATACCACATGCATATGTTTATGGGTGAAGCTGATATCAAGTATTGATCATATTTGAAGTGTTCAGACTTATCATTTTATGGTGTTTGATGTCTTACTATTTTTAACTAATATTGTTGTGGTTAAGTTCAGTAATGGTGACAACCAATTGGTATTGCTTTAACTTGATAAGTTGTTGAGAAAGTTTTTGCCTGTATTGATTCACCTGCCCCCTCTTAGTACCAGTTGGGGTATCTATTGTTCATCATTATTCATCAATTGGTATCAGAGTGACTCCAGGTCCTCGTTGATATAAGCTTAATGATGAAGAGGGAAGGTCCTAAGTTCAATAGAGATAACTTTAAGATATGGAAGGACATAATGAAGATTTACATCAAGAGTATGGGTGCTCAACACTGGAGCTATGTTGAGAATTCCTATGTGACTCCCACTGGCACTCAGACTGATGATCAGAAGAGAGAGATCCAAGAAAATGGGCAAGTCATGGAAGCCCTTATCAACAACCTGTCAGATATTGAGTTTATTAATGTACAAGACAAGGACATGCCTAAGGATGCATGGGATGCACTGGAAAACATCTATGGTGGTGATGAGCATGTAAAGCAAGCTAAGGAAGAGAGCCTTAGAGGTAAATTTGAGGATATGAGGATGGTTGAAGGTGAGACCATTCAGCAATATGGCATTAGGATTAAGACTGTGGTTGGTGATATCAAAAGCATTGGTAGAACTATTGATGATACCACTATTGTTAGTAAAGTCCTTAGATCATTGTTACCAATCTATGCAATCAGAGTTACTGCTATCTAGGAACTAAGGTCTATTGATAAAACCAAGGTATCCTTAGATTCTATCATTGCAAATTTAACTGCATATGAGTTGAATGGATATGATGGCAGTGTTCAGAAGACTGAGTCAACCTTTAAAGCATCTATTGTACCATCCAGAAAAGGAAAAGAAACTAGTACCAGTTATGAATCCAGACAATGCAGAGATATGGATGATGAAGAGATTCTGATGGATTTTTAAGCTCTTCTTGCTAAAAGACTTCCAAAGGGAACTGGAAAATATAGAGGTAAACTTCCTTTGAAATGTTTTTCTTGCAACAAGATAGGACATATAGATGTTAATTATCCTAACAATGACAATAAGGATAAACCGGAGAGGTTCAGAAAGTATAAAGGAGGAAACAGAAGAAATTGTCTAGTTGCTATGGATGAAGGTGTCACTGATGAAGAATCAGAGGATGAAGAAAATGAAGACATAGTGTTTGTAGCAGTAAAAGAAGACGTGTCTGACAAGAAAGCACTTGTCTCTCGCATTGAAAACTATAATGAGTGGATAATTGATAGTGGTTGTTCTCACCACATGACTGGTGACTGGAGAAAGTTTCTGTCTCTGGAGGAATATGATGGAGGTGTTGTCATATTTGGCAATGATGCACCATTCTTGGTGAAAGGTAAAGGATCCATCTCACTGAATGGAAAGAGTAGTGCAGATGATGTCTACTGGGTACAAGGTCTTAAGCATAACTTGTTGAGTGTTGCTCAGCTAAACAACAAAGGACTAGTTCTAGAATTCAAAGGTTGAGTCTGCAGTATAATTGGGAATAGTGGTGAACTTATTGCCACTGGTAAGTAGACTAGAGGTAACCTATTTCAGTTGAATGCCAAGATAAGTCAGTGTCTAATGGCTAAGTTTGATGATAGTTGGATATGGCATAAGAGACTTTGTCATACGAACTTTGACAATATTGTTAAAGCCAGAAAGATCAAGGTGGTAAGAGGATTACCTTTGCTGAACAAAGAATGAGAATTCTTTGTGCAGAGAATGTCAACTTGGGAAGATGTCTTCCTCAACTTTTAAAGGTAAGTCTTTCTCAGTAGAAAATTTACTTGATCTTGTGCATAATGATTTGTGTGGTCCTATGAAAACTAGAAGTATTCAGGGAGATAGGTATTTTATGATTCTTATTGATGACTGCTCAAGAATGATGTGGGTCACATTCTTGAAAGACAAGTCCGAAGCATTTGGAAAGTTCAAAACTTTCAAAGCATTAGTAGAGAAAGAAAGTGGTAAAAAGATAAAATGCCCGAGAATTGATCAAGGAGGAGAATTCACTTATGATAAATTCAATAAGTACTGTGAAGATAATAGTATCAAGAGGTAGTTGTCTACCCTAAGGACACCACAATAGAATGGCATAACAAAAAGAAATAATAGGCTTGTAGTTGAAGAGGCTAGAACAATGTTGATCCAAGGAAAGGTTGCTCACATTTTTTGGAGAGAAGTGGTGAGTACTGCAGTCTGTACTATGAATCGGGTACTCATCAAGAAAGGCAAAGATAAAACCCCTTATGAGTATTGGACTAGGAAAACTCCCACTGTGAGTTACTTTAAAGTGTTTGGTAGTAAGTGCTATATCAAGAGAGGTGAGCATTTGAACAAATTTGATGCAAAATGTGATGAAGGAATATTTCTGGGATATTCCACTAAGAGAAAAGCTCTCAAGTGGTACAACAATAGAACTCAGAAAATTGTTGAAAGTATCAACATTAGGGTTGATGAATCCCCTGAGGAACCTGAGGAAACATGCAATGAAGAAGTGAAAGATGAACCAGGTATAGCCTTCTGAGAACTGATTAAGAAAGAAACTTGTAAAGATCTCAGTGTTCCTATACCGGTAGAAGCTGCAGTGAGAGAAGAAGAAGAAGAAATAGTGAAGGAGAAGAAGAAAAGCTAGCAAATCAGGCTAGAATCATTCCTAGATATGTGAAGCTACATCATGATCCGAAGAAAATCATAGGAGATAAAGATGCAGGGATACTCATAAGAAGAAAAGTGAAGGAGAACTCTTGCATGATTTCTAAATTTGAACCCAAGACTTCTAGAGAAGCTCTTACAGATGAAGACTAGATTAAAGCAATGTAAGAGGAGCTAGACCAGATAGAAAAGAATGTGACATGGTCTTTGGTGCCCAGATCAGAACATAAAAATGTCATAGGTACCAAATGGGTCTTCAGGAATAAGCTGAATGAAGAAGGCATAGTTGTAAGGAACAAGGCTAGGCTTGTATGCAAGGGATATGCTCAGGAGGAGGGAGAAGACTATGGAGAAACCTTTTCTCCTATGGCTAGACTAGAAGGTGTTTGAATGCTACTTGCATTTGTAGCATTTAAGGGATTTAAGGTTTATCAGATGGATGTGAAGTCTTCTTTTCTGAATGGAATCCTGGAAGAGGAAGTGTATATAGAGAAACCAGAAGGGTTTGCCTTATCAGAAGATGGTGACATGGTGTGCAGGTTACACAAAGCCCTGTATGGACTAAAACAGACACCTAGGGCATGGTATGAAAGACTACACTCTCATCTTATGAAGATTGGATTTTAGAGAATAAGTGAAGATAGCAACATCTACTTGAAATCAAAAGGTGATTAGATTTTGATCTGTGAAGTGTTTTTGGATGACATAATCTTTGGAGGAGATGATAAAATGAGTCATGCGTTTGCAGATGAAATGAAGAAAGAGTTTGAGATGTCTTTGATAGGAGAGATGAATTTCTTCATTGGTTTACAGATTCAACAAATGAAAGAGGGTAGCTTTATTACCCAGTCCAAGTATGTCAAAGAGGTATTGAAGACTTTTGGCATGGAGGAAAGCAAATTGGTTGGTACACCGATGGTGACTAGCTATAAACTGACTAAGAAAGATGATTCAACACTGGTGAATGAAAAGGAGTACCACTCAATGATCGGTAAACTGCACTATGTGATGCACAACAGACCAGATATTGCTCATGCAGTAGGCATAGTAGCTCGTTTTCATAAACGTCCAAGAGAATCCCACTTGGTAGCTGTCAAAAGGATTCTTAGATATCTAAAAGGAATAGTTGATTATGGATTGTGGTATCCATATAATGGTGACTATAATCTCAAGGTATATACCGATGCCAATTGGGGAGGTAATGTGGATGACTAGAAGAGCACAACTGGTGGAGCATTCTTTCTCAGAGGAAGATTAGTATCATGGACAAGTAAGAAGCAGAGTTGTATTTCCCAATATACAGCTGAAGCAGAATATGTGGTAGCATTTATGAACTACACTCAAGCAATTTGGATGAAGCATGTATTGGAAGGTTTCAAAGTACCTGTATTTGAACCGGTGAATATATTTTGTGATAACACAAGTGTAATAAATATTTCCAATAATCTAGTATTGCATGCTAGAACTAAGCACATTGAGCTTAAATATCACTTCTTGAGAGAGAAAGTTCAGAATAAGGAGGTTGTCCTACAACATGTTTCTAGTAAGGAGCAGCTAGCAGACATATTCACTAAGCCCTTACCAAAGACTACATTTACCTATTTGAGAGGTGAATTAGGGGTTCTGCCCCTTCATTAAATCAATTAAAGTTGTTTTCTCTGCATCAGTCAAGTACTACAACAACAAATTCTTCAGGATTGATGTGTTGAAGGATGCTACTCCTTAGGGGGAGCAGGATAGTAGATTTTGGAAGCTTGTGCCTCCACTTTGGCATTGTTGTCAAAGGGGGAGAAGATATCTGATGTATGGGGGAGAAGATATCTGATGATGAAGATACACTGGTCTATGATGTCTACAGTTGCAATGCTACACCGAGTATTGCCATCAATGCCAAAGGGGAGATTGTTGGATATCATTGGCATATGATGAACCAACATGTTGATATGATGATAATGTATGTTGTCATTGATTTCAATAAGTGTAAGTGACCCGATATGCATATTGAAAGAATTTGGTGAGCTGATATGAAGACGTATGAAGAGATGTAGTGAACTGGTGTCAGGGTTTCACTAAGTGTGACTATCGATTGGTGGTCTCAGCTCTAGAGTTTTCGGTTTGGCAATCTCGCTTGTGCGATGAAACCAATGATACTCTATGATGAGCTAGCTAAGAGATGTGAATGAGATCGAGGTGCCACATCAGCCTTGTGCATGTGAAGGATTTGCTTGAGGATCTTGCATGAGAAGATCGACTATGTTTGGAGTCTACCTCAGGAATGATCATTCTTCTTAGTGGTATGAGAAGAAAGTGTTATGGGTTACTGATTCCCATGTGCGGTGAAGAATGAACAATGTAGATTATCTTGTGATCTGTTTGAAATTGTAATACTCTATGCAATGTGTTTGGACGGTCAGGATTGGACCGCCTGTGTTGTAAACCTAAGATACTTAGGGTTTAGGGTGTATGCTACCGACCTAACTATTGTCTATAAGGTCGATGATGTTTTCTATTGTAAAGTTGTTGGCAAATGTTGTGTGTATCCAAGTGATGAGATGCTTGCCAGACCAGTAAGAGGAAAACTGCAGAGTGTGATTGTAGAGTAGAGGAAATGAAAAGGATCTGCCTTGGCATGTAGTGTTGTTATTAGATCAGAAGTTTTACCTGTTGTCTTCTAAACATTTAAACAATTGGAAAATCCCTTTACCGGGTAGCTTTAACAGGCTTATTGTAAAACCTTTAACTAGGTGACTCAAAATCATTGATTTCTTCAAATCCTATAGCGAGGTAACCTCTAACAGGGTTTCGACCTTTAATAGGGTATATAGCCATCCCTTAACCAGGTGATCTCTAACAGGATCAGTTCCTAACAGAACCTTATTGTATAGTCTTTAACCGGACTAGACTCTTAATAGGGCGAGCTTCAAAAGAGTTCAAAAACAAGCTTGTGGGTATTCATCCCCACCGTGGTTTTTCCCATTTGGGTTTCCATGTGAAAAATCTATGTATTATGTATTAAGCATTTTTCATGTGATGTTTATGAATTATTTGGTTGAAATATTATGCATGCAGAGTTAATAGGTTATGGTATTACTAGTATACCACATACATATGTTTATGGGTGAAGCTGATATCAAGTATTGATTGTATTTGAAGTGTTTAGACTTATCAATTTATGGTGTCTAATGTCTTACTATGTTTAACATATATTGTTGTGGTTAAGTTTAGTAATGGTGACAACCAGTTGGTATTGCTTTAACTTGATAAGTTGTTGAGAAAGTTTTTGCTTGTATTGATTCACCCCCCACCTCTCAGTACCGGTTGGTGTATCTGATGTTCATCATTATTCATCAATTTGATTATGTGTTGCATTGATGTTTTGTCATTGATGGCAGGACCGACCATTTTGGTTTTTTACCAGTTTCTGGTAGAGCGGATGGATTATGATATTGATCTGGTATGCTCTGGTATACTTCGGTTTGTGGAATTGGTTTGGATCTATCATTCATGATATTCAGAAGTGTATCATGATTAGTTGGTTCAAGATTTGATGAATCAGGAGCTATCATTTGTTCTAGTAAGCCTTTTGGTCATCGGTAAGGGTTCTACCAGTAGAGCTTTGTTGAAGATATTTTGATGCACATGATAAGTGTTGTTGGTGCGGATTCTAGATGGCTTTTGGGATGTTGTTGGTTATCTTGTTCGTGTTCTTGTTGATCGGTGGTGTTGGATTTGGGTCTGGACCTAATGCTGTATTATTCAGCTAGGTTATGGACCGGTTTATGTAACATGTTGGTGGATGATCCCGATGAATTTTTGGATGGATTTATTGATTGGATTATGTTATTTTGGTCTTAGGACAACTTGGTTGATCATTGGATTGAGGGTTTATGTTATGAATGTTGAACATAATGTACCACTGAGAGGGGGGATGAATCAGTGGTTCTTGAAATCTTTTTCTTTTAACCAACCTTGGAATACCAGTTATCACCCTAAGCACTAAACAATCAAACCAGTAAGATAAATGTGGATATCAAAAGAGGCAAACACACAAATGCATAACCCATAATACTAGGTGTACAAGGAAAACCTAATATGGGAAAAACCTCAGTGAGAAATGTTGTTGGAGTCTACTGCTCCAATCCAGCCTCACAATGAAACAACAGATTACAATGATTTGGGGCACCAACCTAAGGAGAACCAACCCAACACTAAGCTCCAACTTGGTGTTGAATAATGAAATACAATTTTGATATAGTTATAGCACCTAGTTGCAAATGAGTTTTGTAACACCTGATCAATGGATTTCTATCGGTTAACAACCTCCTCTTCTTCACTGGTTCTCACACTCCTGATTATCAAATTACTCTCTGATCACTCATCGATTACTCCTAGCCTCTCTTCTTTCTCCCTCATCCTCACACCATACTGTGTCACTCTTGGATGCCTTCTTAACCAATCACTCCTCACCAGTTTGCTTGATTGTTAGACTATAATAGTTTATCAGTTACTCTATCTCTACCGGTTAAACCCTCTCACCGATTTGCTTGCTAACTCACACTACAACTTTCTCAAAATAAACTCTCAAGCAAACAATCTTTCTCCTTTCTTAGTCTCTCTTCTTTTTGACACTTCACATCAAGCATCAATCCATTCCAGTCTCGAGCTTACATATTTATCTTTTAGGGTTCCCACTAAACCAACGTTCAAATGGTGTCGTGTTAGGTTTTTCTTTCACCAACTTTATCTGTATTAGATTTGATCCAATCTGCTTTTCTGGAGAGATGATCTACATGTAATCGATCACCACTGCCAACACCTCACATTCCAATGTGCATTTTCTATATTTAGATGTTTGCACTATGCTTTTCTACATTTTTCTATCACATGCCATTAATTGCTCTATTGTTTCTTTCAGCAAATGGGTACAAAGATCAGATCTTCTTGCAGGATCAGTTCAATCGCTTGCCACCTTGTCTTCCTCGACCCACAACCTTCTACCATCCTTCCATGATTTGTTGGTTATTTATAAAAGTTGACCTTCTTGCTGACTATTATGTTGATGAACACTTCACCGACCTCTGCATGATCACAACCTGTCATCCTTGTTGACATCCTTCACTGACCAAGATTGACTACCGGTTCAACTCACCTTACAGGTATAACCTAACTTCACTAGTGAGCCTTCATACCTGCAGACCTCTTCTCTGTCGGTGGATTAACTTGGCCTTCCATCAAACATGTTGGTCCTACTACTTAGTCCATTTACTGATAGCATTAATCTTCTCTGAGTATACCGGTTTACATCCTTTAGTTCTTCTCTTTCTTTCTTTCTTTGCCTTGATGGTGGTCCTACTTTACCGGTAGATGATGCATTTCATGTGTACCAGTAACCTACCATCTATCTTCTTACATACATATGGATTGACATCATCATGTCTTACTTCTCCCATACTGGTCACTACTTCTTACTCATCAGTGACCATGCCAAACCGATTGACATCAATTAAAACTTAATGCCAATAATGCCAAATTGTTTAGGTCCTGGGTTGGTATAAATATGAAGTAATATCTATTTGTAGATCATGGTATATGGGTTATAGGTTTATCTATGTGAGAATAAAGTTGTAATCATATGCAGAGGTTTTGGTCAATCATAGGTGATCGAATTGGGTTGGTGAAAGAGGTTTAAGACCTCTGGTATTGAGCTTAACCAGAACTGTATTCAAGCATAGGAGATGCTAATCTTGCAGTTCATTCTTCTTTCCAGATTGTAATCTGGATTTATTTTATAGTTAGTGAGGCTCTTTTGTGATGAGCAGTGCACTCTATCATGTTGGCCTTCCTGTATGTGTAGGCCCCTCTCTATGTACTCACATACTTACTACAAAAGTATTATCTGACTGTGAGTAGGCTTCCCATCGTGGTTTTTCCCTTTACCAAGTTTTCCACGTACATATCTTGGTGTTATCTTTTGTGGATGCTTGGTAATTGTTTTGTGGATTATATTTATGCTTAACTGTTATATCTTCTATTCCAGTATTTGGTTTATGTATTTTGATTATAAGGTTTTAATGCTTAAAGTTCTATAATCTATTAACAACTGATTCACCCCTCCCCCCTCTCAATTGTTCACCAGTTATATGAATTGTCTAACAATTGCTATCAGAGCTTGGCCCTCTCTGTAGAAGCTTAACTGCTTTAGGAAGAGCCTATGGCATCTAATAGTTCAAGTTCATCTGCAACTATTTTTCGGAGATAAATTCCTAGGCTTGATGGAACAAATTACAAAGTATGGAAGATTCAGATGGAGACTCATCTGACATGTCTTGGAAAGGAGATTTGGGAGATCACTAAGAAAGGATATATACCTCATAATCTGGCATCTGGTAATCCTCCTCTGGTAGGCCTGGATAAGGACATTGAAAATGATTGTACAACTAGAGAAGCCCTTTTGTGTGTACTTTCTGATCAACAAATTATGGGACTAACCGACAAATCAACTGCAAAGGCTATACGGGATAAATTGGAGACTCTGAATGAAGGTGACCCTACTGTTAAAATTGATAAACTTGATGGCTACCAAGTGAGATATGAGAACCTAAATATGGAAGAAGATGAAAGGATTACTGCTTTTATGGAGAGAGTTAATGAAATTGTTCTGGGAACTTGGTGTTGTGGTGGATCTTTGAGCAAAGATGAAATAATTTCTAAAGTATTGATAGCTTTTCCACCGACTTATAAAATGAAGGCTACTACAATTAATGAGTTGAGAACAATGGAAAACACCTCAGTCAATAGAGATACCTTGGTTGGGAAGTTATTTTCTTTTGAGATTGAGGAATTTGGTTCTTCTGGAGTTGCAAAATTTGAACCTTCTTTTCATGCATCTACATCATCTACCGGCAAAAGTGATTGGAAAGCCTTATATTCTAAGGAATTGGAGAAAATGAAGAAAGAAGATGAAGAGTTCGAAAAACTTGAAGCCCTATTTTCTAGAAGAGTACCTAAGGGTCCGACAAGAAGTAAGTATGAAGGAAAATCACCTTTTAAATGTTTTGCATGCAATAAGATAGGTCATTTTGCATCTAGATGTCCTAAAAGGAATTCAAGATTTGAGGAAAGAGCTAGAAGATCTTTTAGGTCTAACCATGATTATCAACACAAGCATAAGTACAAGAGGAACAAAGAAAAAACATGCTACTATGTGGATGAGGAAGGTGTGACTAATTCTGATGATGAACTAACACAAGATTAAGCTAGTGGATCTAGCAATAGAAAGGAATGGGTATTCTTGGCTATCAAGGAAGATGATCTGGAACCTGAAGAAAAGGCCCTTGCTGTTAAAGTTGAAGACAAGGATGAATGGGTAATAGACAGTGGATGTTCACGTCATATGATTGGAGATAAAAGAAAATTTCTATCTTTGCAAGAATTTGATGGCAGTCTGGTTAGATTTGGAGATGACAACGCATGCATGATCAAGGGAAAAGGAACTATATCATTAGATGGTAAGCATGATACTGATAATGTTTATTATGTTGAAAGTTTAAGGCATAATATTTGAGTGTACGGATAGCTGGTGGATAAGGGATTTTAGTTACAGTTCAAGGATGGAAAATGCAAGATTATCAAAAGATCTGGATTAGAGATTGCAACCGGTACTCAGACTAAAGGTAACATCTTTCATTTGAACTCCGGTGAGAAGACATGTTTGACTGCAAAAACTAATGAGAGTTGGCTATGGCATAAGAGGTTGTGTCATGTGAATTATGACTGAATTGTAAAGATCAGTTCTACTAAGGTAGTTAGAGATATACTTAATATTGTGAAGCCCTATAATCTGGTATGTAAGGAATGTCAAATGGGAAAGCAAGTTAGAACTTGTTTTAAGAGCATACAAGACAAATCTAATGATTTTATTGATCTTATTCATACTGATTTGTGTGGTCCTACTAAAATCAAGAGTTTTCAGGGTGATAGATATTTTCTGCTAATCATTGATGACTATTGTAGAATGACGTAGGTTACTTTTCTAAGGGAGAAATCTGAAGCAAGCAAAAAGTTTAAAATATTTAAAACTAAAGTTGAGACAGAGAGAGGATTGAATATTAAATGCTTCAAGTCTGATCAAGGTGGAGAATTCACATCCAGTGAATTTAACAGTTATTGTGAAAAGAATGGGATAAGGAGACAGTTATTTGCAACCCGGACACCTCAACAAAATGGAATTGTGGAAAGGAAGAACAAAACTATCTTGGATGCATCTAGAACTATGATGATGGAAGCTAATCTACCTCATATCTACTGGAGAGAAGCTGTGAGTATGACAGTATACACATTCAACAAAGTTCATATCAAAGGAGACACTGGTAAGACACCTTATGAGTTATGGTTTGGTCATACACCTATAGTTAAGTATTTCAAAATATTTGGTAGTAAATGCTATATCAAAAGAGATGATTCCATTGGAAAGTTTGATCCTAGATGTGATGAAGGGATATTTATTTGTTATTCTAATGAAAGAAAAGCATATAGATGTTATAATAAAAGATTGCAAAGAATTATGGAGAGCACTAATGTCAAGGTGGATGAGATGAACAAAAGTCAAATCAGAACTTATGAGAGAGAAACAGTAGTGGAAACGATCATAACTAAACTAGTAGCACCTACACCAGAATAGAATGTTGAACCAGTTACTCCAACAGTATTAGAAAATTCAACATTAACTAAAGATCAAAGTAGAGAAACAAAATATGAGAAGACTCCTAAGTATGTTAGGTTAAATCATTCAAAAGATCAAATCAATGGAGACGAGAATAAAGGAGTGATGACAAGAAGAAGGTTGGTAGCTGATGAGGTATGTTTAATTTCTCAAATTGAACCGGCATCAGTAATTGAAGCATGTAAAGATGCATGTTGGATGAAAGTTATGGAAGAGGAATTAGATCATATAGAGAAGAATAATACATAGACTTTAGTTGCCCGGCCTAAAAATAAGAATGTTATTGGGACTAAATGGGTTTTTAGGAATAAATTGAATGAATATGGATAGGTTGTGATGAATAAGGCTAGATTGGTTTGTAAAGGATATTCTCAGAAGGAAGGAATCAATTATGATGATACTTTTTCTCTGGTAGCTAGGATTGAAGTTGTGAGATTATTTCTTGCTTATGCTGCCCATGAGAACTATGAGGTTTATCAGATGGATGTTAAGTGTGCATTTCTGAATGGAGATATTGAAGAGGAAGTTTACATTCAGCAGCCTGATGGATTTTCACTTTCAGATGACAAAAACATGGTTTGCAGGTTAAAGAAAGCTTTATATGGACTGAAACAAGCCCCTAGAGCTTGGTATGCAAGATTGGATAAATATCTTTTAAATATTGGTTTTAGTAAAGGTAATGCTAATAGTATTTTATATTATAAGATCACTAATGTTGACATATTGATTATTGAATTCTTTGTTGATGATATGATTTTTTGAGGTGAGGATAAGCTATGTATGGAATTCTCTGATAATATGAAGAATTAATTTGAGATGTCTATGATTGGGGAGATGAAAATTTTCTTAGGTTTCCAAATTACTCAGACTGATAAAGGTATTTTCATCTATCAAACTAAGTATTCTAGGGAGTTGTTGAAGAAATTTGGTATGGAAAATTCTAAACCGGTTGGTACACCTATGGTTACAAGTGAGAAATTGACTAAGATAGATGCATCTACACCGGTAAATCCTACAAGGTACATGTCTATGATTGGAGGTTTGTTATATTTGACTTAGACTAGACTAGATATAATGAATGCAGTTTGTATTGTGTCAAGATATCAGAGTGATCCTAGAGAGAATCATGAGAGTGCGGTGAAAAGGATTTTCAAGTATTTGCAAGGAATAACTAAATATGGTTTGTGGTATCCTAAAAATGATTATCTTACACTATGTGCATATATAGATACAGATTGGGTTGCAGATGTTGATGAATAGAAGAGCACATCCGATGGAGCTTTCTTTCTTGGAAAGAAACTTGTTTCATGGATCAACAAGAAGCAGTCATGTACCTCTTTATCTACCACTGAAGTTGAGTATGTTGTTTTTGCTACTAATTGTACACAAGTTCTATGGATGAAGCAAATGTTGAATGATATAAGGGTGGATTATAATGAATCGGTAGTTATTCACTGTGATAACTCTGTTGCTATTGACATATCAAAGAATCTGGTATTTCATTCTAAGACAAAGCATGTATCTATCAAGTACAACGTTTTTAAGGAGAAGGTGGAAGCAAATGAATTTAGACTGGTTTATGTGAACACTAAAGAGAAGATTATAGATATCTTCACTAAACCCTTGCCTAAGGAATCATTTGAGTACTTCAAAGATAGATTGGGGACCTCTACCCCTCTAGTAGAGACCTAAGTGATGTTGATTGGCATTAGTGTGGTATGCATTTATAGAGATACTATTCATTCTGGATTGATGTATTGGTGCTACTACTCAGGGGGAGTAGTCAGCTCTGTGGTTTAGTAGATTTATGATTTTTTTTTATGT
Organism: Cryptomeria japonica; assembly: GCF_030272615.1. Taxonomy (NCBI): domain Eukaryota; kingdom Viridiplantae; phylum Streptophyta; class Pinopsida; order Cupressales; family Cupressaceae; genus Cryptomeria; species Cryptomeria japonica. The sequence goes on from NC_081408.1 coordinate 447,815,510, forward strand.
TCATGTCATATTTTTGGCATCAATGTCAAAGGGGGAGAGATATATGTGAAAAATAGAGTTTAACAAAATATTAGTCAAAGGGGAGAGATCAGAGCTTAATAGGGATATAATTCACAGGGGGAGTTTGTTAACTTCATTGTAATATCATCTTATGGGATATTGTTGGTTGTCTTCCTTTGGGGGAGACTTTCTTGGCATTTCTTGACACTTGGATGTCTTTTCACATCTACTGTTGCTATCAATGCCAAAGGGGGAGATTGTTGGCAATTGGAGGAATTGATTATGTGTTGCATTGATGTTTTGTCATTGATGCCAACATTGCCTATTTTGGTTGTTTACTAGTTTCTAGTAGGTTCCGGTAGAGCAGTTGGATTATGATATTGATCTGGTATGCTTTGGTATGCTTCGGTTTGTGGAATTGGTTTGGATCTATCATTCATGCTATTCATATGTGTATTGTTAGGGTTCCCATAGATACTGAGAGGGGGGGGTGAATCAGTATCTGACCGGTAATGAAATTTTCTTAAAACTGAATATGTAGAATATAAAGTAACAGTATACTGGTATGCAAGAATTAATGCAAATAACAGAATCAAAAGCATCCACATGAAAAGAACACCATAACACAAGATGTTTAACGAGGAAACCCAGTGTGGGAAAAACCTCGGTGGGATTTGTGACCCACAATATTCACTTACTAGCCAATAAGAGAATATTACTTACAATAGGGGCCTACACATGCAGGAAGGCCAACTGCCTAGAGCTCACTGCTCTATAAGAAGTCACACTGACTTACAATGAGGATTTACACAAATCCAATATTTTGTACTGCTTTACAATAGCATCTTCAATGCCAGATTCAGTATCAGTTCTTGCTCTGTTCTTTACATATACCCTTGACCTACAATTCGCACATTAGGACTGCCTTATAATTTATTTATTGCTTTCTATCCATATCCTACAAATGCCTACAATGATCTCTTTTATATACAAGAGTCATTTTACAATTTGCCAAGTCGGCTTACAATGATAAACAAAATATTACATATCAAAAATCCTGTCGACCTCTGTGTCGGTATACATATTTCCTTCTATGCCGGTGTACATCTTCTGTGCTAGTGCTGGTGTAGATTGATTTTGTTGATGTCGGAGCACTATTTTGTTTGAGTAATACTTTGCCGGTATAATGTCTTGCCGGTGCCATAGGATTGCAAGGTTGCCTGAGTAATGCTTTTCCAGTGCCATAGGGTTGCAAGGTTGCCTGAGTAATGCTTTGTCGGTGCCATAGGATTGCAAGGTTGCCATCAATGACAAAAACTTCAATCACACACAATGTCTCATTGGAGTGTCCATATGCCAACATGTATCATGATCAGTTGGTTTGGGATTTGATGACTCAGGAGCTATCATTTGTTCTAGTAATCCTTTTGGTCACTAGTAAGGGTTCTACCGGCAGAGCTTTGTTGAAGATCTTTTGATACACATCATAAGTGATGTTGGTGCAACTTCTAGATGGCTTTCAGGATGTTGTTGATTATCTTGTTCATGTTCCTGTTGATCGGTGATGTTGGATTTGGGTCCAGACCTAATGCTATCTTATTCAGCTAGGTTATGGACCGGTTTATGTAACGTGTTGGTGGATGATCAATATGCGTTTCCAGTTGGATCTAATGATTGGATTATGTTGTTTTGGTCTTAGGTCGGCTTGGTTGATCATTGGATTGAGGATTTATGTTATGAATTTATTGTATTATCTTTTAGGTGGTCGACCTAATTGTTTAGGTCCCATGTTGTCATAAATATGATGTAAGATTTCTTTGTGGATCATAGTATGTGGGTTATAGGTTTATCTATGTGCGAATAAAGTTGTGATCATATGCAGAGGTTTTGGTTTATCATAGGTGATCGAATTGGGTTGGTGAAAGAGGTTTAAGACCTCCTGTACTAAGCTTAACCAAAATTGTATTCAGGCATAGGAGATGCTATTCTTGCAGTTCATTCTTCTTTCTGGATTGTAGTCTAGATTTATTTTGTAGTCAGCGAGGCTCCTTTTGTGATGAGCAGTGTGCTCTAGGTTGTTAGCCTTCCTACATGTGCAAGCCCCTCTTTATGTGATCGCATACTTACTACAAAAGTATTATCTGAATGTGGGTAGGCTTCCCACCATGGTTTTTCCCTTTACCTGGTTTCCCACGTACAAATCTTGGTGTTATCTTTTGTGAATGGTTGGTAATTGTTTTGTGGATTATATTTGTGCTTAACTATTATATCTAATATTCCAGTATTTGGTTTATGTATTTCAGTTATAATTTTTTAATGGTTAAAGTTCTATAATATATTAACAACTGATTCATCCCCCCTCCCCCCGTCTCAGTTGTTCACTAGTTATCTGAACTATCTAACACTATCTATGACCTTCAACACTCATAGCATTACAAAATACATTAGATATCCTAATGTGAATGTGCCAAGAAAAGTGTTTGAAACTCAGATTTGGATTAATCTTGGCTTTTCAACTATCACTCAACACTTGGGATTCTTTTCTATACTAAACCTACTCCTACAAACAAAAAATAAAAACAAGAAATAAAAGAGACTTAAGAAGAATAGATTGATTCTGACAACTAAGTGCGGACTCCATAACTAGTTCCTTCATCAAGGTAGTAAAGTCAAGTTGCATCTAATAGACATTAAACCCAAATAGACTAATCTATAGCCAGTGAATTCTTAGTATTGATGCATCACATCAATACCCCCCTATTGCAGTTCTATTGCAACCATTCTTACATATCCTACATGCACAACACCATTTTAATATCTTGTTAAAAGCATTTAAATCTCTTCCTTTAAGAGAAACAAAAAACAAGATAAACACCTGATCTTGCAGGGACAAAACAGAGGATCCTTGATCTTCTATTTCATAAAACAATGAAATTACATGTTGGAGACAATTATAATAAAAGCATTAACACTTGTATGCATTTTGGTTATACACTATTTGAAATGGCGAAATGACTACAAACTAAAAAATAAACCTCTAAGTTAATCCTAACCTTCTACTATAAATGGAAGCTTTTCCTCTAGAATTACACTCAAAATTACATCAGAATCGAACCCCTTCTTACTAGCCCTAAACTCCCTTTTATAAGACAAGAGAGAAAAAACAAGCTACAGGCCAGGTGAGACACATGTCACCATTTGATTTCATCTAACTAGAACATACCTTAAAGCATCTGTTCTCATGTTCTACATGCAATCCTCCTAGAGACATTCAATGCAAGTGGTTATGAGGACAAACTTTGGAGTCACAAGCCATGAGCTAGATGACACAACCATCCTAAGCAATATTATCGAGCAGCAAAGAAAATCTGCCCCACTTGTTGATTAGTCGCTATCATAGATTTGATCTTTTGTCATATCTCAGGTTAATCATCTGAGTCTAGATTACTATATTTAGTAATCTTCACCTGCTTGTAAGATCTGATATCTTCCTTGTAAATCATCTTGAGCCACAAAATAGTTTGCAACAAGATCCCCATTAATGCACTTTTTATCCTTTGTCAATCTTCCCTAAAAGGATTGACAACTACCCCCAACATCACCGACCTTTGCATATTTGATTTCCTCTTTGATCACCTTGGATGCCACATGTCATCATTTTCATTGTCCAAATCACCTAGTCAAGCCTAGTCAATAACCACGTGGACAATCGAGTCTATGGGGCTACATGTTGGCAAACTTGTGGGTCGACTAACATGCACATTATGCATTATCTCAACAAAAATCCTTCTGTAGGCAGACGAGCTACCTTGTCGGCCAGACATAAGCTGAATCAAATTGAAAAGATTACATTCTATGTAACTCCCATGGGATGGCACAAAGCATTTTGGGCTATACCGAAACCCCAAGATACACCAAAAAGGTTACCCATGTCACTAAGGCTTCGTCATTTTCATGCTGAAGAGAAACCACCGTTGGATAAACCTCCCAAAGTCACAGTGAAACAAGATCATGTCGGCATAGCATAAAGGGCCAAAGAGAGGGAGATTTGGTCTCACTGAAGTCCAAAGTCATGCTTAAAATAAAACACTTTGCCAAAACGGGATGGTTGTCACATCGACATGGAGCACATGTCACTCAGACAAAGGAACTATCACACTAAAAAAGGATATTTCAGTGAAAGATGAAAGGGGTGGCCAAGAGGAGAGAAGGCCTTGCCGAAAGGCAAGGTCCTACCAAAAAGGCACTTGCCACCATTCCACAAAGGAGCCCACATAGACCAAGAGATCCAATTCATGGCTACCACATGGCACCACTGAACCATGAATGCAAGGGCCCACACAACCACAAATCACTCTGAATAAGCCACACACGTCCGTAACCTGGACATCCACAGACACTTGGACAACATGGGCCCGACTATCGAGGGTTGGAGGCTGGTTAGAACTCAGCATGAAAACAAAAGAAACTTCTTCTTTTCCATTTAGATGTGATAGGTGGATAAGGGGCAGACAACGTGGGCCTGACTATCGAGGTTCAAAGGTTGGTCAGAACTCAACATAAAAACAAAAACAACTTCTTCTTTTCCATTTGGATGTGATAGGTTGATAAGGGGTGAAAAATCTTTCACTGAAATAACAAGTCATGTCTAAAAGGCATACATGTTGTCGAGACAAATGTAATTTCAATTCAATGGTCTATGTCATCCTCATCCAGTTAATTGTCCCAATAGCTCACTCCACACTTGCCTTCTTCATCTTTATGTGTGACTAACACACTGTCCTCAGATTAGTTATTTGCTCAAGTTGTAATATAACACAGTGTGTTATCCTACAAAGGGTATTCTGAGTGCAAAAATCAAAATTTTGAACCTGGGCCTTCTAAATTTGACAAAAATTTTGAAGTCCCAATAAAGGGTTTGCATCATAACTTGGTAAGTGTTGGACATGTGTGTGAAAATGACTATAATCTTATGTTTCAAGATGGTGGTTGTGAGATACAGAAGAGATGCAAAACTCTTATTACAGTAGGGAAAAGGACTAGTGAAAATATGTATCTGCTAGAAGGAGCTACAAGACACTATTTGTTATCTTAGTTCAATGATAGCTAGCTCTAGCACAGAAGGATGTGCCACATCAACTTTGACAATTTGGTGAAGATTAGTTCAACAAGTGCAGTAAGAGATTTACCAAGGTTGACTAAACCAGATAACAATATTTGCAAGGAATGTCAAGAGGGAAAGCAGACAAAAGGAACATTTAAAGGAAATGAACTATCTTCTACTAGACTACTAGACTTGGTGCACATAGATTTATATGGTCCTACTAGAACAAGGAGTATACAAGGTGAAAAATATTCCATGCTCTTAATTGATTATTATTCTAGATTGAAATAGGTTGCTTTCTTAAGAGAGAAATCAGAAGCATTAGAAAAATTCAAGATTTTCAATGCAAGAGTTGAGAATGAAGTTGATAAAAGAATTAAGTGTTTGAGATTTGACAAAGGAGGAGAATTTACTTCTAATGAGTAACATTTTTTGTGAGAAACATGGAATTACAAGACAGTTATCTGCCCCAATGACACCACAACACAATGGTGTAGTGGAAAGAATGAATAAAACCATACAAGAGGCAGCCAAAATAATGATCAAAGGAGCAGGACTACCAGAGGTTTACTGGACAAAAGCTATACATACAATAATATACACCCTCAATACAATTTTTTTTCCAAAGAGATATGTGAAGACATCATATGAACTATGGCATGGAAGGATTTTGACAGTGAAGTATTTCAAGGTATTTGGAAGTAGATGCTATATCGAGAGAGATGAGGATAATCTTATAAAATCTGACAACAGAGAAGATGAAGGCATATTCATAGGATACTCTACAAGGAGAAAGGTGTATTGGTGTTACAATGAAAGACTAAAAAAATTGTTGAAAGTTCAAATGTGAAGGTTGATGAAGATATTTCTAAAGACTGATAAATTGGCAGGATATGAATTAGATGAGTCCTTTGATAGTAGAAGGGAAGAAGAAAATAAATAAGAAGAGAAGAAAAATGAAACTCGGGATGCTCCAGAAACTACATCAAAAACCTCGAGGTATGTACAAAGAAATCACTCTAAGGATCAAATTATTAGAAACAAGAACAGAGGAATTGTTACAAGAAGTAAGGCATCTCAAGAACAGGTTTTGTTATGTTTACTTTTTGAGACTAAATCAAAATTTGTAGAAGAAGCTTGCAATGATCAAAGTTGGATGAAGGCAATGAGAGAAGAACTAGACTAGATTGCTCCAAGAAAAAATAGACATGGGAACTTGTACACAGACTAATAGATAAAAATGTAATTGGAACCAAGTGGGTATTCTAGAACAAGCTGGATGAGAATAGAAAGGTTGTAGAAACAAAGAAAGGTTGGTTTTCAAGGGTTACACTCAAGTTGAAGGCATTAGCTTTGAGGAAACACTTTCTCTAGTTGTTTGGATGGAAGCTATTAGGATGTTATTAGCTTTTGCAACTTTCAAGGATTTAAAGGCTTATCAGATGGACGTACAATTAGCATTTTTGAGTGGTGAAATGAAAGAAGAAGTTTATATTGAATAACCAGAAGGATTTAAGTTGAGAGATGATCTAGATATTGTTTGTAGGTTGAGGAAGGCTCCACATGGATTAAAACAAGCTCCTAGAGCTTGGTATGGAAGGCTAGACAAGTATTTGACTGGTCAAGGTTTTCAGAAGGGATCTATTGACAACAATCTTTATTTCAAAGTTGATTCAAGTAAAGTCTTAATTATTGTAGTATATGTTGATGACATAATTTTTAGAGGAAATGATGGTATGTGTAGAATTTTTGTCAGTGAGATGTAGAAGGAATTTGAGATGTCCATGATTAGTGAGTTGAATTTATTTCTTGGATTGCAAGTGAATCAGAACAACAAAGGAATTTGCATTTCTTAGTCTAAATATGTCAAAGAATTGCAATAGATGTTTGGGTTGGATAATTTCAAACCAGTGTGTACACCTATGATCACTAGATGCAAGTTAACAAAAGGTGATAAATCTCCTAAGGCATATGTAGGTATTGATCAATGATTGGAGGACTGTTATATCTAACTGCAATTAGACTTGCAGCTACATTTTAGCAAGACCCATCATATGTTGTTGCAGTGAAAAGGATTTTTTAAATATTTGAAGGGAACATAAGAGTTTGGATTATGGTATCCCACAGATTTAGAATTCACTTTGATAGCTTTTATAGATGCAAATTGGGTAGGAAGTGTTGATGACAAAAAAAGTACAAGCGATGGAGCATTTTTCCTTGGCTCCTAGTTAGTTGCTTGGTCAAGTAAGAAGCAAGAATCTATGTCTTTATCCACTGTTGAAGTTGAATATATTACATCATCTTCGTGTTGCATGCAGATACTTTGGATGAAATAGAATTTGAAGGATTTTGGAGTGTTATTTGATGAACCCATCTCAATTATGTGTGATAACACCAGTTCAATAAACATTTCTAAGAATCCGGTATAGTATTCTAGAACAAAGCATATATCTTTTCGATATCACTTCTTGAGGGAAAAGGTGTTGGATAATGAAGTAAGGCTTGAATATGTACATACAAAAGAGAAAATTGTAAACATTTTCACCAAGCCATTGTGTAAAGATACTCTTGAGTATCTTCGGCAGAAGTCAGGGGTATTACCCCCTCCTAGTTTGAACTCATTTGCATTTGGATGAGCATTGGTCCAGTGATGTATGATTATTAATTTCTAGACTAATGATTGATGGCTTCCTCTTAGGGAGAGCATAGTAAGTTTCATAGGGGGAGTTGTGCCCACCTTTGTCCTTGATGTCAAAGGGGGAGTGATGTAGAGTTGATGGTTGATGATGATGCTATAGTAAGCATGTTTGTTGTTGATGGATGTTGCCATCAATGACAAAGTGGGAGATTGTTGCAAATGTGATGATTGAAAATGTTGATAAGTTTTTCATGGTTGTCATTAATGGTTTTCATTGATTTCAACATATGGGTTTATGTGAGGTTTTCTAAGTTGGTGATCTGGCATATGTTTTCCAATCTATTTGGTTCTCTGAAAGTTGTGCTCTAGATGATATTAAGTGTTGACTGGTAATAGAGAGCATTGTTTGTGGTCCAAATTTATCCATTCTCTAGATATGGTGTTGATTTCTTGGATTCATGATTATCTTAGTTTCATTCTTATTTTGCTTAATTGAGAAGTGTTATTTTGGGTATGGTCCGACCAAAATTGGAGACTGTGTAATGACATTCATGTAGTGTATGAGTTTTTGTGATGGATGTGTAACATGTTGATCTTATCGATAAAGCGTGTTGTGGTGTGGTCTACTTCTAATTCCTTTCCACCACAGGAATACTTAGTGTAAACCTATTTTAAATTATGTTTGGCCGACTTGAAAGGCTATGTAGTTAGGAGGACAGTATAAGTAAAGGATGATCATAATGAATAATGCATGGAAGATATGCAAGATTGAAAAGCTAAATATGACGGATGATTGATGTGAGAGCTTGTGTGAAGTTGTGTAGTGTGGTGTTGGGGTTTGAAAGCTATTTTGGCATTGTTGTTTTGTGGCAGTTGTATCATAGTGGTGGTTTTTCTTTTCTTTCTTTCTCTTTCGGCAGTGAGCTCTCCCATAGTGAGAATTCTGGAAATGAGCCACCTTTGTAAAACTCACACTAATCAGTGTCATCCTAACAAGTGTTATATATAGAGAACTAATATTCTCCATGGTTTTTCCTTTCTAGGGTTTTCCATGTCATATGTGGTGTTCATTTTTTATAAGTTCTTTTTGTATGTGTCTTCTTTCATGTTTACATCTTCTTATGGTAAAAAATTCATATGGTGATTATTCAAAATCCGTGAAATAATTAAAAATCTTAATTGACAACTGATTCACCCCTCCTCTCAGTTGTCCGGGCATTCAACAAAGTGCTCTTCCCAAGAAGCGTTCACATATGTGTGAGCACACTTTTCCCTCTTCCCAAAGCCTACCCCTTGTGACACTTGTCACAAGGTTATGAGTTCAATCCAACTCATCTCCTCACCTTCAATCTCAACACTACATTTAACTTCTAATCTCAGTCATCCATTTCCAATCCAAAATCCTTTAAATTGAAGTCCCCTCCCTTCACAAATCATCCACTTCCATTGCATTCTTATGCTATCAATTTGATTGCATAAACCATCTATTCACCAATCCACATCCACCTTACCATGTCAAAATATTCATCCATCCATTCATCCTTTGTTATGCAAATATGAGAGCAATCCACATTCATTATCTTAAACCATCTCCCAATCTTAATTTGTCAATCTTGTAGCAGCGGGATTGTGAAGAGGAGGAGGAAAAGGAAGATCAAACTACATTGGGAGCATCATAAGGTAAGTAATGCTCATTTGTCCGTTCATTTTCTATATTTTATTTATTGCTAATCTTCCTTGATATGTTGTGAAATGGTTAAATTCATGGGTTTATGGCTGGAATTTATTATGGATTTATATTTATTTCTAATCATCATTTTATTGATGTTAGAAATCACAAAAATCAGTATCTTCCCACCATGTAGGTTTGACTTGAGGTTCATATTGTCTGATTTTAGGAAGCGTGATTACATTGGATTGTATCAATTTTTGAAGAGAAGACTCAATAGACTCACCCAATGGTGTGTATCTAAGTTTTGGAAAATTTGATTTAGAGCCCTTTTGCGAATTGTTTTGTACAACACTTGATGTTTTTGCATTATTGGATGTTTGAACATGGTTGGACACTTGAGAATGAGATGAAGCGGCTCCTTGAAGAGTAATTGAGGGTTGAGCATCATTGACATTTTTTTGCATCAACCAGGCCATCATTGACTATTTTGTTCTTGTTCTAAAATTTAGACTTGTCATTAGATGCATGGTTTTTAATGTCTTTGAATATTTTGATAGTTCTTTTGTTGATAAGGGTCCTTTCAACCCTAATACCTTTGTCAATAACTTGCTTAAAATTGTTAAGACCTTTGATATCTAATTGAAACATCATTTTACGGGTCAAGTTTTGTATGAAGATATCAATCTTTTATTTTATAGGGATGTCAAATGGGCATTTACTAGCAAGGCTCCTCCATCTTTGCAAGAAGGAGGTAGAGGATTCCCCAGATATTTTCTTAGTGCTATGAAGGTCACTCAATGATACCTCATGGTCAATGTTAAAATAGAAATGGGTAATGATTTTTTTAGCAAGTTCTCTAAAATTTTTGATGTCATGTGGAAGATGAGAGAACCATTCCATTGCCTAATCACCTAAACTTCATGGGAAGAGGCACATTAATTATGTGTCATTGTAAGAGACCTCAAGGCATGATATATAGAACTCTCTAACATGTTCAATTGGATCACTTTTCTCCTTGTAGTTTTTTATTTTTGGCATGCCAAATTTTGGAGGAAAAGGAGGCATAGGTATGCTTCTATCAAAAGGATAGGGATAGATTCCTTCAAATGAATATGTCATTTTGGTTTGTCCCATTTGCATTATGGTGATTTGTTGTTGTTGAAGGCTCTACAATTGTTGAGATAAAATATTAGTTGGTTGAAGAAGGGAATTAATATTGTGATTTTGAAATTGAGACATGTTATTACTTGATGTTGTCATAAGTGAAGAGCCAAGAGGATTGATGCCAGAATTGATGTTTTTTTGTATTTAAGATGGTGGCATTTGATATTGATTGTAAGCCAAGTTCTGGTTTGTGGGTAGAGGATAAGTCATGTTTTGATTAAGTCCCAAGTGTTTATGAGTGGGATATGTGTTTTGGAGAAGAGTATCTCAAAGAGTGTTTATAAGATTTTTGATTGTATGTTCCACTAGTGGGAGGGACATTCTGATTTCGAGGAGGAGGTGGAACATTTTGACTTGATATTTGTCTTGAAGTAGGATTGGTTGTATCTTGGTTGACATTTTTTTGACTCAAAGGATTGACATGGATATTTGATGCACTTGTTGTGGTACTTGTAGTGTCAGTTGTAGTGTTCATTGAAGGAGGAAGTTGGTTATTAGCTTGTGAAAGTTGAATGTTGGAAGGATTTGGAATTGATGATGAAGATGAAGGATTGGCTTGTGTTTGTTTGGGAGGCACATTTTGATTAGCCAAGTTTTGATTAGATTGCATCACATCTTGACTTGGTTGGGATATGTTTTGATTGATGAGTGACACACTTGGATTTGAAGGTGTTGAATTTGGATTAGGTTGTGTTCCACTTGTTTCAGGTGTTGAAGAGAAACCAAAAAGAGGGTTATTAAATTGGAATTAAAGTGATGATGATGAGCTCTCAGTTGGTTTTGGTCTATATTGATGTAGATTATGAAAGTTATCCAAATTGGATAGATTTTTTTTTAGGTGAGGTTTCTTGGATATTTATGAGATCAAAATTAGGGGGTAATTTGGCTCCTTATGCTAATAGTAGGAAATATAGATCTCAATTTGTTGCAAGAAGGGCATCCATTATGGCTTGAATTTTAGAGTCTTCTAAGCCTTCATCAATCTCCTATTGGGTCAAATTTTCTCTAATGTTCTCTATGGACATGCCAAAAGGAGGTTATGATGGATATTCTAGTATGGGACCTAGGTTCCTTCTCTGATAATAGTAAATGATAGGATTGATCATGGGATCATGTTGAGATGAGTCCATCTTGTTCTTCTTGCTTTGGGACCTAGTGACAATAGTGATACGAAAGACTTGGAGACTCTAGAGATGAGATGCAACCTATATGAACTTCAAATATTATGTTTCTAGATTTTGGAATGTTATGGGTTTTTTTTTGGATTTTAAGAGATTTTCAAATAATTTTGAGAGTTTTAGGATTAGGGTTATATATAAAAAAAAAGGAAACTTAGGATTTGTCACAGGAATTTATAGACCTTGGGTAATGAAGCTTGATGATGGTTGATTAGTTAAACTCACACTAAACCGATGAGTGCAAGCTCAGTAAATAGGAAGATAGACTAGACCAACCCGAGATGAAGGCCAAATCAACAATGAGAAAGATACAAGGTCTTTGACAATGAATGATGAGCCTCAAGGTTTTGATTGAGGAAAATTAATCTCGATGAAAGGTAAATGATGATTGGTTCTAAATATGTGAGACAAATGCAAGGAAATGAAAAGTGCAATCCTACTAGTTTCCACTAAGCCTGAATTTCGAGAGCAATTTTTTCAAAATATTTTGAAACAATTTTTTTTTAAGAAAGAAGACATTTGACAAGCATTGGAAGACAAAGAAGGTTGTTTGACTTGGATCAAAACAAATTCATGATATAGAGTTCCCAAGAGGTTCCTAAAGGAGCCCACAAATTCAACTGACTCTTTTGGTATAACACGTCAAGATCTAAAAACAATCAAAAGCAAGCACAACCTAGGCTAGAAAGTGGATAATACTTGTTAAGGCCTCCATGATAGAATACTAGACAAAAAGTGAATAGATAGAGATCATGTTGCGCTTGCTCCCCCAACATGTCACCAACGCACCTTTCTCTTACCTTGAAGGTTCAAAAACCTTATAACTGGGGGATTTTCTATTTCACAGTGAAGAGTAAATGAGAGGTATCTTTGGGGTACGATGCACACTCCCTAGACCAACAAGCAAGGATTTGGGATTCTAATTACAATTGGTTTGTAGTGGAGGAACTTAAGGGGCTTGATACCTACACATGTGATAGCGACTCACTTAGGAGCCTATCGTAGCCCTATAAAAGGGGTTTGATATACCTCACACAAATGTGGGTACTGGAGAAATGTTAGTATAGATAAACATTGCCAATTAGTTTCATCTTTTTCCTAGACCATTTATATAGAAAACCAAAGGAAAGCACCACTTAGAGTCATCCCTTGGGGTGAGTACTTTTTCCCACAAAGGCAAGCTATTTCCTATATAAAAAAAAATTCAAGTGTCATTGGAACTTTTCTCTTACACCCAAGATCTCAAAGGGAAGGGGAGAGGGCACTTGGTGCAACTGTAGGTCCACCCTGAACAAATCCACAAGCATGCCAAACATGGAAGACAAATATTCATTTTAAAGCACACCAATTCCAAATGTTTTCTAACATATGAAGCAAGCAAATCAAAAAGCAATGCAAACCCCTACAACACCACTGATTAGAATTTTCAATTAAATCCCTTTCCACACTTTTGTCCTACAACAAGATCATTGGTAATTCTTAGGAGGGGTCTTCGGCGAATGAGATAAGAGCTACACCAATTCGTTAGTACCAGATTCAAGTAGAAGAACACAAAACCAAAAACCAAATTGAGATTATGCCTTCAAAATCTCTCTAGCAATTAGAAGCACCATTTTGTCTATCAAAAGCACCAAAGTATCAGTTAGATATGCCAAAACCAATCAAATGTGTGAATTTTCTCTATCAAATATGCCAAAACTCATCAGATGTGCCAATTTTCTCTGTCAAATGCTCCAAAACTCATCAAATGTGCCAATCTACTACATAAGCACCATTTTGTCTCTAGAAAGATAGAAAGAATAGTTTTCACAGTCAAAAACCTCAAATACATCATAAACAGACAATATATTAAATTCGAGATGTGGGGTCTCACCAAATGTGCTAGAAATGTAGACCGAAAATTTTCAATGCTTAGATCATCCTACGATAACCACTGAATCCTTGAATCTAAGCAAACATCCAATCTAACCTATGAAGAATGTGATAAGGGAGATGAAAGCATAAACCTCAAGAATTCAACATACTATGATCAATAAATAAGAAACTTCTATGAACTCCAATGCAAACAAAGTGATATCATAAAGCAACAAGCAATTAAACATGGAAATCAAAACAATGAAAGCAATAACAACATCAAGCATTAAAGCATGAATCAAAATCTCTCTTGAAGATACCCATAATTTTCAAGTTTCCTTCAAAATTTTGTAGAGTTTCCCTCAAAAATATATAAGCACAAGATAAGATAAAAGGAAAGCTCAAATATGGTGGTTAGCCCAAAAAGGGATGCAAATATTTGAACTTATAGACATGGAGGGAATATGATCAATAATCTAGTTCGAATTAAACACAAAGGATGGACGACTCGGATAATGTAGAAGAAACTTTACCAAACATAGGGAGAGAGTGGAGAATCTAGTGAAAGGAATCAAAAGATAAGTAGTAGTGGTTGTCAAAAGAAGAAGAGCAAGTGGTAGAGGCTGTCAAAAAGTGGAGAGGAAAGGTGAGTAGGAAAAAAGAATAATTAAATAATAAATTATTTAATTTCATGAGCAAGAGAGGGGTAACCATAAGTAGGTATTCACCTTTTTACCAAACAATGGGTGAAAGGAAAAATGGTAGGATAAATGAGTTTATTCATTCAACCACGAAGGAAATAATTAGTTAATTTAAAATAATTAAGATTATTTAATTATAAAAGGACTTTAGAAGAAAAGGATAGAAATAATTGCTTAATTAATTAAAATCAATTTAAGTATGGGATTAAGGATGATTAATTAAATAATGTAAAATTACTTTAATGTGGAGAGGGGGGATAGTTAGTAGGTTAATTAAATAATTAAAAATTGTGTAATTATGGATGGAAATCGATGATTAGAAGAATGCTAATTTCTGGTGTATACAACTGTATCTCAAAATACTTTAAAATTTTGAAATTCATTAGAGTTGGGACTAACTATACAAGAATAAGAAATGAAAACATGTGAGAAAATGGTGACACAATATCACAAAAAAGATTAGAAAAAATGGAAAAAAAAATTTAAGTGAGGAGATATACTCTTGTAGCTTAATTTTATTGTCGGATATGGAATTAGGACCTATTATGGAAATGACAAAATAAATTTTGTTGAGCTCCAATTTTAGGATGTTTGTGGAAGAGATTGTAATTGAGTTATAATCTTTCCTTGATTAATATCTTATATGTATATCTATAAAAAAATTAAACGTTTTTTAGGGATTCTAAGGAACCTATAGAAACCTACTAAGAAACTGTTAGTATAGGAACCTACTAGATGGGTGTCAAGTCATTGCACATTGTAAATTAGATTAAAGACATATAGAAAGGAACACCTAATAAATAGAGAAATGAACATAAAAAAATGTAAGTATAAATTGTCAAGATCTTGGAAACCAATTTTTTTCAAAAATGAGCTCATGACAAGGCCAATGAGAATTAATAGCCTAGTGGTTATCTTGGTCCTCCTGGGTACCCAACTTTATGGTTTGGTCCTTCTCAAATTCTACTCATCAATTCTAATAGTTTTCGCTTTCGACACTCTCTGAGTTTCTACAAAAATCTTTGTCTATTCATTTGCAAGTTAAACATATATGGCAGAGACCTTGATAAATAGAATAGTAAAAGGGGAGTCTAAATTAGTGAAACCTCTTGTAGGAATTCAAGAAAAATATAAATTGAATAAATTATTGATAAAAATGATAATTTAAATCTACACTTAGAAATCACACCAATTCTATGTATAAAAACAAGATTTTATAGAATAAGGTAAATGAGAATTCAATGAAAAATGCATAATAAAGACAAGGTTGGGAAATAGATTTAGAGGTCAAAAGAGAAAAATGGGAGAAGGAAGTATAAAGTAACCATGAAAAGGGTTGATTTAAGGAGTGGTAACATAATTTTAGGGAAATAAAATGGGTTAATAAGGAAGTTGGTAGAAAAAATTAAAAACTGGGTATTTTTGGGTTTGTAAAGGAGAGAGGGATGGATAGGTGGGAAATGAAATAAATTTGAAGTACATATGGATATGATTGATGTAATAATGGTTGATGAGGATTTGACCAATAGACTAGGAATTATTAATAAATGGAGGCAAAACCTAACGCGAATCTCCATAGATCAAAAGAGAATAAGGAGAGATGGGGGTTGAAAAATTACAAATAAATAACATCAAAAGACCAAAAATATAAAGTTAAAATAAAGGGGATTGATGCGATAATATAATTCCAAGGTTTTGAGTAGTGGGCAATGAAATCTAAAAGGAAATTGACAACAAATCCCAAGGTGGGACAATTAATGGCTTAAAGTGAGACAAAAAAGGGAAACTTGAATGAGAAAATAAAACAAAAAAGCAAATGATGGGAAATGGATAGGGATTGATAAGGAGATGTATTAGGAAGGTTATGTATATATTAGAGTGAAGATGGAGGCGGTTCGTTAGTAAAACCAAATAGAAAATACTCTAAACTAGTGTAAAAAGTATAAAAAATCAATACCAAAACAAAGAGATATCTCATAGTATTTGTTGTGAAGCTCCAAAAAATTGCTACAAACCTTTGTGCAAAGGCTAACTCACTATAAAAATATAGTAAACACAAGCATGGGATCAATTTCCAAAAAATCTTTCTCATTTAATTCTCTCAAGTGAAAACTTAGTATCTATTATGTAAAAATTAGGGAAATGAAACCCATATTTTTTAATTTTTGGAAGGAATTCAAGGAAAAATAGCTTGCCATGAGGTACCTTATTGAATAAAAGCCCTATCAAAAATTGAACTTGATTGAAAAAGGAGGCTAGGACAACTACTAATCACCTACCACCGAGGAGCTTCAATTTTCTATGAGAAATCAAGGGTAAATGGGGCCATCTAAAGGTGGCTTGATCATAACTTGATATTAACTTCGGAAAAAATGTTTTGAAATCCAAAAGAAGTAATTTTTCCACTATACCTAGAAGCTAGGATCTAGTTAATTAATTTAGCAAAAGGTCGAAAGATCATTATAAGAAAAGAGTAAGAGGGATACAGAAAAGAGAAAAACACTTAGGAGAGAGAAAACAAAGGGGGAAAACATTAAAACACATAGGAAAGAGGTCAAAATGATAGAGAAGAACTAGGACTAGGCATAGAAAGACAACACAAAAAAAAGGACAAAACAAGGGGTGAAAACACAAAACAACACAAAAACTAAAATGAGTGTAAAACATGAGAAAGAGAATTACTTATACAATTTTTCAATCTTGCACTAGCATTCTCAAACTTGATTGCTATTCCTTTAATGTGCTTCTCCAACTTCAATGCTTGATTTTATCACCTCCAATATCCTCTTCTCTAGCACACTTCTCTAGCTAAAATGTTTATCCTCTAGTGTGCTCCTCCAACTTGAACACTTTTAACTACTACTCACCTCTTGTAGGGAAATTGCTCCTTACTCCCTCCTACATTCCTCTACTATATTCCACTAGTATACTCCCCTAGCTTAAATGCTTCTCTAGTGTGCTCCACTAACTTGATCATTTTTCACTTCCAATTACATCTTGTAGGGCAAGTATGTTGCAAGGTGTACGCCCTTGGTCTCCTTGTGTTGTGCAGTGCAGCGCTTGGGTTTGTGACATGGCTTAACCGCCTCCTATGGATTCTATAAGTCTAGTGGTTGTATCAGGCATTAACAGGTCGATCTTTTTGTGCAACGACAACCACACTTGTACCAAGTCTATACTCCTTACTCCCTCCTACATTCCTCTACTATACTCTAGTAATGTCACTTGCAAGACTACCATTCTATCAATTAATTAATGTAGGATTACTACTTTAATTTGATTGCAACTCCTTTGACTAGGTGAAGCATCATATTATATAAATATATGGCCCATTTTGAATTAGGATTAGTCTTGAAATAAATCACCCTAATGTACAATTGTAAATAAGTTGAGTTTTAGTTAGCCGATAATTATTATTGAGGGAGCGGAACATGGACCCAGTTTAAAAATTTAAATTCAAAAGTTTAGGTTCAAATCCACGACCTTAGAATTAACCTAGATTAATCTTGGATCCATATATTTGAACAAAGATAACAAATGACTCAATGTGTAGATCAAATTTAGATTCTAAGAATGATTGATGATTTAAACACATCAAGACAAAATATGCCATCATTTGCACTAATCAATATATACAAGTAAACTTAACCACACTGGACCCAAAACATATTAAGAAAAAACTCTTATCCCAATTTCACCATTACAAAAATCTAATTAACTGATTAATATATTTTTCTTTCCTCTAATCATTAACAATTTGAACAAATATGTGACCTTAGAACTAACTTAGATTAATCCTACATCCATATATTTGAACAAAGATAACAAATAACTCGACATGTAGATCAAATTTAAATTCTAAGAATGAATGATGATTCAAACACATCAAGACAAAATATAACATCATTTACACTAATCAATATATAAAAGAACACTTAATCACACCGGACCCATAAACATATAAAAAAAAACGTTTATCCCAATTTCAGCATCACAATGATCAAATTAACTAAATAATATCCTTTTTTCTAACCTCTAATCATTGACAGTTTGAACTGGTTTTCACCATCCTACTTCTTGGCCTCTATATTGGAAGAAAAGACATTTTTTAATACCACATGGCTTCTAAATAATGTGGATGGGGAGCGTTAACAAATAAGAATGGATCTTGAGATGATTGATATTAAGAAAAGATAAAATGATTTGGGTGGATGATAGTCAAATAATGCTTTGATATGGGTCAGCATACCATTAATTCAGCAAGTAATGATTCAATTTTTCAATGATGCAACGAACCAGACATAGGCCACAGTCCGTCAGTTGACAATATATAAGCAATCAATCCATTTGAAAAAGAAACAATTATTACAAAATCTAGCAATGACTAGGAAGCATATTTGAGGATAGAAATGCCCAAGGAATCTATCTGAATGTTTTTAAAACTGTATATATACACCACTGCGACCATGACAGAACACATATACACTGTATATATGCACCACTGATCATGACGGAGCACATATACAGTGTATATACACCACCATTATGACAGAGCACATATATACACTGTATATATACAGCAACATGTCATGTCAAATCGTGGTATCACGGTTTCTGGCATAAGTCATCGTCTGTGAACACAGATTAATCACGTGATAAGCTCAACTTTGTCATTGTGAAAAGATTCTGACAACTGGGTATTGTCCGTTAGTACCTCTGCCACTTGAAAAGTTGCAGAATTATCATTCCATGCGGATCGAATCTTGGAAAGGAGTAGTAGTTAAGTGGGTATATCCATTCTTTCATGACATATATTCATTGAATATATCCAGGCATGTGTGTATATATGATGGACGCTGTCGGTGGGCAGTGGATGCCTACGGGCACTAGTACCTGGCGTAGCCCATTCAAAACAAACAAGTGAAAAAGCAGAGGTCCTTTATCTAAATAGGATAAGGGGAGGGACTGGACGGGACCCCTTTTCTTTTGTGTCTATGGTACTTTCCTACCTGCCATTCCAGACAAACTTTCACATCAAACACTAGTCTCACCGGCCCATTGATTCTTCTGGTATCACAGGCCGATATGTGGTCTCCGTATTTGAAATTATCATAGATTTTTAAGGATTTGATCGAGTCCATATACAAAAGCTTCAAGATTCTTCACAGGTCTTCAGTGAGACATTTGATTATATTATTAGACAATGATGTAATTGAATATTACATTAAAAATTTATGAGTTGGCTTAGTGGTGGAGAAATTGTGTTCTTGAAGGAGAGGCCACAAGTTCAAATCCCACAAGGGGGTGAGGTATGTACGCCTCATCTGTAGACTCATACACCGATAGCCCCTTTCCTTTCCTTTTTTCCTTTTCTTGATGTAAGATTTTAAGTATCTACGAGTTTGTTTTGTTATTCAATATAGGAATATGATTTTTTGTTGGTGTTTCTTCGACACGGAGATAAGAATTGAGGGGTACCCATTTCGTCAAAGTCATAATATCTTTTCGACTAAAAACTAAGGATTGAGGGATATCCATTTCATCAAAGTCTTTATAACTTTTCGACTGAGAACTCAGGATTGAAGGCTATCCTTTTTGACTGAGAACCAAGGATCGAAGGGTATCCATTTCATCAAAGCCTTAATACCTATTTGACTAAGGATTCAGGATTGAGGGGCATCCATTCTGTCACAGTCTTAAAGGCTTTTTGACTAAGAACTAACGATTGAGGGTTGTCATATTTGTCATAGTTGATTGGGGCACATCCTCAGCTTTATGTCTTAAATCATAACTCCAATGATTTGAACCTTGGTGGATGCCATAAACAAGAAACACGCCTTCACCCTCACCAATGCACTCAACTAATTGAGCTACAACCCTTTGGTGAAATTAACAAGTTTTCAATTTTGTGTTTGTTCATATAGATGTTGACTATTAAATTTAATCTTCAAGAGATTAAGTAAACTTAACAAATGAAAATTATAAAGATTCTCACACTTCTAATCAAGTTAAATCTCTTAATTTCTCTTTGCATTATATTTTGTAGTCACTTATTGACATTGCTATGTCCTTAGTTGCAACTTAAAGAGAAATCTATAACCTAGTTGTGGAATGCTACTCATGATTGTTTGTGATGACTATATCTCTTCTTAAGAACAATAAGCATTTAGACTACTCTTGGTGTGGTCTAGATTATAACCCATTCCCTTCCATTGATCAATTGCACACTTATGATGTTGGATTGGAAACTTGTGCGTTGTCTTTATCACTCTTTGGCTCTCTTACATTCACCATATTACTTAGGATTTATTGTGATCAATGTTGGATTACTTAGTATTACTTTTGTATCCCAATACAAATACACAACTAGATGACAAAGTTATTCAACAAACATTGTCGCATCCTCTTTGATTCCTTCTCACAAATTTTTATTTCTATCTGTGTAATTGGAGATATCCTTTCATGGATGGAGGGGGATAAAATTGCATATATTAGTTGGTAGAATTGCTTATGAGAGATTCTTGATTGCAAAAGAATTTTCATTTCATTTTCAAATAAAATAGATTTTTTTTTTTCATTTCACGAAATTTTACTTTCTAAACCATGCATGCATGTATCGGTAAACAAATAAGCATATAACAAGAAGCAAATAAACCATCCACATAAATGAACACCATAACACACAAAATTTATATGTGGAAACCTCAATGAAGAAAAACCACGGTGGGATTTGTG
Organism: Cryptomeria japonica; assembly: GCF_030272615.1. Taxonomy (NCBI): domain Eukaryota; kingdom Viridiplantae; phylum Streptophyta; class Pinopsida; order Cupressales; family Cupressaceae; genus Cryptomeria; species Cryptomeria japonica. The sequence continues at coordinate 447,836,556 of NC_081408.1, forward strand.
ACCCACAATATCAGTTCACTGGCCATATGAAAAGATATTACATAAACAGGGGCCTGCACTTGCAGGAAGGCATACTGCTCATCGCTAAAGAGCCTCACTGACTATAAGCTTTTTGCCAAAGTAAATTACTGAAAATAAACTCAAGAATGCATCTGCTATGCTAGATAGAGTTCCAGTTCTAATTCTGCTCTGTACCGGTTCACAATCTTGAACTATTACCAGTATTACTTCTCCTCCAAAAGTGATTTCCTAGCTATCTATATATCATTGCATGATACAGTGTTCGCATACAAAAATGATCTCCATACATATATTTTGCATCTCACAGTTCTGTTATATGTCTATCTTTATACCATCTCTTCATCTTATTACTTAAATTGACCTAGCAGACTGACTTATATACCTATTACATATGATATACCTTATGTCGGCTTACAATGCATTTACAAAGAATATTCAATGTCGGCCTTGACAATAATTACAAAATGATTTACTAAAATAAATCTTTCTTGATGTTGGCTTCCTTGAAGTACTAATGTCGGTGTCGGTGCCGGTGTAATCCTGAATGCTTCCAATGCCGGTATCTCCCGCTATATGCTTCCTAGTGTCAATTTGTGACTTCCATCAAGTCTTGTTGCCTTCTATCTGATCTTGTTGCCATCAATGACAACAAAATGAATCCAATGAGTGTCAATTGCCAACACTATAGAGATCTAAGAGATCATCTTAGTCTTGCAAGCGATTACTCATTTACAATCAATGGCATGATAACAATATTTAGAAGACAAAAACCATGAGAAAATATGAGAAATTTCACCAATTCAAGATGATGAAAAGAATGTGTAGACCAAGCTAATAATAAATTCTAGTTTAGAAATTATTTTTTAAATGTCATTTACTATACAATCATAAATTCATGCATTTCATCCTACATTTTCGCCTACTACCAATTTTGAATCCACCCAAACAAATCTCAGTTTATCCCTTTTAGATAAAAAAAAGTTCCCTATATCAACATTGGCAAAATTGGGAAAAACAAAAGAAAAATGAAAGAATCGATGATTTTTTTGGTTCCAAGTTCAATCCCATACAAAGATCAACATTCCTCTAAGGATCCTACACCTTGTCCAACCCCAGGAACTAGAATATTTAATCAACAAAGGCATTTGCCAAGATAAAAAGATAAATTACTATTCATTTCCAATCAATACAAGCCAATTAATTGAACTATAACATGCAACTTCCACAGTCACATTGCTATGTAAAAATGAATCTTTCTATTGCATTATGGCAACATTAAGAATATTAGCCAATGATTATAATAATCTAACTTCATTATTTCAACTTAGGATTAAATACACTACCCAATAGCATGGAAGCAATTTCTTATCAATACCACTACAATTATGCCTTCAATCAAAACAACCATAACATCATATCAAAAGCTTAAAGTTTCAAAAACTCACTTTCCATTTTCTCACAAAACCAAACATTTCAAGAGAATTTCTCAACACAATATTGATCATTTTTCAATCAAATGACATACACTAGGTAATTATAATAACACGTCCTCATTCCAAATATGGATGGATTGTAAACAATTATAAGAATAATCCACAAATACTATTAAAACTTGAATAATAATTAATTATGATTCTCAAATATATAAAACTTTATAACTTTTCAAATAATAAAAGATACAACTAAACATAAAATTATGAGAAACTTTGCATGTTCTCCAAATTCATTCCACCACAAATCAAACTAGATACCAAATTAGTGATCGTTCTACCACCTAGTCATGTGGAACATTAAGGCCCACCCCATTAGAAGAATTATTGAATGTGTAATCATACATACACATATAATACACGAGAGATTTAGCAATTCATAATTGTATACAATGCTAGTCTTTCTCAAAATAAAAACTAGATATAATTTTTTTTATTAACAAGAGTGTAATGCCTCAGGAATATGTGTCTTGTATTACTATTTGTATATATCTTATTTTGATACTATACTTCTTGATGATTTTTTGTGTTTCCACCAATGATGTTTTGGTGTTTGAATATGTAGGTTGTATACATTGTGATTTTGTTTGAACTATTTAAGTGCTTTTGCTTCACTATTTTCACTATTTTCACTATATGTTATAAATGTGATATGATTTGACATGTGCACAAAGATGGGGAGCCAAAAAGTGGCCATCAAAGATAAATTTTGAGTGCATTATAATGTGCTCATATTTTAGATACAATGAAAAATAGAGGCCAAGCTCATTTAAGCTTGAATCTATTTCAATTCAGTGTCTGAATCTATTTCTCTTCAATGTCTAAATGCAATAGAGGAATAGAAAAATTGATCTTTTAAAATATTCAAGTGAATTCAGCCCAACATCCATGATGTCCAAGAGGTCAAGGGGGTAATATTTCTATTTTTAGTAGTTTAAATTAATATTTAAATTATTTATATAATATTTTTGAATTTCCAAGAATTGAAAACTTCAACACCCTCTCCCTCAAACCCTAATTCATCTAATTGTGTCAATGAGTAAAAACTTGTTGAAGAGTAGCATGACCTAACACTCTTTAAATTCCTCCATCCATTCATCATCATCCTTGTAAAACACAAGCAAACTTATTAGGTCAAATCAAAACCAACAAAAATTAACCCTAAACATTAGTTGATATATCAAAAAATGCAAATGCAACTAATTCACATTAGAGAACCCTCACAATATATTTATAATATATTATTTATCACATATAGTTTGTTAATTACCAAATAAAATATGGTCCAATTATAATGATAATGCATGACAATTTTATTCTACAAAATTGTTGTATAAACAAGTGAAAGAGATTTTTTTTCTCAAATATAATTTACGTGCATTGTTTGTTAATCCAAGATCAATGCACTCTTAAACAAAAGTTATTATATATTCATTATTCATTGGTACCAACACTAAAGAATAATTCATATTTTTAGAATAGATGGTAGATGGTTTTCGACCACCCCCATGCAACAATAATGAGATCCCATAATGGTTGTTGATGAAAATGTATTATGATTTCATTCTCAATGAGATTTTAAACTATTTGAGATGACAACCTAGTCCTAGTTAATGGCATCATCTTATACCTCAAAAACTTCTAATCTTTTTTGGGATGCTTATAAACAAACTCCTAAGAGAATCTATATCTAAAAAAATGTTGAGGACAAGACCAAAAAGTGGAGCAAATTAGTGAGATGGGTGGATTACAAGTCAAAATATATCACAAAATGAGATAAACCTATTAAATTGAGAAATGCATGCATGCTAGAAACTACAAATATAGATTGTCAATAATAAATAAGCCAAAATTTATTAAAAAATGAGGATTGAAAGGTATTCATTCCATCATAATTTATGGAGCATAATCCTAACCTCATCCCGTATATCATATCACATGGGGTTTGAACTTTCGTGGATGACATAATTATGGAACTTATTATCATTCTCACTAATATTACACCATAGTATTTGGTGCTTCTATTGTATTATATTTTTAATCTTATTTTCTTCTTTATTTTTTGTTGATTTATAATTTTTTGTGTTTCGATTCTTTAATTTCTTTATCCTTATGTTTATTCCTTTACTTCATTTTTTCTTGTGTTCAACCATCACTACCAATGAGTCTAGTAAAGAGCACAATGGCCTCAACCAATGATCATCCTCTATTTTCACTTAATCAAAGTGCAACTAGATCACAACCATGTAAAAAATATTCAAATGCTTGACAATAAAACTACCATCATCCATTCTCATGGTGTACAACTTCTTTCTTAGAATTAAAGTTAATCATGTATTTAGGAAAGTGATACTATTTTTTGAATGGCTTATTTGTACCTTTCGTTTTAATAATTATCATCATACACAAGGATCATTCCTTCTTATAAATATTGACACAATCCCTTTTGAACTTACATATAAATTTTTAGAAAAAAATTAATGAGCCTGCCTTCATCATAAAAGAAAATTCCTCTTCCAATTTCATTAATATTTTATTTTTTGTAAATTATTCATGTTGAACACAGAGGGGCGGTGAATCAATCTAGACCTTAAATATTTATCTTCAAACTTTAAATCACAAGCATATAATCTTAGCAATAGAAAATAATAAAAGTATGAATCACAACAAACACATGAAAACTAGATTTATGTGGAAAACCCAATGAGGGAAAAACAACAATGACAATCAAACTCACAATATAAAAATAATTTGTCACAATGTTGCCTCTCGAACACCTTGCTCCTGAGAGGACTTGCACAACTTAGGTGCACAACCTTAGGGCAAGATACAAAAGACTTGCATGACTGAAACTCAGTATTTTAGGGTAAGATATAAAAAGCTACCAAAAGACTCACTATCTTCAGTGATGCAAGAGCATTTGAGTAGTTCACCCGGTTGGAGTTGTTAGCAGTCGAGTTGCTTAGATATTGTTGTGTTTCTTAATGTTTGAGAATTTAGAGTTGCGGATTTGGATTTAGCATTTGAAGATCGTTGTCTTAAACATATTCAAGATTCATGGCATTTGGATTTGATTGCAGGGAGATATTGATTCCGATATTGGTCCGGTGTTGGTGTGTTCTTACCGATTGGTCTTGTAGTGTGTGGAGCAAAGAAGAATTGGGTTGCAGATGGTTTCCATAACTTGTGGACCATTGGAAGATGTTGTTTTGGACCTGATCGATGTTCTTGGGGGTCCGAATGAAGTTGTATGCATTGTTGGAGATGTGTTTGGTGATTTGGGCCATCATAGAATTGTTTGCATGTTTCATCATGAATCGGTGGCTCTTTGGCCAACTTGATCGAGTTGTTGTTGCTTATGGATGGTATAAAGAGGAAGATAGGAGAATGATTTGAGGGGATGGAGGTCTGACGAAGAAAATATTTAGAACAAATGTAGTTTTCAGAGCGATTTTGGTCTGGGGGGACTGAAGTCTAGAGGGACTAACATCCAAGTCAGTGCAAACTGTTACTGAAGACCAAATTATTTAGCGGATGATTTGCAGATCATAGAATTGAGTTGTAAGAATTATTTTGTAATCTTGGGCTGCGGTCCAACATGTGTAAATCCTGAGGGCATATGTAACTCATTAAATTATTATATGGATTGCTCTTTTCTATTTTCCCCGATTATATCTTGTGTTGTGTGAATCGGTTATTGATATCTGTCATGCCCAAAATTTAGGGCAAGAACGAGATAATTTTTTTTTAAATCAAGTAACGAAATTAATCTAAAATTTATTTGCAGAATACTAAACGATTTAATTTATTTTCTCATCAAACTTAGTCAATAGATTAATTAAATCAAACTCATTAAAGTAGTAGATGAAGGTAAGATTAATCTCCAATAACCAATACTGGTATTTTTCCCTAGGAAACTAATTAATTTAGTCCTAACTCTTAGATCATAAAAGTCTATAATTTATTCAACATTAATTAAAATAAGATTAAACTAAATCGACTAAGGTTCAATTAAATTAGTAATAATTATTTTCCTATAGCCAAATTATCCTTACCCAACTTAATATAAAGTTCTATTAAATTTCAAACAAAACAATTTCATAACTTAAACACAACCCCATATGTTTATAAAAAAAAAACAAATATAATTTATAACCACATATTAAAATATTTAATCCAAAATTGTCTTATTCTCTTATACTTTCAAACTCAATATGTATTGGTATATATATATATATATATATATATATATATATATATATATATATATATATATACATGTATATATATATTTAAATATTATATTAATTTCCACTTCTTTAGAAAAATCCCCATGCAAACCCTAAATTTAAAATACATTATAAAATAAACCTCTCAATATTTTTTTTCTATTTCTTTATTATCCTTTTACCCTAGCTCTAACCAAGCTAGGGTTCTATATTTTTTTATGCTCATTGATTATGCAGGGCCGAACAGAGGTTTTATGAGGCGGCCATGGCGATTTGGCGGAGGAGGCGCCACCAGTGGGACGACCCACTGTGAGGGTCGCAGCCCACACAGTGGCCTTGGCCACTGTGTGAGTCGCAGCCCGCACAGTGGCTGCGGCCACTGGTGTGGAGCACAACCCACACAGGGAGCTGCAGGCCCCTGTGAGGGACGCAGCCCACACAGAGGTTGCGGCCTCTGTGAGGGACGCAGCCCGCATAGGGACTGCGTGCCCTGCACGGCCAAGGCCTCGCCCTTTCCTTCCCCCATTTCCCTTTGCTCTAAATTTTTTTTTTCTTTATTTTTTCATTTTTTTAAATATAATATATATATATATATATATATATATATACATTTTTAGGTGTAAATAGGTATAAATATATTTATATATATATTTATATACATTTTTATATGTATATATTCATATATATATTTATATTTATATATAAATTTATTTCGCAGGTAATTTTTACTGTAGATATTATTTTCTGTAAATAAATAATGTCAGTATTTAAGAAAAATACCTAACTCCAACTTTATCAAGGACTATGTTTAATAAATTTTCCACAACCAAATAAATATAGATGTTAATTAAATAAAACTATAATAGGATTAGATCTTTATTTCCTGCGTTTACTAAATTGGCTGGCTTGCAAAAATCTACAGCAACTACTTAAATGATAGAGATGTATTTTCTGTAATGAAATAAAAACAGAATTAACTAATCCTACAACAACAACTATATTAAATAAAGAATTCATTAACTTAACTATAGAAATGATTATGGTAATTATAGATTTTATTTTCTGTATTTAAAATGAAATCACAAACAAAGTAAGATCACAGATTTAATTAAAATACTTTTTACATTTCCATGTATAATCCTAAGTGCTTTTATATTTTAGCCCTTGCATGCATGCAAAATCAATTCTATTTCTTTTCCAGTAAATATGAGAATAAATTTAACTCATTTCCTTTCAAGAAATATTAAAGACTCTACAAGATTTAACCTTAACTCCAGAACAAGAACTTAGAATAAACCATTTAGCTTTCTGCAAAATAACATGATATTTTCTGCATAACAATTAACATATCCTCAAGTCTTTATTCCTATTTTACAAATAGCCTCTCATTTCAAACAAGAGAGGACTTTTTAAAAAAGTAATAAATACATTTGTAACTCTTTTTTTTCTTTCTTTAAAATCAACATCTTCCGCCATAATTGCATGCACCTGATATTTCTTCTAACATCCTGCAAATGAATCAAATCTATGACCATGGAGTGCTCATCTCCCTGCCTAGGCTAACTAGTAGCCACCCCCGAGCTCAGAGAACCAAGCCCTAGACAGGAAACAAACATGCAAGCACAAAGGATAGAATACACACAAATTCAAACACACTCCCAACCTGGCTACACTGCACCACACCTTGATGATGACTTTTTTTAAGGGTGGTAGTGGACCAAATACCCTGAGGAGAATTGCAAGTATGGAAAAAAACATGTAGCCACCTCATGGAAAACCAAATACATCAAGAATAGCAACCCTTTATTCCTTATGCCCCCAAGGCAATCATGCCTTATTTCCCTCCTTATGACTCCCATTGCACAAACAAGCCATGTAGCAAGGGTCACACAAAATCCCTTGTGATCGCTTTCATAACGAGAGTCTCTCACTCGAGGGTTGTCACTTCTACCACCCACAAGATCCTCCTCTCTCCCAAGAGTAAGAGGTCTTGATGACTCCCAAAAATACATACAATATATAACACCAAATACCAAATAAAATTTCCAAAAGAACATGCACGGAAGCAAATCTTTTACACCAACATTACTTTCAAACACATGCAATAAGAAAGCCATTTTAAGACGAATGCTACCAACCTTAATCTGCCCAAAGGTAGGTTAGGTTTGTTGAGGATGAGTAGCCTAATTCCACGGTTCTTCTCCTTCTACCCTTAGCCAAAATTCTCTATTCAAAATCTTGCCTATTCTTTTCAAAAATTCTCTTGTCTCCAAAACTGGAGAGTGGGTGATTACCCACAGATTTTCTAATTATTGCTTAAGAATCCCATTGTGAGAGTTCTCACAAGTTACTAAAAACTAAAGAGGAAGGTAAGGTAGAATGGGAAAGGGAACTCTCATTCGAAAAGGACGGCTTACAACTAGGTTCAAATCTTCTAATTTCAATTTTCGCACAACTTAGAAAAGTCAATTTTTAGGCTGTCTAAAAGGTCACATGGGAGTAGAAACTTGCCTTAACTTACCCCTAACCCTTAGGTATACCTTATGGGCTTTAGGAAACCCTATTAAACTACCCCTAGGTGTCCATTTAACCCTTTTTTAACCCCTCTGAAGTTTATTTTCGGGTCAAACCTATGTTGACCATCCCAAAGATTCTTTACCTAAAGCTTTTAAGGAATCTCATTACATTAATTGAAAAAGCTATAGTTAAACAATTCCCACCAAGAGACAAGTTTAAAAAGTCAAACATAAATCCACACGTGTCAAGTGACACAAAGAAAATACTTTTACAAATTAATACATTAAATCGTCTCTTGTAGATTTTACATAAATCAATTAAATAACACTTAACACACATGCATCATTTACTGTTACGAATAAAATACAACACAAACGGGGTGTTGTCTCTCCAAATAGACAAACGTTGGCTTACAAACATACATAGGTCTATGTTTGGTTCTGTGTAATATTTCCATGGTCACATGGATAACTTCCTATGCATCTCAATTTACACATTACTAACTTTCAAATAACCGTATATAATATAAATCACAGGAATAATAATACACATCATCACTTGCATACAATTTACATCTGAACAATTTAATACATCTTTTATCCAAACAATTTCACATAAGCAATTCATCCTAATTCTCATAATGTTGATCCACACTTAAACATACATCATAATTCTATTATCATAGTAAAGTCCTACAAATTCAATAATGACATTTATCACCACAAATTCATCCTATTCAAAAATCATGTAGTGTTCTATATCATAAAGCATATAAATAAATCATCAACATATAGCAATGTTATCCAAATCATGAAATCATATAAGTTCTAAATCCATAATGCATAAAAATAAAGCATCCATAATAGTCTCAATATAAAAACCACTGAAATGTCAGATTGAGTTGAGGTGGGGCCTCACACCCTCCCTCTTTAGGCATGAACTTCCTCCTGGAGTTCATCAAAGAGGTGGGGGTACTCTGATCTCATATGTGCTGCGTCCTCCCATGAAGCCGTAACCTCATCATAACAATCCCACTGGACCCTAACCTGGTCCAGCTCTCAACCTCGAAGGGCCAGCATCCGGCGTGCCAAAATGCGAATGGGCTCCAAAGCTAGTTGCCCATCCGACTCCACTTGCAAGGCATCCCAATCTAAAATATGAGACTCATCATAGATATATTTCCTCAAAACTGATACATGAAACACATCGTGGATGCGTGATAGGCTAGGTGGCAATGCTAAACGGTAGGCAACTGGGCCTATCCTCTCACAAATCTCAAAGGGTCCTACAAAGTGAGGTGCGAGCTTAGAACCCTTTCCATAACGGATTGGACTCTTATGCGGCCACACTCTCAAGAAGACTTTGTCTCCAACCAAGTAGCTATGATCTATCCTCTTCGTGTCAACATATTTCTTCTATCTATCCTGAGCCTCTCTAAGACACTGCCTAATCAAATCCACCCACTTTTCCATATCCTGAACTATCTCAGGACCAATAGCAACTCTGTCCTCTATGCGATCCCAACTCAATGGTGTCCTGCAAGGCCTACTGTATAATGCTTGATAGGGTGGCATCCTCAAAGAAGTGTGTTGCCCATTGTTATAGGCAAACTCCACTAAGGAAAGGTACTCTTCCCACCTAGTCTGATGATCCATGACGTACATGCGAAGCATATCCTCTAACACCTGATTAACCCTCTCTGTCTGACCATCTATTTTTGGGTGATAAGCTGTACTGAAATTGAGCTTAGTGCCCATAGCTACCTATAATGCCTTCCAAAAGGAAGAAGTGAAGAGGGAATCTCTGTCAGAAATAATCTTGCGTAGCATGCCATGAAGTCTAACAATGTCTCGCAAGAACACCTGTACTACTGCTGGTGCTGTGAATGTAGTCCGGACTGGTGAAAAGTGGGCCACTTTGGTCAACTTGTCAACTGTCACCAAGATAGCATCATGGTGACGAGAAGACATAGGAAGACAAATGATGAAATCCATAGATATAGTATCCCACTTCCACTCTGGTATAGCATGAGACTGGAGCAACCCACCTGGATGGCGGTGCTCCGCCTTTACCCTCTGACACTCGAGGCATCGAGCTACTATCTCAGCAATGAGCTGTCGTATTCCTAGCCAATGATATAACTGTCTCAAGTTAGCATGCAACTTTTTAACTTTGGGATGCGCTGCATAAGGAGCTCTATGAGCCTCCGTGACAATGAACTCTCGCAATCCCCCAGAGGAAGGTACATAAATGCGCCCTTTGTGGCGTAATAGTCCATCGGACTCCAAAGAACAATCCACATATTTCCCCTCTAGAGTACCCTGAGATCGTATTACATGACCAACCTCTGTATACCATCCATCCTCTAGCAAGTGTTGTAGTATACGGTCTCTCAAATCCATGCCCATAGATATGGTGTAAACCTCATGACGTCTCCTACTCAAAGCCTCTGCAGCTATGTTTTCCTTTCCTTTGATGTAGTGAACGTCAAAATCATATTCGCACAAGAACTCCATCCATCTCCTCTGACGTGCATTAAGGTTCGGCTGAGTGAAAATGTACTGAAGACTCTGATGATCTGAATGCAACTCAAAGTGATGACCTAAAAGGAAGTGTCTCCACCTCACAAGTGCATGCACTACTGCTGCGAGCTCAAGGTCATGAGTAGGATAATTAAGTTCACGAGTCTTAAGTTTCCTAGACTCAAAAGCTATAGCCCTACCATCCTGCATAAGAACTGCTCCTAAACCCTCTAGTGAAGCATCTGTACAAACCATGAAGTCAGCTAAGGGATCTAGTACAACAAGGATAGGAGCACTAGTAAGTGCCTTCTTGAGTTCCTGAAAGGCCTTCTCGCACTTCTCTATCCACTCAAATTTCTTCCCTTTACGCTGAAGAGAAGTAATAGGATGTGCGACTCTGGAGAATCCCTCGACAAAAAGTCAGTAATATCCTGCTAAGCCCATGAAGCTCCTGACCTTTGTCACACTGGCTGGCACTGGCCAATCCATAATAGCCCTAATCTTTGATGGGTCAACTGAGATCCCATCACCGAAAATAACGTACCCAAGGTACTTGACCTCTGATCGAAAGAAAGCACACTTTGACAAACTACCAAACAATTGGTTATCCCGCAAACACTGTAATACCTATTTTAGGTGCCCCTCATGCTCCTTCTCATTCCTAGAATATACAGTATATCATCGAGGAACACAATTACAAAATGGTCCAGAAATGTATGGAATACCCCATTCATGAGGCTCATAAAAACAGCTGGGGCATTCGTAAGACCGAATGGAACTACGGTGAACTCATAGTGACCATATCTAGTGAGAAATGCGGTCTTGTGGATATCACTCTCTACTATTCTCAGCTGATGGTATCCTAACTTCAAATCAATTTTGGAAAAGACTTTGGCACCCTGAAGTTGGTCAAATAAATCATCAATTCTGGGCAAAGGATATCGGTTCTTGATGGTTACTTTATTTAACTGCCGATAATCCATACATAATCGAAGAGATCCGTCCTTCTTCTTAACAAAGATGACTGGTGCACCCCAAGGGGATATGCTAGGACGAATATGACCCTTCTCAAGGAGTTCCTCAAGCTGTATTTTGAGTTCATTAAGCTCATTTGTGGTCATCCTATAAGGTTCTTTGGAAACTGGCTCGGCTCCTAGTACAAGGTCTATATGAAGGTCAATCTCTCTACGGGGCGACATTCTAGGTAACTCTGAAGGAAACACATCTGAATATCCCTTAAGGATAGGATGGTCATCAAGCAATGTTTCATTTTCTTCCTCTTCTCCTCTGTCACTGATAGTGATAGCAAACAACTGACATCCCTTTCGCATGCTCCGCTTAAGCTACATTGCGGAGATCATACGAAGAGACATGGGTCTTTGAATCCCGGTGATAACTATGGGCGAACCATGATCATCCTCACACTCGATCTTTTTCAGGCGGCAATCCATCCTGGCTCTGTGGGCATAAAGCCAATCCATGCCAAGTACGATACCGTAAGAACCAAGTGGTGTCACTCTAAGGTCTACTAAAGTGGTGGTCTTGCCAATCTGCAGATGACATGCCCTAACCTCTGATTCCACTGACAATCTAGCCCCTGAAGCTAATTCCACTTCCCAACTGACACTCTGTCTAGTTGCCACTAGCCCACAATGCTCCACAACTAATGGAGATATAAAGGAGTCAGTAGCTCCTGAATCAAATAAAATAGATACATTGTTACCTTTGATCATACCTGCAGATTCGATGACCGTGGCCTAATGCTCAGCCTGGCGGTTGTCAACTGCTGCGAATACTCTATGGGACCTGCCCATATCACCAACTATCAACTCTGAAGTGGCCATCCACTGATTCCCTGCCATCTGACCCTGAGGGTAATCCCTTGCCATATGCCCCATGGCTCCACATGTAAAGCAAGCACCCCGTGCCTGAAACTGGGCACCTTGAGGCCTAGAGAAAGCATGTCCTCCTGTCCTACTGGATCCGTTGTACCCATCCCTAGAGGACTGTTGAGTCCTCATCGGAGGTGTGTACGACACCTGCACTCTCTGATCTCGCCTCTATCTCTTAGTCTGCCACTGCTTGGGCTTGGTGCCCTGTTGATACTATGGAGGCTTCTGCCTCTGGTTCTATGGTGTCTGTTGTGGAGGAGGAGGTTTGGAGAACCCCTATGAGTTTCGGTTGTTTCCCTTCCAATGTGGTTTCTGGAATCCATAAGTCTGAGGTGTGGGGTTTCGGTTCTAAAACTGATCCCTATTGTCTTGTGGTCTGACCTGAATTTCCTCGGCTATCAATGCCTTCTCCACAACAACTCGAAGGCTCTTTGGAGCAGACATCCTCACTGGCCCAGCTATACCGGCATTTAACCCTCTGATGAAGCGGTTTACGAGAAGTTTCTCATCCTTTAGATAATCTACGTAAGGCAACAACTCAAAGAATTTGCTCTCATATTGGGTTACTGATAAGCCCTTTTGTTGGAGGTCGTGAAACTCGTCTATACGACGCTGTCTGAAATGTTCTGATAGGTACCTCTCCCGGAACCTCTCTGTGAATATCTCCCAAGTGAGAGTATCAGGAACTATTCTGCATTTGTAGTCTTCTTGTCTCCACCAAGTGGAGGCCGACCCTCTCAACAGATGGACTGTGACATGTGCTTTTAGGTTGCTCTCGTAAGAGCACAACACAAAGCACCTCTCAAGACTCAAAAGCCATGCCTTAGCCTCTACCCCATTGGTAGAACCTCCAAAAGATGGTGGTTGGAGGCGCATAACCTCCCTGATAAGATCCCCTAGATCCCGACGAGCTCTCTCAAAATAAACTGGTTCCACCACTGGAGGTGGTCCTGGTATGTGCACAGACTCTGGCTCATTTCCACCTTGACTCTCTATAGGAATAGGAGCTAGGCTCCTGCTTCATTCTCTATCAACTGATCTATGACTCCCAAAGTCCTGATTTCTAACCCGAGGGTTCTCTGCTAGAATCCTTTCCTGAACTATGCCAATTAGGTTCTGGATTGCTTCTAAGAGGTTTCGGTTAGGTTCATCTGGCTGTTCGGGAGGTGCTTCTGGGTTCTCTTCTGGAACTGATTCCTCCCTAGCCACCTCTTCGCGTGCTATGCGCACACGCCTAGGACCCCTTTTGCGCTTGTGATCTTGTCGCGTCGTCGAAGACATCCTAAGAGGAAAATAAAGTAAAATAAATAACTAATTTCTTTTAGAATAATATTTAATCAATTAAATTTAAATATCCTATAAAATCAATATAACAAAAATAATTTAAATAATCTAAAGCGAAACGTAAGTGGAGTAAGGTTCCTAGTGTGGAAACTTGGCTCTGATACCAAAATGTCATGCCCAAAATTTAGGGCAAGAACGGGATAATTTTTTTTAAATCAAGTAACGAAATTAATTTAAAATTTATTTGCGGAATACTAAACGATTTAATTTATTTTCTCATTAAACTTAGTCAATAGATTAATTAAATCAAACTCATTAAAGTAGTAGATGAAGGTAAGATTAATCTCCAATAACCAATACTGGAATTTTCCCTAGGAAACTAATTAATTTAGTCCTAACTCTTAGATCATAAAAGTCTATAATTTATTCAACATTAATTAAAATAAGATTAAACTAAATCAACTAAGGTTCAATTAAATTAGTAATAATTATTTTCCTATAGCCAAATTATCCTTACCCAACTTAATATAAAGTTCTATTAAATTTCAAACAAAACAATTTCATAACTTAAACACAACCCCATATATCTATAAATATATATATATATATATATATATATATATATATATATATATAATTTATAACCACATATCAAAATATTTAATCTAAAATTGTCTTATTCTCTTATACTTTCAAACTCAATATATATATATATATATATATATATATATATATAATATTAATTTCCACTTCTTTAGAAAAATCCCCATGCAAACCCTAAATTTAAAATACATTATAAAATAAACCTCTCTATATTTTTTTTTCTATTTCTTTATTATCCTTTTACCCTAGCTCTAACCGAGCTAGGGTTTTATATTTTTTTATGCTCATTGATTATGCAGGGCTGAACGAAGGTTTTATGCGGCGGCCATGGCGATTTGGCAGAGGAGGCACCACCAGTGGGACGACCCACTGTGGGGGTCACAGCCCACACAGTGGCCTTGGCCGCTGTGTGAGTCGCGGCCTGCACAGTGGCTACGGCCACTGGTGCGAAGCACGACCCACACAGGGAGCCACAGGCCCCTGTGAGGGACGCGGCCCGCACAAAGGTTGCGGCCTCTGTGAGGGACGCGGCCCACACAGGGACTGCGTGCCCTACGCAGCCGAGGCCCCGCCCTTTCCTTCCCCCATTTCCCTTTGCTCTAATTTTTTTTTCTTTATTTATTTATTTATTTTAAATATATTATATATATATATATTTACATATCTATACATACATTTTTATATGTATATATTCATATATATATATATTTGTATATATATATATATATATTTATATTTATATATACATTTATTTCGTAGGTAATTTTATGATATATTTTATGTATGAATATATAAGTATATACATGAAATCTGCATGTATATGACTATATCTATTTTTATATAGCTATATTATTATTATTATTTTTTTTTCTTATCATAAAATAGAATTTATGAAAGATTTTGATTTCAATTACAGGCAAAAGTAAAGTAATAAATCTGTTTATTGTAGATATTATTTTCTGTAAATAAATAATGTCAGTATTTAAGAAAAATACCTAACTCCAACTTTATTAAGGACTATGTTTAATAAATTTTCCAGCAACCAAACAAATATAGATGTTAATTAAATAAAACTATAATAGGATTAGATCTTTATTTCTCGCATTTACTAAATTGGCTGGCTTGCAAAAATCTACAGCAACTACTTAAATGATAGAGATGTATTTTCTGTAATGAAATAAAAACAAAATTAACTAATCCTACAACAACAACTATATTAAATAAAGAATTCATTAACTTAACTATAGAAATGATTATGGTAATTGTAGATTTTATTTTCTGCATTTAAAATGAAATCACAAACAGAGTAAGATCACAGATTTAATTAAAATACTTTTTACATTTCCATGTATAATCCTAAGTGCTTTTATATTTCAGCCCTTGCATGCATGCAAAATCAATTCTATTTCTTTTCCAGTAAATACGAGAATAAATTTAACTCATTTCCTTTCAAGAAATATTAAAGACTCTACAAGATTTAACCTTAACTCTAGAACAAGAACTTAGAATAAACCATTTAGCTTTCTGCAAAATAACATGATATTTTCTGCATAACAATTAACATATCCTCAAGTCTTTATTCCTATTTTACAAATAGCCTCTCATTTCAAACAAGAGAGGACTTTTAAAAAAAGTAATAAATACATTTGTAACTCTTTTTTTTTCTTTTCTTTAAAATCAACATCTCCGCCATAACTGCATGCATCTGATATTTCTTCTAACATCCTGCAAATGAATCAAATCTATGACCATGGAGTGCTCACCTCCCTGCCTAGGCTAACTGGTAGCCACCCCCGAGCTCAGAGAACCAAGCCCTAGACAAGAAACAAACATGCAAGCACAAAGGACAGAATACACACAAATTCAAACACACTCCCAACCCGGCTACACTGCACCATACCTTGATGATGACTTTTTTTAAGGGTGGTAGTGGACCAAATACCCTGAGGAGAACTATAAGTATGGAAAAAAACATGTAGCCACCTCATGGAAAACCAAATACATCAAGAATAGCAACCCCTTATTCCTTATGCCCCCCAAGGCAATCATGCCTTATTTCCCTCCTTATGACCCCCATTGCACAAATAAGCCATGCAGCAAGGGTCACACAAAATCCCTTGTGATCGCTCTCATAATGAGAGTCTCTCACTCGAGGGCTGTCATTTCTACCACCCACAAGATCCTCCTCTCTCCCAAGAGTAAGAGGTCTTGATGACTCCCAAAAACACATACAATATATAACACCAAATACCAAATAAAATTTTCAAAAGAACACGCACGAAAGCAAATCTTTTACACCAACATTACTTTCAAACACATGCAATAAGAAAGCCATTTTAAGAAGAATGCTACCAACCTTAATTTGTCCAAAGGTAAGTTAGTTTTGTTGAGGATGAGTAGCCCAATTCCACGGTTCTTCTCCTTCTACCCTTAGCCAAAATTCTGTATTCAAAATATTGCCTATTCTTTCCAAAAATTCTCTTGTCTCCAAAACTGGAGAGTGGGTGATTACCCACAACTTTTCTAAATCTTGCTTAAGAAGCCCATTGTGAGAGTTCTCACAAGTTTCTAAAAACTAAAGAGGAAGGAAAGGTAGAATGGGAAAGGGAACTCTTATTCGAAAAGGAATGTTTACAACTAGGTTCAAATCTTCTAATTTCAATTTTCGCACAACTTAGAAAAGTCAATTTTTAGGGTGTCTAAAAGGTCACATGGGAGTAGAAACTTGCCTTAAATTACCCCTAACCCTTAGGTATACCTTATGGGCTTTAGGAAACCCTATTAAACTACCCCTAGGTGTCCATTTAACCCTTTTTTAACCCCTCTGAAGTTTATTTTCGGGTCAAACCTATGTTGACCATCCCAAAGATTCTTTACCTAAGGCTTTTATGGAATCTCATTACATTAATTGAAAAAGCTATAGTTAAACAATTCCCACCAAGAGACAAGTTTAAAAATTCAAACATAAATCCACACATGTGTCAAGTGACACAAAGAAAATACTTTTACAAATTAATACATGAAATTGTCTCTTGTGGATTTTACATAAATCAATTAAATAACACTTAACACACATGCATCATTTACTGTTATGAATAAAATACAACACAAATGGGATGTTGTCTCTTCAAATAGACAAACTCTGGCTTACGAACATACATAGGTCTAGGTTTAGTTCTTCGTAATATTTCCATGGTCACATGGATAACTTCCTGCGCATCTCAATTTACACATTAGTAACTTTCAAATAACCACATATAATATAAATCACAGGAATAATAATACACATCATCACTTGCATACAACTTACATCTGAATAATTTAATACATCTTTTATCCAAGCAATTTCACATAAGCAATTCATCCTAATTCTCATAATGTTGATCCACACTTAAACATACATCATAATTCTATTATCATAGTAAAGTCCTGGAAATTCAATAACGACATTTATCACCGCAAATTCATCCTATTCAAAAATCATCTAGTGTTCTATATCATAAAGCATATAAATAAATCATCAACATATAGCAATGTTATCCAAATCATGAAATCATATAAGTTCTAAATCCATAATGCATAAAAATAAAGCATCCATAATAGTCTTAATATAAAAACCACTAAAATGTCAGACTGAGTCGAGGTGGGGCCTCACAATATCTTTCCTTATGTTTGTGTTATAGGTTGCAAGGTGGGGTTTTCCATCATTGGATCTCCCTACCATGTTTGCATCAAGTGGTATCAGAGTTTGTTATGAACCTATTGATGGAGGAAGAGCTGATTGTGAACCTGTTGGATAAAAACAACTTGAGGCAACTTGAAAACTTGTTCAGATCATCGAGCATTGAGGCAATACAAGGCTTGCAAGAAGACCGCTAAACCTAGGAGTATAAATTCGAGGTAGTTGATAAGTGGACTTGAATAGATCATCGAATTGAGGTAGGTTGCAAGGTTGTCTTGTAGATCACCGAGGAGAGGCAACTGGAACTTGTAGTCAGACCGCCGAACTTGAGGCAGTTGCAAGTATCTATAAATAGATCGCCAAAACAGATTTAATGAAGCATTGGTTATCAAGTGATGGGACTCACTTTTCAATTAACCTTGAGAGTCTGATGCAAGAGCATTTGAGTAGTTCATCTAGTTGGATCCATTAGTAGTGGAGTTACTTGGAGATTGTTGCATTTCTTCATGTTTAAGAATTTAGAGTTGCAGATTTGGATTTAACATCTGGAGATCGTTGTCTTAAACATATTTGAGTTTCATGGCATTTGGATTTGATTTCAGTATTGGTTTGGTGTTGGTGTGTTCTTATTGGTTGGTCTTGCAGTGTGTGGAGAGAAGAAGAATTGGGTTGCAGATGGTTTTCGTAACTTGCAAACCATTGGGAGATGTTGTTTTGGACCTGACCGATGTTCTTGGGGGTCAGTGCGAAGTTCTATGCATTGTTGGAGATGTTCTTGGTGATTTAGGTCATCATATTATTGTTTGTACATTTCATTATGAACCGGTGTATCTTTGGCCAACTTGATTGAGTTGTTGTTTCTTGCAGATGGTATAAAGAGGAAGATAAAAGATTGACTTGAGGAGATGGAGGTCCGATGAAGAAAATATTTAGAAGAGATGTAGTTTCCAGAGAGATTCTAGTTCAAGGGGACTGAAGTCGAGAGGGACTGAGGTCCGGGTTAGTGCAGACAGTGCAGAATATTACCGGAGGCTGAATTGTCAAGCAGATGATTTGTGGATCATAGAATTGAGTTGTAAGAATTGTTTTGTAATCTTGGGCTGCATTCCAACATGTATAAAGCCTGAGGGCATATGCAACTCATTAAATTATTATATAGATTACTCTTTTCTATTTTCCCTAGTTATATCTTGTGTTGTGTGAACTGCTTACCAGTATCTTTCCTGGTGTTTGTGTTATAGGCTGCAAGGCGAGGTTGTCCTTAATTTGATATCCCTACCTTGTCTGCATCATTTAGATAGAGAAACAAAAATTTTTTGGAATGAACAAGATCTCTTGATCGTGAAATTGATCTTGAACCCCTATGTTGGAAGTATGCACTGATGTGTTGTTGTGGTTGTCATTGATGTCAAAATTATTGTTTCAAATTGGTCCAGAATGTTGACACAGTCAAAGGAGGGAGATCCAATGAAGGACAACCCAACCTTGCAGCTTTAAACACAAACCATGCAAAGCATACTGGTAACTGGTAACAAGGTGCCAGAAACAATAGGAAGGACAACCGGTAACAACACATCACACATAACTGGTAAACAATGTGATTAAATCTTATTACAATTTGAAGAATTATACATGCCACATGTTGGATCACAGTCCAGGATACAAATAATGCTTATAATGCAATTTCAAGATCCGTAGATCATCTACACATCAAGTCGGCCTCTGGTAACAGTCTGTCAGTTCTATCCTAATCCGAACCTTAGCCTTCCGGCCTTAGTCCTACCAGATCAAAATCTCATCGGTTCTACATCTTCGCTCAATCTTAAAGATTTATCTTCAATATCCTAACTTCTCTATTGTCTTCAAATGATTCACAATCTTCCATTTATACCATATGCAAATAATTACAACTCAATCAAGTCAGCCCAAAGGCCAATTGGTTCATGAAATGTGCAATGATAACTTGTCAGCTCAAATCACTAAGAACAATCTCCAAATCATAAAATAATGCACTGAATTTTAGGAATACTGGTCAAGGCCCAAATCAACACCTCAAATGATTCTCAAGTCACGGAGATCAACTGCAACTCGAAATCATCTTTGCTCAACATATAGCCAGGCTAGCTGGTAAGAACACACCAACCGGGACAATACCAAAATCCACATCTTACCGGAAACAAAGCCAAAAGCTATGAAAATCGGACAAGGTAAAGACCATGAATACAAGGGAATAAACCCAAAACCACAATGATAAACACTCAAACATGAAGAAATGCCACACTCTCAAGAAATTCTACTGAAAACTGCCCAACTGGTAAGAACTAGACCGGTGCTCCTGCATCAAACTCTTGGGGTTAATTGAAAAGTGAGTCCCATCACTTGATCTGGTTCAACGATCGGTCAGTAGGTACTTGTAACTACCTTAGGGATTCGTCAATCTAACCAAAGCTCCCAGTTGCCTCTCTATGATGATATACCAGTATGAACTATAGCTTGCCTCAATTGGCGATCTATCGAAGTCTCCACCCACTAACTGCCTCAAGCTCAAGCTCTAGGATCAATGGTCTACCTGCAAGCCTTTCTCTGCCTCACATTCAGAGATCTGAACAAGTCCAAAAGTTACCCCAATCTTCTCTCTAACCAAATAGTGCACAAACAACACTTTGTCCAACAATAGGTTCACAAACCAACTCTGGTACCATTTGACATAGTCAAAGGAGGGAGATCCAATGAAGGACAACCCAACCTTGCAGCTTAAAATACAAACCATGCAAAGTATACTAGTAATCGGTAACAAGGTTCCAGAAACATCAAGAAGGAAAATGGGTAACAACACATCATACATAACCGGTAAATAATGTGAATGATTCTTATTACTTTGAATAATTATACATGCCACATGCTAGATCACAGTCCAAGATACAAACAATGCTTATAATGCAATTTCAAGATCCACATATCATCTACACATCAAGTCGGCCTTCGGTAATAGTTTGTCAGTTCTATCCTAATCCAGATCTCAGCCTTCCGGCCTCAGTCCTACTAGATCACAATCTCACCGGTTCTACATCTTTGCTCAATCTCAAAGCTCTATCTTCAATCTTCTAACTTCTCTGTTGTCTTCAAATGATTCACAAGCTTCCATTTATACCATCTACAAATAATTACAACCCAATCAATTCAGCCCAAAGACCAACCAGTTCATGAAACGTGCAATGGTAACATGTTGACTCAAATCACTAAGAACAATCTCCAAATCATAAAATGATGCACTGACTTTCGGGAATACCGGTCAAGGCCCAAAGCAACACCTCAAATGATCCGCAAGTCATGAAGATCAATCGCAAACCAAAATCATCTTCGGGCAACATACAACCAGGCTAACCGGTAAGAACACACCAACTAGGACAATACCAAAATCTATATCTTACTGAAAAAAGCCAAAAGCTATGAAACTCGGACACGGTAAAGACCATGAATACAAGGGAATAAACCCAAAACCACAATGCTAAACACTCAAACATGAAGAAATGCCACACTCTCAAGCAATTCCACTGAAAGCTACCCAATTGGTAAGAACTAGACTGATGCTCCTGCATTAGACTCTCGGGGTCAATTGAAACATGAGTCCCATCACTTGATCTGGTTCGGTAATCGGTCAATAGGTACTTGTAACTGCCTCAGGGATTCAGCGATCTAACCACAACTCCCGATTGCCTCTCCACGATGATCTACCAGTACAAACTGCAGCCTGCCTCAAACGACGATCTATCTAAGTCTCCACCCACTAACTATGGTCTACTTGCAAACCTTGCTCTACCTCACATTCGATGATCTGAACAAGTCCACAAGTTGCCTCAAT
Source organism: Cryptomeria japonica (assembly GCF_030272615.1). NCBI lineage: Eukaryota > Viridiplantae > Streptophyta > Pinopsida > Cupressales > Cupressaceae > Cryptomeria > Cryptomeria japonica. The sequence continues at coordinate 447,858,658 of NC_081408.1, forward strand.
CTTCTCTCCAACCAACCCATTCACAAAAAACACTCTGTCCAACAACAGGTTCACAAACCAGCTCTAATACCATTTGATGCAGTCAAAGGAGGGAGATCCAATGAAGGACAACCCAACCTTACAGCTTAAAACACAAACCGTGCAAAGCATAGAGGTAACCGATAACATAGTGCTAGAAAAAATAGGAAGGACAACCGGCAACAACACATCACACATAACTGGTAAACAATATGAATGAATCATATTACAATTTGAAGAATTATACATACCACATGCTAGATCACAATACTAGATACAAAAAATGCTTATAATGTAATTTCAATATCCGTAGATCATCTACACATCAAGTCGGCCTCTGGCAATAGTTTGTCAGTTCTATCCTAATCCGGACCTCAGCCTTCCGGTCTCAGTCCTACCAGATCAAAATCTCGTTGGTTCTACATCATTGCTTAGTCTTAAAGCTTTGTCTTCAATCTTCTAACTTCTCTGTTATCTTCAAATGATTCACAAGCTTCCATTTATACTAGCTGCAAATAATTACAACTCAATCAAGTTGGCCCAAAGACCAATCAATTCATGAAATGTGCAATAGTAACATGTTGGCTCAAATCACTAAGAACTCCAAATCATAAAATGATGCACTGAAGTTTGAGAATACTGGCCAAGGCCCAAAGAAACACCTCAAATGATCTGCAAGTCACGAAGATCAACCGCAACCCAAAATCATCTTCGCTCAACATATAGCTTGATGGTATGATGAAAGAATAAGGATCTGGTCAACTATTGAGAGGGGGCGTGAATCAGTAGATAGAAAAACTGATATAAACTTTCACCAATCTCAGAATCAACCTCTCAAAGTAAACTATAAACTAACAAGTTAAACCACTGAACTATAAGTGCAATATCACTGTCAAGATAAACCAGTTGACTATTACAACAGATTAACAGTAAACAACTTGAAACTTATAAACATCCAAAATACTTTACTGACATAAGTAAAACCTCATTTCAAATTGCTGACGGTTATCATAACTTATCAAAGTGGATTAAGTAGTTAAGCAATTAAGCCATAGAAAACATAACCACAAAAGCATTCACCACTTGACACAATATTTTGACGTGGAAACCCAAATGGGAAAAACCACGGTGAGATGGGACTCACAAGATAACTATCTGAACTCTTCTGAAGTTCTCCCTGTTAGGAGCCAAGCCTGTTAAAGCTTTTACAAAAAGTTATGTTAAGAACAAATCTTGTTAGGGAACACTCGGTTAAGGGATTGACTATAATGCCCTATTATAAGCAATACCTTGCGAGGAGTAACCTTGGTAGAGGATTTGAAATCCAAGTTAATAAACCACCTGGTTAGAGGATTTGAATAACACTAAGCTTGTTAGAGCTTACCCGGTTAGGGGATTTTACTGTTGTAATTGTTAGAAAACAACAAGCGTTTGTTGATCTATTTGAATAGCACTACACTTGCTTGTTCAGATCCTTTTCAAGCTCCTATCTACCTTTACACAAACTACAGATACATCATCCGGTTTGGCAACCACACACTCAAGTACAACTTTGCCAATTCTGAAACAAAACAAATCATCAATCTTATAAACAAATCAATAGGTCGGTAACACAACAAAAACCTAATTCTCTCATAGAGATTACAAACAAGTCAATTCAAGTATGACCGTTGGATTGCATAACAATCTATGCACATCATTCAAGATAGCCTCGATCGTTCCTTCATCACTGCTTCATCGAACTCAGTAACTCATCACACGTTTTGCATTACATGCAATATACTTGCTCATTCCCAAGATAAAATCCATTATCTCAACATGCCAAAAACACTTTGAAACTCTTGTCATACAACATGCATACGTGTCATAATCATTATCGCTCATCATCAGATCATAAACCAATACAAGAAAATTCACCAAACTTAATCGGTTAGGGTTTATCAAATCAATAGGTAGTGTTTACCAGTTCAACTCTCTAATACTTAGCAATACCGATTCACTCCACAAACTCACCTACCGGTTACAGTTCACTTCACTAGCTCTTCCTACCAGTTACAAAACAACGTTATAAAAATATCATTACCGATTAATTGAAATCAATGACAACATTTCATATCATTAATGCAATCTTCATGCAAATGCCAATACAACTAGGCTAACTGGTAAGAACACACCAACCGGGACAATACCAGAATCCACATCTTATCGGAAACAAAGCTAAAAGCTATGAAACTCGAATATGGGAAAGACCATGAATACACGGGAATAAACCCAAAACCACAGTGCTAAACACTCAAACATGAAGAAATGACACACTCTCAAGCAATTCCACTAAAAACTGCCCAACTGGTAAGAACTAGACCGGTGCTCCTGCATCAAATGTCTATGGTTTGGAATGTTTGTGGTGTAAATTTATCTTGTTGTGTCATTATTGTTGTAGTTGTTCTATTGGTTGTTCTGAAAGTGCTTGGGTTCAGAATCTGTTGCTAGTGTTGAATGTTGTTATCTTCATTGGGTATAGTTTTGGTATCATGGATATGATGGTTTTATGGTCTAGAAACATCTTTGTGTTCTTCTGATGTTGTGGCATTGATCATTGTTGGTTGCACAAGATTCTTTGTTTGACACATCCTTAGGTCCAGATATGATTTGTGCAAGCATGTTTGATATTTTATGGGTCTCACCGTAGCGTGTGGATATTTGAATTTGATTTATTTGCATTAGAGAGTATGTTCTATTTCTTATATGGATGTGTAGCATGTGGATATGCTTTAAGTTATGTTCTAAGGATTGCAAATCAGTGAAATGATCTTTGGAAGATGTGTTTTGGTCCCCAATTTCTCCTAGAATGTATTAGTGTGTGTATTTTTTGTTTGGAGAGTGTATCTTGATTCAGACAATCTTGTTTTAAGCTTTGATGATCTATCTTGTATATAAGGATGAGTGTGATTGAGTTAATAATATGGGAATGAGATGTGGAGTAGTAGATGATGTGGTGAATAGTGAAGATCAAAGGAAATGTCAGCAATGAAGAACAGTTATTTTCAAATGATATGGAAGTTTTTTTGAGACTATGACAAAGAGTTGAGATAGAGTATTGACAGTTGAGATAAAATTTGTATGTGTGTGTTCATGTTGGTCTCTTGATGTAGAGTTCAAGGATAACTTCATGATCATGAGATCCTTCTTTTCATATCATTTTGTATCTTTCCTTAAGTGCATTTAGCTTCAGGTTTTGCAACTCCTCTTTTGTATCTTGCCCCATGAGCAATTAGCCTTGGTGTGCAAGTCCAGAGTAGTTATCTCTTTTCTTTGTAATTTGATATACATAGTGGATATATTTTGTGGGTAGGTGCTCACCAGGGTTTTTCCATATTTGTGTTTTCGATGTATAAATCTTGGTGTTCATGTGTTGGATGTGTGTTGAAGTTTAATTTTTTGTGTGTTGCATTTAATTTTTGTTTTGGACTAATTCATCACCTCTCTCAATCCCACCTTGGGTTCAACAATTAATCAAAGAAAGGTTCCTCTTGAGTAAGTTTAACCAATTGAGGTAGATCCGATATGGCATAGGACATGCATTACAAAGTTCCTATCTTTGATGGTACAATTTTTTTTATATTGCAAGGAGATAATGGAGTTGCATTTGGAGACATTGTAGAATGGAATTTGGAAAATATTTTAGACTAGATATACACCTCCATAGGGTGATGCTCAAACCACATATGAGATAAATTTGAAGGAAGTTATTGCAAAGGCTAGAGAAATAATCCTTAGTTGTATAAGTGATTTAGTGTTTGGAAGAGTAAAAGGATTGAAGGAAGCAAAATTTGTATTGAAAAAGTTGTGTTTGGCATATGAAGGAGATCCAAAGAAAAAATAGGCTAGGCTGATAAATTTAAAGAAAAACTATGAGTACTTGAGAATGTTGGAATATGAAATAATTGGGAGCTACATTCATAGAGTGACTAATCTTGTTGATGGCATTAGAGCTATCGGTGGAAATTTGGAAGAATGCGATGTTGTTCATAAGATCTTGCTGAGTTTGCCTAATTCCTACAAGTCACACAGATGTGCTATACAAAATAGCAATGATTTGAGTAAATATACTATTGATCAGCTTATTGGTACAACCTATGAGATTTTAGAAATGGAGCAAAAGAAGAGAGAAAATAGAGAAGCAACATTTAATGTTGCAAGACTTGATGACCTAGAATGCAGTGGAGATCTAGATGAAGTTGAAGTAAATTTTATGAGAAGATTGTAGTGAGGCATTAGGAAATAAAAAGGTAGGTTGACTCTAAAATGTTTTTCTTGTGATAGAATTTGACATTATGCTTCTAATTTCACTTACAAAGAAGATGATATGAAACTGAATGTTGATGAGAAGAAGAATAATTTTAAGAGACACAATTTTAATAGAAGAGATTATTTTCTATTGAGGAGCATACATTTGAAGATGAAGTTGACGATGATTCAAATGAAGAATTCCTATTTATGGCAATTGAAGATAAGGAGAATGCTTTGGAGAAATTGGAAGAAGAGAAATCAATTAAGACGACATTTCATGATACTATAGAATCGAGTACATGGATTATAGAGTCTATATGTTCAAATCATATCACCAGTGATAATGATGGGTAAATTAATTTAAAGAAGTATGATGGAGGATCAATGATTTTTTTTGGAGAAGATGGTGCATCTATTCGAGGTGTTGGTTCCCAAAAAAACACATTCTAAGTCATAGAGGAATAGCCACTAACTCATCAACAAACTTAGAATAGGATTTGGCCAATGAACGAGATTCAGTTACAAAACAGAAATCTCTCTGCACTTTTGGTTTTGTGAGACCAAGGCGGGTGTACCTAAGAAATGCCTAAATGAATTTCAACTTCCAATACTCAAGGCATTACAAATTTCAGTAAATATCCTAATGTGAATGCGCTAAAGAAAGTGTATAAAGTTCAGATTTGGCTACTATCCCGACTTTTAAACTTTCACTCAACACTTGGGATTGGTTTTCTACACTACAACTACTCCTAAGAACTAAAAATAAAAGAGATTTTAAGAGAATAAAACTAATTATAAAAGATGGGTACAAGTCTATAATCAGTGCCTTCACTTGGGCAGTAGAGTTAACTTTCAGATGCAACATTTAACCAAAATAGATTGACATATAACCAGTGAGTTCACAATATCAATTCATTACATTAATATTCTCATTTCTGCTTTTTCTACAACCATTATTGAAGATCCTCAATGCACATAACACCATTTCATTGTCCTATTTAGAGGAGTTTAATCTCTTCCTTGAAGAGAAGCAGGAAATAAAACAAACACTAGAACTTGTTGGGACAAAACAAATGATACTTGATCATTCACCTCATAAAATAGTGGTTATACATGAGGAGATAGTGGCAAAAACACTTAAACATGCTTGAATTTTGATTACATAACTATTGTGAACAACTAAATCACTACAAATTGAAAAAAAAACTCTAGCTAGCATTAATCCCTACACTATACATTACATTGCATGCTCACTTGGAGCTCAAAAATCTTTAATTTGGAACTTAGAACTCTTCCTAAGAATGAGAGAGGGAAAGACTAAGAAAGAGAAAGAAAAACCCTAGAGAAGCCCTAGAACGCAACTCATTGGTTCATGGATTTTTTGTAATTTAAAATCATTTTCTTTGAAATATACACCTCCTCACATTAGATTTTGCAAATTTAAAAATCTTCACTTCTCCCTAATCTTTGTCCTTAGTCTGCACCTTGAGCCTTTTGCAGATTCATTGAAAATCTAAAAAAATCTACCTTTAGCAACTTGCCAAAATTAAAATCATCCTATTGTTCAAAACTTTCTATTTTTAGTTGGTTGTCCTCTTTGAATCAATAACACACTTTTCCTTTGATCTGAAAAGAAAAAATTACCCCTTTTGCTGAAAAGACCTCTAACTTTGAAAATAGGTTCTCTCACTACTCAAAAATAACAAATTCCCCCTTTTATGCAATGTAAGCCATATTTCCATCTAGTGGGCAAGATTCCTCCTACAAACATTGACAATCTCTATTGCTACCCCTACTTTATGCATCTAGCTCTGCACTCCCATGCCACCTTCATGAAACCACATTCCCTCTTAGCACCCATAAATAGTGTTTGAATGATCCCCTTACTGCATTCACATATTGTGTGACCATTTAAAAAAAAAATCACAACGCCTTGCATTCCATGTCTACTGGAAACAACACTTTGTGATTAAACATTCCAACAAAATCCCTTGTACTGTCTTCCCTAAACATTGAATTCGAAGCAAAAATGGGATATAAATCTATCGTCCATGCTACTTCAAGCCACCCTATTCTCAAACACACATAGGGGAGTGTGCTCGAAGGCATCTCTATGTTATTTTTGAGCTTCGACAGGAAGGAACCCTAACTTTACCCTATCACATTCCTTCGACAGGTTAAAAAAACTCCTCCTTCTATGAACATATTCAATTTTATTTGTGTATTCCAATAGGGCGAACATGGGCCAAGGAGGACATTTGCAAAGGGGCACGACACATGGATGGGCGTCAGACTAGCTTTGAGCCTGCCAATGGCTTTCACTTACAATCCCTCTAAAAGCCCTTTTAAAAAAAAATCCTATCCATTTTATACCGACCGATGTTCAAATCCTTCATGACTATTGCAAAACCCATGTTACTGCTGGTGCTACTCTTGTCCTCCATCACCGCCTTCTCATATTATCCTATGACTACCCCCCTTGAACACTGCACCCTTTGGTCTTGGAAATTTGACACCATATCCTCTCAGCTTCCACTAAGAATACATCTAGGGTTTCCATCTTCATATGTCACTGATTTGAAGGAACCTTCTCCTTTTTCTACTTGGCTTCAGTTCACATTTCCTTCTGCCTGGCTCATTCTTATCTCGCACTGAGATTTTCCTCGCGCTGGATCCCATGTGGGATAACGTGTCACTACGTCTTGTCCCACAATTTTTAGTTGGCGGCCTTAACGATCACGCATGATAGTGGGTTTTTTAGGCCCACTCTAATCATGCGTGCTAGCTCAGATGCACACTCTCGGGCTATGGGGTAGAAAAGAAACCTTTCTTCCCCCTTTCCTTCATTTTCCCACAACTCCTTCAAGATATAAAAATTTCTCGTGCGGGGTAAGGAGAAAATTTCCTCCTTGCCTACCAATTATCTTGCATGGTGTCATGGGCTTGGCTTTGCATCTTGTGGGATATAAATAAAAGATTATGACATTTTTAGAGCTTTCTTAAAAAGATTTTTTTTCTTCTTTGCGGGCCCACCATTATTCTTTTGGGAGGGGAAATAATCTTGCACGTACCTTTGAATCACTTGTTAAAGTGATTTACAATCCTATTTAATTTTTAATCAATTCGATTCATTTAGGGTTATTCAGTACTTAATTCCCCATTATATTAATATTAATGAATATTTATGTCAATATTAAAATGATTCAAAATTTATGATTTTTTATATTATTGCTCTAATGAATCATTTTTGAAATATTTTCACCTACCCCCCAAAATGATTTTTCATATCAAATACAATATTATTTAAATCGATGCAATTTAAATAATATTTCTCTTTTGGTGGGCTTAAACTGACCTCATTGGGTGCTATCATTAGTCGGACCCTAGGTCGGCCTAGCTAAAACATTTTTGTTTTCGAGAAATTGAACCTGGTGAGAATGCCTCGATACCTTGTCTGGATATGTTCTAGATGAAAAAAAGTGAATGAGAACTCATTAAATTTGACATTTTTCATCTGAGTTTTGGCCAAAAACACCCGAGTAGCTCCCGGAATCGACTTTGAAAATTGACCAGAACACCTTGTCAAGGTTTGAATCTTGGCACCCTAGAAGATCATAATACAAAGAATCTAGGAAATTAGACTGATTCTCAAAATGACACTAGAGGCAAAAGATATTAATTCTCAAAGTTTCCTACTCAGGCTTGTTTGAAACTGCACTTGTTAAAACAACTTGAAGGCCATTCAAAACCTGATTTTAAAAAATATTAGAACTCCATTCTAGGAATTGCCACTTGGCAAGATAACACATTTAGGTACCCCAAGTCTATGTGCAAGAGGGATTATCTTGATTTGATCATGTGTGCAAGTTTTTGATCTCCCAACATTCTCTCTTTGAAAATTCTAAATGTGCTGATTTGAAACCTTGAAAAAGTTCATTTGAAATGGGTCTTGAAAATTGATCAAATGAGGAGATGGGGGGATACAAATTGGCCAAATGGTAGATAATTATATAGGGAATCATGGGGAACAATCACCTTTGCATTCAGATGAATAGGGTGCAAAACAAAAATTTGGATGTGAGGCTATAAACTACAATTTTACACAATTCAATTGGCAAAACTGAACTTTTTGCAAATGGAACCAACTTTGAAAATTTGTCAAACAAATTGATGGGGGCACACCAAATGGCATGAGGATTAATTTTTTTTCAAAGAATCATGGAAAACCATCAGATGGGCTTAATAATCATCTGGTGCAAAGATAAAATGCCTCAAAGAGGGCTTACTCAGAAAGGTGCAACATGTGCAAACTACAAACCAACTTTTGAACCTCTAAAGGAAACTTAAAAAACCTATGAAAACTGATTATAGAAGGCTGCAAATGGACACATGGAATCTAAAATAAATTTTTAACACCTCCCCAAAGGGATTTCTCATGATAATACATAGGTGCAAAAATACAGGCTTCCAAAATGAGCAACTTAGGCTTACTCAACAGGGTGCTTTCTAAGTGCAAAAATCAAAATTTCGAACCTAGGACTTCAAAATTTGACAATTGTTTTTGAAGTCCCAACACGAGGCATGGGAAGTGTTTCTATTGATGGTGAGTATAAGACTGATGATGTTTATTATATTCAAGGATTAAGACATAGTTTGTTAAGTGTTAGTCAAATGTATAGAAAAAGGTATGAAATTTTGTTTAGTAACACTAGATGCGTGATCAGAAAGGAGAACATTGATAAAAGAGTTGTAGAAGGAGTTAGAATAGGTGGAAATGTATATTATATCAAGGATGGAGAGGAGAATAAATGTTTGCTAGCGCGGAAGGTTGAGAATGTTCCAGTTGTTTCAGAGAAGATAAGTGATCTAGAAGAAAGCAAAGAGAAGGAAACAAATGAAGAAGAAGAAGAAGAAGAAGAAGAAGAGGAGGAGAATAATTTAGAGAAAGTTCCTGCTGAGTATGTTTAGAAGAATCATTCAAAGAACCAATTAATTGAAGATAAGACAAAATGTGTTTAGACCAGAAGGAAGATTGTAGAAGCTCAAGATCAAGCTAATTATTGTTTTCTATCTATGATAGAGTCGAATACTTATGAGGAAGCAAGCAAAGATGAGAGTTGGATAAAAGAAATGGAAGAAGAACTAAAACAAATTTAGAAGAACAAGACTTGGGAGCTGGTATTGTTGTCACGAGGATTTGCACTCGATGCAAGTGTGAAAAACCTTCAATCCTGTGAAACATGGGACTACTCTCAAGCTGTGGGTATCCTATTGTGAGAGTAGACCTCTAGATTATAGGATGACTTCCTTTTTAGATCACCTAATACTAACTTAAATCTATCTAGAAAAGGGATAGAAAGATATGCATAAATTGAAAAACTATTTCTTGAGGTGATGCACCGATGGATGAAAGACTTGCAAATTTCTTACAAACTCACAAGATAATCAACAAAATAAGATGTACAATCTCACAACTCTTCTATTTATGCCTGCAAAAATTGTTCTTATGAAAGGCTCTGACTTTCTGGTGTTTAGAAAAAGGAGAACAATGGTGTTCTCACAATTTTGATCCACAAGAATTAAAATACTAACACAAACCTGCACTATGACATAATTTTCTTTGCATCCAGCATTGAAGGAATTTGATAAAAATAAAGGCTAACACAATATTTTATCATATGACTCACAAACAATACTTGAAAACCAGAATAATAGAGAATGAGACAATATTTTTATTGATAAATAGGAGCTATCTAAATTACAAATATAGAAAACTCATAAGAAAATGAGTTACAAAGTATGAAATCTCTGCTGCTACACATGTACCAAACTTAGAACTAGAGAATAATGAGTGAGAAAGAATGACTTATACACAAAGCCTGCAAAATTCAAATTTTCAATTTTGGCTCCAAAATGGATGTGTTGTCATCAACTCCAACCTCTCCCTCAAAATTAGGCACTTAACTGAAAGTGAACTCCTCTCAAACTGCAAAAAGAGTTGTCAAAATGAACACAACCTCCTTGGGTGGATGCAACTAAAAATCCCTTAAAATCAGGGATGAAACTAACTAAAAAAAGAGTCAAGAGCCTAAAAATCCTTTTTGACTCATTCTCTATCCATGTGGACTCTTTGACTAAAATTGAACTACCCATTAGGTACCCAATCACCTAATTTAACTCCCACATGTTTTGACAAATCACCTCACTCGTCTCCTAGATTTATGCAAGAACTCCAAAGATAACTAGGCCTTAACCTTTACATTATCTCCCACAACTCAATTTCAACTCATAATATTCTTTTCTTTCAAAAATATCTTTAATTCAAGGTGATTTATAACCATCACTTTAAATTAAAAATTTACAAGTTTTACGATGCAAAGATAAAGAGACAGTACACAATCTAAAAGACCGATGCAAAAGCACCACCTATGAAGGCATGGGTCAAAGTCATGTTGGTTATCAATTACTATAAGATGAATATAATAAGACCTCATGGGTCATTGATGTAATCAGTGTAATAGGAATGTGACAAATCTTGACCAAGTTTGGGTCAGATTGTCAGTTAGGGATGTATAGAGCAATTTTGGTCAATAAGGGTCCAATTGTCCTAATTGTTGAGACCAAGTGATTTATGGCCCAATTAAGTCATTTTTTATGTAATCAAATAATATGTAATAACTTTGGGGTCCTAAGGTAGTCCAGAGTCTAAGTTGGTTACAAATTGCAAAAGTTGTCCATTTGTTGTCTTGACAATTTTTGCAATTTTGTTTGATTTTGTACTCCAATGGTTAGTTCATTTAAAAATGAGTTGGATATGGTTGTGGTCATTGGGGAAGCACCTATAAAGGTCCCAAAGACCAAAATGTGTAAGGTTGTTGATAGTTGGAGAAAATACAAGCATCAAAAGTGTTGGAAATTTTGAGAACCGTCAAATTCTTTGTTAATTTTGCATTGAAGGTGGATTGGAAAACATGATTGTGATATAGATCTTGAAACTATAGTGAATTGGATTTATTTTTCAAGTGGTTTGAAGTTTTTAAGTGATTCCTATTTCATTTGGCAAGCAATACTTTACTAGGTGGTCTGAAACCCTTAAAACCTTAGGTTTTGGCTAATGTAATGGATTTTGGCCTATCAATCACCAGTCAAGAATCTTAAACTGTGAAATATGATAGGCCTCTATATGATAGGTCAGAATATAGTGCTCACAAGTTGGTTCAACATTTTGGTGTGTTTGGTGAAGAAGCCCTAGGTCTGGCATCATCATGTGACAAACCGGTTAAATGAGAATAGTGCATGTGAATTGAGTTGCAGAGCACAAAGAAGGGGTTTGAATGTACAAGGAGAGTGTATTGGAGTTTGTTAGAGCACTCCATTGTCTGTGGAATGTGTGAATTGGGAGCAAGGAACAAGGTTTTGGTAAGTAACCAGTCAAAGAAGGCCTAATAGCCCTATTAACCTATTTGGTACAGTATTGGTTGAATAATCTGCAAATTGGCTAGGAACCTAAAAGTGAGATATTATTGAGAAATCCCAAAAGGGTGTCAAAAAATATATTTGGTTTTCCTAGATCCTCAGGGTGTCAAAAGTTACCACTCGATTCCTTCAAAAGGAGGCCTAATTGCAATTAGGTCTAGTTGAGTGCATGTATGTCAAAACTAATCATTTGATGAACCAAGACCATGGAAACCTATTTCAATTGTGTGGAAATGTTGTAAGGACACCCTTCCAAGGGTTAGTGTGTTGGTTTGGGAAAGTGGGCCATTCAAACCCCTAATTACTAGTCAAGCTCACTTATGTATTCAAAGGTGTGGGAAAGGACCAAAGTCTTCAGACTGTAAGTTGATTGTGTGGGAGACATATTGGAGCCTTGGAGTCTCCTAGAACCTTTCTAAGTCTTGTTGGGACACTAGATTGGCCATTGGGTGTGTTGGATCCCTTTTGGTAGTGCTTTTGGGTGGAGTTTGCAAGCTTTTGGAGTCAGTCATTTAAGGTGGTCTTTTCAGTCTATTCTGTCCTCATCATATTGGTATCAGAGCAGGATTTTTTTAGATGATTTGGGTGGTGTGGTCTTAGTGTATGTTAGAGGAAGAAATAGAAGTAGAGGCTGACAAAATGCTTCCTAAGAGTATGTCCCAAGATGCAGTGAAGAAGTTGATTGAAGAGATTCTTGAGTCAAAGCTTGGAGAATTGAAGAAGACCAAGGGTAAGGATAAAGAAAATGTGTTTGATACTAATGAAGAAGGGGACCAAGGAGATTTGGAAGCCCCTAAGTGGTTAAAGGAGTTACCTGCAAATCATAAGGCGTTTGTAGATTGCTTGAAGTCGGCGAATAGGGATACCATAGATGGATTTCCCATATATAGTGGAAGTATGGAAGCAGAAGAGGTGATAGATTGGATTGAAGTCCTGAACAACCATTTTGAGTTTAAAGAAATCCTTGAAGATAAGAGAGTTAAGTTGGAAAAAGAAAGGTTGAAGGGGTCTACTCTTACATGGTGGAACTATATGCAAGGGGAGAGAGTTAAGGAGGGGAAGAATATGATAACCTCTTGGGAAAGGATGAAGGCTAGAATCAAGGCACGATTCATGCCCAATGATTATGAAGTGCATTTGTACAAAAGGCTATAGAACCTTAGACAAAGAGACCTAGATGTGAGTTCATACATAGAGGAGTTTCACAAGCTAAGTCTCAGATCAAAGACAAGAAGAAGAATCAGAGAAGGTGGCCAGGTATTTGAATTGACTAAGGATGAACATCCAAGATGAGATTAGTATCTTGGCACCAGAGACAATGAAAAAGTGTTTTCAATTGGCCTTAAGGGTAGATGAGATGTTAAAGAGAAGAAGTGAGCAGAGTAATAGAGGTAAAGGTGGAAAGAATTTCAGAGGTAGGGGTAGCTTTGGAGGAAGAAGTCCAGGCCAAAGGTCTTAAGGAGAGTCCAGCCAAGGTGAGCAAGTTGGGGACTCAAGTAGTAGAGGAGGATACAAAGGGAGGAGGCCTAATGGAAGAGGAAGGTCTAGTGGATTAGGGAGAGGATCCAATTTCTCAGGGATGAGATGTTACAACTATAATCAGATGGGGCACCCAACTTATAGGTGTCCAAAGAAGGATTCAACTTCTCAAGGTGGTGATAGGAGAACCACATTGGTTCAAGATGATGTAAGGAGTGTGACCTCACTAGAGGTATAGTTGGATTCATAAGTGGGAGAGAAAATGTTGATTAGAAGGACACTACTCAAGGAACCAACCAAGACTGATCCACCCCAAAGGAGAGCTTTGTTTTGGATCAATTGAAAGATCCAAGGTAAGATATGTAGATTCATCATTGATTCTGGTTCTACTGACAATATTGTGTCTTTGGAAGAAACAAACAATTTGAAACTAGAAAGGATACCTCACATTTTCCCATACAAGGTAAAATGGTTGAATACAGGACAACATGTACTAGTCAATGAACAAGCATGGGTGGAATTTAGTATAGGAGGGTATAAGGAAAAAATATTGTGTGAAATCCTTTCTATGGGTGCTTTCCATCTCCTACTTGGTAGACCTTGGCAGTTTCATAGGAAGGCTCATCTAGATGGGGAGAAAAACTCACATTCTTTTCAAAAAGATGGAGCAACTTATAAAATATAGTCATTGATAGAGGAAGACAATCCTAAGCAAGTAGGACCTAGTGTAATGATGGTAGGAGAGAAGGAGATTATAGATACCCTAAAAGAAGAGGATGGAGTAGGGTTTTCTTTGGTCCAAAAACCTAAAGATAGTGAGAAGATGGGTGCAACAGAGGGGATCCTAGAAGAAGTGCAGAAACTTTTGGGCAGGTACAAGGGTGTAGTTTTAGGGGACATGCTAGACTCCCTACCCCCTATTAGATACATTAGCCACCAAATAGACCTGATACTAGGAGTTGTCCTTCCTAACAAAGTAGCCTACAAGATGACCCCACCACAAAATGAGGAGATAACCAAACAGGTTCAAGAATTGCTAGATAAAGGGTTTGTGAGGAAGAGACTTAGTCCATGTGCAGTTCCCACTATTTTACCCCCAAAGAAGGATGGGAAATGGATATTATGCATTGATTCTAGGTCCATCAATAGGATAAACCATCATATATCGGTTTCTTATCCCTAGAATAGAGGATCTAATGGACTGTTTGGGAGGAGCTACCTACTTCTCCAAGATTGACTTGAAAATTGGGTACCATCAGATAAGGATAAGAGAGGGAGATGAATGGAAGACTACCTTCAAGACCAATGAGGGGTTATATGAGTGGCTTGTGATACCTTTCGGACTCTCTAATGCCCCTAGCACCTTTATGAGGTTGATGATTAAAGTGTTGCAGAAGATCATAGGGAAGTTTGTAGTGATATACCTTGATGATATCTTGGTGTTTAGTAAGACTAAGGAGGATCACCTTAGACACTTGGAGATTGTGTTGAGAAGATTACATGAGGAAAAGTTGATGATTAACCTTGAAAAATGTGAATTCATGAAGCAATAATTGGTTTACCTTGGATTTGTGATTTCAAAGGGTGACTTAAAGATGGATCCCTCAAAAGTGGAGGCTATTTTGAATTGGCCTACAACTAGGACTATAGGAGAAGTCAAAATTTTTCATGGGATGGCTACAATCTATAGGAAGTTCATTAATAACTTTAGCCATATCTATGCTCCTATTTTGGAAACCATCAAGGGTGGCGGAAAGGTGAAGTTTATATGGACAAAAGCAATAGGTCTGAGTTTTGAGTACCTAAAATAGAGGGTGGCAAAGTATCCTATATTGGTGTTACCTGACTTCAACAAGGTTTTCACCATAGAGTGTGATGCAAGCAAAATGGCCATAGGTGTTGTCTTGAGCCAAGAAGGGTGACCAGTGGCATTTTTTAGTGAGAAACTCAATGAAGCAAAGAGGAAGTATTCTTTCTATGATCTTGAATTGTATGCAATGGTTTAGGCCCTTAAAAAGTGGAGGCATTATTTACTTCCTAAAGAATTTATTGTTTATACTGACAATAATGCTCTAAGATTCTTGAATGGACAGGAAAAACTAAGTCATAGGCACATGAAGTGGGTGGAGAGCCTACAAGCATATACCTTCACTATCAAGCACAAAAAGGGTAGGCAAACAAGGTTGTAGATGCCTTAAGTAGGAGAGTCTTGACTATTCAAGAAGTACAGTTGCAGAGTATAGGTGTAGAAGCACTCAAGGGGATGTATGGGGAAGATCAAAACTTCAAGGAGATATACAAGGTTTGGAGTCATTTTGAGAACTTATTTCACTTTGATTTTTTTGAATATACCTTGCAGGATGGATTTTTATTTAAATGATGTCAATTCTGCATTCCTAGATGTTCCATAAGGGACAATGTGATCAAAGACAAACATAGTGGTGGTTTGGGAGGCCACTTAAAACTTTGGATTTGGTTAGGAGGTTTTATTTTTGACCTAAGATGTTGAATGATATTAGGAAGTTTGTGGAGTCTTGTGTTGTTTGTCAAAGTGATAAGGGTGTTTCTACCAATGCACGGTTATAGCAACCCTTACTTATACCTAATAGACCATGGGAAAGATTGAGCATGAATTTTTTTTATGGGTTTGCCTAGGACAAAGGCAAAATTTGATAGTGTATTTGTTGTAGTGGACAAGTTATGTAAAATGGCTCATTTCATTCCTTGTAAAACTACAAATGATGCTAGCTACATTGCAGGTTTGTTCCTTAAGGAGGTAGCTAGGATACATGGTCTTCCATTGAACATAGTATTAGACAAAGATTCAAAGTTTGTTGGTCACTTTTGGAGGACCTTGTGGAAAAGGTTGGGCACAAACTTGGCATTTAGTTCAGCTTACCATCCCCAAATTAATGGCCAAAATGAGGTGGTAAATAGGTCACTGGGTAACCTTCTTAGATGTCTAACAAAGGAGCATGGCCAAAGTTGGGATATGGTGATTTCACAAGAAACGTATGCCTATAATGACTCCACCAATAGCAGTACTGGTATGAGTCCCTTTGAGATAGTTTATGGTAGCCATCCTAGAGAAATATTTGAGTTGAGAGATGTGCAGGGGTCAGACAAAAGAAGTGGACATGCTAAAGAATTTTCAGAGCCCATGCGGAACATCCGACAATATGTTAGAGATACCTTGCAGCAAACTACACACAAGACTAAGTCCAGGATGGATCAGAAAAGAAGGGATATTCAGTTTTAGATTGGTGACTTGGTAATGGTTCTGTAGTGTCATAAAATTGCAACCCTTAAAATTTTCAATCACATTAGTGTCTTCACGTTGGTGAATTGAATCCCAGAGCTTGATCAGAGACCCAAGACCTACTCAATTCCTTGAGATTGCCCTTTTTCTACCCCCCACACTGCACAAACCTTCTTTCTATTAGGAATCAAGAAGGACAATTGAGAGGGGGGGGTGAATTAGTTGTCAATAAATTGCAACCCAAAACAAATTATTCCAACTTAAAACTCAATGTCGGTAAAAAATATTAATAATTATAGTATTACCGGTACAACTTAATGCATGAAACAAGAAGAGAAAAAACATCCACAACACATGACACATAGATTTTGATGTGGAAACCCAGTAAGGGGAAAAATGACAGTGGGAAACCTTACCCACAATCAAATGATACTACTGCAAATAGTAAATGAATACAATAATGGGGTCTGCACATGCATAAAGGCCAACTGCCTAGAGCTCACTGCTCAATCACAAAATTAGGAGTCACACTGACTACACAGTTGGATGGTTAAATCCAATAATCAATGTACTGCTTCAATTTAGGATCTTCAATGTTGGATTCAATACCAGTTTAAGCTTTGCGCATGAGAACCAAACACCATCATAACCTTTAACATCCTTCCTTCAACCTTCAGATGATATCTATGTGATTCACACAAGGATCTACTTATTTTTTCTCTTCACAATAATATCAATATACACACATACACACACACTTCTTCCAAATAAGATCTTACAATTATTTATACAAAACCTAAGACCTAATCATTAGGTCGGCTCCCAAAACATATTACATTTAAATTAATTATAAAATAAGTCTTGGTGCAATACAATATGTCAGCCTCAATACATTTACACATTATCCAATCAATAAATCCTTCCAAATCATGGCGTGTTGATCTGGAACAT
Source organism: Cryptomeria japonica (assembly GCF_030272615.1). Classification (NCBI taxonomy): domain Eukaryota; kingdom Viridiplantae; phylum Streptophyta; class Pinopsida; order Cupressales; family Cupressaceae; genus Cryptomeria; species Cryptomeria japonica. The sequence goes on from NC_081408.1 coordinate 447,876,131, forward strand.
GTTTTCCTATGCCGGTTCATAACCTAGACCTATCTGCCAGTTAAGGCAAATATGTGAACCCGATCGGTCCAATATACAAAATTCCAAATGCAAACATCCAATCCATGTCTTCAACATAACCAAATGATCTCCAGATGATAACAAGTCATCATCAACTTCCTGAGCTTCCAGTGAAACATATACCGGTAACTGTACATAAGCCAATATCTATGTCGGGATCATAATGTGTCGGTTCATCAATAAACCAATATAGCCAGAGTGCCAAATCAACAATGTAGATCTCCAGAAAGATAAGTGCCGACATCAATGACAAAACCAAAGCAACACATTACACAGTCATCCATAATACCGACAATCTCCCCCTTTGACATTGATGGCAACATTAGATGGAAAAACATCTAAGTGCCAAAATAGAATGCCAACAATCTCCCTTAAATAGATCAACACAAAGTTCTATACCAAAAATAGAAACAGTATAACCAAAACCAAAATACATCTTCAAAGTACAATGTTTTTCCATAGACATCTCTCCCCCTTTGACATCAAATGTTGAAGCAGTTAAACATCAAAACATAACATATAGCTAACTACTCCCCCTGACCAGTAGCTCTCCTTCATCAAAACTAGAAAAAGATTTTTTTGTTAGTCCCTATTGGTTTGATGCTAATCTGCATCATTTAAGTCTTTGTCGGTGGGGTGATTACCCCAAGCTTCTCTCTAAGATATTCAAATGTTTCCTTAGAAAAAAGCTTTGTAAAAATATTTGCAATTTTCTCTTTAGTGTTCACATAAACCAATCTCACTTCATTTGCTTCAACATTTTCTTTAAGAAAATTATACTTAATAGAAACATGCTTTGTTTTAGAGTGAAATAATGGATTCTTTGATATATCTATTGCTGCTAAGTTATCACAGTAAATAATTATCGATTCATTGCATTTTACCTTGATATCCTTCAATATTTGCTTCATCCATAATACCTGAGTGCAATTAGTTGTTGTTGCAACATATTCTGATTCTGCTGTAGATAATTATGTGTAGGTCTTCTTCTTGTTGAACCCATGTCAGCTTTACTATGATATCTTGTTTTGACTGTAATCTTCTGCCAAGAAAGAATGCGCCGCTAGTGGTACTCTTTCTGTCATCCACATCTCCTACCCAATTTGCATCTGTATATGCCATAACTCAAAATTGTCATCCTTAGGATACCATAAACCAAGATTTGTTGTGCCTTGCAGGTACCAGAAAATCATTTTTACTACAGTTTCATGATTTTCTTTAGGATTGCTTTGAAATCTTGAAACAATACATACGACATTCATTATATCAAGCCTGGTTTGTGTCAAATACAGTAGCCCTCCAATCATAGATTTGTACCTTGTTGGATTTATAGGAGTTGAATCATCCTTTGATGTCAATTTATTTGTTGTAGTCATAGGAGTGCTTACCGGTTTGGAGTTTTCTATTCCAAATTTCTTCAAAAGTTCCTTCAAGTATTTTGTTTGACAAATGAATATACCTTTATCTGTTTAAGAAATCTGCAAACCTAGAAATTTTTTAATCTCTCCAATCATAGACATTTCAAATTCTTTTTGCATCTTATTAGCAAAATCTTTGCATAGCTCTTCTTCTCCTCCAAAAATGATATCATCCACAAATACTTCAATAACCAAGATATCATCATTGGTAATTTTGTAATACAAATTATTGTCAACATTACCTTTTGTGTATCCAATCTTTAAAAGATATTTATCCAGTCTAGCATACCAAGCTCTGGGAGCTTGCTTCAATCCATATAAAGCTTATCTTAATTTGCAAACTATATCCTCATCATCTGTTAATGAAAATCCATCAAGATGCTCAATGTAAACTTCTTCTTCAAGATCTCCATTCAAAAATGCACATTTTACATCCATCTGATAAACCTTATAGTTCTTGTGAGCTGCAAATGCAAGAAATAGTCTTACTGCTTCAATTCTGGCTACCGGTGCAAAGGTTTCATTATAATCAATTCCTTCTTTTTGAGAATAGCCTTTACAAACTAATCATGCTTTGTTTCTGATTACTTCACCATCTTCATTAAGTTTATTTCTAAATACCCATTTAGTTCCAATTGCATTTTTGTCTTTAGGCCGGGGAACTAATGTCCAAGTATTATTCTTTTCAATCTATTCTAATTCATCTTCCATTGATTTTATCCAATGTTTATCTTTACATGCTTCAACAACTGATGCTGGATTAACATGAGAAATTAAACATACCTCTTCATTTTCCAATCTTCCTCTTGTCATAACACCTTGATTTTTATTTCCAATTATCTGATTTTCTGAATGATTCAATCTTAAATACTTGGGTTTATTCTGATTTCCATTCATAGGTTGTTGTTCTTTTGTCATAGTTGAGTTTTCTGATGATCTCAATGTGATTGGTTCTTCATTCTGTTCTGCTGCAATCCATGCCGGTTCATTTATAATCATTTCTACTACCGGTTCAAAACCTATAGATGTTGATTCTCCTCTAAAGTGTTAATCTATCTTCACATTAGTACTTTTGATGATTTTCTGCAATCTTTTATTATAACATCTATATGCCTTGCTTCTAGTTGAATAACCAAGAAATGTTCCTTCATCACTTCTAAGATCAATTTTTCCAATAGACTCATCTCTCCTAATATAGCATTTGCTTCCAAATATTCTAAAATACTTAAGAGTAGGAAAATGATCGAACCATAGTTCATAAGGGTTCTTACTGGTTTCACCTTCGATGTGAACTCTGTTGAAAGTGTAGACCACTATATTTACTGCTTCTCTCTAGTACATATGGGGTAGATTTTCTTTCATCATCATGGTTCTTGCTACATCTAGTATATTTATGTTCTTCCTTTCCATAACTCCATTCTGCTGGGGTGTTCGGGGTGCTGATAGTTGTCTTTTGATTCCATTCTCTTCACATAATGCATTGAATTCCCTAGATGTGAATTCTCCTCCTTGATCAGATCTCAAACATTTTATTTTCTTGTCGATTTCATTCTCTACCATTGCCTTGTATATCTTGAATCTCCCAAAAGCTTTTGATTTCTCCCTGAGAAAAGTAACCCAACACATTCTAGAATAATCATCAATTATTAGCATAAAGGATCTATCACCTTGAGGACTTCTTGTTCTTGCTGGACCACATAAATTAGTGTCAATTAAATCAAGAATATTATTGGATTTCTCAGAAATGTTGTTCTAACTTGCTTTCCCATTTGACATTCCTTACATACCGGATTATGAGGTTTCATAATCTTAAGCAAATCCCTTACTACCTTGGTTGAACTGATCATTACAATGCAATCAAAATTCACACGACAGAGTCTTTTATGCCATAACCAACTTGCATCAATATGAGCAATCAAACATGTCTTATCGCTGGTATTCAAATGAAATATATTAACTTTAGTCTGATTATCGGTTGCAATCTCCAATCCAATTCGGTTTATGATTTGGCATTTTCCATTCTTGAATTGTAATTGAAATCCTTTTCACACTAACTGACAAACACTTAAAAGATTATGCCTTAAACCTTCAACATAATAAACATTGTCAGTATTGTACTTACCATCCAAAGATATAGTGCCTCTTCCTTTGATTAAACAAGCTTTGTCATCTCCAAATCTTACTAGACCTCCATGATATTCCTGTAATGATAAGAATTTTCTTTTATCACCAGTCACATGATGTGAGTATCCACTATCAATGATCCTTTCATCCTTTTCTTCAATTTTTTCTGCTAATTTTTGCTCTACCAGTTTGACAATAGGTGTCGGTTGATCTTCTTTTATTGCAACAAATGCCCATCCACTATCTATTGGATCTTCATCAGAATCATTTGTATCACCTTTATCTGCACACTAACATGACTTATCTTTGCTTTTCTTAAATTTGTATCTCTGATATTGACGGTTAGGCTTATATGTTCTCTTTGCCTCATCTCTTAGTCTTGAATGTATATCAGGACACCTAGATGCCATATGACAAACTTTATTACAATTAAAACATTTGAAAGGTGCTCTACCTTCATACTTACTTCCTGTTGGACCTTTAGGCATCTTCCTTGCAAATAGTGCTTCAAGTTCTTCAAGTTCTTCATTTTCTCTTCTGATATCTTCAAGTTCTTTTGCATAAAGTGCTTTCCAATCAGATTTGTCTGATGATGATGATGATGATGATGCTTTGAATGCTATATCAGTCTTGACTATAGCAACAAGACTAAATTCTTCAAGCTCAAATGCTGAAAGTTTTCCAACCAAAGTATCTCTAGATACTGATGTATTAGGCATTTTTCTCAACTCATTAATAGTTGTTACTTTCATTTTGTAAGCTGGTGGCAAAGCTCTTAAAAATTTAGAAACAATTTCATCTTCACTTAAAGATCCTCCACAACATTCCAGTTTTACAATTTTGACAATGGAATCTCCTTCATTCAATGTTTCCAGTTTATCCCAAATAGCTTTTGTTGTAGATCTATCTAATAATCCCATGATTTTCTGATCTGATAATGCACTCAGAAATGCTTCTCTTGCTTTGCAATCATTCTCCAAGTCTTTAGCTAAGGTTGGTGGATTAGGGTTATTCATATTAGGAGCAACATAGCCATTCTTTGTAACATCCCATATATATTATCCAATGCAATTTAGATGTGTCTCCATTCTGATCTTCCATATACCATAGTTAGTTCCATCAAGTTTGGGACTATCCTTCTCAAAGATATTTGCTATCATAGGATCTCCTCAAGCTGTTAGGCTTCCACAAAAAGAGGACTATGCTCTGATACCAATTGTTAGGAACTGGGAAGGACAACTGAGAGGGGGGGGCGTGAATCAGTTGTCAATAAATTGCAACCCATAACAAATTATTCTAACTTCAAACTCAATATTGGTAAAATAGATTAATAGTTATAGTATTACCAATACAACTTAATGCATGAAACAGGAAGAGAAACAACATCCACAACACATGACACAAAGATTTTGATGTGGATACCCAGTAAGGGAAAAAAAAACAATGGGAAACCTTACCCATAATTAGATGATACTACTACAGATAGTAAGTGAATACAATAATGGGGTCTACACATGCAGAAAGGCCAATTGCCTAGAGCTCACTACTTAATCACAAAATTAGGAGTCACACTGACTACACAGTTGGATGGTTAAATCTAATAATCAATGTACTGCTTCAATTTAGCATCTTCAATGCTGAATTCAGTACCAGTTTAAGCTCTGCGCATGAGGACCAAACACCTTCATAACCTTTAACAACCTTCCTTCATCCTTCAGATGATATTTGTGTGATTCGCACAAGCATCTGCTTATTTTCGCTCTTCACAATAATCTTCAATATACGCACATACACACACACTTCTTCCAAATAAGATCTTACAATTATTTATACAAAACCTAAGACCTAATCATTAGGTCAGCTCCCAAAAGATATTACATTTAAATCAATTACAAAATAAGTTGGTGGAATACAATATGTCGACCTCAATACATTTACACATTATCCAATCAATAAATCCTTTCCAAATCATGGCGTGCTGATTTGAAACATGTTTTCCTATGTCGGTTCATAACCTGGACCTATCTGCCGATTAAGGCAAATATGTGAACCCGATCAGTCCAATATGCAAAACACCAAATGCAAACATCCAATCTATGTCTTTGACATAACCAAATGATCTCCAAATGATAACAAGTCATCATCAACTTGCTGAGCTATCGGTGAAACATATACTAATAACTGTGCATAAGCCAATATCCATACTGGGACCACAATGTGTCGGTTCATCAATAAACCAATATAACTAGAGTGCCAAATTAGCAATGTAGACCTCCAAAAGATAAGTGTTGACATCAATGACAAAACCAATGCAACACATGACGCAGTCATCCATAATACCAACACTTTCTGTCCTGAGAAAAGGGAAGGACAGGGGTGTGGTACCCCTATCCTGCCTAGGATAGGGGTGTGGTGCCCCTATCCTTGCCCTATCTTGGGGCTCCTTCTTTCAAACTTTGAATTGAACATTGCAATTTGAGTAGGAAAAATTCCCCTCTATTGGCCTATGATGAAATATTAGTCTATCAACCTTAATCGATGAATATATAAGCTGCATTTGTCCTCTTTTTTTCATTAGTGGAAAAAGTGACAAGTTTGAATACATGATATCAAGCATTTAAGCATCCCTTTCAAGCATTGGGCATCTCAAGTCTCCCTTCAAGGCTAGGTGTTGCATTCAAGTCAAGGATTCAACCACTGAAGAGGAGATCCCTTTAATATTCAATTACACACAAGCAATTCTATCTACATTCCTATTGCAACCTCCCTTGAGGTGATTTACATTTCAGTCTTTCATTTACATTTATTTGCAAGTACTTTTTTTCATCATTTGGTTAATTCCAAAATCGGGGTTTGAATTGAAGGAAAACCCCCAATTCCAACCCCTTTTCCTTTCTTTTCTATGTGTAGGTTGTAGGCGTGCAGCTGTTCTTGCAGATTTGGACTCCATTTGTAGAGGTGGAAAAACCCTTTTTCATTTCGTGGTTTTTTCGGAGGACCATGTGCATTTTCAACACAGTCTTGATGACTTTTCCTCAAACTCATAGGGTAGCTTCGTCTTGACATATTATAGCCAGATCCATGTGTACAACTTCATCCCGCGCTTCTATCTCAAGTTATAATCAGTTCTCTGCCACTTTTACACTTGGTCTCAAAACACATAATTCAATCATTTTCCATTCTAAAAGAGGGGTTAGCTTGTCATCTTCACACCATAATCAATTCATTTAGAATTAAATCTCTTTCCTAAGAGATTGGATCGAGTGAATTCCCCCCCCCTCTTTTAAATGTAATGTGGATAAAGTGTTTGAAGGGAAATCCGTAGTGAAACTTTCATCTCTCCTTGGAGGGAAGAAAAGCTTTCCTCTTGATCTCTCCATCATTCACTTTCCCCATATTGGTGAACTCGACATCTTGCATACTTTCCTTTGAAAATCATTGCATATTTTCATTTACAAGTTTAGTTTTTTCTACAAACTTAGTGGTTAATTCATTCAAAACCCTAGTTTTTAAAATTGAAATTGAACTTGTATTTTGTAAAAATTGCTTGCTATTATCTTAGATCTAAAAATTGCTTTGTTTGTTAGAATCAATTTCTTCATTGTCTTGTTCAATTTGTGAATTAAATTCACAAAATTAAGAGGTTAATTATCAAAACCCTAATTTTCAAAAATCATATTGAAATTGTGCAAAAACTTGAATTCCCATTTAATTTTCAGATTTGTGACTATTTTAAGACTTGTCCTCTTTCCTAAAATTCAAAATTTCAATTTCCCTCCTTTTCAAAATTTCAAAATTAAAAAAATTAAGTGGTTAGGTCTTCAAACCCTAATTTTCAAATTTAATTGGATTTTGTATAAATTTCAATCAATTTCAATTAATTTGAGTTTTCTAAACACTTTTCAAGGTGTCCCTATCCATTAGGTTTGTCCCTTTTCAAATTTGCAATTCAATTCCTCATTTTTTTTGAAACCCTAATAGGGTCCTATTTTCACATTCAAACCTTAATTTTGCCTATCTAGAGATTGCAAAATCCACCAATATTTTGGGGTTATCTTTAAAATCATCATAACTTTCATCCCTGAAAATTTTTGAAAAAGTTGGGAGGACCATGTGCACTTTTAACACGGTCTCAAACTTTTTTCCCAAAATTTTGAGAGACTATTATGACTGTATTCAATAGCTTAAATCCAAAAAATTGGCTGATTTTGTTGATTTTTTATCCCTCTAAAATAAAAAGTACTTTCAAATTTTAGGAATTTTTTTTAAAATTAAGTGGTTAATTATAATCTGCCCTAATTTTAAGAATTTTGATTTTGTCAATTTTAAAATTAAGTGGTATCCCATTGACCCTAATTTTAAATTCCAATTTCCCTTCATTTATCATAAAATTATTTTTGGAAATTGTGTCATTTTCCCCTTTCAACAAAGTTCAAATTGTTTAATCATTATTTGATTTTTGTACACTTTGTTCCCATAATTCAAAATTCAAATTCAAAATTTCAAATTTTCCCTCTAGTGCATGAGTTTTACCACTAAATTAGTCCTACCTATATTATCCTCGTTAGACGAAGCATAATATTCACAACCTTGAACACAAACCAATTCTTCTATTCCTTTGACTACTCCTATGACTAGTGTTCCTACTTTTACCTCAAATATCATGGCTACTTAAACTCAAAATTTCATTCCTACAACAATTAATCATGGGGGAAATCCCTCTTCTTAATTTAATCCTCCTTCTTTATCTATGTCTACAATAAGCATTCCTATTATCCCTCAACAAATCAATGTGACACAAGGGGGCAATTCATTCAACAATTTTATTCCTTCTTTAAGTGTCCCTCTTCCTACTCAGTCATCACCTATGCCTACTTTTCATAATGTTCCACCACATTATTGAAGGCCTTCTTTCAATAATATAACACCACCTTCTCAATCAACCATGTCTAACATAAATTCTTCTACCAAAGCAAGCATTAACAATCTTGCTCAAACTGTGTCTTCCTTATAACAACAAATTGCTTCCATGAGTCAATCCAAGTTTAGTGTTCCCACATTTGATGTCACGTGCCCAGTTTCTCTTGATATTGTTAAAGTCGTCCCACCTAAACATGTCGAGGTCTCGTAATTGGAACTCTATAATGGAAAAAGTGATCCTTTAATGCATGCCAAAACATTTCAAATGTTGTGTACTGACTTTTCTTACAATCAAAGACTGCTTGCAAAACTATTTACAAGAACATTAAGAGATAAGGCTTTACAATGGTATTTCTCTTTGCCTTCTTATTCTATCACTTCATTTCAACAATTAGCAAATTATTTCATTCAACAATTTCAAAACAAAATTTGTCCTAAAATCACTTTAATTGATTTAATGCATTGTAAACAAGGTGTTAAAGAAAAAGTGACTGATTTCATTAGTAGATATAAGCATTTGTGTGCTCTAATTTCTTTTCATGTACCTGATGATTATATTCAAAGAATTTTTGTTTCTAACTTGCAAAAAGATATTAGGGAAAATCTTCTTTTGTCTGAGTTTACTTCCTTTCCGCAGTTGTGCACAACACTCCACAATTATCAACTGGTTGTGAGTCAAATGGAGCAATCTACTCCTATGGCTCCGAGTGATAAGGGGGATAGTTTTCAACAATCATTTTTGAAGTTGAAACCAACAAAAGGCTTTATCAAGTTCAATGATACAATTAACAACAACAATATGATTGCTACAACAGGTGTGCCTCCTATTTCTAAATTTTTCAAAAGAGAAAGACAATTTACTCCTTTAAATGAATCTTTACATAGTCTTATGTCTCATTTGGTACAATGAAATGTTATCAAACTTTGTCCTATAAAACTAGTTGATCCATCTAAGCTAGCATCCCCTTATTTTGATAACAATTCCTTTTGTCAATTTCCTCGTCATCCTAGTCATGATACTGAGAAATGTTTTGCATTGAAAAGTAAGATTCAAGATTTGATTGATAATAATACTATATATGTGGCTGGTGTGAATGATAAGGGAAACAAATCAGTAGCTCCTCCTAATCAAAATCTTAAGATTTTTACTAATCCTTTGCCTTCTCATACCTCTAACGTGATTGACATTGAACATACCTTTTTTTCTCCTTCTGATCTTACTACCACAACTCTAAATTTAGTGAATATGGAAAGAAACAAGACACACCTAAGGATCCTTGTATTACATTTGACCCTAGTGAGACCATTAGGGCACTTGATGGCCCTTTATACATAGTGGCGAAGGTTAAGGACATACCTTGCCATGGCGCTCTTGTTGATCCCTCTTGCATGGTTAATGTCATCATTGAGGAGTATCTTTTCACTTTATGATTGCATAAACCAATTTGTGATGACACTAATGTGGTTGTGAAGTTATTTGATGGCTTCTCTTTTCCTACCATTGGTTCTATCACCCTTCCTGTTGAAGTTCACACTAAATCTATAGATGTCACCTTTGTTATCATTCCTTCTTTTGAGCAATTCTGTGTGAAGTTGGGATACCCTTGGCTATCTTCCATGAAGGCTATTTCTTGTCAAATTCATAAGTGTAAAATTTTCTTGCAATGGATAAATCATAACTATTAACCATAGCTTATTTCGACCATCCGAAAGAAGCCCAGGTGTTCCTATTGATTTCTTTTGGCCTAAGAAATTTCAATCTCTTCTACAAAAGAGTGATGCTCTTTTCCAATCTTATCAAAAATAGAAGAAATATATGATCCTATCCTTGAGTCAACGTATATCTCAAACAATTGACATTCCTATCATTCTTGAAGATAAATTTCTTCCCCTAAAAGATAGAACTAATCTTCCTCCTAAGGAGGATCCTCAACCTATTGCTATGGATGTAACTATGCCTTCTCCTAAGAAGAATGATAGTATTCCTTCTAAGGATAGATCTGTACCACCTCCCCATGATGGACCCGGTCTCCTTCCTATACCTAATAATCCTCCTTTATGTGGCACAGTTCCACCTCCTTCCTCTTATAGAGAGAAGAGGTCTGCCTCTCCTCTTGTCCAGCCTAAACCTTCAACTATCAAAGAGGAGAATATTCCTCCTTAAAAAATGTTCCTCCTTCTTCTCAGCCTTCCGCTAAGACTCGATGAAATCATTGTGCAAGAGACCACTGACAAAGATGACGTGCTCAAGCTCATGAAGCTATTCCTCAAAAAATTCAATCTCCCAAGAGTCCAACAGTTGATATGATTTCCTTTTCCCCGAAGCAAGATGTTGAACCTAAATCTCCAAATCGTAAGATGCAAAAAAAATGTGATGGCTTTACTTCTATCCATGTGAGAGCTCCTCTTTCTATAAATCTAGATGAAGAAATAGGTGAAAATGTTATTCATGATGGCAATACAACTCCTAATGCTTCTGATAGTGACTATGAATATGTTGATGTTGAAAAGAATTTATTAGCTGAATTTTCAAAAGCCCTAATCCTAGCTCCTAGAATCAAACAGATTGACTTACCACATGAGCATAGTCCTTGTTTGGATCTGTGGTATCTCTATCTATTGTGCTTGATGTCTCTCCTCTGGCGTGTTTCCCTCCTTCCCAAAATAGTGATCAACAAGATCAAGAGGTGGATATTGTGGTATATTAGAAATATTAGCACCACAGATCTTCTCTCTCTCTCTCTCTCTCTCTCTCTCTCTCCTTTCTTTCTCTTTTGTGATCATTATTCTATGTGTATCCCTATTCTTCTATTTTCCCCCTTAATGTCTACTTGAGGATGATGCAAAGCATTGAGATTTCTTTTGGTCTCTTTCATGTTGACTCAAAAGACATCTTCTATTCCCTTTCTTCCAAGAAAGTTTCCTTTCTTTAGGGAATGATGATTATTATATGCACATATACATATATGATATACATGAGTTATCATACAACATACTGACCCCGACGAAAGTGAAACTACTTTGTTTTTTGTGTTCATTATCCTTGGATTTATTCCTCGTCTGGGGGCTAAATCCTTGCGATAATGTTCTCCCTCTCTTTTCTCTCTCTTGGGTGTATCCTACCTTAAAGAAATCACTCCCAATAAGGCATTCTTTATCACTTTAACGTGGGGGCATACACTCCACTCATATTTTCCTTCTTGATAGTCAAAGTTACTTAGTGAACTTGGCTTTACTTTTTAATTTTTGGTATCCTTGCTTTTCATGACTCATAGTGTGGGGAACCTTGCTACTTGCAATCATGGTTTTCTCTCCCAATCTTCCCTTTTACTTTGTCAATCAAAGTCATAAGATCCTAAGTCCACTGGGGGCTTGGTGTATCTTGCCTCCTTGACATGGTACAAGTCTTTCAATGTTGTTTCCTTGTACTTTATCGATAGTATTGGCATACACTTATACTCCCGCTAAAGTGGGGGCTAAATGTAGTGTCATAAAAACTATGACCCTTGCAATGTTTTACCACATTAGGGTCTTGATGTTGGATAATTGAATCCCCTAACCTGATCAAAGACCCGAGACCTGATCAACCCCCTAAGATTGCCCTTTTTTTCCCCCCTGCACTGCCTGAACCTGCTTTATGTCCTAAGAATAGGGTAGGACAGGGTTGTGGTGCCCTTTTCCTCCTAGGATAGGGGCATGACACCCCTGTCCATGCCCTATCTTGGGGCTAGTTTTTTCAAACTTTGCCTTGAACATTACAATTTGAGTGGGAAAACTTCCCCTGTCTCGGCCTATGACAAAAATCAGTCTATCAACCCTAATTGATGAATATATAAACTGCATTTGTTCTCTCATTTGCATAATTGGAAAAAGTGATAGGTTTGAATACATGAGATCAAGTATTAAAGCATTCAAGCACATTCAAGCATTGAGCATCTCAAGTCTCCCTTCAAGGCTAGGTGTTGCATTCAAGTCAAGGATTCAAAAATTGAAGAGGAGATCCCTTTCAACATTCAATTACACACATGAAATTCTATCTACATTCCTATTGCAACCTCCCTTGAGGTGATTTACATTTCAGTCTTTCATTTACATTTACTTGCAAGTACTTTCTTTCATCATTTGGTTAATTCTAAAACTGGGGTTTGACCTGAAGGCAAACCTCCAATTCGAACCCCTTTTCCTCTATTTTATGTGTGTAGGTTGCAGGTGCACAAGTGTTCTTGCAGATTTGGACTCCATTTGTAGAGGTGAGAAAACACTTTTCATTTCACAAATTTTTCGGAGAACCATGTGCACTTTCAACATGGTCCCGACAACTTTTTCTCAAATTCACAAGGCAGTTCATCTCGACATATTATAGCTAGATCCAGGTGCACATCTTCATCCCATGCTTCTATCTCGAGTTATAATTAGTTCTTTGCCACTTTCACACTTGGTCTCAAAACACATAATTCAATCATTTTCCATTCTAAAAGAGGGGTTAGCTTGTCATCTTCACACCATAATCATTTCATTTAGCATTCAATCTCTTTCCTAAGAGATTGGATCTAGTGAATTTCCCTCCCCTCTTTTAAATATAATGTGGATAAAGTGTTTGAAGGAAAATATGCAGTGAAACTTTCTTCTCTCTTTGGAGGGAAGAAAAGCTTTCCTCTTGATCTCCCCATCATTAACTTTTCCCCACATTACAGGTTCATCTCAATAAAGATAGAATTCCCAAAGGCAAACATAGTAAGCTTATGATGTGGAAAATTGGTCCTTGCAGGATCTTGGACAAATATGGTCCTAATTTATATAAAATATAACTCCCCACTGATATAGCCATTTCTCCTATTTTCAATGTATCTGATCTCACTCTCTATAGGAGTCCTCATGTAGGTGCAAAGGATGCAATAGTAGATCAAGACATCAAGGAGTGGATGACTCAATTGCCACCTAAAGAGACTCGAATAATGGAATGCATTTTGGATAGCCAAAAACCCAAGAAGACAAGGCATAGGACCTATTATGAGCACTTGGTCAAATGACAAGGACTACCTAATTCAAAAACCACTTGGATGTTGGAGGAGGATATCAAGAAGCAAGGAAGTGATTAGCAACATGTTAGCACATATTTTTACAAAATAATTTGTACTATATATAGATGCCCTTTTTCTTATCATTCGAACATTTAGTATAGGTGTTTTATATGCAGGAGCATACTGAAGAAAATGGAGTTGTCCAAAGATTAATTGGCATTGCCAAGACTCCCAAAGCTGCACATATAGAATGGTGGAAAAGGCTTTGGAAACTTTCAAGTGTGTTGCGCTAGTAGAGGGAAAGCCTTTATCCCACATTGTTTGTGGGATAAGCTCGTTTAACATTTAAGTCCAAAGTGAACCATATGATAACTGTCAAAAGACAAAAGGCATTTGGTGTGAAGAAGGATGAAGTCAGTGGACCCCACGTTTATCCCAAGGAAACCAAAATTTTACAATAGACTGGAGAGGATGGATGGTAAAGATCGACCAAGTTTGATTGATCGGATGATGATCACAGAGGATCTTACGACTGTCACTATGTCGCAAGATAGAGATGCACGTTGGTTTAAACTCGTGACTTGGCGACTAAGCACGTGTAGAAAAAAGGGAGGTTAATGAGCACGCAAGTTCAAAGTGGATCAATGGCTATCACTATACCGCAAGATGAAGTTGCATGACCTATATCCCCCGCAACATAGCAACTGCCAAGGTGGAAGATGAGGTGTCATCCTGGTAGATCTGCAAGAGAGCCAAAATGTGCCACGCGGTGGAGTGTAGAAGAAGAACCTAGGTCCACATGGCGGATGAAATGACAAGATAGATAGGGTCTAGTGGCAGTCAAGGTGGGTCCGTAGGCAAACCAAAAAGTGACACGCGACATGGACAAATAAAGAAAAGAGAGAGCCGCTCAGGTAGGGTTAAAGGCCGAGCAGATAAGGATGATCAAACGAATTGATCCAATGGTGGTCTCTATACTGCGATCAGAAGGTTCTCGATGTGTATTCATCGCGACTTGGTGACTAACTGCTAGTGGAAGGCAGTAGACTGAGGCAGTTAAAGAAAATGGTTGAAGTAAAACAGTCTGGCAGTGTAGAGCTTATCGAACAAACTTAGGCTGTGATGGATCTCAAAAAAGATTCACCAAAAGAAATAGTTTCATCAACATGTGGTACATCAAAGAAATCAGACGTAGTCCCATCAAAGATAAAAGGTATCGATGAAATTGAAGAATCGATAAGACCTGTGAATAGCTCGTTAGTGAGGAAGTTTGGCCAAAAAGATAAAACTTGATCCTCGAATGAACCAGAAGAAGATATGTGGCATGAATGGATGCATAGCAAAGGGGAAAATTCCGAAAAATAATAAAAGGGAAGTATATTCTCTGCTTTACGTTATTTGAAAGTTCATTAAAGATAAAATTTATTTATATTTGAATGAATGCCTTGATTATATATTCTAGGGTAAGGTATTATTTTATATGGATGGATGCTATGTTTGCAAAATATTGAAGGGAAATACTTTGGTTTTATTGGACTATTTTAAACAAGTATTTATACAACGATGATTGACTTTTCAAAATCTAAAGTGGAGTATGTTTAATTTTCAAATCAAGGAATTTGATTGGCTCATTTTTGTGTGCAGAAAATAATGAGAAGATAATGAATACTTGCTAAGGAATTTTATCAAGGCAGAGGATAGAAGACACATTATTAAAGCATCATTTAGTATTTTAAGGGTTTTCATTTGTAATTTTTTATTAAACCAAAGGGTGTGTCCTTTGGAGGGAAACTGTCTGTAACTCCCATTTGTATGAAAAGGTGTGTCCTTTCATATATGTCTTTAGATTCACATACTTATAGGGAGTCATTTTTTTATGTAGAAGGGGGGGTCACAAGAACAACATAATGCTGTAGGGATTGAATATCATTTTGTATCAGAGAAGTCTATAGGAAGAAGAAGTATTATTTTGTGCAAACAATATGTATTGAAGTATTTACAAGTGCAACTCATGTATGCAATTATTTCCCGAAGATTAATATACAAGATTCATTGTCTCTTTTTCCAGATATTGTGTACACTTTTGTGTTGATGAGTTATCTTTGTTCTCTTGATAGATCTGTTTATAGATTTGCTATGATGTAAATCACATGCTGTTGCATTAAGTGAAAGATTGAGTTCTTATTATTTGTGTAACACATACTGAACCTTCATAGTTGATGAGAAATTGTCTCTTGAGTTGATAACATATTTTGTCCACAAAGTGTCATATATATCCCTGGATAGAGGCACTAGCCTGTTATTGATCTTTTAAGGTTTTGATCTGTATGCATTCAAGGTCCTTGATAGAGAAACGTTCTTCCCAAATCCTATATGAACTGATCTATGCAGATTTTATTTAAGTCTTGAAAGCAATCTCATTTTCAATATACATTCACAATCATTTCTTTTCAAAGCATTCAGTTAAAGCACATAATAAAGAATAGTTGCAGAACAATAGATTTCCAGTTGTGTAAACTTAATAAAAGGTTTAAATACACTATAAATAACCTCTTTTGTGCTTGAGAGGAAAAGGCACACCCACCTAGGTTCAATGAAGCCTAAAGTGCAAAGGGATTTGGTCTTCGACCATCCCTGTTTGTTGGCCAAGGCTAATTAGACTACTTGAGGATTTGGCAAGTCTTTTGGTTTTCCAATTTGTTGTTTTGGGGACCAACAAATTGGTGACTTTGCTGGGGAGTTGTCACATGAAGTTTTCAGAATCTTTGGTAGTCTATTTCAGACTCTAATGGAGGAGAGATCCCAGAAGATCAGTTAAGTTGGTAATATTTCCTCTTAGGAGGTGGTGAATCCACATTTTAATACTTGAATAATAATTGGTATGCTGAGAAAATAAGAGAGACCCCTAGGAATTTGTCAATAAGATTTATGTAGGGGAGGAGGTCTTTGCATAAGGGACAAGAAGATTTTGTTCAGTTGAGTCCCAAGAAAAGGAACAAAGAGAAGAAATTAAACATGGCATTTGAAGGATATAAGAGATTTCCTAGTAGGGAGGAAGATTCTTCATCTGTTGGCAAATCTGAAAAATAGGGAGGAAAATCCTTTCTATAAAATAAGTACAAAAGATAATAGACATAGTCATGATGAGGTCTTGATTGAGGAGGATAAGCAACTAGATGAAATCATACTTGAAATGGCCAATTTAAATGGAGATGAATCGAAGATGGCAAAATCTCTTAAGAGACAACCAGATTGGGTGTTTCAAAAACTAGGAATAAACAAAGACACAATTCAAAGCCCTAGGCCAAAAGAAATATAACACAAAAGTAAAGGTGAAGGAAATAGGCCAGAAATTCCTAAATATAGTCCCACTAATATGAGAAGAATAAAATAGCCTTTTGTAACTTATGATAACCCGTTATTAAATGGAACTAGAAGATGGAGGGATGCACATAGGGATCAAAGTGAAGAAAGGCATGAGGATGGAAGAAGGAACGGAAATGGGGGAAATGATGGGAACTAGACTAACACAAATAGGGGTAACCATATAGGAGGTAATGGGTATGGCAGCCATCAAAATAATGGACATAATAGAGGTAACAATGGCAATTATGGAAATGGCAATGGTGGAGATAGGAAAAACAATAATGATAATGGAGGTAATAATAGAAACAATGGAATTACTAATGGTGGTGGAAACAGTGGGAACAATGGTAATTATGGCAACAATGGTGGATTCAATAGAGAAAGTATGAACAATCAAGGCAAACGTCATGTCCGTAGACCACCAATGATCATTGAAAGATGCAGACAGTTGGATTTCACTAGCATTGTTGGTTATCCAAATCAAATCACTAGTGATTTAAGATCAGCAATCCCCAAATTGTCAAGAAATGGAACTGATTTAGAAAAACAAGATGTAGTTAATGTAAAAAAATCATTGAAGAATTTGAGTTTCCTCATGAGGATATATTGATGAAGTTGTTTGTTCAATCTTTGACAGAAGATGCAAGGGAATGGTATAGGAATCTTCCTAATGGATGCATTGGCAGTTGGGATGAGTTTGTAATAGTGTTCTTGGAAGAATTTGGAGATCACAATGATCCTTAATTCACATCCCATGAATTAAATAGTATAAAGAAAAAGAAAAATTAATCAGTTGTTGAGTTTAATAAAAGATTTAATAAAGTATTAAATAGAATACCCAGAGATGTTAGACCTGTTGATTCTTTTTTGATTAACTTTTAATTGAGTGCTTTTGAAAGCAAAATCCATTATGATATTTTGTCTCATAGACCTGATACTCTTCAACAATCATTGAAGAATTTGAGTTTCCTCATGAGGATATATTCATGAAGTTGTTTGTTCAATCTTTGATAGAAGATGAAGGGGGATGGTATAGGAATCTTCCTGATAGATGTATCGACAATTGGGATGAGTTTGTAACATTATTCTTTGAAGAATTTGGAGATCACAATGATCCTTCATTGACATCCCATGAATTAACATGCATAAAGAATAATCAGAATGAATCAGTGGCTGAGTTTAATAAAAGATTTAATAAAGTATTAAATAGAATACCTAGAGATGTCAGACCTGTTGATTCTTTTCTGATTACCTTTTA
This sequence comes from Cryptomeria japonica, assembly GCF_030272615.1. Taxonomy (NCBI): domain Eukaryota; kingdom Viridiplantae; phylum Streptophyta; class Pinopsida; order Cupressales; family Cupressaceae; genus Cryptomeria; species Cryptomeria japonica. The sequence goes on from NC_081408.1 coordinate 447,894,298, forward strand.
CTTGAGTTCTTTTGAAAGCAAAACCCATTATGAGATTTTGTCTCATATACTTGATACTCTTCAACAAGCATTCAAGATTGCTGCTACTATTTAGAAAAATAGGAAGGTTGCTGGGAAACTCGCTAAAAGAGATGATCCAAAGTTATACAATACTAGGATTCCAAAGAAAGATGACCTTACTCAAATCATGGACATTCTTAAGGACATGAAAGGTAGACAACAATACTAATGAAAATACACCATACAGAAACAATAAGCAAATGAATTTCAAGAGGCCCAGACTCCATGATATGCCTTATAACACCAACTGGAAGGATGGGAAGCTAGTAAAACCAAATCTGAGCAAAAAAACTCTAGATCCACCGAAGAGAGAAAATAACTTTGTGGGAGATTTTCCATGGTGTGAGGTCTGCAACCTTCCCCATGATGAAAATCAATGCATGATTGCACAGGGCCTGATGGAGGATTGGCATCAAGAAGAGGAATGTGAGCCTACAATTAATGTTCTATTGTCAGATCCTATGTGGGGTAGAGATGAGGATTCATCTGAGGAAGAGCAACATTCAGATATGCAAAGGATGAGAAACCTTCAGTAGTATAGCACACAACAGGTTTTTTCTAATGATGATGAAGATACCCCTACCTTGTGAAAATTGTTTCAAGAGGAAGCAACCCCTTCTTTAAGAAACTTGACTGAAGAGGAGAAGAGAGCATTCACAGTGGCTATTTTTGCCTAGGCCAAGAGTAATTACCAATTGAGAAACAAAATAGTGAATCTTGAACAGGGGAGGCCTACAGGAATGTTCGCAAAATTCTCAAAACAAAGTGTGAACAAGGAGGCAAATGACAAGAAAGGAAAAGAGGATCCAAGTGCACTGACAAAGAAGATCGATGCTCTGAAGTTGGTCAAGCCTATGGAGAAAAAACAAATCAATAAGCCTCTTTCAAACTATGGAACGTTTATGTCGCAAGCGTTGTCTCATGTAGATATTTCTATGCCTTTGCTTGAAGTGATGAAATTTCCAGATTACAAGAATGAGACTTTGAAAATCATATCAAATGTGGGTGATGCAAATAAGGAAAATCCAAAATCAAAAGAAGAGCCTCCTGTGGTATATTTAGGCACGTCCATTACCAAAAACTTTGCACAAGTGGATCCTTTTTATTTAACACTGCTTATAAACAATAAGATGGTTAAAAACTGCATGATAGACTTAGGGGCAACAATGAATATTATGCCAGAGGATGTCATGAAAGAGATAGGAATTAAGGTAGATACCCCTTATGGAAAATGTTATGCAATGGATAATAGGTCAGTCCCAGTGGTCAGGATCATGAAGGATATTGAGTTCAGGTTTCTAGCTTGTCCAGACACTACCTATAAAATAGATGTAATAGTTGTGCAAGTGCCTGCAAACTATAGAATGCTGCTATGCAGATAGTGTTCGAACTTGGTAGGTGGATATGTGTAATTAGATCTATCATATGCTACCATCTCAGTCAAAGGAGAAAAGGTAAGAATCAACAGAGAACCAAGATCTCCCTACATCATAGAGGAAGTTGATCTGGATCAAGTAAATTGCTTTTTCCATTTCGACATGGACAACTTTCAGGTAAGTATTTCTAAACCTTTAGATGTTGAAAAAATTGTAGAGGCTGTTAAACACGATGAAAGTTTAATTTGGAAATTGAATTTTGACGGTGCCTACGGTAAGGATGGAAATGGAGCAGGAGTTGTGTTTGATTCACCTAATGGAAAATCCTTAAAATACTCTTTCTTTTTGGCTTTTGAATGTACTAATAATATTAATGAATATTAAGCTGTCTTATTAGGACTTAAACTAGCAAACAAACATGGCATTAAGTTACTAATAGTTTATGGTGATTTAGAATTAGTTGTTTCACAAGTTAGAGGCAAATTTTCTGCAAAAAATACAAAATTAAAAAGTTATAGGAATGAGGTTTGGGATTATCTTGAACTTTTTGATGTTTTTTCCATTAATTAGCCTGAAAGGTCAAATAATATTTTGGTGGACTTTATGGATAACCTAGCAGTTAAACATAATGATATCCCTTTTGATGATATTACAAAAGTTGAAATTAAAACAAGACCATCTATTCCTGATAATGTTAAGAGTTGGCAAGTGTTCGATGATGGCAGGGATCTTCTAAGATATATCTTTTGTGAAGATCAGTATGCAGACCAGCAGATTGATTGGAATGGACTTGTAGAAGATAAGGATGGTACATAAATAGTACTTGGGCAAGAGGTGTTGCAGCTGAAGACAAATAAAATCCTGAAGGGATTGGTAGAGCTGTAAAGAATATTTGATAATAAAGACATGACTAGTTGTAGACCTAGTTCAGGAGGGTGTGAAGGTGTTGAAAAATTAAACTTGGGAAGTGAGAGAAATCCAAGAGAAGTGTATATTAGAAAAAATATCACACCAAAGATTAGAACAACATTGATAAATATATTGAGGAAGTATAGGCATGTCTTTGCCTGGTCATATGATGACCTTAAAGCATATGGAGAAGACCTTTTTAAGCATGAGGTACCATTAAAACCAGATGCTAAACCTTTCAGGCAAAATCAAAGGCCTATAAACCCTACCTTGGCTCCTAAGATGAAGGAGGACCTAATGAAAATGAGAAATGCAGGGATTATTGAGCCTATGAGATACTCAACATGGGTGTCAAACTTAGTATGAGTATTAAAAAAAATGGTGATATTAGGTTATGTGTAGATTTCAAAAATCTAAATCTTTCATCTTTGAAGGATAACTATGCTTTGTCTAACATGGAAGCTCTGTTGCAGAAGGTTACTACACCTTTACAAGACAACCTTTACTACACCATGGGGGACTTATGTATATGCAAGGATGCCTTTCGGGTCAAGAAATGCAAGAGCTACATTCCAGAGGGCCATGGATATAGCCTTCGAAGGGTTAATTGATCATATTTAAACAATGTACCACGATGATATGACTGCTTATTCTAAAAATATAGAAAACCATTGTAACGACTTATAATTTTTTTTATTAGAGCATTAGAATATGGCATATCTTTGAATCCTAAAAAATTTCACTTTGAGGTTACTGAAGGAAAGTTGTTAGGCCATATTGTTTCAAAAGATGGTGTAAGAATTGATCTAGAAAGGATTGCTGCTATTGATAAAATTCAAATGCCAAAAATAGTTAAAGCAATTCAATCTTTTTTCGGTCAGATTAACTTTGTAAAAAGATTTGTTTCAAACTTCTCTGAAATCATAAAGCCTATTGCTAAAATAGTAAAAAAGGGTGCTGAAATAAAATGGACTAATGAGGCTCTTGAAGCTTTTGTAAATATCAAAAGAGCCATCAAAGAAGCCCTCGTATAAAAATCACCTGATTTCTCTAAACCCTTCCAAGTGTTTTCATTTGCTTCATTCCATACTATTAATGTTGTCATGTTACAAAAGAATGATGAAGGTAATGAATAGCCAGTGGCATTTTTTAGCAAAACATTGCAAGCATCCGAGTTGAATTATGATTTAAATGAAAAACAAGCTTATGCTCTAGTGAAAGATGTGAAATCTTTCAGACCCTATCTAGTTGGTGCCACTGTCATTGCCTATGTACCAAATGTTGTTGTTAAAGACATCTTTAGACAATCAGAAACTACTGGGAGGAGATGCAGATGGATGAATCAAATCCAAGAATTCAATATTGATTTACAAATCACAAAGTTGGTAAGGGGTCCGTGTTTGGCAAAATTAATGGCAGAATCAAATTTTGAAGTAGCACTGGTAAATCAGGTAGAGGTGGAAAATGTACAAATTAGCATTGAGAGATGTCCTTGGTATACAAATATTGTATATTACTTAAGATACATGAAATGTCTGGATAGTTTAAATGATAGTTACAAGAGGACTGTAAAGCTTCAAACATCTAAGTATGTGTTACTTAATGGAGATCTATACTGGAAAAATAGAGATGGTATTCTTTTATTATGTCTAGATGAGTTTCAAACATCTACTATTTTGAAAGACTTACATGAAGGTGTATGTAGAGGCCACTTCTCAGCCAAAACCACTGCTCATAAAATTCTAAATGTTGGTTATTATTGACCCCAAATTTTTAGAGATAGTCATGCTTATATCAGAAAATGTGAAGCATGTCAAAACTTCTTAGGAAAACTTAAGTATAATGGAGCCATTCCTCTCAGACCCATGCATAGAGAGGAACCATTCCAAATGTGGGGTATTGAATTCATGGGGGAAATAGCAAACAAATCTAGTGGTGGGCATAAATGGATTTTGGTGGCTATTGACTATTTTACTAAGTGGGTTGAAGCCATTCCTACAAAATAGGCTACGAACAAAGTTGTCATAAAGTTTCTTTTGGAAAAAATTCTTACAAGATTTGGGGTACCTCACAAAATTGTGGTAGATAATGGGATGTGTTTCAGATCCAATGATTTCTCTAATTTCTATGAAAACTATGGCATCACTTTGTCCTATTCATCACCTTAGCATCCCCAAGGAAATGGGCAAGCAGAATCCAACAATAAAAACTTGTTGAAGATTATCAAAAGGATGTTGGGTGATAATAAAAGAGCTTGGGATTCGAAATTGATATTAGCAGTATGGGCTAGTAGAGTGACAGTCAAAAAGTCCATAGGATTTTCTCCATATGAGCTTGTGTATGGCAATGAAGCAAGATTACCTTTGAGTAATTTGCTCCCAGTTTATAAATTTGTTACAGAGGCATTTTTTAGAAGAAGTAAACTTCATGGGGGAGAGACTGATGGCTTTGGCTGAGTTGGATGATTGTAGAAAAGAGGCTCAGGAAAGAAATATTCAGAGGTAACAAATGGTTAAGGCTTTACATGATAAAAGGGCTTATGACAGAACTTTTGAGGAGGGAGAATGGGTATTAAAATGGAATGCCAAAGACCAAGACAAAGGAAAACATGGAAAATTTGATGCACTCTGGCTAGGACATTATATCGTCTTTGCAAAAGGTGGAGAAAGATCATATTACTTGCAGGATACTGATGAAGAAGTGTTGGAATTTCTAGTTCATGCTCGATATCTCAAACACTTCTTCTCTTGATGATCAGGGAGAATTTCTTGTATTATAGTAATATAGTTTTTTCTCTTGTTTTCCATTATATGGTTTTAATTTTCTTTTTGGTTTGCTTTCCAGAGATAACTAGGATCTTTCTATGTCCTTAAAGAGAACATACACCCCCAGAAAGAGCCACTGTTAGCACATATTTTTACAAAATAATTTGTGCTATATATAGATGCCCTTTTTTGTCGTGCCCAAACTTCTGGGCAAAAAATGAAACAACAAAATTTTTTTTGAACATAAACTCGCAAAAATAGTCTACATTAAAATGAAATCAGTTGAGTTTTGTCTTAACTAAGATGTAAGTAGAATTGTTTACTAGGATTGGAATAGTTAACTCACTCACACAAGTGACATTAATTAATGAAGATTAATCATTCCCTAAGAGGGTCCTTGCAATTTAATTAGTTAATTTCTTTAACCTAATTAAATTTCCGCTAATTAAAGTCAAGGGGAAATTAAATATGTAAATTGCATTTAAATTATTCCGGGCTAATTGAATAATGATGGGGATATCTAAAATCTAAAATTTAATTAATCAAGCACACACAAAAATTCCTGATTTATATTTAGCTAATAAGGTTTCAAAACTAATAGTGTTACTTGCCAAATAAATCTAATTTATACTATAGCCAAGTTTAATTTACCCCTAAACCTTCAAATTTTGACGATTAAATAATCTGGCCAACACTCGCCTCAAAGGTTAAAAAATTTGCTTAAAATAATTAATAATTCTCATTTACAAAATTCTCCCAAATTAAATTTAACTTGACACCCCTATTTAACTAAATACAAAAATTATCTATGAATTACCCTTATTAAAAATCCTTGATAAAATTACGTCAAAAATGCGATATGAGAACTATATAAAAATTAATAAAATAAAATTAAATAGGTTTTCAACTTAACCTCAAATATGCACATTTAATTGTATATATACCTATATGTAAACATATAGCATATATATAAATTATATACATATAAACAATTTGGAAGAACAAATTTATATTTATACCTATTTATACATGTATATTTCTTTTAATATAATGAACCAACTATGCCCATTAAATTTTATAATGCAACTTACAAATAACCCTAAATTATAAGTTATAATTTAAAACTTTAATTCAAATTTCCCTCTCATATTTTACATGAAAACCCTAACCCGAATATGGGCTAGGCTTACATTTCTATTATACTTTGTAATTTAAATGCTAACCCTAACCCGAAATTGGGTTAGGGTTACATTTTTAGCATCAAGTATTCCCCTCTTTCCTTTTTGTTTGTTTTTACCCTAACCCGAAATAGGGTTAGGGTTTATTATATTTTATTTTATTTTGAGTGTGTGTGTATGTTGTGTGTGTTATGCAGGTTCGAAGGCCATGAAGTGGCGACTGAAATGGAGCAAGGCGATGACCAAATGAAGGGGTGGAGGCTGAGTGGAGGTCGGAGTTCATAGTGCGGGGCTCCCCCAGATGCCACTATGAGTACCCACAACGGTGGCTGATGTCGCCACTGTGGGCACCCATAGTGGTGGCCGGTGCCATCCACTGTGCGTACACACAGTGGTGACCGGTGCCATCCACTATGTCTACCCATAGTGGCGACACCTCCCGCGCTGCCCACAGTGTGTAAACACAATGGTTCAACCTTTCGAGACGGTACTCCCCCTTTGGTTTTTGCTTATAGTTTTTTGTTTAGAAATATATATATATATATATATATATATATATCAACCTCTTAGGGTTAAAATTCTTTTTTTTTTGTCTCTTTTCCTAGAAAGAAATTTAGACATTAACATGCAGGAATGTTAAAAAAATGTACAGGCAGCCCTTAGATAGATATAATTTTGTATATATATATATATATATATATATATTTTTTTTTTTTTTTCCTTTTTTCTTTTTCTGAAATGATTTATTTAATAGGAATAGTTTAACTTATACTCTCAATGTCTAAGACTAAATCTGCTTATAATTTTGTTTTTAAAACAACAATACATTTTATGACAGTAATGATAGCAGCAAGCAAAAAACTTTAAATAGGTTTTATTATTATATTTGTTTTTTGTTTATAGATGTAAGGAATGCATATATCTATTACATATTGGGATAAATGCATTTCGAATTTACTTTCTATGCCATAAAGTCATTTATAGGAAGAGATTAAATTGATCTACTTTAGCTTTCTGTTTTCTCCTTTCTTTTTTTTATTATTAGGAAAATGACAGTAGTAAATGCAAATGCAACAGCATATAAATAATATAGAAAATACTTATAAACTAACATAACATTTTCTGCATTTCCCTTTTTTATTCTTTATATAACTTGCAGAGATAAACAAATAATAGATTTCAGTTTAAGACAGAATTAAATAAAAATAACAGCAACATAATACATTACAAAATTTAATCAAATGCTTTTCTTACAAGGATGTTGAACACAAGTTGCCAACTATTATAAATGGGTAAAATACCCAATTAGTCTCTCATTCCTAATAAATGAGGACTTAACTAAATAAACACATTTCTTTCTTTCAAATAAATACAACAATTACATTCATATTTCTTTTTGCAACTAAAACAAATCAGCAACAGCCTAACTTTTTTTTTTTTTCTTTCCTCTTTCCAAGCAACCTGCATACAAAACATAAGATCGTGACCATGGGGTGCTCACCTCTTAGCCTAGGATTACTAGAAGCCACCCCCGAGCTTGGAGAACCAAGTCCTAGATGGGTTACACTCAAGAAAACACAAACAAGCAAGGGGAAAAACACAACAAACACATTCCTATCCCAAAGCTGAAACTTCGTCACATAATGTGATGTTTTACAAGGGTGGAAGTGGACCAAGTACCTTTGAGGAGATCTGCTAGATAGTAACTCACAGCCAACTCATGGCATCCAAGAACACAACAAAAATTATCTTAACCCCCATATCCTTATGATGCCCAAAGGCATACATGCCATATTTTCTCCCTTTATGACCCCCGAATGCATAAACAAAACTATGTAGCAAGGGTCACATAGACAAACCCTTGAGATCACTCTCATGATGAGAGCCTTTCACTCTAAGGATGTCAAACTCCTTCCACCCCAAGACCATTTTACCCTCCCAAGGGTAAGATGGCCTTGGATACTCCCTAAACACAATAAAATGCATAACAAAAGAAAAGGAAAGAACCACATAAAAACTTTCGCAAATACAATACAAATAAAGATATAATATTTACATTCAAGCATCTCTACAAATAGATTTTAACATACAAGTATGATAATGCACCTACCTTGAATTTGCCAAGGGTATTCTAGGGTTAGCTTGGAGAAGAGCAACCCAATCCATAAATCTTTTCTGCAACACTTAGCCAAAATTCCTATTCTAAAACTATTTTTTTTTTCTTTCAAAATTTCAAATCTCCAAAGATGGAGAGTGCGTGATTAACTCACTAAGTCTGAATCTCTAGCCTAAGAAGGCTTCTCTCACTCCTTCCAACCTCTTGGATAGAGTGAGAGACTTCCATTGGTTGGTCTTCCCTAGGTCTTACACACTCCCTAACCAAGGCACCTCAAGAAGAGGAATGAAATGGGGAAGAGGAATAACACCTACCAAGAAGGTTATCTAACCAAGGATGACACTCCTAAAGATGAAATTCGACCATCTAGGAAAACCCAGTTTTTTGGGTGGTTAAACAAGCCCTAGGGGAAAGACACATGGCCAAATTTGGCCCTCACCCATAGGTACCCGATGAGGCCCAATAAAAATGCTCCAAAACTGACTCTAGGTGTTGATTTAACCCTTTGAAAGTCCACCTAAAGTTAACCTGTGGGTCAACTCTGAGTTGACCCTCCTTATGGCTCACTATCCTAGATTTCTTGGAACCTTCAAGGATAATTTAGAAATATATCAATTAAACAAAAAGTAAATCTCTGAAAAAGGTGACATGACAATTGCCAGCACAACATACAACATGTGTGTCAAGTGACACTACAAAATAATTCCACATCACAAATACACACATGGAAATTGTCCTATGAATGATTTAAACAATTTAATAAATATAATTTACACACATGCAAATATTTACATTTACGAATAAAATACAATACATACGGGGTGTTGTCTCTCCAAATAGACAACCCTTGGTTTTACGAACATACATAGGCCTAGGCTTAATTCTTCATAATATTTCCATGGTCACATGGATAATTTCTTGCGCATCTCAATTTAAACATTAGTACTTTCCAATAGCCTCATATAATATTAAACACATAATTAAGAATACAATTCAATCACTTTGCATAGAATTGACATTATACAATACAATTTACCACATATCAAGGCAATTCACATAAGCATTTCATCATAATCCTCATAATTTAATCCATTCATAAGATATGCAACCATATTTGTAGCATCATAATAAAGTCCTGCAAATCAAATAATGACATACAACACCTCAATGTTACCCTATTCCAGAGTCATATAAAATTCTATATCTATAATGCATAGAATGAAGCATCAATATATCAATGTTACGCAATTCCTGGGATCATATAAAGTCCTACATCCATAATGAAATAAAATAGAAAATCCATAATAGTTCCAACATGAAAATCACTAAAATACTAGGATGGGTTGAGGTAGGGCCTCACACCCTCCCCTTCTAGGCATGAACGTCCTCCTGGAGTTCATAAAAAGATGAGGGTACTGTGATCTCATACGTGCTGCATCCTCCCATGAAGCAGTAACCTCATCATAGCAATCCCACTGGACCCTAACCTGGTCTAGCTCTTGACCTTGAAGGGCCAACGTCCGGCATGCCAAAATGCAAATGGGCTCCAAAGCTAGCTGCCCATCCGACTCCACTTGCAAGGCATCCCAATCTAAACTATGAGACTCATCATAGATATACTTCCTCAAAACTGATACATGAAACACATCGTGGATGTGTAATAGGGTAGGTGGCAAAGCTAGATGATAAGAAACTGGTCCTATCCTCTCAAGGATCTCAAAAGGTCCGACAAAGTGAGGTGCAAGCTTAGAACCCTTTCCATAATGGATTGCAATCTTATACGGCCGCACTCTCAGAAAAAATCTGTCCCCAACCATGTAACTTCGGTCTGTCCTCTTTGCATCTGCATACTTTTTTTGCATATCCTGTGCCTCTCTAAGATGTTGTCTAATCAAAATTACCTACTAATCCATATCACAAACCATCTCAGGACCCATGGCCACTCTATCCTCAATACGGTCCCAACTCAAAGGTGTCCTGCAGGGTTTTCCATACAAAGCTTGAAAAGGTGGCATCCCCAAAGAAGTGTGATACCCATTATTATAGGCAAACTCTACTAAATGAAGGTACTCCTCCCATCTGGTCTGATGATCCATGATGTACATGTGGAGCATATCCTCTAACACCTGGTTATGGTGCCTATTGCTGCCTACAATGTCTTCCAAAAGGAAGAAGTGAAGAGGGAATCCCTGTCAGAAATAATCTTGCGAGGAACACCATGAAGCCTGACAATGTCTCGCAAGAACACCTATGCCATTGTTGGTGCTATGAAGGTAGTCCAAACTGGTGAGAAGTGGGCCACTTTGGTCAACTTGTCAACTGTCACCAAGATAGCATCATGGCGACAAGATGACATGGGAAGACCAATGATGAAATCCATGGATATAGTATCCCACTTCCACTCTGGTATAGCATGAGACTGCAGCAACCCACTGGATGGCAGTGCTCTGCCTTGACTCTTTGACACTCAAGGCATCGGGCTACTAACTTGGCAATAAGCTACCGCATACTTGGCCAATGATATAACTACCTCAAGTCTGCATGCATCTTCTTAACCCCAAGATGTGCTACATAAGGAGATCTATGAGCCTCCATGACAATGAACTCTTGCAATCCCCCAAGAGAAGGTACATAGATGTGCCCTCTATGGCATAATAGTGCATCAGAATATAAAGAGTAATCCACATACTTCCCCTCCAAGGTTTCCTAAGATCGAATCCTCTGACAAACCTCTAGGTACCATCCATCCTCCTGCAACTACTGCAATATACGGTCTCTTAAAATCTGTGCTCATAGATATGGAGTATACTTCATGTCCTCTCCTACTCAAGGCATCTACAACTACATTCTCTTTCCCCTTGATGTAGTGGACATCAAAATCATACTCGCATAGGAATTCCATCCATATCCTTTGATGGGCATTAAGATTAGGCTGGGTGAAGATGTACTGCAAACTCTGATGGTCTGAATGAAGCTTGAAGAGATGACCCAAAAGGAAGTGTCTAGACCTCATAAGTGCATGTACTACTGCTGCAAGCTCTAGGTCATGCATAGGGTAGTTAAGCTTGCAAGTCTTAAGTTTCCTAGACTCATACATTATAACTCTACCCTCCTACATAAGGATTGCTCCTAATCCATCCAAGGAAACATCTATGCATACCATGAAATCGGTCATGGGGTTTGGCACAATAAGAATAGGTGCACTAGTGAGTGCCCTTTTTAGATCCTGAAAAATCCCTCTCACACTTCTCTGTCCACTCAAATTTCTTTCCCTTTTGCAGGAGCGATGTGATAGGGTGTGCAACTCTGAAAAATTCCTCAATAAAGCGTCTGTAGTACCCTGCTAGACCCATGAAGCTCCTGACCTCTGTCACACTAGTTGGTGCTAGCCAATCCATAATAGCTCTAATCTTTGATGGGTCAACTGAGATCCCATCACCGGATATAACATGCCCAAGGTACTTGACCTTTGATCTAAAGAAAGAACCTTTCAACAAACTGTCGTACAACTAGTTGTCCCTCAAATGCTGCAAAACCCGCCTCAAATGCTCCTCATGCTCCTTCTCATTCCAAGAATATATCAATGTGTCATCGAGGAGCATAATCAAAAATCGGTCAAGGAAAGTGTGGAATACCCCTTTCATGAGACTCATGAATACAACTGGAGCATTTGTAAGACCAAATGGGACCAAAGTGAACTCATAGTGGCCATATCTGGTATGAAACGTGGCCTTGTGGATATCGCTCTCCACAATCCTCAACTGATGATACCCTGACATCAGATCTATTTTGGAAAACACTTTAGCACCCTGAAGCTGATCAAGCAAGTCATCGATCCTGGGCAAGGAATAACGGTTCTTGATGGTTACTTTGTTTAGTTGCCTATAATCCATGCATAACCAAAGGGACCCATCCTTCTTCTTCACAAAGATAACTGGTGTGCCCCAAGGGGAGACACTAGGATGAATTTGACCCTTCTCTAAGAGTTCCTCTAACTGCATCTTGAGCTCATTAAGCTCATGAGTGGTCATCCTATAAGGTGCTCTCAAAACTAGCTCGGCTCCTGGTACCAGATCTATGTGGAAGTCAATCTCTCTGCTAGGTGGCATACTAGGTAGCTCGACTGGAAACACATCTGCAAACTCCTCAAGGATGGGATGATCGTCTAGGGAAGGCTCCCTCTCATTTTCTTCCTCTCTATCACTGATGGTGATACCAAACAATTGGCATCCCTTTCGCATGTTCCACATAAGCTGCATAGCATAAATCATACAAAGAGACACGAGTCTTTGAATCCCAGTGATTACTATAGGAGCACCATGATCATCCTCACACTCGATCTTTTTTAGGTGACAATCCATCTTGGCTATGTGGGCGTAAAGACAATCCACTCCAAGTATGACGCCATAAGATCCGAGTGGTGTAACTCTAAGGTCTACTAGGGGGGTGGTATTACAAATCTAGAGTGGACATCCCTTAACCTCTGAATCCACTGACACTCTAGCCCCTGATGCTAACTCCACTTCCCAACTGACACCTTGCCTAACTGCCACTAGCCCGCAATGCTCCACAACCGATGGAGATATAAAGGAGTCAGTAGCTCTTGAGTCAAACAATATAGAAATACCAATACCTTTGATCATACATGTAGCCTCAATGACTGTGGCTTGGTGCTATGCCTGGCAGTTGTCAATTGCTGTGAAGACCCTATGGGACTTGCCCATATCTCCAACTATAGGCTCTGATGCTACCATCCTCTGACTACCTACCATCTGACCCTACGGGAACTCTCTCACCATGTGCCCCTTGGCTCCACATGTGAAGAAAGCATCGCTTGCCTGAAACTGTGCGCCCTGAGGCCTAGAGAAAAGTTGCCCACCTATCCTACTCTAACCAGTGTACCCACCCCTGGAGGACTGCTGAGTCGGTGCCGGAGATTTGTATGTACCCTATGCTCTCTGGTCGCATCTAGGACCCTATGATTGTCATTGCTTGGTCTTAAAGCCCTACTATCCCTGAGGGGGCCTCTGCCTCTAGCTCTGCTGTGACTGTTGTGGAGGAGGGGGTCTATAGGACCTTGATGCATTTCTGTGGTTGGCTTTCCAATGGGGTTTCTAAAACCTGAAAGACTGGGGTGTCGGGTTTTGGTTCTGAAACCGATCCCTCGTGTCCTATGGTCTAACCTAAATTTCCTCAGTTATCAAGGCCTTCTCCATGGCAACCCGAAGGCTCCTTGGAGCGGCCATCCTCACCGGTCCTGCTATCCTGACATTAAGCCCCTTGATAAAATAGTTGATGAGAAGCTTCTCATCCTTCAGGTAGTCTACATAAGGCAGGAGCTCAATGAACTTGCTCTCGTATTGGGTTACTAAGAGAGCCTTCTATTGGAGGTCGTGGAACTCATCTATCCTATGCTATCTGAAGTGCTCTAATAGGTATCTCTCCCTAAACCTCTCTATGAAGATCTCCCATGTGAGGGTGTCTGCAGCTAGGCCACACTTGTATTCCTCCTGTCTCTACCATGTGGAGGTCATCGCTCTCAAAAGGTGGACTGCAACTCGTGCCTTCAGATTGCTTTCATAAGAATGTAATGCAAAGCACTGATCTAGGCTCAACAACCAAGCCTCAGCTTCTACCCCATCGGTAGATCCCCCAAAAGATGGTGGTTAGAGGCACAAAACCTCTCTGATCAGATCCCCTAGTTCTTGATGTGTCCTCTCAATATAAACAGGTGTAGCTACTGGAGGTGGTTTGGGTAGATGAATGAACTCAGGCTCATGCTCATCCTGGCCCTCTAAGGAATTAGGAGGTGGACTCCTACTCCGTTCCCTATCTGCTGATCTAAGGCTCCTCGAGTTCTGGTTTTCTGCATGACGATCTACTGCTGGAAGCCTATCCTGCACTATCCCAATCAGGTTCTGAAGTGCTAATAAGATGTCTCGGTTTGGGTCAACCAGTGGTTCGGGATGGGCCTCCGGGTTCCCTTCTGAAACTGGTTCCTCCCTGACAACATCTTCGCATGCCATACGCGTATGCTTAGGACCCCTTCCGCGCTTGTGAGCTTGTTGCATAGTCGGAGGCATCCTTATGAGAAAATAAAATAAAATAAAATAAATAAATAAAAATTGGGAAAAAATTTAATAAATTAAATAATTAAAGCGAAATGTAATGGAGAAAGGTTCCTAGTGTTGGAAACCTTGCTCTGATACCAAAATGTCGTGCCCAAACTTCTGGGCAAAAAACGGAACAACAAATTTTATTTTGAACAACATAAACTCGCAAAAATAGTCTACATAAAAATGAAATCAGTTGAGTTTTGTCTTAACTAAGATGTAAGTAGAATTGTTTACTAGGATTGGAATAGTTAACTCACTCACACAAGTGACATTAATTAATGAAGATTAATCATTCCCTAAGAGGGTCCTCGCAATTTAATTAGTTAATTTATTTAACCTAATTAAATTGCCGCTAATTAAAGTCGAGGGAAAATTAAATATCTAAATTGCATTTAAATTATTCCGGGCTAATTGAATAATGATGCAGATATCTTAAATCTAAAATTTAATTAATCGAGCACACACAAAAATTCTTGATTTATATTTAGCCAATGAGGTTTCAAAATTAATAGTGTTACTTGCCAAATAAATCTAATTTATACTATAGCCAAGTTTAATTTCCCCCTAAACCTTCAAATTTTGATGATTAAATAATCTAGCCAACACTAGCCTCAAAGGTTAAAAAATTCGCTTAAAATAATCAATAATTCTCATTTACAAATTTCTCCCAAATTAAATTTAACTTGACGTCCCTATTTAACTAAATACAAAAATTATCTATGAATTACCCTTATTAAAAATCCTTGATAAAATTACGTCAAAAATGTGATATGAGAACTATATAAAAAATTAATAAAATAAAATTAAATAGGTTTTCAACTTAACCTCAAATATGTATATTTAATTGTATATATACCTATATGTAAAAATATAGCATATATATAAATTATATACATATAAACAATTTGGAAGAACAAATTTATATTTATACCTATTTATACATGTATATTTCTTTTAATATAATGAACCAACTATGCCCATTAAATTTTATAGTGCAACTTACAAATAACCCTAAATTATAAGTTATAATTTAAAAACTTTAATTCAAATTTCCCTCTCATATTTTAAATGCAAACCCTAACCCGAATATGGGCTAGGGTTGCATTTCTATTATACTTTGTTATTTGAATACTAACCCTATCCCGAAATTGGGTTAGGGTTGCATTTTTAGCATCAAGTATTCCCCTCTTTCCTTTTTGTTTGTTTTCTACGCTAACCTGAAATGGGGTTAGGGTTTATTATATTTTATTTTATTTTGAGTGTGTGTGTGTGTGTATGATGTGTGTGTTATGTAGGTTCGAAGGCCATGAGGTGACGACCGAAATGGGGCAAGGCGGCGACCGAATGAAGGGGCGGAGGCTGAGTGGAGGTCGGAGTTCACAGTGCGGGGCTCCCCCGGACGCCACTGTGACTACCCACAATGGTGGCCGGTGCAGCCCACTGTGGGCACCCATAGTGGTGACCAGTGTCATCCACTTTGTGTACACAAAGTGGTGGCCTAGGGCCATCCACTGTGTCTACCCACAGTGGCGACACCTCTCACGCCACCCACTGTGTGTAAACACAGTGGTTCGGCCTTTAGGGATGGTACTCTCACTTTGGTTTTTGCTTATATTTTTTTTGCTTATAGATGTAAGGAATGCATATATCTATTGCATACTGGGATAAATGCATTTCTAATTTACTTTCTATGCCATAAAGTCATTTATAGAAAGAGATTAAATTTATCTACTTTAGCTTTCTGTTTTCTCCTTTCTTTTTTTTTATTATTAGGAAAATGATGGTAGTAAATACAAATGCAGCAACATATAAATAGTACAGAAAGTACTTATAACACTAACATAACATTTTTTGCATTTCCCTTTTTTATTCTTTATATAACTTGTAGAGATAAATAAATAACAGATTTCAGTATAAGACATAATTAAATAAAAATAACAGCAACATAATACATTATAGAATTTAATCAAATGCTTTTCTTACAAGGATGTTGAACAAAAGTTGCCAACTATTACAAATGGGTAAAATACCCAATTAGTCTCTCATTCCTAATAAGTGAGGACTTAACTAAATAAACACATTTCTTTCTTTCAAATAAATACAACAATTACATTCATATTTTTTTCTGCAACTAAAAAAAATCAGCAACACCCTAGTTTTTTTTTCTTTCCTCTTTCCAAGCAACCTGCATACAAAACATAAGGCCGTGACCATGGGGTGCTCACCTCCCAGCCTAGGCTAACTAGAAGCCACCCCCGAGCTTGGAGAACCAAGTCCTAGACGGGTTACACTCAAGCAAACACAAACAAGCAAGGGGAAAAACACAACAAACACATTCCCATCCCAAAGCTGAAACTTCATCACATAATGTGATGTTTTACAAGGGTGGAAGTGGACCAAGTACCTTTGAGGAGATCTGCTAGATAGTAACTCACAACCAACTCATGGCATCCAAGAACACAACAAAAATCATCTTAACCCCCATATCCTTATGACCCCCAAAGGCATACATACCATATTTTCTCCCCTTATGACCCCCGAATGCATAAACAAAACTATGCAGCAAGGGTCACATAGACAAACCCTTGAGATCACTCTCATGATGAGAACCTCTCACTCTAAGGCTGTCAAACTCCTTCCACCCCCAAGATCATTTTGCCCTCCTAAGAGTAAGATGGCCTTGGATACTCCCTAAACACAATAAAATGCATAACAAAAGAAAAGGAAAGAACCACATAAAAATTTCACAAATACAATACAAAGAAAGATACAATATTTACATTCAAGCATCTATACAAACAGATTTTAACATACAAGTAAGATAATACACCTACCTTGAATTTGCAAAGGGTATTCTAGGGTTAGCTTGAAGAAGAGCAGCCCAATCCACAAATCTTTTCTATAACACTTAGCCTAAATTCCTATTCGAAAACTATTTTTTTTTTTCTTTTCAAAATTATAGATCTCCAAAGATGGAGAGTGGGTGATTAATTCACTAAGTCTGAATCTCTAGCCTAAGAAGGCTTCTCTCACTCCTTCCAACCTCTTGGATAGAGTGAGAGACTCCCATTGGTTGGTGAAGAGGGGAAAAAGACCTATGAGGTGGATTAGTTAATAAGCATGCAAATCAAACATGGAAGCATATGAAATCAAAGACATAATTTGAAATGCATGAAAACATGAATAATGAAAATGTATATACCTCATACAATCCTTTTATCTTCTCCTTCAGATGGATCTTGATGAAGTGAAGGCACCCTTGGATGTTGCTCCACTTGATGCGCTCCTCTTGCTTGCTTGATGTGGATGGCTCTCCAATGTTGTGCACAAATGGAATGGATTTGGAAGATGATAAGGATGAGATGATCAAGTGTGGATGAGATATGATCTGAACATGATAAGGATGCTAAAATGATTTTTCTGGGCTCAAAAGGGCAACATAAGATTACTAAACTTGGAGATGAAAAATGAAGGGATGACATCCTCAATTTATAGGAAGAGGAGAGGAAAAATGGATGGCTAGGATGGATTCAAGATGAAGGGCTGGGATTGCTTGTGATCTCCCACAAGGCCCAAGAGAGGGTGTGGAGACCAAGAGATATGCCTTAAATGCATTTCTTGTCTCCACACTTCTCAAGGTACATTGGGAAGACTTCCCAAGGTACCTTGAGAAGAGAAAAGTGCATTGGGATAATCATGGGGATTGGAGGAATAAGAAGGAATTAAAAATTCCTTGGGAGAGGCGATGCCTAGAGGATTGTAAGATTTTGAAGATCTCACATTCACCTAGGAAAAGAGCATTAAAAGCTAGTGGTTGGATGGAAGGGACAAGTAGTTGACTTCGTGGCTAATCATGATGATTAACCATTAGCAACTCATTAGGAGGGGGATTAGAGGAAATGTTAGGTGGGATTAGGATTTGTAGGAGGATTTTACTAGGAGAGAGAATGAGTGGAGGGAATTAAAAAATAGAAGAATAAAGTTAAGTGAGTTTAGGGAGTTTCTAGAAGACTTTATTAGATTAATGATGAATCAAGAAGATGGTTTGTAGGAAGCATGTGGGTTAACTAATTAATTGAAATTAATTAGCTAAGAGGGAGATTTGTGAGAATTCAATTTTTAGAAGAATAAAGAAAGGGATTGATTTATTAAATAAATCAGTCACATACTATAGTGACAATATCAATTATATTTAATCAATTTTGAGGAGAATTTGAATTAACATAATTAATTAATTAATTATGTGAGGAATTAAAAATAATTAAAAATAATTATGTTTAAGTGTCTACAATTGGTCTTCCCTAGGTCTTACACACTCCCTAACCAAGGCACCTCAAGAAGAGGAATGAAATGGGGAAGAGGAATAACACCTACCAAGAAGGTTATCTAACCAAGGATGGCACTCCTAAAGATGAAATTCGACCATTTAGGAAAACCCACTTTTTTGGGTGGTTAAACAAGCCCTAGGGGAAAGACACATGGCCAAATTTGGCCCTCACCCATAGGTACCTCATGAGGCCCAGTAAAAATGCCCCAAAACTGACTCTAGGAGTTGATTTAACCTTTTGAAAGTCCACCTAAAGTTAACTTGCGGGTCAACTCTGAGTTGACCCTCCTTATGACTCACTATCCTAGATTTCTCGGAACCTTCAAGGATAATTTGGAAATATATCAATTAAACAAAAAGTAAATCTCTCAAAAAGGTGACATGACAATTGCCAACACAACATACATGTGTGTCAAGTGACACTACAAAATAATTCCACATCACAAATACACACATGGAAATTGTCCCTTGAATGATTTAAACAATTTAATAAATACAATTTACACACATGCAAACATTTACGTTTACAAATAAAATACAATACATACGGGGTGTTGTCTCTCCAAATAGACAACCCCTGGTTTTACGAACATACATAGGCCTAGGCTTGATTTTCCATAATATTTCCATGGTCACATGGATAATTTCCTGCGCATCTCAATTTAAACATTAGTACTTTCCAATAGACTCATATAATATTAAACACATAATTAAGAATACAATTCAATTACTCTGCATAGAATTGACATTATACAATACAATTTACCACATATAAAGGCAATTCACATAAGCATTTCCTCATAATCCTCATAATTTAATCCATTCATAAGATATGCAACCATATTTCTAGCATCATAATAAAGTCCTGCAAATCAAATAATGACATACAACACCTCAATGTTACCCTATTCTAGAGTCATATAAAATTCTATATCTATTATGCATAAAATGAAGCATCAATATATCAATGCTACCCAATTCCTAGGATCATATAAAGTCCTACATCCATAATGAGATAAAATAGAGCATCCATAATAGTTCCAACATGAAAATCACTGAAATACTACGATGGGTCGGGGTAGGGCCTCACATTTTTCTTATTATTCGAGCATTTACTATGGGGGTTTTATATGCAGGAGCATACTAAAGAAAATGAAGCTGTCCAAAGCTTAACTAGCTTCGCCAAGACTCCCAAACCTACACATATAGAATGGTGGAAAAGGCTTTGGAAACTTTCAAGTGTGCTATGCTAGCAAAGGGAAAGCCTTTATCCCACATTGTTTGTGGGATAAGCTCATTTAATGTTTAAGTCCAAAGCGGCCCATATGATAACTGTCGAAAGACAAAAGGCTTTTTGCATGATGAAGACTAAAGTGGGTGGACCCCACGTGCGCACGTATCATGAGGAAACCAAAATTTTACAACAAACTAGTGAGGATGGAGGCTAAAGATCGAGCAAGTTTGATTGATCGGATGATGATCGCAGAGGATCTTATGGCTGTCGCTATGCCACAAGATAGAGATGCACGCTTGTTTAAACCTGCAACTTGGTGACTAAGCACGTGTGGAAATAGGGAAGGTTAACGAGCACACAAGTTCAAAGTGGATCAACGACCATCACTATACTACAAGATGAAGTTGCACGACCTATATCCCGCATGACATAGCGACTGCCAAAGTGGCAGATGAGGTGTCATCTTAGTTGATCTGCAAGTGAGCCAAAATGTGCCACGTGGTTGAGCGTAGAAGAAGAACTTAGGTCCAAATGGTAGATGAAATGGCAAGACAAATAGGGTCCAATGGTAGTCAAGGTGGGTCCGCAGGTGAACCAAAAAGTGACACGTGACATAGATAGACAAAGAAAAGAGAGAGTCGCTCAAGCAGGGTTAAAGGTCGAGTAGATAAGGACAATTGGACGAATTGATCCAATGGTGGTCGCTATACCACGATCAGAAGGTGCTCGATGTGTATTCATCACGACTTGGTGACTAACCGCTGATGGAAGGTAGTAGACTGAGGTGGTTAAGGAAAACAGTCGAAGTGAAACAGGCCGACAGTGCAGAGCTTATCAAACAAACTTAGGCTGTGATGGATCTCAAAACAGATTCATCGAAAGCAATAGTTTCATTGACATGTGGTACATCGAAGAAACCAGATGCAGTCCCATAAAAAACAAAAGGTATCAATGAAACTGAAGAATCAATAAGACATATGAATAGCTCGTCGATGAGGAAGTTTGGCCGAAAAGATAAAAGTTGATCCTCGAACAAACCAGAAGAAGATACGTGGTGCGAATGGATGTACAGCAAAGGGGAAAATTCCCGACAATAATAAAAGGTAAGTATATTCTCTGCTTTACGTTATTTGAAAGTGCATTAAAGATAAAATTTATTTATATTTGAATGAATGCCTTGAATTTATTCTATGTTTGCAAAATATTTAAGGGAAATACTTTTGTTTTATTGGACTATTTTAAACAAGTATTTATACAAAGATGATTGAATTTTCAAAATCTAAGGCGGAGTATGTTTAATTTTCAAATGAAGGAATTTGATTGGCTCATTTTTGTGTGCAGAAAATAATGAGAAGATAATGAATACTTTGTTGGTATTTTGGTATGGTTTTGTCATTGATATCAACACCTACTGAAAACAAGCACTTTGAAGATCCAGCAACATTCACCGGCAAGAAAGTAACTATTGTACAGTTACTGGTATATGGTTCACCAGTAGGATATAATGTTCACCGGTACCTGGAATGATATGGAAGACAATTGATAATGTCGAAGACATTGTGTGGACACTTTGTTTTGAAGAATTGATCATTGGTATATTCATATTTGCATATTTGCTTTTACCAGCAAATAGGTCCAGGGTTATCTAGGGTTACACCAGCAGGTTTATCTTTTTCAGATCAGCGTGGCACGCTATGGAGATGATTTATTATTGATGTAAATGCATTAAGCCGACATGTTTAATTGGTTATTGCATCAGATATTATATTGTATGTAAAATGTTTATTTTAATATCTTGTAGAGCCGACCTACTAAAATTGGTCTTAGGTTATGATATAAATGTAAGATCTTATTTGTAAGATCAAGTGTGGAATGCGAAAAAGAATTGAGTGAAGGTATATGCGAGACTAAGTAGAGGTATACACAAAGACATCATTTGAAGGTGAAGATAGGTTTTTATATAAGCATATCAGCATTACGCTAGTACTGAATCCTACATATGAAGATACTATTTTGTGTAGTACATTCTTATTAGATTTAACCATCCAATTCTAGTTAGTGTGACTCCCATTTTGTGATTGAGCAGTGAGCTCTAGGCTATTGGCCTTTCTACATGTCCAGACCCCATTTATGTACACTTACTATCTATAGTAGTATCATCTGATTGTGGGTAAGGTTTCCCACCATGGTTTTTCCCCTTACAGGGTTTCCACGTACAAATATTGGTGTTATGTGTTGTGGATGACTTTATGTTTATGTTTCATGCATTAATCTTTATCGGTATAGCAATCTACTATTAACACTGTCTACCGACATACTTAACTGGTTTACCAGTATTAAGCATCAAGTTAGTTAATTGGTTTTTGGTTTGAATTCATTTGACAATTGATTCACCCCCCCCCTCTTAGTTGTCTCCAGGAGCTAACAATTGGTATCAGAGCCTAGTCCTCTTTCGCAGAAGTTTAACAACTTGAAGAGATCCAATGTCTACTAATTACTTTAGGAAGGACAATCCTAAACTTGATGGAACCAACTATGGGATATGGAAGATCAGGATGGAGACACATCTAAATTGCATTGGTAAAGACATCTAGGAAATTACAAAGAATGGTTATACTACTGCTGTAGCTGGTCAGACTGCTCCAACTACTTTAGCTAAAGATGAAGAGAATGATTGCAAAGCAAGAGAAGCACTTTTGAGCGTATTATCAGATCAAAAAATCATGGGATTATCAGATAGGTCTACTGCTAAAGCTATTTGGGATCATTTGGAAACACTAAATGAAGGAGATTCCATAGTCAAGATTGCAAAACTTGAAAGCTTCCAAGTTAGGTATGAACATCTAAAAATGGAAGAAGATGAAAGGATTTTTGCTTTTATGGAAAGAGTAAATGAAATTGTTTTGGGTATTAAATGTTATGGAGGAACTCTGAGTGAGGATGAAATTGTTTCAAAAATCTTAAGAGGATTGCCACTGGCAAACAAAATGAAGGTTAGTACTATAAATGAATTAAGAACAATTCCTAATACATCAGTAACTAGGGATACATTGATTGGAAAACTTTCAACCTTTGAAATTGAGGAATTTGGTCCTGTTGCTACTATAAAAACTAATTTGGCCTTTAAAGCATCAACATCATCTGCTCCATCATTTGACAAATCAGACTGGAGAGCCTTTTATTCAAGAGAACCTGAAGAAACTAGGAAGGAGAATGAAGAGCTTGAAGAACTTGAAGCACTATTTGCAAGAAAAATGCCAAAAAGTCCACTTGGAAGTAAGTATGAAGGTAAAGCACCCTTTAAATGTTTTAACTACAATAAGATTGGTCATATGGCTTCAAGATGCCCTGATAGACATGCTAGACTAAGAGAAGAATCTAGAAGAACATACAAGCCTAATCCTAAATATCAAATATACAAATTTAAGAAGAACAAAGACAAATCCTGTTACATTGCTGATGAAGGTGTGACTGATGATTCTGATGAGGATCTAGCAGATAATGGATGGGTTTTTGTTGCTCTAATAGAGGATCAACCGACACCTACTGCTCAACTGGTAGAACAAGCCCTAGTAGCTAAAGTTGAAACAAAGGATGAATGGATCATTGACTCAGGATGCTCACATCACATGACTGGAGACAAAGGTAAATTCTTGAACTTTCAAGAATACAATGGAGGTTTAGTAAGATTTGGAGATGACAAAGCCTATTCAATCAAAGGTAAGGGTTCAATATCTCTTGATGGTAAGCATAACACTGACAATGTCTACTATGTTCAAGGATTAAAGCATAATCTTTTAAGTGTTGGTCAATTAGTTGAGAAAGGATTTCAGTTACAATTCAAAAATGAAAAATGCAAAATCATGAATAGAACTAGTTTGGAAATTGCAACTGGTAATCAAACTAGAGGTAATATCTTTCATTTGAATAACAGTGAAAAGGCATGCTTAATTGCACATATAGTGCTGGCAATATAACAAGGATATTGAGAAGGTTGTTGATGATTATGGACATAACTGATTAAAGATGTTTTACTATCTTGATATTATTATTTTGTCATTGATGTCAAGAAATTGATTTTCTAATTTAGTATGATGTTGCCATATCTTAAGAAATATGATATGAAGATCATAAAGAAGTCGGTAAAGACACAAGAAAGAATATGATGAATAAAGGGATAAGTTATTCAATGGGAAACTCTATCGAGTCAGACAATGATGAGATCTTGATGTTTTAGATTGTTTTAACATCATACATATGTTGTAAAATGTAAAGGTTAATACTACACTATGTTATCAACCAAAGGACCTAGTCGGTAAACCCTAAGGAGCCTAGTCGGTAAACCCTAAGGTTATCGCAGTCGGTTAATGAAGACAAAATGTGTATCGAGTAAAGTTTAGTATTCACCGAGTTGTAACTGAGCTATAACAGAATGCATTAAATGTTTACATGTGATATTTAATGAAAGAAGTTGATGAGCTAGAGAGGATCAATGATTGGCAAGCCGTGGAAGAAGTTTGTTAACAAATCTAAGGCAATCAAAAGTCGGCAAGAAGATCTACAGCTCAGATTGAACAACATTACACTAACACAAGTTCCAAGATGATTGTGCAAGTTCTGAGGCAAGGTAAAACATTTTTCAGATCATAAGATACAATGAACCTGGACAAGATTAAAGATTTGATGGCTATGATTGATCATGGGAAATGTGATCAAGGAGATTAAGTGGTTAGATGATTGTTTATAAATAAGGAACTGTTGATAAATAGTGTATGTGGGCAAGTGTATGCACAAGGATGCTACATAGTGATCACCGAGCACAGAAGCTTGAAGACCTGGTGGAATAACAGAGTATTGATGCCCAGCAGATAGACAAGATTAGTTCTATGTCTAGATTGTGATTGAACAAATAAAAATCTACTTTAGCATTTTAGATGTAAAGTTGCAGATAGATTGTATTACTGTTAGCTTGTGAAAGTAATAGAAAATCTCTTAACTGAGTGGACTTAACAGTCTTATAAGTAAATCCTCTAACAAGGTGACATTCTAAATGAGTGTTTGAAATCCTTTGGCAAGGTCACTTCTAACAAAGTGAAGATCCTAACAGATCTGAGGGAAATCCCTTAACCGGGTCACATCTAGCAATGTGTTTTGTAATCTTTAACAGGATTGGCTTTTAACCGAGCATACTCTAGAAGAGTATATTTCTTAGTGGGTCTAAAATCCCATAGTGGTTTTTCCCTATTTGGGTTTCCACGTTAAATCTGGTGTTATGAGGTTAATATAGTTCTTATGCTTTTGAGTTTGCATGTTTGACAGTTTTATTCTATGACTGATATATGTTACCGAGGTTGAATCTGATGTTTTCATTGATGATTAAGTTTGTATGATTCACCCCCCCCCCTCTCATCTTGTTGGCTATTGGATCTATACTTATATTAAGTATCAGAACTATCAATTGGTATCAGAGCTTTGGACTCTTAAAGGAAAGTTTAAAGGCACTTAAGCTAAAGATCCAAAGATGTATAAGAGGGATGCACCCAAGCTGAATAAGTCAAGTTTCTCTACATGGCAGAAAAGGATGAAGCTACATCTATTAGGAGTTAGAGAATATGCTATATACTATCTGGAGAATGATTTTGCTACACCGAGCACCTATCCATTAACTATGGAAGAGATAAAGGCAAAGCAAGAACACATTCAAGCAACGATTGAAATAACATCTGCATTGACCGATTCTGAGTTTAATGATCTAGAAGGCTGCAATGATGCGAAGGCTATGTGGACTAAGCTCATATCTGTATATGGAGGAGATGAACATGTTCAAAGAGCAAAAGTTGATAGTCTAAGAGGACAAATTGAATCTATGAGGATGAATGAAGGTGAGAACATAACCCAATACAGTACAAGACTAAAGGAGATTGTAAATCAAATCAAGGGAGTAGGAAGAATTATTGAAGAAAAGGATGTGACAAGTAAGTTGTTAAGAACCCTTCTACCTGCTTATGCAATCCAAGTCTCTGCAATCAATGAATTAAGTTCTATACCTAATATGCCAGTTTCCTTGGATGCTACTATTGGTAAGCTACATGCATTTGAGTTAAGTAATTTTGATAATAGTGGGTCATCGGTAAATAAAGTTGAATCTGCATTTAGTTCTTTTCATTTGAATGAATCTAATGATTACAATGAAAGAAAGTATAAGTACTCTGGAGGAGATCATAGTGGAGCAAGTGAAAGATTTCGGAAGAACATGGAGGTACATAAACTGTATGAAGAAATCAGAAAGCAAGAAGAGTTTGAAGCACTATTGGCCAAAAGGTTACCAAGAGTCAAAGGTAAGTATAAGGGAAAACTACCCTTGAAATGTTTCAATTGTGATAAGATTGGACATATGGCTTCTAACTGTCCTGACAAAGATTTCATTGAAAAGAGAGATTACCAAGATGCCAGACAAAAAGATAATCATTACAGAGGTCACCGAGACTTCAGAAGAAGAGATAGAAAGACCTGATTAATTGCTGATGAGGAATTTGAAGATGATAAATCAGATGAGACTGATACATAGGAAGTTGTTTATGTGGCTATCAAGGATGGATCAGATGAAGAAAGGTATGAAGAAAAAGCCCTAATATCTCACATAAAAACTAATGATTCTTGGATTATAGATAGTGGATGCTCACATCATATGACAGGAGATAAACACAAGTTTGCTATGTTAGAAGATTATGATGGAGGCTATGTTAGATTTGGTAATGATGCACCATGTCCAGTAAGAGGTAAAGGATCCATAACACTTCTTGATAAAGCAAGATGCAATGATGTTTATTGGGTTGAAGGTGTACGTTAGGAAATAGGAAATCATCACAAGACAAGATAAACGTAATAGCTCAAATACAAATGCATTCATTGCAATGAATCTATCCTAAGACACACTCAATAGAGACATGAAACAAAAACATTCAAAAGCAAAGATTATGCAAACCATAGGCAAGATTTGAATGCTCCTTCATGCGGCTCCATTGTTCTTCTTTCTTCTCCAAATAGTTGTGGATCTCACCTACAAGTGCACACACAATTGAAAGCAAGTAGACGGGATTTTTGATCAAGAGTACTAGAAGCGTAAATTCAATAGTCTGATTAAGGATTATTAATTAAGGGATTGATTGAAGAAATTCATCCAATTTATAGAAGAATTGGAGAAAAGACAAGATTAGCATGATTCAATTCAAATGGAAATTGCAAATCAATTATGTCAATTATGACAAATTATGACAAATTATGCACTTTCTATGCAAAATTTGTTGATTGATGATTTATGACAATTTATGACAAATTTCTATGTCAAGAATTGATTGATTGTCAATTATGACAAATTATGACAAATTTCTATGTCATTCCATGAATTTAGGAGAGAAATAGGAGGAAATTGAAATTAGGAATTAAGAAAATAAGAAAATTAGAAAATGAGGAAATTAAGAAAATTAGGAATTAAGAAATTGATGAAAATTAGAAATTATGTAAATTAATTAATAATTTGTCATTTATTAATTAATTCACAAAGAGGAATAATTAGCCAATCAAATGAACATTTAATTGTGACAAGAAGACCTAGGATAAATAAATAATTTATTAATCCTAAAGGAGGAAATGACACACAAGGTTAAATGATTAAATCATAAAACCCTAGAGGATGAATTAGGTCTTGATGAAAGATAATTGACTCGATCATGATTTGATTTTGGATTGATAAATGACCAATGTGATAAATGATTTGATTGAGAAAATGCGCCAATTGACGATGAACAATGACAAATTGATCCAAATTGACATATTTGAGACAAACAACGATCGATGACAAATCGATCGCAAAATGACAAGATCGAACAAGATGACAAGAGTTGATGATAAATAGATTGCAAAATGACAGGATTGAAAATGACCACGATCAATGACGAATTGATCACAAAATGACAAGATCGAACATGACAATGACCGATGACAAATCGATCGTTAAATGACAAGATTGAAGGATTGATGATAAATCGATCGCCAGATGACAAGATTGATAAGAGGACAACGATCGATGACAAATCGATTGCAAGATTGACAGGAGGACAAAACCCTAATTAGGATTGACGATGTCCAAAATGATGACAAATAAGCACGCACATTGATGCAATAGGATAAGATCGATTAAAATCATGACTGGATAGTGTTTTCAACAAGACCAAATTCGAGAGCGAGATAAATGAGGAATGTAGAAGAATGACTCGATGTTTGCAAATGATAAAAACCAAGTGCAAATCATAGGAAAAATGTTAATGCGACGCAAAAACCTAGAATGAGGCAATGCGCAAATGTTAAAGTACGATTCCGCAAGTGTTGACCATTTTTAGGTGTCTACATTTTGCCCCTCTTTGAGACAATGAGATTTTAAGCATTGTTTCAAAGAACTTAATGAAAATGCCCCAGACAATGATAATGACATATGCATGCCCCCTCGAGGAATTGGCCGGAAACATGCAGAGAATAGGCCAATTGATCGATAAGAATGATAGGATCGAACGGACTGACAATCGAAGATCAGATGCATGAAGGACAAGCAATTGAAGATGCAAAAGACCGCGACCAACATAAGATGGAGAGGGTGCACATCCATCTATGCACTGACAAAGAGCTATAAATGAGACCAAGAGGTTGAAAATTTCTCATTTGCACTAGACAAGGAGGAGAATTTGTTGATCTGGACAAGGACACTTGCAGAGAGATGGCAAACATTCCAATGGCAGATCACCTCAGGGAACGCGTACACACATTCAGATGATCAGATGACGTAGGAGCAGCGGTATGGATCTCAAATACCCATGTTTTCAATTTGATGAATTTTGATTGCATACGGGACATTGCGGGGCCCATAGGGGATGCAGGAGAGGACTCCTACGCTTGTGTAGGGCGAATCCTGTGCTTGTGTAGGGTCTTCTGCACTTGTGTAGGGAGACACAAGCACAGGTTACCTGACACAGGCGCAGGTTCCTTGACACAGGTGCAAGAGTGCATGGAAAACCCTAATTTTGGTCAAAACAACATGCAAATGATCCGGAAAGGGGGGATAAGGGTAGGATAGGTCAGATGAAAAACACCATGATTTGGACATGAAAATGAGGAAATGCAACCCGTAGGAGCAAACCCTAAAACTGACAAAATTTGCCCCAATTGTGATGCAGAGTCGACAGTATCCGTTGATCACATGAGAGAACCGACCTGATTGCTTCATGCTACGACATAGACTCAGGAGCACAGAGAGAGATACCTTAGCAGGAATTGGGATATACTATGTCACATTTATGCCTAAAATTAGGGCAAACACAGGACTGCTTACCGCATTGGCAGAGCGATGGCATTCGGAGACTTCCTCCTTCCATCTGGCAACTGGAGAGGTGACGGTGACACTGGAGGATGTATGGCATATCCTCTGCATTCCGATTCATGGAGAGATGATAGAGTATGACCTAGTGACAGGGAGAGATGCACTGTGCAGATTGTTTGAGTATGACGCAGATGAGCTGGATATCGTCGAGAGGGAGATTGGCTGGGAGACGATGGCATCAGAGTATGATCGATGATATGTGGTGATAGCAGTGGTGATAGCGTGTCTACTAGCAGGAGATAGACGAGGACATGGATTCCCTATTGGATGGGGAAGAGTGCTAGAGTGGATGGCGATAGAGGGGACAATGTACACATGGGGACCATGTGTACTGGCTATGCTATATTTTCAGTTGCATCAGATAGCATATTAGGGAGTGCAGACATTGAGCTATGGAGTTACACTACTACAGGTATGGGAATTTGAACACATAGCCATATGTCCACCGATTACAGATAGACAGGTAGTACCACACCGACCATATGTGTATTGCTATGGGGGAGCATTGAGATAGGGTCCTTTTGGATATATACTATACTAGTGACATGAGCTAGACCGACTGAGAGAGTTCATATGGAGGCCATATCGTGATTGTCTGGGATGGTCAGATGACAGTGAGGAGTTACCGTATTGTAGACAGGAGAGGTATCTGATTGGGCGACCGGTGAATCGGCAGAGAGTGATTGAGTTGTACCTGCCAGAGAGAGTCAGACGACAGTTTAGAGAGAGGTAGGATGTACCTAGGAGGACGACACACTTTGCCCGATCTCACAGAGAGACGAGTCAATGGGGGAGTATGATTCAGCCACACACAGCATATGCAGACTTCTCACAGCTACAGCAGAGACTGTGGGATTGGAGATCAGATGTGGCAGACGCCGGGACGATAGATGAGTATGAGAGATGGTTTGCACGACGGCGGCCAATGCCATTGACAGATTCGGATATTCCAGTACCGAGGTGATAGGAGGACTTCCCACTCACAGGAGAGGAGGAGGGAGATGATGAGGATGAGGAGGAGGAGGGCGGGGACGAGGAGGATGATGAGGACAGAGATGAGGATGGTGGGGATGATGAGGATGAGCCAGATTCAGGCGAGCATGAGACATTATAGGACATACCCATAGAGCCAGAGACAGCTAGGACAGAGGAGATGGAGATATTCAGGGCTGCCATAGCGAGTCAGCAGGATCACATTACGACTTTAGAGAAAGAGCATGATCAGTTCAGAGAAGAGATAGCTAGACTCATAGCGGCTCGAGATGCAGCGATTGCTCAGGCACATCGAGAGGAACAGAGAGTCACTGAGTATATTGGGTCGATTTGGGATGCCAGTGTACGGGAGCTAGGAAAAATGTTGGTAGAGACCAGAGAGGAGATACGCCATTGGAGGACACTATATGAGAGTGCAATTCCACCAGAGCAGAGAGCACCTTCATATCGGGCACGATCGAGGACAGAGAGCAGGGCACGCTCTCAGAGGTCATTGAGTAGCATGGGGGTGAGTGGACCGATGAGACCACCACAGCCAAGACCAGGAGGGACATCATCCACGAGACATTGCAAGGATGAGGAGGACCGAGGGAGAACCCAGTGATAGAGGCATGTGCTCCTTAGACAAACAGTAGACATTATGTAGTTTGACATTTTGTAGTCAGCCTGTGGGCCATACTTAGGACAGACAGTCCAATTTTGTACTCCAATATTTATTGTGACATATGATATGATATGCATCGATATGATGGGATGCAACATGTTATAACTTATGTTATTTTCTATGTATGGATGACTTATGCATTATTTATGTACCTTTGTGGAATATGTATGGATATATTTTTGTTTATGTGCTTTTGATGCATTGATAGTATGAAATGGATAAAATGCTTGATATGATGCTAGATGTAATGCAAATGTACTAACCAAAGGGATGCAGGATGCAGTATGTATGGTTGGAAATCGGAGCACTAGACCGAATTGACTATCTGACCGGACGGAAGAAGTGTTAGTAAGAAGAAAATGAAACAGAGGATAGTTAGAGACGAAGAAAAACTTGCTTTCAGTAATGCACTTTGTAGGTGAGAACCTTTATTTTTATGTAGCAAAACGGATGCATAACATCATGGCATTGAAGGCCATAGCTGAAATGCAACCCTATTTGCAAAAGACAGACACATCATAGACAAGCAACAATCACAATCAAAAAAGAAAAGGATCATGAACCATCCCAGTCACTCTAAATCACTCAGTGACATCATCGAGCAACATAGGAACATGATTGAAGCCAAAGATAAATCAATAAAAAGATAAAATGCACAAATTCCAACAAATCAAACAAACATCTTGATCTTCATTATCAAAAGTTGAAAGTGCTGATAGAACGATCATGCTGTCTGGTTTCAGGACATGTGATACCCCGTCTAAGACAAGACATAGTCTGGTTTCGAGTATACCACACCCTGTATAAGACTCATGATAGTAGAGACAAGGACAAATGATTTGGAGGTTGATTGATATGACAACTCGGATCAGTTTGAATGTCTGGTTTGAGTAAAAAGTTCATCTGTTTAAGCGTGATTTCATTAAAGCGCAATGTTGAATTGATTGTCGCTGGATGTATGCTCAGGGATCTGTCTGATGCACAAAGAGAGATCCTTTATTGACAAAATGCTTATTTTTGGATTTTAATATTTTTGAAATGTTTTTGTGGTCATTTTTTTATGACTTTTTATGATTTTTATTGATTTTCCTTTTTTTAATTTTTAGATATTTTTTTCAGGACATTATTTGATTTTTTTGAAGATTTTTTTTTCAGGACGTTTTTCAATTTTTATAATCTTTCTTCAGGACATTTTTCAATTTTTTTATGAGCTTTCTTCAGGACATTTTTCAATTTTTAAGAGATTTTTTCAGGACATTTTTAAATGCAAAAGTTCCAGTGATCGATCATGACAAGGGAACGCACCCAATGTGCATCGGAAAGACATACATAGACCGGAACCAAAACATATGGACAAAGAACCGGGGTAATGATGTTCACCAATAACGAGCCTGGAATAGGACATCGGGTCAAGACAAAGATAGACATGAGAAACTGGCCGAGAAAAAGCATAGCTCAAAGGTCATGATAGATGACGGAGAAACGATCTCATTTTACACATGGCGCCTATTTGCCAGGTTTTCACCAAGGTATTTGCCCCAAGCGTCTGTTTGCCAGGTTTTCACTAGAGGGCGAATCATTTTTCTTTGTTCTTTTTTTGCTCTTTTTCTTTTTTCTCTTTTTTTTTGTATTTTTCATTTTTTCTCTTTTTTTTGGTTTTTTTTAAGGATCATATTTGAAAAAGTACTGATAGAACATTATGCCCAGTACTTGCAAAGATGCATGCTATTTATAGGATCGGACAGAGGTTCACCTTCCGGGGTAGCAAGCTGATATGCCCCCGAGCCATATGCTGCAGTTACTATGAAAGGACCAACCCAATTAGGTTCAAATTTACC
This sequence comes from Cryptomeria japonica, assembly GCF_030272615.1. Taxonomy (NCBI): domain Eukaryota; kingdom Viridiplantae; phylum Streptophyta; class Pinopsida; order Cupressales; family Cupressaceae; genus Cryptomeria; species Cryptomeria japonica. Next base: position 447,927,304 of record NC_081408.1, read on the forward strand.
TTTGATGATATCAGTAGACTGTGCATTCTTAGGGTTTACCTTTAAAACCAGGTCTCCCACTTCGAAGTGTCACCCTTTGACCTTCTTATTATAAGAGCGACGGAGACGGTTTTGATATGCTTGCAAATGTGTCAGAGCTGTCTGACGTTTCTCATCTAACATCTCAAGCTAATGCAGCCGAGAGACTCTGTGTGTCTCGTCATCAAGAAGATGTTGCAAGGAAACACGCAAGGAAGGAATCTCCACCTCCAAAGGTAAAATAGCTTCCGCACCATACACCAAGGAATAAGGTGTTGCGCCAGTAGGTGTGCGGATAGAAGTGAGATAAGCCCATAGTGCTAGATTCAACTGTACATGCCAATCTCGACCAGCATCATTGACAACCTTTTTCAGGATCTTGATAATGGTTTTATTTGATGCTTCAGCTTGACCATTCCCCTGTGGATAGTATGGACTAGAGAAATGGTGCTGGATATGAAACTTTGCACAAAGCTCTTTAACATCTTTATTCTTGAAAGGACGACCATTATCAGTGACTATGGCAAGGGGAACCCCATACCGGCATATGATATAATTCAGCAAGAATTTTGAAATTTGGACACCCGTGATATAGGTCATGGGGATAGCCTCTATCCATTTTGTAAAATACTCTATGGCTGTAATGATGAACTTGTGCCCATTTGAAGAGGTCGGGTGAATCTTGCCAATAAGATCCAATCCCCATTGAGAAAAAGGCCATGGAGATATGACAGAATGAAGCTCTTGGGCTGGTGCATGAATGTAGTTTCCATGAATCTGGCATTTGTAGCACTTCTTAATAAAATCATGAACATCTTTTTCTAGAGTGGGCCAATAATACCCAGCACGAATCAACTTTTTAGCTAAGCTTAAACCATTGAAATGGCCCCCACATATACCATCGTGAACCTCGTGTAAAGCCGTTTGTCCTTCGTCAGAATCCAAACACCTGAGGAGGGTATGGTCAAAGGAACGGCGGTAAAGGGTGTTGGCGATGATGACATATTTGGCTGTTTGTCGGATAAAGGCTCGGTGTTGGTTAGCGGAAAGGTTGGGTGGTAAGGTTTGGGATTTCAAATATTGATAGACGTCATTGTACCATGGGGAATTGGGACCAACAAGAACGCACATCACATTCGCTGTCGGAATGTCAAAAGAAGGAACCAACAATTGTTCAACTAAAAATTCACATTTATTCATATTGCTTGGCATATTCAACATGGAAGCAATCGTAGCCATCGCAACTGCCGACTTATTTTGCATTCTTGGAACTTGATTGAAATGGATAGCTGTGAAATTGGTCTTGAAGAAATCTACCATATGCTTATAGGGAATAAGCTTTTCATCTTTTGTTTCGTAGTCATCATTCACTTGTCGGATGACTAATTGAGAATCTCCATAGACTTGCAAATGCTTGATGTTCTAGTGGACTGCTACTCGGAGTCCTGTAACTAGTGCTTCATACTCTGCAATGTTATTAGTATAGTGGAAAGTTATTCTATAAGACTTTGGAATAGCATCACCTTGAGGGGTGACAAACAAGATGCCTGCTTCGGACCCGAACTTGGTATGGGACCCATCAAAGTATAACTTCCATTCATTAGATGATGTGAAAGCAAAGACTGATTCATCTAGAAAATCAGTCAACATGGGATGATCATCAGAAATAGGAGCCTCTACAAGTTGATCTGCTATGACTTGTCCTTTTATGGCCTTTCACTCCATATACTCAATGTCAAATTCACTGAGAATCATGACCCATTTTGCTAGGCGACCCGTCAAAGCTGCTTGGCTTAGCATATAATGTTGGAGTTTCTGCGTTGCAAATACCACTGCTAAGCATGCCCTTTCAATAGTTGAATAATTTAGCTCATAGCCTACCAGTGTTCGACTGATATAGTAAATACCTCGCTCTTTGCCGTTCTCATCTTGTTGGGCCAAGAGAACTCCTAATGCCGTTTCAGTTGTAGAAATATACAATAAAAATGGCTTTCCATCTATTGTAGGCATTAGAATAGGTGGCGACAGCAAATATTCTTTAAGAGCTTGAAAGGCTGATTGACATTGCTCAGTCCATTTGAAAGCAACACCTTTATGCAATAGATGCTGGAATGGATGACATTTGTCGGCCAACTGAGCTATGAAGCGACGGATTGATTGGAGCTTTCCTTGCAGACTTCTTAATTGCTAGAGATTTGAAGGCGGAGGCATATCCATTATTGCTTTGACTTTGGCAGGGTCAACCTCAATGCCTCGGTGAGAAACAATGTATCCTAGTAATTTGCCAGCTATGACACCAAATACACACTTCTTTGGATTGAGCCTGAGTTTGTAGGTCTCCATTCGGTCAAAGATTGGGCCTAGGATGGCTAGATGACTATCTCTAGTGATAGATTTGCATAACAAGTCATCAACATAGTCCTCCATCAGAGTGTGCATGAAATCATGAAAAATTATCGTCATTGCTCTTTGATATGTTGCACCTACATTTTTAAGACCGAAGGGCATCACATTCCAACAATAGGTACCCCAAGCACAGGTGAATGCTGTCTTATGCTGATCTTCAGGAGCAATGCGAATTTGGTTATAGCCGGAGAAACCATCCATTAATGAAAGCATCTCATATCCAGCCGTCATGTCCACTATGATGTCTATGTTTGGCAATGGAAAATCATCTTTAGGGCATGCTTTATTGAGATCCCTAAAATCTTAGCAGATTCTGATGCCCCCAGTTACTTTGCTAACTGGCACTAAATTTGAAATCCAGTCTGCATAATCAATGGGTCTGATGAAGCCCACATCTAGCAATTTTTTTAATTCCACTTTGACCGAAAGAGCCACCTGAGGATGCATCTTTCTAAGTTTCTGTTTGATAGGCTTGGCATCAACTTTTAGTGGCAAATGATGAAGAACCAATTCTGGATCAAGGCCAGACATATCTGCATAGGACCATGCAAAGTTGATCTTCTTCTCAAGAAAGAAATTGACAAAATCTACTTTTTCTTGTTGTGAGAGAGAAGCGGCAAAATGAATGACCTTGGGGTTGTCAAGTGTACCCAAATTGATTTCCTCGGTCATTTCCACAAGTAATGTTGATTTGTCCTAACTTGATAGGGGTATGTCCACTCTTCCACCTTTGGGCACCTCAGAGAGGTTTTCACCCACACGTACGTCTTTTCTTTTTACTTTTGTATGATTAGAGAGTGCCTTACAGTTTTCACCCAAAGATCTATTCTTTTGATTTTTTACTATTTCTTTTCTTTTTTCATTTTGATGACTGGAAGAGGGAGTTGACTCCCAAAAATATGCCATGGAATCCAGGTCAATAGCAAATCCTGCCTTGTGATCGCCTTGTGGTAGGCCTTCCTGTAGTCCAAGGAATTCTGCAATTGCTTCATCATTTTGAAAACAGTCCAATGTGAGCGGTTCTTGTTGGTCATGTTGGATAAGCTGGGGATAGATGAGGGGAATGTCATCATCAATTGTAAGGGGAGAGAGGGCTGATATGGTAAAGATATGAACATCTGTAGTGTCACTATCCGAACTGCTTGTATCGGATTCAGAGCTTGGATCCCAAAATGTCTCTATCCAAGCGTGAGGACAGGTTTTAGGAAGAGGAGTTATTTCATGTTTGTCTTCCATAGGCAAGTTATCAGGGTCAATGAAAATATTATCGAGGGCATAGGAACTAGAAGAAAAAGAACTCCACTCCCATTCATTAGAATCAGTTTTGGGTCGGGGATCCTTAGGTGTTATTTCATTGTTGGAATCATGCCCTTTTTTACACATGGGCACTTTGGTAGATGTGGATCCAATTTGCAACGGTACAAAACCTAACCCTAAAGTTGGAGGTCATCTCTTGGGTATGACAGGTTCTAGCCTTCCATTGTTGTTCAGGCCTAAGCCACTGCAACCATCATATCCTTTCTTTTGTAGCATGGTAAATCCTTTGCCATATCGTTCTACTGGCAATATGACAGGTGGGGTCTCAATTAGATCTTTATAAATCCAATCTATGACATCATCATCTACAGTTTCCTTGTCAAGTTCTCCCCATTTGGTAAATGTAGTAGGAGGCTGATATTGAATAATGACCTTAGGTTCTTTTTGCAATAAATGCGGTTTGCCATATGATTTTGGAGATATTGGCAAATTCCCGATGAAGAATGTCTGATCCATTGAATATTCTCCACATCCTTGGTCTTGTATCTTCAATTTTCCTTTGACAGCCTCTAACAATTGATTGGGATCCACATAGCTATGTGATTTGGCCTCTTTGTTGACTGGGACTTGCCACTGAGGGGTATCCTTTAGAGTAGCACAAAATTGAAATGGATTAGGATCTCCAAGAATTTTTATCTCAGTTCCATTGTAAGGATATTTCAAACATTGATGATAGGTGGATGGAACTACTTTCATTGCATGAATCCATGGATGGCCAAGGATCATATTATAAGGGAGATTAAGGTCGAGGACTTGCAGGAAAGTGTTTTCTATCACTAGACCAACTCTGATAGGCAATGTAATTATCCCTTTGGATGGGCACTCAACATCATCATATGCTTTGATTGTTATTCTTTTAGAAGCATCAATGTCATTTTCTGTATACCCAAGGCCAATAACCACTCTCAAAGTACAAATATTAAGACCTGCTCCGCCATCTATCAAGACTCGTTAGATTTTGCAGTTATGAACAAAGACTTCAAGGTGTAAAGGATCATTGTGAGGGAGCTTGTCGGGTGAGATATCATTGTCAGAAAATGCGACATTTTGGGAAATGGCTAAATGTCCAATCCGGGCTTGAAACTGGTCAACATCAATATCTGTTGGAATAGTGGACTCAACTAAAGCTTTATCTAGGACTACACGATGCATGGGAGACATTTTCAATAACTCAAGGATTGATATTTGTGCAGGTGTCTTTCCTAGGTGATCCAAAAGATTATACTGACTTGTAGAAGTTGGCTTGAGAGGAGCTGCAGGAGCTCCTTTCAGGACTATCTTGGATCGACGAGTGGTGACTGCACAAGAAGGATCTTGTCCCTTTATTCTCAAGGTAGAAACATACTCATTTGATGCATGAAAACAATTAATGACATTATTATAACCAGAACTTGCATAATTGGCCGTTTGGGCAGAGTTGGAAGAAGACGCTTTTCCCTTGTCATGATCAAGCAAAGGAGTTTTGAAAATAGTATGATCAGTGTTAGAGGTTGGATGGGGTGGATCTACCTCAATTACTCCTTGCTCTAATAAATCTTGAATCATGTGTTTCAATTGGAAACAGGATGCAGTTTTGTGTCCTTTAGACCGATGATATTCACAGTACGCATTATCATTCCACCAATGCGGTTTTACCGCTGGTTCTGCCTTGATATCTGGTAGCTTAATAAATTTTGCTTGTATCAATTGTCTCATTACTGATTCAATAGGCTCTCCCAATGGCATAAATTGTCGAGGAGGCCCATCCCACGATCAGAAGGGTTTGCGCTGCTAGTTTTGTTGTTGGCCTTGTTGTTGAGTATGCTGTTGTTGAGCATGTTGTTGATATTGCGACTGTTGAGTAACATTGCTCATTGGTGCTTGATTTTGTTCCATAGTTGACATATTAGGAACACTCAATTTCTTGATCGTGAATGGGGGTTGATTTGCATTCACCGCTCTTGCATCAACAACTCCATCATTAGTGACATTCTTGTTCTTATACCAAAATCGGTTTCTATCCCTCGAATAATTGGTGTTGTCATTGTCCTTATTGAGCTTGATAATTCCTTTAGCTACCAGAGCTATTTCAATGCTCATTCCCTTCTTAATGAGTTTCTCTATAGTACTAGGACTTTTCAACTTTAGCTCGTACATCATTTCTGGGACCAAATTCTGGATAAACAGATTCACTTGTTGTTCTTCAGGTATATCAAGAGAAGAACAACTATACAAGCTTCGCCATCGTTGCAAGAAAGTTACTAATGATTCACCTTGCTTTTGCTTGGTGTTGCATAAATCTGACATGGTCACATCACTGTCGATGTTGAACACAAAATGAGATAAAAACTTTTGAGCCAATTCAGACCAAGTCTTTATATTTCCTGGCAAATGTGAATACCAATCCATAGCTTGTCCCATGAGACTTTGTGCAAATAAGCGCATTAAATATGTCTCTTCATAGCTTACCTCAGTACATGCCACAAAAAATGCTCGAATGTGATCTTTCGGATTGCCATTCCCTTTATATTTCTCAAAATTAGGTGCCTCAAAATGCTTAGGGAATGGAGGCATGTGTACACTCTTGTCAAATGGATTAGGACATAAATCTTGATCTGTATACAACTTCTTTGTTCCTTTAGTTTCTAATGCATCAACTTTTCATTGCAACTTCTCAAGTTGTTGCACAATTGTATCAGAATTTAGAGGTCCATCATTAATCCCAGTTGGTATCCTTTGTCGATACATCGCATTTTCGATAGATTGTTGATACTCTGAAATGGCCGTTTTTGGTGTTTCCGGCATATAAAGTTCTTGATACATCGCTTGATGCTGCGGTTGTGCTATGCCTTGATATTGACCTTGTTGTTGTGCTTCTTGGAGCCTAGGTTGATATTGCAATTGAGTAGGTTGTTGATATTGCATAGGTGCCAATTGCAGTTGTACAGTAGGATAGCTTGCTTGTCTTGGCACATATTGTGGCACATGTTGGTGTTGAGGCTGACGGATCGAAACTTGTTGACTTTGTGCCAATTGTTGTCATGGTGTATATCCCATCATTTGTAAAAAACTTTGTTTAGGCGCTTTTTGTTGCTTCTCCTTAGGATGGGGTATAGCACTTGCATTAACTTGATGTGTTGTTTGTCCAATCCATTGTGATGGTTGCAAGTTTGCATTAACTTGTAATGGTGCCGAAGGCGCTGCAATTTGTTGTCGAATGTGAAATTGTTGTTGTTGCACATTACTTGTTTGCACATTTGATTGTACCTTTTGTATATTACTCAATTGTTGCAACAATTTTTGTTGGTGCAAACCACTATCCGTAGCTCTTTGTGTTGCCATTATTGAAGGATTTGTCACAATAGTATTCGGCAAAGATATTGAACTTAACGGGACATAAGAACTTTGTTGCATCGTGGAATTATTTTGAACATTGGTGACATTGGGCATTCCAGTTGTGAATCTTTCCTGCATCTTAGATTTTGATCCCACTTTATGCATGTAAGGAACCACTTCTTGTTGAGGGACAACTGTGAATACTTGCGTGCTCTTCATTTGATCTTGCGTTATAGGTGTTGTGTTGAATAGTGGATTATTTATCGTTTCAAATGGTGACTTTTGAGGAATAGTCACTGTCAATGCCTTTGAAGCACGTTTACTCATCAAGGTAGGTTGAGTTGCTTGTTGTGCATCTTCTTCATTTGGATGCAGGGAAAAACTTAACAACTCACCACATTGTTGTTCTTGCACATTGATTTGGTCACTTGAAGATGTCACATTACTCATCATGTTAAGATACTTTTGTGGAAACATCTTAAAGACTTTGTTCAAGAACTTATCCATCTTTTTTGTTCAAGACTTTGTTCAAGATGCTAATTTTTGATCAAGAGTACTAGAAGCGTAAATTCAATAGTTTGATTAAGGATTATTAATTAAGGGATTGATTGAAGAAATTCATCCAATTTATAGAAGAATTGGAGAAAAGACAAGATTAGCATGATTCAATTCAAATGGAAATTGCAAATCAATTATGTCAATTATGACAAATTATGACAAATTATGCACTTTCTATGCAAAATTTGTTGATTGATGATTTATGACAATTTATGACAAATTTCTATGTCAAGAATTGATTGATTGTCAATTATGACAAATTATGACAAATTTCTATGTCATTCCATGAATTTAGGAGAGAAATAGGAGGAAATTGAAATTAGGAATTAAGAAATTAAGAAAATTAGAAAATGAGGAAATTAAGAAAATTAGGAATTAAGAAATTGATGAAAATTAGAAATTAGGTAAATTAATTAATAATTTGTCATTTATTAATTAATTCACAAAGAGGAATAATTAGCCAATCAAATGAACATTTAATTGTGACAAGAAGACCTAGGATAAATAAATAATTTATTAATCCTAAAGGAGGAAATGACACACAAGGTTAAATGATTAAATCATAAAACCCTAGAGGATGAATTAGGTCTTGATGAAAGATAATTGACTCGATCATGATTTGATTTTGGATTGATAAATGACCAATGTGATAAATGATTTGATTGAGAAAATGCGCCAATTGACGAGGAACAAAGACAAATTGATCCAAATTGACATATTTGAGACAAACAATGATCGATGACAAATCGATCGCAAAATGACAAGATCGAACAAGATGACAAGAGTTGATGATAAATAGATTGCAAAATGACAGGATTGAAAATGACCACGATCAATGACGAATTGATCACAAAATGACAAGATCGAACATGACAATGACCGATGACAAATCGATCGTTAAACGACAAGATTGAAGGATTGATGATAAATTGATCGCTAGATGACAAGATTGATAAGAGGACAACGATCGATGACAAATCGATCGTAAGATTGACAGGAGGACAAAACCCTAATTAGGATTGACGATGTCCAAAATGATGACAAATAAGCACGCACATTGATGCAATAGGATAAGATCGATTAAAATCATGACTGGATAGTGTTGTCGACAAGACCAAATTTGAGAGCGAGATAAATGAGGAATGTAGAAGAATGACTCGATGTTCACAAATGATAAAAACCAAGTGCAAATCATAGGAGAAATGTTAATGCGATGCAAAAACCTAGAATGAGGCAATGTGTAAATGTTAAAGTACGATTCCGCAAGCGTTGACCATTTTTAGGTGTCTACAGAAGGTTTGAAATATAATTTGTTGAGTGTAGCACAGCTAAACAACATAGGTTACCAAATAGAATTTTAGAAAGGAATTGTCAAAGTTCATGACAAAAATGGAAAGTTAGCTGCTACCGGGACACAAACAAAAGGAAATACATTTCACCTTGGCTCTACTCACAACAAGTGCTTGCATGCAAAGATTGATAACACCTAGTTATGGCATAAAAGGTTTTGTCATGTTAATTTTGATAATCTGATCAAGATAAGTAAGAAGCATAGAGTAAGAGGTCTACCGAGTCTTGAAAAACCTGAGAATGCTATATGATGAGGATGCCAAATGGGCAAGATGACAAGATCCAGCTTTACAAGTAAGTCCTACACTTCTAAGGGAATTTTAGATCTTGTGCACACTGATCTTTGTGGTCCTATGAAAGTTCAAAGTTATTATGGTGATAAGTATTTCATATTATTTGTGGATGATTATTCAAGGATGATGTCAGTAATGCTTTTAAAAGAAAAATTAGAAGCTTTTCAAATGTTTAAATGGTACAAGGCTAGAGTTGAAAATGAAATAGGAAGACAACTGAAATGTCTTAGATCAGATAGAGGAGGAGAGTTCACATCTAATGAGTTCAACCTATTTTGCAATGATCATGGTATTAAAAGACAAGTCTCTGCACCGAGGACTCCACAATAGAATGGAATAGCTGAAAGAAGAAATAGATCTATTATGGATTGTGCTAGAACACTGATGATTGAGAAGAAGGTTCCACAAACATTTTGGAGAGAAGCAATAAGCACAACTGTTTACACCTTGAACCGAGTTCAATTTGTTGTCTTCAAAATCTGAGTCACTTCAACACCCTTATAATAAGATGACCAAACTCTGTGCAAGAGGGATGTTAAGGGGAAGGAAAATTTAGGACAACATATGATAAGGTTTGATTCAACCTTCTACACTTTGGACTTATTCAGAGTCCAGGCGGGTATACCTTTATGAACCGAATTCACACTTTCAAAAGATAAATCCATAGCAAACTAGTCCAGAAAACCAGTGGATCTATTCACCTCAAAACTAACTGAAACAAAGGAATGAAAATTATACTCAAATTCAGTATTTTGATCAACAAAACATGCAATAAAAAACTTCAATCAATACCAGTGCCTTATCCAAGGTCACAGAGTCATCTAAAACTCAGATAATACTCCTCAAACAAAATATCTTTACGTATCCCATTGGCTTGGTTTCAATTAATCCTTATACATGCCTAACACTTATAAGAATTTATGCATCCCAAATTAAACTATGATCATCAAGATTCAAAGTTTCTCCCAAAGAATTTATTGGTATGAGTGATCCCCGCATCTTTAATTTCCCTCCTAAAGTGAAAAGTCGGCGAGCACATCTACTGAAAATAGCTTTGCTACCCCATTCAAACAAAATAACCCTGGATTATTCAGAATGAAAATAGTAAACAAATTGTAAGAACACTTGAAGATGACACAAAGCTTTACTCAAAACCGATGGTCTTTATATTGATATTATATTCAGAAAAATATTACAAGAAGTTTTTGAATATTCCCCATTAAACTCAGAAAAGCTCAGATAAATTTCTGCAGCGTTTTATTACAATTCTTTTTGTGATCCCTTTTCCTCTAGTATTGGTATCCATTTATAACAACATGGATGTACAAAGCTTCAGACTTTTCAAGGAGTTTGTTACAATCATTTCTTTCAAAACAAAGAAATTACAAGCCTTTCACAAAAACAGTTACAAGTTCTTTTCGGCCTCTGTAGCTTCTTCAATAGGCTGTTCGGCTGTAACATCTTCTACCTTTTTAGGGGCGCTCTCCAACCATTCCGGATCATGGGTGGCATATTTTGTTGTCCACTCATCATACACATCATCTGTCGGCCATGAGAAATTAATCACTTTAGCCTTAGCCTTGGTCAACCTTTTCCAAGAGTTTCTCATTTTGTTGACTTCTGAATTGAGAAAACTACAATGTGCCTTAATTTTCTCTATCTCCTATATTGTTACAACAAAGAAAGAAGCCACATTTATTTGTCCTTCAGTTGATCCGGGCTAGCAAAAACTCCTAGGAGCAACTCAAAAACTTGATCAGCATATTCCTTTTTGCACAAATTAACTTTCCTATCAACATTATCCACCCCTGCTACTAATTGTACTAAATCTTTAGTGATGTCAGAAGCAGATCTAATGATAGGCTTGGCCCTTGCTTCATCACAAGATACACACTTGAATTTTAAATCTTTCTCCCTAGGCCTCCATTTGTCAAAAATAGGTGTCAATATGGCCTTGTCTCCCCTCTGCTCATTCCATATATCCAAAAGTTTACCTACATTATTGTATAGCAATGAGGCATTCACGGTATCTGCAAAACTAGTGATAGTGGCCTTCACTCTATCCTCATACTTCTTTGCATACATAGCTTGGCCCTGTTTTAGATTCTTTAACTCTTGAGGAGTAATCTCAATTATCTGGGAGCTAGAAGGTGCTGGAGACAGTGGGAACTCAATAATAGGGCTGGTAGGTGGAGGTCTGGCAGGGGAAGAGGAAATCATCAGTGTTGAGGATTCACCATGATGATGCTGTCCTGCTAGTTGCTTCTGCAATTTAGCAATGATGCTATCTCTGTTCCTTACCTCTTCTTGAGCATTAGTGTAGGCTTTCAAAATTGTCTCCAATTTAGCTTGGAGATCTACCTTTTCCTTAGCTTCCCTTTCTGCCACTGCAACACTAAATTTTGCAGTTTCTAGTACAGTGCTAGTAGCTTCCACTACCCCAGTAGTTTTCACCCTCTTTATCATCATCCCCCCAAGGTAACTTGACATTGAGGTGTCCTTTTTCTTCTTATTTTCATCTCTTTTCAGAGACCACATAACTAATGCAGCATTGTCTTTACTGAAAGTGACTCCCTCCATAGGTTTAGTCTCCTTTCTTACTTCTTCCAGGACTACAGCATCTACTATATCCCATTCAGGGAGAATAAGTACCCCAGCCTTCCCCACCATGTCTCTTCCTTGCTAAGGAGTGATGGTCTTAAATTCTTCAACCATTTCTTGCTTTATTTCTTTCTCAATTGTAGCTGGGTCTTTATGAGGCTGCTCACCCTTCCTTTTCTCGCACCTTGCATTATATTTATCAATGCTCTGCTTCCACACAAACTATATGAATGATTTTGATGTGATGAACTTATCATCAGCTAAGAAATCTTCACTGGCTCACTTGATCTTAGGGTCCCATTCTTGGCCTTTGAATTCACTAGTGGTGATATTCATTTCAGTAGCTAAGGGCTCTTCTGGCATTACTTCCTCTACTTCATCATAGGTGTAGGTAATTTCCCCTAGACTGCCTAACTGCAATAATTGCTCAGCTACTACCTATTCATCTCCTATATGGATAGGTGATTTAGATGGGGAGTACACAGGTTCTTCAGGTTGTACCTCTTTTCCCACTCTTTGTTTCTTTGGGCTACTAGGGATATCAATGACATCATGTATCTTCCTTTTACCTTTAGAGGCAGAGGGCTCCCCTGAAGCAGGCATAAGTACACTATAACTAGACCTCTTATGTAACATATAATTACCCGGAGGGATCAACCTAGCAGATACAGACCTTTTCAAAATCAATCTTGCTTTCTCAGGGTTAATCTTGATTACAACCTCCCTCTTTTCTTTTAGTGTTTGCATCACCTCCTCAAAACTAAGAATTAGGAACTTCATCTTCTCTGCAAAGGGGTGAAAGCTAGACAAAGGGTCATAGCTTATGTCAAGTTGATGCACCAATTCTAAGGCCTTCTTATAGGCTATCCACTTTTCCTTTCTCAGCTCTTGTTCATCCAAATCAAATTCATTCCTGATGAGGTCCTCAGGGAACTGAAATTGATGGGGTTTGGCCTTGCATACAACCCTTTTCCTAAACATACCATTGAAGAAATCTTCGGGGTCAGCACACCGAGAGATTGCAGTTGATAAATGATATGGCTGGAGAAAATCTCCAAAACATTTCCAACATCCTTTGGTTATTACAAATTGGTGTGCCATGGTAATTGTAGGGAAAAAAGTCCCATTGCCTGTACCTGTCAATTTAGCCTCTTGCACAACACCAATCTGCCTGAGTATCTCTACAATTCCCACTTTGAGAGGGACCTGATAAGGTAACAAATATGGGGTACTTGTGAAACCATATATTTTGAAAACTATTGAAATAGGGTATAGGTAGATATCACCCCAATTGTGGACAATTTTTATGTCCTCTGCAAACTCTTGTGGCCTAATGAATTCCAAAAGCACCTTAGGGACTCTTGGGTTTTCCAAATAGATAAGGGTCCTGATTTTTGATGCAAAATATTTATCAAACCTTAGGAAGTTTACATCCTCTCTATCCCATGACAGAACAGTGCTCCATAATTGCACTGGCATCTTTTCCCCATCCTTTTCTTTTACAAGGTCCATCCCACTTGCAAAATAGTCACCACCCATGAATAAAAACAAATGCATAAGAAGGGAGTACCACCCGAAGGGCCTATCTACTTTCCCGTTCCTGATCCCTATCAATCCATTATGGATAGCATCAGTTATAAAAGAAGCATAATCAAAAGTTATTGCTACAGAAGGATTCAAAATCTGAGCAACCATCAACATGTAATGAGTGGGCATACTCGCTTCAGCGTCTTCCCCTAGGATTTGGCAGAATGACCAATATAATCCTTTAGACCTAAGGGTAAACAAATTTAGAGAGAAGGGCTCTTCAGTATTAGGTCCCACAACAGTCAACCCGTCTATCTTCAAAAAGAATTCTTTGAGAGGCTCATTTCTTAGGTGATTTCTTTGCACATTATACACCTGAGCTAATGATTTAAAATCAATAGGCTCCAGAAAATTAGTGTATTCATTTAACTCAAAGGCATTCCTAAATTCCTCATTGTCAATTTCAGGTAGGGTCTTCCCACTGATATCCTTTACACTTCTTGAAGTTGGGTCATAGCTATGTGCAATCTGAGTCAGAAGATCTACATCAAAGAAAACCCCTGGAACCACCAACTTTCCAATATCCAATTCCCATATACTGTTTTGAGGGGTTGGAGAATTTCTCATACTGAACCTAACCTTGAATAATCCTAACCCAGACATCCCTACTTGAGGGTCTCTTAACCAATTCTGTTTATCATATAAACCCTCTCCTATTTTCAGGCGAGAAGCTCTTGGCACCAATTCTTTCATTTTGGAAGCCACATTAGTTGACAACGTCAACTGTTCAAGGAAATCATCACAAATTGCCCTCTCGTGATAATTGATTTTTCCTGAGAACTCCCTTTTAGGTGCCATCTCTTTTAGAAAATTAAGCAAGTGATTCAACAATTTCCTTCAATTGTTCTATGACAAATTAAAACCTCAGTCAAACATACACAATTTAAAAAAATGATGGCTGAACAAGAGTATAGAGAAACATGTTTGTACTTGAAGGAATTAACTCTGCAATTGAAGAAGTCCACTCTACAACTGGTTCTTTACAAGTGCTCTTCAAAATGATATCTCAATTCAATTGATACAATATCATATATGGTGGCTGGGCTCTTAACTCTGACATTGATTCCACATGCTTGGCCGTCCTTTCAGAATTGAATTCATGAAAGAATTCAAAGTTTTCGCTCCAACAGGTCACACTGCCCATTCAATTTTTCTTTTTGCTATTTCACAAGGCTTAATTTCTTGGCAACTTTACTTCACAAAATAACGCCCGCCGTCCGATCAAATGAGAGTTGATCGGCCTTTACAGTAACTTAATACTTCTACCCTTTTCATTGAGCCTTATTTCATTTCGCCATTTTTCAAGAATTATCCAGTGAGCACTTTACGTTCATGAAACTATGCTGGGCATTGGATGGGACCCGAACTGCACAGCCTTTAACCTTTACCTAGACAGTTATCTTTTTCAGTAACCGCGCCTTCACCTGACCGCTAACGGGCTTTCGCTATTTTGCATAACTTAATTTGCACTCAACTTTAGGCTGTGAAATAGCGCCAATCGTCAGATCAAACCACACTTGATCATCTTTTAAGTGAAGACTCTTATACTGACATACTTACTCTGCTCCTCCTCTGGTTACCGGATACCACATGGCACCTAACCATTTGCCCCGAGAAACCTATTAAGTTTAAATCTGAGTCAGCCGCAAGTTATACCCCCTTTTAAAGCTCCTGGTTCCACCCTGGCACCTTCAATCTCTGTGCAGACCACATGCCCATGTACACGTCACCACTTAGTCTGGCATCGAAATGAATCTCCTTTACTTTCACCATTTCGCTGAGCATATCCTTCAGGAATCTTACAAGCACAAAATAGTGCCAGCCATTAGATCAAACCACACTTGATCGTCTTTTACACTTCATGTTCTCTTTTCTTTTAAGAATGAAGAACCTTTTCGCCATTTCGCAGGAATTAAAATGTGAGCACTTCACCTTCATGAAATAACGTGGACCGTCCGATCAAATGAGAGTTGATCGGCCATTACACTAACAGCCTTGGCTCTGCACTGGGTCCCGCTTCTTTGTTGACTACGTGCTACCATGTGGCACTCGACTACTGGCTTTGAAAGACCTTTTGCATTCAACTCAACATTGGTCGCGTGTCTTTCTTTTATACCACCAGTTCCACCTTGGCGGGCCCACAGCTTCTTCTAAGACCATGTGTCCATGGACACATTACCATCTATCATGACACATGGACGGTCCTCGTTTACTTTCGCTATTTCGCAGGGTATAAAGCATGATGATCTTATCCTTGCAAAATAGCGTGAGCTGTCAGATCATTTTCTAGTTGCTCGGTGCTTAACCATCTGAATAAACTCCGTGAGGGGTGGGCCCTCTGACTCAACTTTGAACACTTGGCATCCAATCACCTCCAGAGATGACATGTCATTTTTTCATTTGCCGAGAGAAAGCACTGGGCTCTGATTAATTCTTGACACCTATATCTGCCAGGTCACCTCCCCTCCTGCGATCTGACTCACCTCTGGGACCCGCCTTTTAACCTTTGCTCTCGACTTGCTGATTGTTGTAGGTAATGCCGCATGCCACCATTTTACTCGCCTTCTTAACCAGCTAGACCGCCTAGGTGGCATGCCATGTCAGTTTCGCAACTTCGTTGGTTTTAAACCACACGCAACTTTTCCTAGAGAAATAGCGAAAATTGTAGATCGATCTGCGAGATGCACACTACTTACTGGGCTCGACAACTTAAGGAGGGATACACATAAGGCATAAATTTTTGCAATTAATTCACATGACTGCCTAGGCAAAGAAAACAAGGGGGGACACTTCCTACGATCCCACGACCCATTACGTAAGTGGATAAAGTAATGAAAGAATAGAAACCAGAGGGTTTTTATCAAATATTAGGCAATTTAAAATCAAAAACCCTAAACCCTTAAGACCTAAAACAGAGCTGAATCAATTGAAAATGCACCTTACTCAAGATTTCAATAAATCATAGCCAATTATGGGAAAAGAAAAACCCATTTTTAATCAGTGAGAATAGTGGCTCTGACTGGGGATGGTTGATCGCAAGGTCAACAAAAGAAAACTCAGAAACTCTAGAGAAACAGACCAAAACACAGACCCAAACAAAAAAACATAAAAGAAACAACATATGTACAAACAAAGGACCTACTGTGCATGGACACAAAGAGAAATAATGCTTCAGGAATTGTCCATGCACTGGAAATTCCTGTATTTCATCATTCATATTCTTCAAGAAATATGAATCCTTACCATTTAAGTCACAAACCACAAAAGGGCCAATCCACAGTGATTCAAATTTCTTGTGCTTTCCCTTATCCTGTCCTTTTGCATTCCACTGAAGAACCATGTCATCAATTTGAAATTTCCTTAGTGATGTCCTTTTATCAAAAAGGTATTTTGACTGCAACTAGATCTTCTGATTTCTCTTATGGGCAGAAGTTCTAAGCTCTTCCATCTCTACAATTTGGATCATTCTATTCTCCATCGGTTCAAATATTTCCATGTCCTCATTTTGCAAAAACTTATAAACTGTAAGAAGATTGTTTACTGGCAATCTGGCTTGGGCACCATAGACTAGTTCAAAAGGTGACATTCCAATGGATTTCTTAATTGTTATTCTATCTGCCCACAGAGCTAACTTCAATTTTTAATCCCATGATCTTTTATTCTCTTCTAGGATTTTTTTAATGATATTCAAAAGGCTTTTATTGCTAGATTTTGCTTGTCCATTCCCCTGAGGGTGATAAGGCGAAGAGTATGACATGAGTATACCATGACTTTTACAAAAGCCTACAAACTCGTCTGATCTGAAACACATGGGATTATCCATCACCAATTTTGTAGGTGTTCCAAATCTAGTTACAACATTATCCATCAGGAAATCAATGACAACTTTACTAGTATCTCTTCTTGTAGGGATAGCTTCTATCCATTTTCTAAAATAATTAGTGGCCACTATGATCCATCTATGACCTCTCCCTAACCTCTCAATAATCTCTCCAATAAAATCAATTCCCCACTAGACAAAAGGAGCTTCTACAGAGACTAAATTAAGGGTAAGGCTCCTTCATACTTCAGCTTGGATGAGAATTTCTGACATGGGTCACATTTCCGAACATATGCATGAGTATCCTTAAATAGAGTGGGCCAATAGTATCTAGCCCGGATTATCTTACTAGCAGTGGTCTTAGCAGAGTAGTAACCTCCACATACTCCGTCATGCATTTCAGTCAACACCTGTTTAGCTTGGAATTCATCCAAACACATTAGTAGCTCTCCATCTCTTTTCCTCTAGAAAAGATCACCCTGAATGAGCACATATTTTTGGGACTTGAGTTTCAGAGTTCTTTTCTTATTATGTGTCATTTCTTCTGGGAATGTAGCACCTCTCAAAAAATGGACTATCTCTATGTACCAGGGTTGCCTCTCAATACTAGTGACTAAAGCATCTCTAACCTTAAAATTATGTACTTCTACATTCATGAGATTAGCCTCTATCATGAGCTTAGCCAAACCTAAACCTCTCACCAATTTGGTGATCTTTATTTCAAAGCCCAATTCTTGAATTCTGTTAATCCATCTGCATCTCTTCCTGGTAACCTGAGACTGAGACAAAATATCCTTAACTACAGCATGTGGGACATAAGCAATGATATTTGCATTCACTAAGTATGGCCTAAAAGCCTTAACAACTTTAACTAGAGCATAAGCTTGTTTCTCCATGGTCTCATATTTCAATTCTGCTGCTTGCAAAGACTTGCTGTAGAAGGCTATAGGATGTTCATATCCTTCCTCATCCTTTTGTAACAATACTATTGCTACTGTATGATATGAAGCGAAGGAAAATAGAGAAAAAGGCTTATTGTAATCAAGAGATTTCAACACTGGTGCCTCCTGGATTGCCTTCTTAATTTCAGCAAAATCTTTTGAGGCTTCTTGATCCCAATAAAATTTGGTATCCTTCTTGAGGAGCTTGACAATAGGCTTCACTATCTCTACAAAGTTTGCAATGAATCTTCTAACAAAATTTATTTTGCCTAAAAAAGATTGAATACCTTTCACATTTCTTGGTTCAGACACCTTATTGATTTCTTCAATTCTTTCAGGGTCTATCCTTACCCCTTCCTTGGAAACTATGTGTCCCAATAGCTTTCCTTCAGTGACCCCAAAATGACATTTCTTGGGATTTAGTGATACACCAAATTGCAAGGCTTTATTGAACACCTTCTCCAGATGTCCACAATGATCATCAGCCTTCTTAGAGAAACAAGTTAGGTCATCTTGATAAACCACTCTGATGATGTTAATGAATTCTTTAAAAGCTACATCCATGGCTCTCTAAAATGTAGCTCCATCATTTTTTAATCCGAATGGCATTCTCACATAAACATAAGTTCCCCATGGAGTAGTGAAGGCTGTTTTAAACTGTTCAGACTCCTTTACTAACACTTGATTATATCCTGAGAAACCGTCCATCATGGATAAAAGGTCACATCCTATCACTCTCTATAGCATGGCTTCCATATTTGGGGATGAGTAGTTATCCTTCAAGGAAGCAACATTTAAATTCCTAAAATCTACACACAATCTGTTGTCTCCATTCTTCTTCCTTACTAGGACCAGATTAGAGACCCATGAAGAATTCTTTATAGGTTTGATAATCCCCCCTTCTCTTAATTTAGTCAGCTCCTGCTGCATCTTAGCTTCTAAGAAGGGGTTAATAGGTCTCTGTTTTTGCCTAAAAGTTTTAGCATCTGGAAGTAAAGGAACCTCATGCTGAAAAAGATCTTGTCTATACACCTTTAGGTCTTCATAAGACCAAGCAAAAACATGTTTATACCTTTTCAATAAATTAATAAGGTTAGTCTTGACATGAGAAGGTAATTTTTTGCCAATATATACTAACTTAGGGGATGACTCAGTCCCCAAATTTACCTCCTCCAACTCTTCTAATTTTGTTGTAGATTGCTGATGTAAGTGACTATCATTGTAACTGAACATGCTCTCCAGCTCTACCAGCCCTTTAGGTATTTCATTAGTTTCCAATTGGACCAAATCATTCCCAAACACTATCTCTCTATTGTCTACCACTTCCACCAATGCATTACAATCAATTTTTTGTCCATCATAATCGTCAGCACATTGAATAAATCTAAGAATGTCTTCATCATCAGCAAAAACTTGCCTATTGTAGACATTGTCAGGAATAGCAGGCCTAGATTTTATTTTCACAGTGGAGATAATAGTTAGTGTTGCATCCTCATTTTTCAAAGCAACATTAGCTAGGAAGTCTACCATAATATTCTTTGCTCGCTCTATCCAATTAATAGAAAATGCATCAAAATGTTTAATAACATCCCAAATAGCATGCTTATACTGCTTTAATCTATCATTCTTAGATGCATATTTAGATCTGACTTGAGAGACAACCAATTCTGAATCCCCCATCACTTTCAACAATTGGATTCCATGCCTTTTTGCAACCTCAAGTCCTAGTAATAGGGCTTCATATTCTGCAGTATTATTTGTGCACTGGAAGGCCAACAAAAATGAATATTTAAAAGTTATACCTGATGGGGACACAAAATTAACCCCTGCTCCTGATCCTTCCTTGAAGCAAGCTCCATCAAAATACATCTGCCATAGTCCACACTGTTGTGCTTGTAATTCAACCAAAATAGGGACAGTATTCTTCAGTTAAGGTAGAATTGGTTGTAGCCTAAAGTTATCTTGGTCTATATCAATCATATAGTTGAGCATACTAGGGTCTACATTTTAAATTACCTTAAGAGCTCGTGGCTATCTATACAATTTGACCTAACTTCCATTAATTGGAATGGTAGCATAGGATAAGTCCAGTTGAACATTTCCACCTACTGCTCCTGCCCATTGACTGGAAAGTAACATACCGTAATGGGGTTTAGTGTCAGTAATGTTGTCTTCAAAATCTGATTCCTTTCAACATCCTTAAAATAATATGATTGAACTCGGTGTAGAAGAGACATCAAAGATAAGGAAATTCTCAAGACAACATATGAAAAGGTTTGATTGAACCTTCTACACTTTGGACTTACTCAAAGCCCAGGTGGGTATACCTTTGTGAATTGAATTCACACTTTCAAACATAAACCCACAGCAAACCGGTCTAGAAAACTAGTGGATCTATTCACCTTGAAATTAACCGAAAACAAAAGAATGGAGATTATACTTAAATTCAGCATTTCGATCAAAAAAACATGCAATAAACAACTGCAATCAATACCAGTGCCTTATCCAAAGTTACAGAGTCATCTAAACTCAGATAATACTCCTCAAACAAAATATCTTTACGCATCTCGTTGGCTTGGTTTCTATTAATCCTTGTATATGCCTAACACCTATAAGAATTTATGCATTCCAAATTAAGTTATGATCATCAAGATTCAAAGTCTCTTCTAAAGAGTTTACTGGTATGAGTGATCACCGCATCTTTAATTTCCCTCCTAAAGAGAAAAGCTAGTGAACACTTCTACTGAAAATTGCCTTGCAATCCCATTCAAACAAAATAACCCTGGATTATTCAGAATGTAAATAGTAAACAAATTGTAAACAAACTTGAAGATGACACAAAGCTTCACTCAAAACCGATGGTCTGTATATTGATATTAAGTTCAGAAAAATATTACAAGAAGTTTTTGAATATTCTCCATTAGACTTAGAAAAGCTCAGATAAATTTCTGCAGCATTTTCTTACAATTCTTTGCGATTCCCCTTCCTCTAGTCTTGGTATCTATTTATAACAACATGGATGCACAAAGCTTCGGACTTCTCAAGGAGAGTTTGTTACAATCATTTCTTTCAAAACAAAGAGGTTACAAGCTTTTCACAAAAACAGTTACAAGCTCCTTTCGGCCTCTGCAGTTTCTTCTATAGGCTGTTCAGTTGCAACCTCTTCTACCTTTTCAGGGGTCCTCTCCAACTATTCCAGATCATGGGTGGCATATTTTGTTGTCCACTCATCATACAGATCTTCTGTCGGCCATGAGAAATTAATCACTTTATCCTTAGCCCTGGTCAACCTTTTCCAAGAGTTTCTCATTTTGTTGACTTCTGAATTGAGAAAACCATAATGTGACTTAATTTTCTCTATCTCTTGTATTGTCAAAAAAAAGAAAGAAGCATCATCTAGATCAATAATTCCCTTAATTCTTGCTGACAGCTTGGCTTCTACCTCCTTAAGCCACATTTGTTTGTCATTCAGCTGATCTGGGCTAGCAAAAACTCCTGGGAGCAACTCCAAAACTTGATCAGCATATTCCTTTTTGCACAAATGAACTTTTCTATCAACATTATCCACCCCTATTGCTAATTGTACTAAATCTTTAGTGATGTTAGAAGTGGATCTAATGATAGGATTGGCCTTTGCTTCATCACAAGATACACACATAAACTCTAAATCTTGCTCCCTAGGCCTCCATTTGTCAAAAATAGGTGTCAAAATGGCCTTGTCTCCCCTGAGCTCATTCCATATATCCAAAATTTTACCTACATTATTGTAGAGCAATGAGGCATTCATTATATCCACAAAACTAGAAATTGTAGCCCTTATTCTCTCCTCATACTTCTTTGCATATAAGGCCTGAGCCCGATTGATGTTTTCTAATTCTTGCAGAGTAATTTCAACTGTTTGATAGCTGGAGGGTGCTACAGATGGTGGAAACTCAATGGTAGGGCTAGTAGGTGGAGGTCTTGCAGGAGAAGACGAGGTCATCAGTGTTGAAGACTCACCTTGATGGTATTGTCCAGTCAATTGGCTTTGCAGCTTAGCAATGATGCTATCCTTACCTCTTACCTCCTCCTTAGCACTGTTATAGGCCTTCAAAACTATTTCCAACTTGACTTGGAGGATCTCTCTCTTTGGCTTCCTTTTCTGCTACTACAACACTAAATTTTATAGTTTCTAGCACAGTGCTAGCAGCTTCCACTACCCCTGTACTCTGCACTCTTTTCACCATCATCCTACCAAGGTAACTTGACCTTGGGGTATCTTTGCTCTTCTTACTCTCATTTCTCTTGAGAGACCACATGACGAGTGTATCATTATCCTTAGTGAAAGTAATTCCCTACATGAGTTTGGTCTCCTTCCTCACTGCGTCTAGTACCAGGGCATCTGCTATATCCCACTTACGTAAAATAAGCACACCAGCTTGTGCCACCATATCTCTCCCTTGCACAGGGGTGATGGTTTTGAACTCTTCCATCATCTCTTGCTTTATTTCCTCTTCTACTAGGGCTAGATCTTTATTAGGCTTCTCACTTTTTCTCTTTTCACATCTAGCATTATATTTATCTATGTTCTGTTTCCATATAAACTGCATAAATGCTTCTGATGTGACAAA
Source organism: Cryptomeria japonica (assembly GCF_030272615.1). Taxonomy (NCBI): domain Eukaryota; kingdom Viridiplantae; phylum Streptophyta; class Pinopsida; order Cupressales; family Cupressaceae; genus Cryptomeria; species Cryptomeria japonica. The sequence continues at coordinate 447,950,120 of NC_081408.1, forward strand.
ATTGTTGTCAGCCAAGAAGGCATTACTTGCCTGCTTTATCTCAGGATCCCACTCCTAGCCTTTGAGTTCAGTGGTGGTAATGTCCATTTCAGCAGCAAGGGGTTCTTCTGGCATCCCTTCCTCCACTTCATCATAAGTGTAGGCAATTTCCCCTAGACTACCTAACTGTAGGAGTTGCTCAGCTGCTGCTTGCTCATCTCCTATATGGATAGGGGATTGGGATGGGAAATACAAAGGTGCATCTGATTGTACTTCTTTCCCTACCCTTTGCTTCTTTGGGCTCTCTTGGATGTCAATGACATCTTGTATTTTCCTCTTTCTTTTAGAGGTAGAGGGCTCCCCTGTTGTAGGCATCAACACACTATAACTAGATTTCTTGTGCAGTGTATAATCACCAGGAGGGATTGCTTTGCTGGAAGCTGACCTACTTAGGATCACTCTCACCTTTTCAGGGTTGCTTTTGATTATAGCTTCCCTCTTCCCCTTCAGGGTCTGCATCACATCCTTAAAGCAAATAATTAAAAACTTTATTTTCTCCTCGATAGGGGAGAAACTGGACAATGGGTCATAGCTGGCATTAAACTGATGCAAAAAATCCAAGGCTTTCTTATAAGCCACCCATTTCTCTTTCCTTAGCTCCTTCTCATCTAGATCAAACTCATTTCTGATGAGGTCTTTAGGAAACTAAAATTGATGAGGCCTACCTCTACATGCTGCTTTCTTTCTAAACATGTCGTTGAAGAAGTCTTTTGGATCAACACACCTGGATACTACAGTAGACAAATGATAAGGCTTGAGAAAGTCCTCAAAGCAATTCCAGCCTCCTTTTGTTATTACAAATTGGTGGGCTATGGTAGCTGTAGGGAAAATAGTCCCTTTACCCCTGCCTGTCAGCTCTGCCTCTTGTACACCACCAATTTGTCTAAGGATCTCTGCAATTCCCACTTTGAGAGGGACCTGGTAAGGTAGCAAGAACGGGGTGCCTCTAAAACCAAACACTCTGAAAAACTATCGAGACTGGATACAAATAAATGTCACCCCAATTGTGAACAATTTTTATGTTCTCTGTGAATTCTTTTGGTCTTATGAATTCCAAAAGAACCTTGGGGATTCTTGGGTTTTCCGAGCAGAAGAGAGTCCTGATCTTGGATGCAAAGTATTTGAAAAACTTCAAGAAACTGACTTCCTCCCTTTCCCATGACAACACAGTACTCCATAGTTCTACTGGCATCTTTTCTCCTTCTTTCTCCTTGACAAGGTCCAATCCACTGGCAAAGTAATCACCACCTTTGAAAAGAAATAGATGCATCAGGAGTGAGTACCATCTGAAAGGCCTATCCACCTTTCCATTCTTTATTCCTGTTAACCCTCCATGGATAGCATCAGCAATGAAGCAAGCATAATCAAAGGTAATTGCAAGAGAAGGATTCAAAATCTGAGCAATCATTGATAGGTAGTGATTTGGCATATTTGCTTTGGCATCTTCTTCCAAAACTTGGTAAAGTGCCCAATACATTCCTTTAGCCCTAAGGGTGAACATACTCAATGAAAAGGGCTCTTCTGTGTTGGGTCCTACAACTGTCAACCCACCTATCTTCACAAAAAACTCCTTCAGAGGCTCGTTCCTGAGATGACTCCTTTGTGCACTATAAATTTGAGCTAATGAATTGAAATTTATGGGCTCTAGAAAATTGGTGAACTCATTAAGCCCAAAAGCATTCTTGAATTCTTCAGCATTAATCTCAATAAGGGTTTTTCCATTTATATCTCGAATGCTTCTTGTGACTGGGTCATAGTTGAGTGCAATTTGGGTCAACAAATCTATGTCCATAAATACTCCTGGGACTACCAATTTCCCAACATCTAATTCCCAAATGTGGTTTTGCGGGGCCAGAGAATTTCTCATTCCAAATCCAATCTTAAATAACCCCAACCCATACAATCCAACCTGTGGGTCTCTCAACTAGTTACCCTTGTCATGCAGTCCTTCTAATATCTTTAAACAGGGAGCTCTAGGCACTAATTCCTTTGCCTTCAATGCCTGATTAGTTGACAACGTCAACTATTCTAGAAAATCATCACAGACACTTCTTTCTGAATAATTGACTTTGCTAGAAAATTCTCTTTTAGGAGCCATTTTAAAAAAAACGTAAGAAATGAATACCGCTCCTAAATACTTCTGTGACGAATCAATATCTTCTCTGAAACACACCACATAGGAATTGCTACACAAGAGTATGAGAAAACCTATTCTTAACTTGAAGGAATTTGCTCTGCAACTGAACTAACTTGCTCTATACCTGAAGAAGATAGCTCTGCATCTGCTCCTCTGCAAAAATTCTCTAAAAGATATCTTCACCCGGTTGATGGGAAATCATATATTGTACCCAGGGTCTTAACTACAACATTGATTCCGCATGCTTCGGCCATCCCATCAAAATTGAATTCATATGAGAATTCATATTTTTCACTCCAACGGGTCACAACATTCCTGCAAGTCTTTCATTTCGCTCTTTCGCAACTTCGCGAAGCATAACTATGGGGCAGCTTGGTCCTACGAAATAGCGCCGACCGTCCGATCAAAAGAAACTTGATCGAGCGTTATACTAACTAACAACTTTGGCTCCTCCCTGGGTCCCGCTTCTTTATTGGCTATGTGTTACCACGTGGCGCTCAACCACTGGCCTTGAAATTTCTTTCGCATTCCACTTAACGCTAGCCACGTGTCTTTCTCTTATACCACCGGTTCCACCTTAGCGGGCCCACAACTTTCTTCTAAGACCACGTGTCGCCGGACACATTGCCATCCATCATGACACATGGATGGTTCTCATTCACTTTCACTATTTCATAGGGTATAAAGCACGAGCATCTTACCCTTGTGAAATAGAGCGGGCCGTCTGATCATTTTTTAGTTGATCGACTTTTAACCATCTGAATAGGCTCCGGGAAGGGTCGGCCCTTTGACTCACTTTGAACACTTGGCGTCCAGTCATCTTCAGAGCTGACATGTCACTTTTTTACTCGCCGAGAGAAAGCACTGGGCTCCAATTAATTCTTGACACCTGTATTTGCCAGGTTATCTCCTAACTTATGACCTGACTCACCTCTCGGGTCCACCTTTTAACCTTTAATCCCGACCTGCTGACTATTGTGACTTACGCCACATGCCACCATTTTACTTGCTCTCATCAACCATCTAAACCACCTATTTGGCATGCCACATCATTTTTGCAACTTCGCTGGTTTTAAACTATGCGCAACTTCGCCTAGCGAAATAGCGAAAGCTGTAGATCCATTTGCGAGATGCACACTAGTTACTGGACCTGACAACTTTAGGAGGAATACACATAAGGCATAAACTTTTTGTGATTAATTAACATGACCGCCTAGGCAAACGACAAGGGGGCACACTTCCTACGATCGCATGACCAATTACTTAAGTGGATAAAGTAATGAAAGAATAGAAACCAGAGGGTTTTAAATAGACATTATGCGATTTAAAGTCAAAAACCCTAAACCCTCAGGACCCTACACAGAGCTGAAGCAATTGAAAAAGCGCCCTACTCAAAATTTCAAAAACCCATAGCCAATTATGGGAAAAGAAAAACCCATTTTTAATCAGTGATAACAGTGGCTCTGACTAGGGATGGTTGATCGCAAGGTCAACACAAGAAAACTCAGAAACTCTGGAGAAACAGACCAAAATAGAAAAGCAGGAAAGGAAAAAAAATATGTACAAACAAAGGACCTATCGTGCATGGACATTAAGAGAAATAATGTTTCAAGAATTGTCCACGCACTGGAAATTCTTGTATTTCATCATTCATATTCTTCAAGAAATATGAATCCTTACCATTTAAGTCATAAACCACAAAAGGGGCAATCCACAGTGATTCAAATTTCTTGTGCTTTCCCTTATCCTATCCTTTTGCATTCCACTGAAGAATGATGTCATCAATTTGAAGCTTCTTTAATGATGTCCTTTTATCAAAAAGATATTTTGACTGCAACTGGATCTTCTGATTTCTCTTATGGCCAGAAGTCCTAAGCTCGTCCATTTCTACAATTTGGATCATTCTATTTTCCATTGGTTCAAATATCTCCATGTCCTCATTTTGCAAAAACTTATAAACTGGAAGAAGATTGTTCACCGGCAATCTGGCTTGGGCACCATAGACTAGTTCAAAAGGTGATATTCCGATGGATTTCTTAACTGTTATTCTATCTACCCATAGAGCTAACTTCAGTTTTTGATCCCAAGATCTTTTATTCTCTTCCAGGGTTTTCTTGATGATATTCAATAGGCTTTTATTACTGGATTTTGCTTGTCCATTCCCCTGAGTGTGATAAGGTGAAGAGTATGACATGAGTATACCATGACTAGTACAAAAGCCTACAAACTCTTCTGATCTGAAACACATAGCATTATCCATCACCAATTTTGCAGGTGTTCCAAATCTAGTTACAACATTATCAATCAGGAAATCAATGACAACTTTACTAGTAGCTCTTCTTGTAGGGATGGCTTCTATCCATTTGGTGAAATAATCAGTGGCCACTATGATCCATCCATGACCTCTCACTGACCTCTCAACAATCTCTCCAATAAAATCAATGCCCCGTTGGACAAAAGGAGCTTCTACAGAGACTAGATTTAGGGGTAAGGCTCCTTCATATTTCAGCTTGGATGAGAATTTCTGACATGGGTCACATTTTCGAGCATATGCATGAGTATCTTTAAATAAAGTGGGCCAATAGTATCCAACCCGAATTATCTTACCAGCAGTAGTCTTAGCAGAGTAGTGACCTCCACCTACTCCATCATGCATTTCAGTCAACACGTGTTTAGCCTGAAATTCATCCAAACACATTAGTAGCTCTCCATCTCTTTTTCTCCAGAAAAGATCACCCTGAATGAGCACATACTTTTGGTACTTGAGTTTTAGAGTTCTTTTCTGATTGTGTGTCATCTCTTCTGAAAATGTGGCACCTTTTAAAAATTGAACTATCTTTGAGTACCAAGGTTGCCTCTCAATACTAGTGACTAAAGCATCTCCAACTTCAACATTATGTATTTCTACACTCATGAGATTAGATTTAGTCATGAGCTTAGCCAAACCTAAACCTCTCACCAATTTGGTGATCTTTATCTCCAAGTTGAATTCCTGAATTTTGTTGATCCATCTGCATCTCTTCCCAGTAACCTGAGACTCAAACAAAATATCCTTAATTGTAGCATGTGGGACATAGGCAATGATATTTGCATTCACTAAGTATGGCCTAAAAGCTTTAACAACTTTAACTAAAGCATAAGCTTGTTTCTCCATGGTCTCATATTTTAGTTCTGCTGCCTGCAAAGACTTACTATAGAAGGCTATGGGATGTTCATATCCTTCATTGTCTTTTTGTAGTAATATTGCAGCCACCGTATGATATGAAGCAAAAGAAAACAGAGAAAAAGCCTTACTGTAATCAGGAGATTTCAACACTGGTGCCTCTTGGATTGCCTTCTTAATCTCAGCAAAAGCTTTTGAGGCTTCTTGATCCCAATAAAACTTGGTATCCTTTTTGAGGAGCTTGACAATATGCTTCACTATCTCTGCGAAGTTTGCAATGAATCTCCTAACAAAATTTATTTTGCCTAAAAAAGATTGAATACCTTTCACATTTTTAGGTTCAGACACCTTATTGATTGCTTCAATTCTCTCAGGGTCTATCCTTACCCCCTCCTTGGAAACTATGTGTCCCAGTAGCTTTCCCTCAGTGACTCCAAAATGACATTTCTTGGGATTTAGTGATACACCAAATTCCAAGGCTTTATTGAACACTTTCTCCAGATGTCCGCAATGATCATTAGCCTTTTTAGAGAAACAAGTTAGGTCATCTTGATAAACCACCATGATGATGTTAATGAATTCTTTAAAAGCTACATCCATAGCTCTCTGAAATATAACTCCAGCATTTTTTAATCCGAATGGCATTCTCACATATACATAAGTTCCCCATGGAGTAGTGAAAGTTGTTTTAAACTTTTCAGACTCCTTTACCAACACTTGATTATATCCTGAGAAACCATCCATCATGGATAAAAGATCACATCCTGTCACTCTCTGTAGCATGGCTTCCATATTTGGGGATGAGTAGTTATCCTTCAAGGAAGCAACATTTAAATTCCTAAAATCTACACACAATTTGATGTCTCCATTCTTCTTCCTTACTGGGACCAGATTGGAGACCCATGAAGAATGCCTTATTGGTTTGATAATCACCCCTTCTCTCAATTTGGTCAACTGTTGTTGCATTTTAGTTTCTAACAAGGGATTGATAGGCCTCTATTTCTGTCTGAAAGGCTTAGCATCTGGAAGTAAAGGAACTTCATGCTGAAAAAGATCTTGTCTATACGCCTTTAGATCTTCATAAGATCAAGCAAAGACATGTTTATACCTTTTCAATAAATTAATAAGGTTAGTCCTGACATGAGGGGGTAGCTTCTTTCCAATATATACCAACTTAGGGGATAATTTTTCTCCCCAGGTTTACCTCCTCTAACTCTTCCAACTTGGTGGTATACTGTTGATGTAAGTGACTATCATTATAACTAAACATGCTCTCCAGCTCTACCAGCCCTTTAGGTATCTCATTGGTTTCCAACTGGACCACATCATTTCCAAACACTGTCTCTCTATTGTCTACCACTTCCACCAATGCATTACAATCAATCTTTTATCCATCATAATCATCAACACATTGGATAAACCTAAGAATGTCTTCGTCATCAGCAAAAACTTGCCAATTGTACACATTATCAGGAATAGCAGGCCTAGATTTTATTTCCATAGTGGAAATACCAGTTAGCGTTGCATCATCATTTTTCAAAGCAACATTAGCTAGGAAATCTGCCATAATATTTTTTGCTCGCTCTATCCAATTAATAGAAAATGCATCAAAATGCTCAATAACATCCCAAATAGCATGCTTATACTGCTTTAATCTATCATTCTTGGATGCATATTTAGATCTCACTTGAGAGACAACCAATTCTGAATCCCCCATTACTTTCAATAGTTGGATTCCATGCCTTTTTGCAACTTCAAGTCCTAGTAATAGGGCTTCATATTCTGCAGTATTATTTGTGCACTGGAATGCCAATAAAAATGAATACTTAAAAGTTATACCTGATGGGGACACAAAAAGAACCCCTGCTCTAGATCCTTCTTTAGAGCAAGCTCCATCAAAATACATTTGCCACAATCCATACTGCTGTGCTTGTAACTCAACCACAATAGGGTCAGTATTTTTTAATTGAGGTAAAATTGGTTGAAGTCTAAAGTTATCTAGATCTACATCAATCATACAATTAAGCATACTAGGGTCTACATTTTCAATTACCCTAGGAGCTCGTGGTTCTCTGTATAATTTGACCTGATTACCATTAATAAGAATGGTGGCATAGGATAAGTCCAGTTGAACATTTCCCCCTACTGCTGCTGCCCATTGCTTGGAAAGTAACATACCATAGTGGGGTTTAGTGTTAGTAACAATAACATCCATTTTGTAAGTGGCTTCAGGGAATGCTGCTATTTTTACTTCTAAATCTTTCATTGTACCTATCACAAGTACTTCTCTGTTATCCATGGCATAGCATTTCCCATACACAGTGGTTACTGATAACCCTAATTCTTTCATAACACCATAGGGCATTACATTAGCAGCAGCTCCTGACTCTATCATGTAGTTTTTAATCAACTGGTTATTGACTAACAAGGTAACATAGAAGGGATCTACCTGAGAAGGCTCCTGAGTGATAGTGCTTCCAACATAAACTTATGGGGTTTGGAACTCTTGATCCTTTCCAATTTTGGTTGAACCAGCGGGTAAGACTATGTCACTATCAGATATACTAGAGAATAAAGACAAAGCTGCATCCTTATGTTCTTTAATCTTTAGTAATTCTACTAATGGAACAGTGACCTTCATTTGAGTAAGAGCTTGGGCCATGTCAAATGTAGAACTATTGCACGTTTCAGTGTTAGCCCTAACTCTTTCTGTTTTGAATTGACTTGCCTTTTTCACTGTCTCTGCTCCTTGTACATCACCAATATTTTTATCATCTTTGCCTTTGAGTACATCTTTAACTTGTTCCCCTTTTTCTTGACCAACCTTAGGAACAGTAATAACACTACTTGATGCCCCTTTTTTTGTAACTTCCTTTACGAACATAGAACCTGACTCACCCTGATCAGTGTCTCTCTTGGTGCTTCTCAAGTTATAATTATATTTTGCTTTGGCAATTGCAGCTTTAGTGAGATTTCTAACTTCTTCCTCACTAGGCCTCCTAAGATGAACCTCTTCATCCTCAATTGTTACCACATTCAATGTAGGATGCCAATCTAAGGTTAGTTGTCCTTGCACTAACTTTTCATTATCCAACACATCACTGTATCCACTTTGCATAGATTCCTCATCACTTTGTATGATGGTTTCAAACATATTAATGTTAGGCTCTGCTTCTGGTCTCATAGATTCTTCTCGAGCCTGAGCCACTACACACTAATGAGGAGAATGTGATCCATCACAACAAATACACCAAGGAGTATTTTCTATATTGTGAACAATTTTCCCTTTCAAGGGATCTGGAGTGTCTTGACTTTGGGCAATTTTAGGCTTCTCAATTTGGGGCTTGCCATCTTTCCAATTGGTATTATATGGCATATCATGCAATCTAGGGGGTCTATCTTGCCAGTTATAATGAGGTTTATCATTTTTGTTAACCTTGGTAGTCAAATTTTTCATAGCAATAACCAATTTATCTATCTTATCATCCTCTTTAGCAACTTTATTATGTTGTTGTTTGGTTTCTTGCCATAATCTACCATCTGTCCTTCTTCCTAACTTCCCAGATGCTTTTCTATTACTTTCTACATTTATGGCAATTCTAAAAGCACCTCTCAAATTATGTGGGTTCTTATCCCTCAAAATATAGGCCATCTTGGAATCAAATGCATTGTAATATGTATTAAGACACATGTTATCATCTAGCCTCATCACTTGATACAATCTGTGCATGGCCTTCTGGAATCTGGTATTGAAATCAGTGACCATTTCATTTTTAGATTTTCTGATATTGTTGAATTCATTTAGCATGAAACTCACATTAGTCTTGTCACCATACTGCTCTTGAAAACAATTTTTAAAATCTTCCCATGACCCTATGCTATTGACTGGAAGGCCTCTATACCAATCTCTTGCATCATCAACCAAGGATTGAACAAATAGTTTCATGATAACATGTTCATCTACTATCTCATAATTGTTTATTAGATCTCCAAAAGATTTCAGATGTTCCTCAACACTAATTGCATTGTTCCCAGCAAATTTATGGAGTCAGCCTCTTAACTCAGTGGGAACATGATTGGGATATCCCAGAATCCCATCAAAGAACAATTGTCTATATTGTTCTAAATTGATTGGTCTTCTTTGAAAAGGGGTAATAGCATTGCTATTTCCCATGGTCATTTTAGATTTTGGGATTAGAGATTGTGGTATTTGAGTGCACTATTTATTCACGGGGATTTGACTTACTGAGGCAATATTAGCTTGTACTGTAGGTTGAGTATTGGTTTGAGGAAAGGAAATGTGTTGGGGATTAGGCTTGCTAAGATCTTCTGATGGGAATGTAATAAGGGGAGCCTTTAAGTAATTAATCTTTCTTTTTACTTCCTGATTTGCTGCTTCTAACTCAGCCTTTTCTAATTCCATTTGGAGATCTTCCTTTTCTTTCCTCATCCTTTCCATTTCTCTCTCATGTGCTAAAAGCTTATGAGAGATCTCTTCTGCAGTTTTAGATTCTATTCCGTCATCTACCCATTTCTATTTTCCTTTATCCATATTAGCTTTAGGAAGTTGGGAGTCATTAAATACTTCCCTAGTTGGCTGGGCTACTGACTGACAAGATTGTTTAGTTTTACGGATTAGAATTTCTCTAATCACAGGGCCTTCCTCATCACTTTTTTCTTTCTCCTTAGCAAGTATTTCAAGATCAGCTACCTGTCTAAGGAGCCTATCCCTTTCCATTAATTTAGCTTTGACTTCCTTCTCCTTATTTGCTTCCTTTTGGGCTCTTAGGGAGATTAAATGATGGACTCTCCTATTTAGGTCTTCAATCTCTTGAGACACTTTATCTTCATCAGGGAAGTTTTCTTCAAAGTCTGATGCATTAACTTGATCTATGTCAATTAGACTAATGTTCCCATCAATTGTCCTAGGAACAGAGTGCCTAATTGCATTTGAGCTGGTTCTATCTCTCGTAGAAACACTAACATGAGATAAATATTGGTTTAAAATGGGTGCATTATCAATATTTCTGTCATGCCCAAAATTTAGAGCAAAACGGAACAAATTTTTTTTTTAAAAGATACTAATTTAATTAACAAGCACACTCTTGCGACAAGCGTTAAAGAAAATTTCGTTATTAAATTCTGACTAATTTCGAACGAACTAAGCTTCGCTAAAAAGTTATATTTTAATTGCGGGAAAACCTACTGGTTTAGATTCTATCTCCAAAAGATATTTAGTTAATAGCTCTATTATATTAAACAAACTAAAAGTATTAGGAGAGATATTTTAATTTATTTCCCACTATGTCTATATAGTCTTAGCAATTTAATTAATTTCTTCTTTACAATTTTTTTTTTTCCAAATCAATATTGTGTACATATAAAATGCACATATATACATATAGATTATGCATATATTTTGTATATCAATAATTTAATTTCTTAAATCAATAAAGCTCAAAAAACATACATATATATACATATATATATTCCCATATATATATATATGAAAACATATATATTTACATATATATATTCTACTTATATACCAATATTTTAATCCTAACCTCCTAAATCCATTGCAACTTTCTAAATATCATCTCTTAATTCCTCAACCCTAATTAGGGTTCTAAATTCTTATTTAACCATTACCTAAACCCAAAATACATATTATTTTTTTTTTATTTTAAAAACTAAACTTCCCTAGCCCCTATCGGGCTAGGGTTTAACCCATTTCCTCTTTTTTTTTTACAGGTGAAGATTCATGCCAGGCCGAAGGCTCTACGGCAGCCATGTCCATATTTACTAGCAGGTTGCGGAGGTTTCTTGTGGCGGCTGGCCGCTCGCACCACTGTGTGAGCGCACAGTGGCGCCGCGGCACCACTGTGTGCCCACACAGTGGGCGCCGCTGGCGGCACCACTGTGTGGCCACACAGTGGCGGCCGCGGCCGTCCACTGTGTGCCCACACAGTGGGAGCCGCAAGCGGCTCCACTGTGTGTGCACACAATGGGCGTTGCGCGGTCGTCCACTGTGTGAACACACAGTGGAGCCCGCGGGGTCCCCAATTTATTATTATTTTTTTTTAAAGTTTTTTTTTAAACAATAACATTTAATAATATATATATATATATATAAATATATAAGTATATATATATATATATATATATATATATATATATATATATATATATATATATATATATGGTATTTACATAAAATAACATGCATAGATAAAAAGATAAATTTAATTCCAAATAAAATTTATATACATTTTAAAAGAGAATTATTACATGCAAATTTTTAAGCTAATATAATAAAGGAAAAGATAACCTTAAGTTAAATCAATAATATATATATATATATATATATATATATATATATATATATATATATATATATATATATTTAAGTGTATCTATAAAACGAGCTTCTAAATCAATGTTTAACAAAAAATACAATTTATAGTATTTCACAAAGATACATTATACGTTTCCTTTTTTTTTGTAATAAGAAATCCATTAATATTTGTTTTAATTAGACTATTCACATAAAACAATTTTTCTTTCCAACTAAAATACTTATAAAGCTTTCAGCTTAAATAAACTTCTAATTTGACTCAATTAAAATATAGGTAAAAATCTAAATGAAATCAGACTTTTTATTTCTTTCATAAAACAAGAAGCTTTGCATGCATCACTAATTTACTTTTCTTTTTCAATTATTCTAGGAGTAAAATCAAGCCTTTTCTCTTTCTTTAAAACATCTCCAATATATACTACCAAATTTACAGCAATGTTTTCTCTGAACAGTCACAACAATAAGACTTCAAATCTATTATTACAAAATTACAACTTGCTTCTCCTTTCTTTTGAATGAGGCATTTATTCACAACAACTTTAAAACAACATCTGCAACTGAATTCAAATATCTTCAAATTCCATCTTCTGAATAACTTTCATGAATTTCTATCCTCTTTGCTCAGGATTTCCTGCATAATAGAAAACACAAAACTGACCACGGAGTGCTCACCTCCCAGCCTAGGCTAACTGGTAGCCACCCCCGAGCTCGAAGAACCAATTCCTAGATGGGTACAAACAGGCAAACACAAAGAAACACAAAACATACAAATATCCCAGACACATTCCCAACCTGGCTTTCACAGCACCACACTCTGGTGGTGAACATTTTCAAAGGGTAGTAGTGGACCAAATACCCTGAGGAGAATCTGCAAGTATGTAATAACAAGAAGCCACCTCATGGCACAAATAACATATCAAAATCTCAACCCCATAAATTCCTTATGCCCCCCAAAGGCATTCTAGCCTTATAACCCTCCTTATGACCCCCATTGCACAAACAGGCCATGCAGCAAGGGTCACACAAAGATCCCTTGTGTTCGCTCTCTAAAGAGAGTCTCTCACTCGAGGGCTATCACTGCTACCACCCTCAAGATCCTCTTCTCTCCCAAGAGAAAGAGAGATCTTGAGAAAACTCCCAAAACACATTCATTCATAAAACAAAACCAAAAGATTTTCAAACATTCATTTTCAAAAATACAGATTTTCTTATTCAACATCCTTCAGAAATAAACAAGAACAAGACATTAAAAGTAAAAATGAAACCAACCTTAATCTACCCAAAGGTTATAATGATATCTGAAGAAGAGCTGCCCAATCCACAATTCTTTATTTTCCTTAATCAATTTCTTTATCCCATAACATTATTTTTCTTCCAAATTTTCTTCTGTCTCCAAAAATGGAGAGTGGGTGATTAACAAGCTATTCCCAAAAATCTTCCTTAAGAAGCTCACTCTCTGAGTTCTCACAGGATTCTAAAAAAAAATCAACAAAAAGAAGGAAGAAAGCAAAAATGCAAAAAGACTTTCCTTCCAAGAGGGAAAAATCTTGATTTGATTTCACTTCAATTTTCCATTTTCGCTCAACCCAAAAAAGCCAGTTTTTAAAGCGTTAAAAAGATCATTATAAAGTAGAAACTTGCCTAAAATTACCCCTAACCCCTAGGTATACCTTATGGGCTTCAGGAAACCCTAATAAACTACCCCTAGGTGTTCATTTAACCCATTTTAAACCCCCCTGAAGTTTATTTTCGGGTCAAACATAAGTTGACCACTCCAAATATTATATTCTCAAAATATCTTTTTGACAACACATTATTTTATTTAAAATTAATAATAATTAACACTTTCCCATCAAGAGACAAGATAAAATATTTAAATTTAAATCCACACATGTCAAGTGACACTAATAAAATACTTTTACAAAAATAAACATGAAATTGTCTCTTGAGGTTTTTACACAATAAATTTAAATAACACATAACACACATGCAGCATATACTGATACAAATAAAATACAACACAAACGGGGGGTTGTCTCTCCAAATAGACAAACCCTGGCTTTACGAACATACATAAGTCTAGGTTTGATTCTCTGTAATTTTCCATGGTCACATGGTAAATTTCCTGCGCATCTCAATTTACACATTAGTACTCCCAAATATTCATATAAAATATAATTCAATAATACAACAATGCACATCATTACTTGCATACAATTTTCATCTGCACAGATTGAATACATCTTTTGTCAAGCAAATTCACATAAACAATTTTCATCCCAATTCACATAAACTAAACATACATCATAGTTCTCTATTCAAAGTAAAGTCCTGCAAATTCATTAACGACATCTATCATTGCAATATCATTCTATCTAATAATCATGTAGTGTTCTATCTCATAAAGCATGTAAGTAAAACATCAATTCATAGCAATGTTATCCAATATCCTGAAATCATATAAGTTCTAAGTCTCAAAATGCATCAAAACAAAGTATCCATAGTAGTCTAAAATATAAAATCCACTGAATGTCAAACTGAGTCGAGGTGAGGCCTCACAATTTCCAAACAATCCCAAATGGAAACCTAATATATCATGTTCTGAATCTCTGGACGATGAATTAGACTTTGCATAAATAGGTCGATCAGGTATCTTACCAGTATTATTGTTTTTCTACAGCCAAGCAACATTTGATGGCTCATGCAACATAGATCTTTTCTGGCCTCTCCGTGACTGTTCTGGCAGACCTTCTTGCAAGGTTTCACGAGGATGTTTCTTCATGAATGATCTCGTGTTTTTTGCTCCTTGCATCTCGCTTGTCTTCCTTTTAGAAATATTTGTATCTCACAAGGACTGGTTCAAAAGTAACAGAGTCGCCACCCACAAAACTATGGGAATTATGAAAACAAGCAGTCTAATCCACAAACACACAACAATTTTCTTTATAAGCCTCAACACAAATATGCGTTTATATTTTTATTGTGACTCTCCCCAACAGAGTCGCCACTTTTGTTGTCTTCAAAATCTGATTCCTTTCAACATCCTTAAAATAATATGATTGAACTCGGTGCAGAAGAGACATCAAAGATAGGGAAATTCACATGACAACATATCACAAGGTTTGATTGAACCTTCTACACTTCGGACTTACTCAGAGCCCAGGTGGGTATACCTTTGTGAATTGAATTCACACTTTCAAACATAAACCCACAACAAACCAGTCCCAAAAACCAGTGGATCTATTCACCTTGAAATTAACTGAAAACAAAAGAATGGAAATTATACTTAAATTCAGCATTTCGATCAACAAAACATGCAATAAACAACTGCAATCAATACCAGTGCCTTATCCAAGGTCACAGAGTCATCTAAACTCAGATAATACTCCTCAAACAAAATATCTTTATGCATCTCATTGGCTTGGTTTCTATTAATCCTTGTATATGCCTAACACCTATAAGAATTTATGCATTCCAAATTAAGCTATGATCATCAATATTCAAAGTCTCTTCCAAAGAGTTTACTGGTATGAGTGATCCCCACATCTTTAATTTCCCTCCTAAAGAGAAAAGCTAGTGAACACTTCTACTGAAAATTGCCTTGCAATCCCATTCAAACAAAATAACCCTGGATTATTCAGAATGTAAATAGTAAACAAATTGTAAACACACTTGAAGATGACACAAAGCTTCACTCAAAACCGATGGTCTGTATATTGATATTAAGTTCAGAAAAATATTACAAGAAGTTTTTGAATATTCTCCATTAGACTTAGAAAAGCTCAGATAAATTTCTGCAACATTTTCTTACAATTCTTTGCGATCCCCCTTCCTCTAGTCCTGGTATCCATTTATAACAACATGGATGCACAAAGCTTCGGACTTCTCGAGGAGAGTTTGTTACAATCATTTCTTTCAAAACAAAGAGGTTACAAGCTTTTCACAAAAATAGTTACAAGCTCCTTTCGGCCTATGCAGTTTCTTCAACAAGTTGTTCAATTGCAACCTCTTCTACCTTTTCAAGGGTGCTCTCCAACTGTTCCAGATCATGGGTGACATATTTTGTTGTCCACCCATCATACACATCTTCTATCAGCCATGAGAAATTAATCACTTTATCCTTAACCCTGGTCAACCTTTTCCAAGAGTTTCTCATTTTGTTGACTTCTAAATTGAGAAAACCATAATGTGACTTAATTTTCTCTATCACTTGTATTGTCAAAACAAAGAAAGAAGCATCATCTAGATCAATAATTCCCTTAATTCTTGTTGACAGCTTGGCTTCTACCTCCTTAAGCTACATTTGTTTGTCTTTCAGCTGATCTGGGCTAGGAAAAAATCCTAGGAGCAACTCAAAAACTTGATCAGCATATTCCTTTTTGCACAAATGAACTTTCCTATCAACATTATCCACCCCTACTGCTAATTGTACTAAATCTTTAGTGATATAAAAAGTGGATCTAATGATAGGATTGGCCCTTGCTTCATCACAAGATACACACATAAACTCTAAATCTTTCTCCTTGGGCCTCCATTTGTCAAAAATAGGTGTCAAAATGGCCTTGTCTCCCCTGAGCTCATTCTATATATCCAAAATTTTACCTACATTGTTGTAGAGCAATGAGGCATTCATTGTATCTGTAAAATTGGAAATTGTAGCCCTTACTCTCTCCTCATACTTCTTTGCATATAAGGCTTGAGCCTGTTTTAAGTTTTCTAATTCTTGAGGAGTAATTTCAACCATTTGAGAGCTAGAGGGTGCTCGAGATGGTTGAAACTCAATGATAGTGCTAGTAGGTATAGGTCATGCAGGAGAAGAGGGGATCATCAGTGTTGAAGACTCACCTTGATGGTATTGTCTAGTCAACTGGCTCTGTAGCTTAGCAATGATGCTATCCTTATGTCTTACCTCCTCCTTAGCATTGTTATAGGCCTTCAAAACTGTTTCCAACTTGATTTGGAGGATCTCTTTCTCTTTGGCTTCCTTTTCTGCTACTGCAACACTAAATTTTGCAGTCTCTAGCACAGTGCTAGCAGCTTCCACTACCCCTGTACTCTGCACTCTTTTCACCATCATCCCACCAAGGTAACTTGACCTTGGGGTATCTTTGCTCTTCTTACTCTCATTTCTCTGGAGAGACCACATGACGAGTGTAGCATTATCCTTACTGAAAGTAATTCCCTCCATGGGTTTGGTCTCCTTTCTCACTGCATCTAGTACCAGGGCATCTGCTATATCCAACTCGGGTAAAATAAGCACTCCAACTTGTGCCACCATATCTCTCCCTTGCTCAGGGGTGATGGTTTTGAACTCTTCCATCATCTCTTTCTTTATTTCATCTTCTACTAGGGCTGGATCTTTATTAGGCTGCTCACTTTTTTTTTCTTCACATCTAGCATTATATTTATCTATGTTTTGTTTCCATATAAACTGCATAAATGCATCTGATGTGACAAAATTGTTGTCGACCAAGAAGGAATTACTTGCCCGCTTTATCTCAGGATCCCACTCTTGGCCTTTGAGTTCAGTGGTGGTAATATTCATTTCAGCAGCAAGGGGTTCTTCTGGCATCCCTTCCTCCACTTCATCATAAGTGTAGGCAATTTCCCCTAGACTGCCTAACTGTAGGAGTTGCTCAGCTGCTGCTTGCTCATCTCCTATATGGATAGGAGATTGAGATTGTGAATACAAAGGTGCATCTGATTGTACTTCTTTCCCTACCCTTTGCTTCTTTGGGCTCTCTTGGATGTCAATGACATCTTGTATCTTCCTCTTTCCTTTAGAGGTAGAGGGCTCCCCTGTTGTAGGCATCAGCACACTATAACTAGATTTCTTGTGCAGTATATAATCACTAGGAGGGATTTCTTTGCTGGAAGTTGACCTACTTAGGATCACTCTTGCCTTTTCAGGGTTGCTTTTGATTACAACTTCCCTCTTTTCCTTCAAGGTCTGCATCACATCCTCAAAGAAAACAATTAAAAACTTTATTTTCTCCTCGAGAGGGAAGAAACTAGACAATGGGTCATAGCTGGCATCAAAC
The DNA here is from genome assembly GCF_030272615.1 of Cryptomeria japonica. NCBI lineage: Eukaryota > Viridiplantae > Streptophyta > Pinopsida > Cupressales > Cupressaceae > Cryptomeria > Cryptomeria japonica. The sequence goes on from NC_081408.1 coordinate 447,967,858, forward strand.
TAATGCACAAAATCCAAGGCTTTCTTATAAGCCACCCATTTCTCTTTCCTCAGCTCCTGCTCATCTAGATCAAACTCATTTTTGATGAGGTCTTGAGGAAACCGAAATTGATGAGGCATACCTCTGCATGCTGCTTTCTTTCTAAACATGCTATTGAAGAAGTCTTCTAGATCAACACACCTGGATACTGCAGTAGACAAATGATAAGGCTTGAGAAAGTCCTCAAAGCAATTCCAACCTCCTTTTGTTATTACAAATTGGTGGGCTATGGTAGCTGTAGGGAAAATAGTCCCGTTACCCTTGCCTGTCAGCTCTGCCTCTTGTACATCACCAATTTGTCTAAGGATCTCTGCAATTCCCACTTTGAGAGGGACCTAGTAAGGTAGCAATAATGGGGTGCCTCTAAAACCAAACACTCTAAAAAACTGTCGAGACTGGATACAAATAAATGTCACCCCAATTGTGAACAATTTTTATGTTCTCTGTGAATTCTTTTGGTCTTATGAATTCTAAAAGAACCTTGGGGTTCTTGGGTTTTCCGAATAGAGGAGAGTCCTGATCTTGGATGTAAAGTATTTGTCAAACTTCAAGAAACTGGCATCCTCCCTATCCCATGACAACACAGTACTCCATAGTTGTACTGGCATCTTTTCTCCTTCTTTCTCCTTGACAAGGTCCAATCCACTAGCAAAGTAATCACCACCTTTGAAAAGAAATAGATGCATCAGGAGTGAGTACCATCTGAAATGCATATCCACCTTTCCATTCTTTATTCCTGTTAACCCTCCATGGATAGCATCAGCAATGAAGGAAGCATAATCAAAGGTAATTGCAAGAGAAGGATTCAAAATCTGAGCAATCATTAACAAGTAGTGATTTGGCATATTTGCTTCGGCATCTTCTCCCAAAACTTGGCAAAGTGCCCAATACATTCCTTTAGCCCTAAGGGTGAACATACTCAATGAAAAGGGCTCTTCTGTGTTGGGTCCTACAACTGTCAACCCACCTATCTTCACAAAAAACTCCTTGAGAGGCTCGTTCCTGAGATGACTCCTTTATGCACTATAAATTTGAGCTAATGACTTGAAATTTATGGGCTCTAGAGAATTGGTGAACTCATTAAGCCCAAAAGCATTCCTAAATTCTTTAGCATTAATCTCAATAAGGGTTTTTCCATTTATATCCTGAATGCTTCTTGTGACTGGATCATAGTTGAGTGCAATTTGGGTCAACAAATCTATGTCCATAAATACTCCTGGGACTACCAATTTCCCAAAATGTAATTCCCAAATGCTGTTTTGCGGGGCCAGAGAATTTCTTATTCCAAATCCAATCTTAAATAACCCCAACCCAAACAATCCAACCTGTGGGTCTCTCAACTAGTTACCCTTGTCATACAGTCCTTCTCTTATCTTTAAACGGGGAGCTCTAGGCACTAATTCCTTTGCCTTCGATGCCTAATTAGTTGACAACGTCAACTGTTCCATAAAATCATCATAGATACTTCTTTTCTGAATAATTGACTTTGCTAGAAAATTCTCTTTTAGGAGCCATTTTAAAAAAAATTTAAGAAATGAATACCGCTCCTAAATACTTCTGTGACGAATCAATATCTTCTCTGAAACACACCACACAAGAATTGCTATACAAGAGTATGAGAAAACCTATTCTTAACTTGAAGGAATTTGCTCTGCAACTGAACTGACTTGCTCTATACCTGAAGAAGATAGCTCTGCATCCGCTCCTCTGCAAAAATTCTTTAAAAGATATCTTCACCCGGTTGATGGGAAATCATATATTGTACCTAGGGTCTTAACTACAACATTGATTCCACATGCTTCAGCCGTCCCTTCAAAATTGAATTCATAGGAGAATTCATATTTTTCACTCCAATGGGTCACAACGTTCCTGCAAGTCTTTCATTTCGCTTTTTCGCAATTTTGTGAAGCATAACTATCGGGCAGCTTGGTCCTGTGAAATAGCGCCGATTGTCCGATCAAAAGAAACTTGATCGAGCGTTATACTAACTAACAGCTTTGGCTCCTCGCTGGGTCCCACTTCTCTATTGGCTATGTGTTACTATGTGGTGCTCATCCACTTGCCTTGAAATTTCTTTCGCATTCCACTTAATGCTGGCCGTGTGTCTTTCTCTTATACCGCCGGTTCCACCTTGGCGGGCGCACAACTTTCTTCTATGACCACGTGTCGCCGGACACGTTGCCATCGATCATGACACATGGACAGTTTTCATTCACTTTCGCTATTTCGCAGGGTATAAAGCACGAGCATCTTACCCTTGTGAAATAGCGCGGGCCGTCAGATCATTTTTTAATTGATCGGCTTTTAACCATCTGAATAGGGTCTGGGAAGGGTGGGCCCTCTGACTCACTTTGAACACCTGGCATCCAGTCATCTTCAGAGCTGACATGTCACTTTTTTACTCGCCGAGAGAAAGCACTGTGCTCCAATTAATTCTTGACACCTGTATCTACCAGGTCATCTCCTAACTTACGACCTGACTCACCTCTGGGGCCTGCCTTTTAACCTTTAATCTGAACTTGTTGACTGTTATGGCTTATGCCACATGCCACCATTTTACTTGCTCTCATCAACTAGCTAAACCGCCTAGTTGGCATGCCACATCATTTTCACAACTTTACTGGTTTTAAACTATGCGCAACTTCACCTAGCGAAATAGCGAAAGTCATAGATCCATCCGCGAGATGCACACTAGTTACTGGACCCGACAACTTTAGGAGGAATACACATAAGGCATAATTTTTTGGTGATTAATTAACATGACCGCCTAGGCAAATGACAAGGGGGGACACTTCCTATGATCTGATGACCCATTACTTAAGTGGATAAAGTAACGAAAGAATAGAAACCAGAGGGTTTTAAACAGATATTATACGATTTAAAATCAAAAACCCTAAACCCTCAAGACCCTACACAGAGCTGAAGCAATTGAAAAAGCGTTGTTGAACACTATATTTGAAATATAAAAAATATATATATATTTCCATAAGCGTGAAAGACTAAAAGATTTTCGGCCAAGAAATTGTATCGAGCATTTCAAAAGGAGTTTCATCGAAAGAGTGCTTTCATCGAAATAGAGCATGACGTGTAAAGCACTATGCAAAAGGTCTTCGTTGGAACTTCACTTTCGGTAAATCAAGGAAAATACTCATCGATACTCCAAGTTTCATCGAAAAGTGAAAACAAAAGGTAGTAGGCAAAAAGTGATTTCGAAGAAATATAACTACCGAAGAAACTCATAAAGCATTCATCGACATGCAAATCTCATCGATAACATAATGTCAAACAAGAACAGAGGTGTTTTATCGATAAAAGAGGATATCGAAGGAAAAGGACTTTCGATGAATCTGCATGAACTTTCACCGAAAGAACAGAACTCGTAGAAATACGATTTTGATGAAACTTGCAAGTGACTTATCGACATGGGTTACTCACCGAAAAGGTAATATCGAGGAGAATGGGTTTTCGATGAAGGATCAAAATGCTTGGCCGAAGACAAGGGTTTTATCAAAAACTCGAATTACGATCATTTTGGTTGAACTGTACTTCTCGCGAAAGAATTAAAGGCCCAAGTGAAGAATGTCACATCTACAATTAAATTTAAACACTTGAGTAACCATTGTAGACGCAGAGACATTAACTATGCACAAGTTGCCCATATGATTACAGCTGAACTGATCAAATTTTCAGAGGAGCCAGATTGATGCCAAGAGACTGAAAATTGCGGAGAACTTGCGGAAATTTGTGAACGACAATCAGAAGAGCTGGGCATTTCTCCAAGTAAGTATTGTCTCTCGTATTTTCTGAAATCATGGAACCTTCTTCTTCTTCTTCTAAAAGGAGTAGGAAAGCAAAAGAACCAAACCCTGAAGAGAAGCCCAAAAGACAAAAGAAGGAAGGGAGAGCTCTGACTCAGGATTTGGTAGACCAATGTCCCACATCTAGTGTAAGGTCTAAAAAGATCAAAAGAGAAGAAGAAGGATTGGAGGATAGATTTGAAAATCTGGGAGACATTTGGACTGAAATCAGAGGATATGAATTATTCCTATTTAGCTACAAAAGAAGGGATGCTCCTGAGCCCATAAGTAATCTATGGAAGAAGAACTTAGGGAAATTGGTAGTCCCAAATGTGTTTGTAGATGTTGAATTAATGAAAGCTCTGGTAGATTGTTATAATCCAAGAACCAAAACCATATGCGATTACAGAGGGAATCCCTTAGTGGTGATTAACAAACAAACTGTTGATATGGTATTTGGTTTAGACTGGGAAGTGGAGGAGAGAATCGATATGTAGAAACTGTCACAAGAATTCTTTGGCTTGGAAAACATCTACAGGACTTGGAGACTACCTATTCACCGGCCGAAAGTGGGTGGGGCATTTGTTCCGTTCAGCAAAGATGACAAGGTGCCATTTGATGTCAACCACTTCCATCCATATTTTAAGTATACATATTATGCTGCAGCCCAAGTATTAGGCCTAGAGGCTCATCCACTCATGGATATTGGGGTTATGGTTTTGTGTGCTGATTTACAATCAAAAGACCCTAGGTCATTTGATTATGCCACTTATGTTGCAGATGCCTTAAATCATGGGTTAGAGAAGTTAAAAGGGGATCTCGGAAACATACATTTTTCATTGTACTCCTTATTAATGCATATTATTCTTTATTGTGGACAAGAGATCAACTTCTGGTCAGATGATTTCTGCATTAGAGCTTATGATAAGAATGGTTTGAAGAAGCCAGTTCAGTTGTGGGTTTCTGCATGGGACCAGAGGTTCATGAACAACCAGTACTGGCACTTTCAGGAATATTTTGTGAAACCTCTTAGTGCGGCCTTTGGGCAACACAGAGATTATACTCTGTCCCCTGAAATTAAGAGATTCCTCAGGCCAAAGGATTTCTCTCCGGAGTCACAAATTGATCACAATTGGGGTGATTGGTATTGCCACGACAATCACATAAAATCAGGGTATTTGGGTATGAAGGAAGACCACACATGCTTCCAATTACAGTACCAAACAGGGTGGCTAGCCTGGAAATTGTAAGACAATTATCTATTGTCAGTGCCAAAAACCTTACAGATTCCGGTAAGCAGTCCATCATTCCAGGTTTATTGGTTTTTTCTGACTTTGTTGTTAAAAGTTCAAAAAGCTATCATTTGCTACAGAATAAGTTAGACTACTATGGCATGACTCTGGGTGAACTTAGAGAGAACTTCGATCCTGAAGGGTATATAAGAGCTGCCAGAACGTCACAAAAACTCAAAGCTGGAATACATGTGGCCAAAATGCCAGATGACCTGATTAAAAATCTTGAAAGAGAGGAGGCCAGGGCTTTGAGAGAAAAGAGTGAATTGACTTGGGAGGCCTACAAATGGAAAAGGGCAAGGGGGATGATAGATGGAGATTTACTTGGGAACCTCCAAGATCCTTTGGAAGTAGCTAAAAGGCTACTTCAACATGAAGAAGAGATCATGCATAGAGTGCCCCCGCAATTCCTTCATTTTATCAACACTGAGAAGGATAGTCAACCATTGGCTCACATGTCACCAAAATCAACTGCTAGTAGTATCCTTGCTGATTCCCCTAGGGAAGATTATCCTCCTGGTTTTGAAGCAGAGATGAATGTGGACACTGGTGAGATTAACATTAGGGATGTAGTCGATATAAGAATGACTGAACATGAAGATTTTGTTGCTGATGATGGATTCGCTTCTTCAAGGGAATTCCTTTCATTTTTGTACCAGTACAAAGGGGTACATGTTAAACGAAGCATGGCTGGAAGACCAGAAGAAGAACAGATGAAGAAATTGCAGGATGAAATCGATATCCTCATGAAAGATATGACCCCTAAGAAAGGGAGAAGATTACTAAAAGAGGCCGGTGTAATCATCTTTTCTGGTTGGGATATGAACTCAACACTTCTGTTCGACGGGTTCCTGAAAAAGCAAGATTTGAATCAACAGGTGTTGCCCCAGGAGATAGACAAATTATTCCTAGGCTCTGGATATGATCCTGACAAGAAGGCTCTCCTACAATGGGCATTATATCCAAAGGGAAAGAGGCCTATCATTGTGGATATTGAAGAAACCTTTGGACACCTTATGGTTCATCAGGTTGGAAAAACAGACCCTACGGTCACTGCTAAATTAAACTTGGATGTTGCTAGATTAAACCTGGACCAGACAGAGTTTTTGGTCAGAGAAAATGTCACATATAAGGGGTTGTATGAAAAATCCAAGGAGGAGAATCAAAAGTTGCAAGCAAAAATATTGCAACTTGAGACAGGGACTCCCATAAGCGAATACACCTCATACCCCACAGGACGTAGCTTGGATGATGTTTCCGATGCTCTGTACTGGAAGTATCAAGCAGATAAAGCCACCAAACATGCAAATAGTATCCAACAAAAGATGGATAAACTGGTCAATGATATCATCGGACATCAGTTTAACACCATGCTTTCACATGTCGAACCATATTGGAAAGTATATAATGGAACTATAAAGGCATTAACAGAGCATGAGAGATTAAAAGCACGACTACATGAAGTACTGAATAGTGTCGATACAATGACGCCAGAGGAGAAGACTGAAGGGATAGCGTACATGGAGAATCATGTTAAACTCGAAGATGCGCTAAGGAGAGATCTTAAGGAATTGGATGATGAGAGACCTATTGGAATGCCCTCGGTCTATAAAGAAGGAGATGTAATATCCCTGGAGGACTTGCGGAATGAGCTTATCAGCGTCAAAGATTGGGCTTTGTCAGAAATGGATCGAAGTAAAGACATGGCCCCTACCATCAACCAGATGATATTCAAATATCTGTCGCAAGGAGAAGAATTGAAGAAAAAGAGTGCTAAAATCAAAACCTTTAAAGATGATGATTATATTCATCATTTAGGAATTCTTAATCTCTTTTTGCTTAAGTTTGTTAGAAACGTTTAAAACTAATGATTAGCATTTCGAAAAGACGTGTCTTTTCATGAATAGCTTTCGTTCCCATATATATGTGAGAATGGTTTTTGTAAATAGGTAATAAAAAAAGGGAGACATAATAAGAAGATGGCGATGTATGATAGCCTGTAAGTTTTACAAACTTCGACGGAATATATGCTATGAACTGTTGTTTTTCTTTGCGTATGTGTTGTGGATTATTTCACTTTGTTCTGGCAATCGTCTATGATATTATCTAAAGTGATAAGGTTATTCATATTCTTGAAATCAAATTTGTGCTTCATGTTATAAGGTTGAAACAAAAGTTTTGCTTGTGAATTGTAATTGTTCCTCGCAGTATTTCATTGATTGGTCCCTTAAAGGTAGGGTTAAATTCATTCAATCAACATATGATATAAGCGTTCAAATTGATCTCAAAAGAAATAATAACCGACAGGTCTATAAAAGGGTGGATTAAAAAACTGTCTCACAGGCTCGCACCATAAGTCCTAATGAAAGTACAATGACTCTGTAGCCCAAACAGCAAAGAAGGCACTGGTCAAAAATAGATTACACTCATCATTATATTTCACCATTTGTTATTTTAAAGCAAATAGAAGTAATTAGGAAACATAGATCGAATAGCTTCTACAACAACAATCTTGAACTCATCTGCTATATCTCCATTCTAGGAACTTATGCCATTCTGAGACTAGGAGATATCAGATTAAGAAACTAAATCTGCTATAAAAAGCATTAGTTGGAGGAACAGCTAGTGAGTAGGTATACCCGCCTAGGTCCTGCAGAGCCTAAAGTGAGAGAGTTTGTAACCAAATAGGTTCACTCTATAAGTTGGCCAAGTCAATTGGAGGGTTTGATCATAGGAGTTGGCATTTCCTTAGAATCTATCCAATCTGTTGATTTGAGACCCAACAAGCGCCTTACTCAAAATTTCAAAAAACCATAGCCAATTATGGGAAAAGAAAAACCCATTTTTAATCAGTGATAACAAGTAACAATAACATCCATTTTATAAGTGGCATCAGGGAATGCTGCTATTTTTACCTCAACATCTTTCATTGTGCCTATCACAGGCACTTCTCTGTTATCCATGGCTCCTTAATCTATCATGTAGTTTTTAATCAGCCGGTTATTGACTAACAGGGTAACATAGAAGGGATCTACTTGTGAGGCTCTTGAGTGATAGTAGTTCCAACATAAACCTCTGGGGTTTGGAACTCTTGATCCTTTCCAACTTTGGCTGAACCGGTGGGTAAGACTGTGTCACTATCAGATATACTAGAGAATAGAGACAAAGCTGCATCCTTATGTTCTTTAATCTTTAGTAATTCTACTAATGGAATAGTGACCTTCATTTGAGTAAGATCTTGGGCCATGTCAAATGTAGAACTATTGCATGTTTCAGTGTTAGTTCTGACCCTTTCTGTCTTCAACTAGCTTGCCTTTTTCACTGTTGCTGCTCCTTGTATATCATCAACATTTTTATCATTTTTGCCTTTGGGTACATATTTAACTTGTTCCTCTTTCTCTTGACCGACCTTGGGAACAATGGTAGCACTACTTGATGCCCCCTTCTTAGTGACCTCCTTTACAAACACAGAACTCGGCTCACCCTGATCAGTATCTCTCTTAGTGCTTCTCAAGTTATAATTGTGTTTTGCTTTGGCAATTGCAGCTTTAGTGGGATTTCTAACTTCTTCCTCACAGGCCTCCTAAGATGAACCTCTTCATCCTCAGTTGTTACCACATTCAATGTAGGATGCCAATCTAAGGTTAACTATCCCTGCACTAACCTTTCATTATCCAACACATCACTGTATCCACTTTGCACAGATTCCTCATCACTTTCTATGATGGTTTCAAACATATTAATGTCAGGCACTGCTTCTGGTCTCATAGATTCTTCAAGAGCCTGAGCCACTGCACACTGATGAGGAGAATGTGGTCCATCACAAGAAATACACCAGGGAGTATTTTCTACATTGTGAACAGTTTTCCCTTTCAAGAGATCTGGAGTGTCTTGACTTTGGGCAATGTTAGGCTTCTCAATTTGGGGCTTGCCATCTTTCCAATTGGTATTATATGGCATACCATGCAATCTAGGGGGTCTATCTTGCCAGTTATAATGAGGTTTATCATTTTTGTTAACCTGGGCAGTCAGATCCTTCATAGAAGTAACCAATTTCTCTATGTTATCATCTTCCTTAGCAACTTTATTAGGTTGTTGTTTTGTTTCTTGCCACAATCTACCATCTATCCTTCTTCCTAACTTCCTGGATGCTTTTCTATTACTTTCTACATTAATGGCAATTCTAAAAGCATCTCTCAAGTTATGTGGGTTCTTATCTCTCAAGATATAGGCCATCTTAGAATCAAATGCATTTTAATATGTATTAAGACACATGTTATCATCTAGCCTCATCACTTGATACAATCTGTGCATGGCCTTCTAGAATCTGGCATTGAAATCAGTGACCATTTCATTTTTAGATTTTCTGATATTGTTGAATTCATTTAGCATGAAACTCACATTAGTCTTGTCACCATACTGCTCTTGAAAACAATTTCTAAAATCTTCCCATGAACCTATGCTATTAACCGGGAGACTTCTGTACCAATCTCTTGCATCATCAACTAGGGATTGAACAAATAGTTTCATAATAACATCTTCATCTACTATCTCATAATCATTTATTAGATCCCCAAAGGATTTCAGATGCTCCTCGGTGCTAATTGCATTGTTCCCAGCAAATTTATGGAGTCTGTCTCTTAACTCAGTAGAAACATGGTTTGGATATCTCGGGATCCCATCAAAGAACAATTGTCTATATTGTTCTAAATTGATTGGTCTTCTTTGAAAAGGGGTAATAGCATTATTATTTTCCATGGTCATTTTAACTTTTGGGATTGGAGATTGTGGTATTTGAGTATACTATTTATTCATAGGGATTTGACTTACTGAGGCAATATTAGCTTGCACTGCAGGTTGAGTATTGGCCTGAGGAAGGGAAATGTGTTGAGGATTAGGCTTGCTAAGATCTTCTGATGGAAATGTAATATGTGGAGCCTTTAAGTAGTCGATCTTTCTTTCTACTTCTTGATTAGCTGCTTCTAACTCAGCCTTTTCTAGTTCCATTTGGAGATCTTCCTTTTCTTTCCTCATCTTTTCTATTTCTCTCTCATGTGCTATAAGCTTATGAGAGATCTCTTCTATAGTTTTAGATTCTATTCCGTCATCTACCCATTTCTGTTTTCCTTTATCCATATTAGCTCTAGGAAGCAGGGAGTCATTAAATACTTCCCTAGTTCGCTGAACTACCGACTTACAAGCTTGTTTAGTTTTGGGAATTAGAATCTCTCTAATCACAGGGCCTTTTTCATCACTCTTTTCTTTCTCCTTAGCAAGTAATTCAAGATCAGCTATCTGTCTAAGAAGCCTATCCCTTTCCATTAATTTAGCTTTGACTTCCTTCTCCTTATTTGCTTCCTTTTGGGCTCTTAGGGAGATTAAGTGGTGGACTCTTCTATTTAAGTCTTCAATCTCTTGAGACACTTTATCCTCATCAGAGAAGTTTTCTTCAGAGTTTAATGCATTAACTTGATCTATGTCAATCAAAGTAATGTTCCCATCTATTGTCCTAGGAACAGAGTGCCTAATTGCATTTGAATTGGTTCTATCTTTTGCAGAAACACTAACATGAGATAAATCTTGATTTAAAATAGGTGCATTATCAATATTTCCAAACAATCCTGAATGGAAACCTAATATATCATGTTCTGAATCTCTGGAAGATGAATTAGACTTTGCATAAATAGGTCAATCAAGCATCTTACCAGTATTATTGTTTTTGTGTACCTAGGCAACGTTCGATGGTTCATGAAGCACTGACCTCTTCTGGCCTCTTCATGATTGTTCTAGCAGACCTTCTTGCAAGGTTTCACAAGGATGTTTCTTCATGAATGATCTTGTGTTTTTTGCTCCTTGCATCTCGCTTGTCTTCCTTTTAGAAATATTTGTATCTCACAAGGACTGGTTCAAAAGTAATAGAGTCACCACCCACAAAACCCTGGGAATTATGAAAACAAGCAGTCTAATCCATAAACACACAACAATATTCTTTATAAGCCTCAACACAGATCTGCGTTTATATCCTTATTGTGACTCTCCCCAATAGAGTCGCCACTTTTGTTGTCTTCAAAATCTGACTCACTTTAACACCCTTATAATAAGATGATCAAACTCTGTGCAAGAGGGATGTTAAGGGGAAGGAAACTTTTAGGACAACATATGACAAGGTTTGATTCAACCTTCTACACTTTGGACTTATTCAGAGTCCAGGCAGGTATACCTTTGTGAACTGAATTCACACTTTCAAAAAATAAATCCACAGCAAACCAGTCCAGAAAACCAGTGGATCTATTCACCTCGAAACTAACTGAAACAAAGGAATGAAAATTATACTCAAATTCAGTATTTCAATCAACAAAACATGCAATAAACAACTTCAATCAATACCAATGCCTTATCCAAGGTCACGGAGTCATCTAAAACTCAGATAATACTCAAACAAAATATCTTTACGTATCCCATTGGCTTGGTTTCAATTAATCCTTATACATGCCTAACACTTATAAGAATTTATGCATCCCAAATTAAACTATGATCATCAAGATTCAAATTTTCTCCCAAAGAATTTACTGGTATAAGTGATCCTCGCATCTTTAATTTCCCTCCTACAGAGAAAAGTTAGCGAGCACATCTACTGAAAATAGCCTTGCTACCCCATTCAAACAAAATAACCCTGGATTATTCAGAATGAAAATAGTAAACAAATTGTAAGCACACTTGAAGATGACACAAAGCTTTACTCAAAACCGATGGCATGTATATTGATATTATATTCAGAAAAATATTACAGGAAGTTTTTGAATATTCCCCATTAAACTCAGAAAAGCTCAGATAAATTTCTGCAGCGTTTTCTTATAGTTCTTTTTGCGATCCCTTTTCCTCTAGTCCTGGTATCCATTTATAACAACATGGATGCACAAAGCTTCGGACTTTTCGAGGAGAGTTTGTTACAATCATTTCTTTCAAAACAAAGAAATTACAAGCCTTTCAAAAAAATAGTTACAAGTTCTTTTTGACCTCTAAAGCTTCTTCAACAAGCTGTTCAGTTGTAACCTCTTCTACCTTTTCAGGGGTGCTCTCCAACTGTTCCAGATCATGGGTGGCATATTTTGTTGTCCACTCATCATACACATCATCTATCGGCCATGAGAAATTAATCACTTTAGCCTTAGCCTTGGTCAACCTTTTCCAAGAGTTTCTCATTTTGTTGACTTCTGAATTGAGAAAACTATAATGTGCCTTAATTTTCTCTATCTCCTGTATTGTTACAACAAAGAAAGAAGCATCATCTAGATCAATAATTCCTTTAACTCTTGCTGACAGTTTGGCTTCTATCTCCTTAAGCCACATTTTTTTATCGTTTAGTTGATCCGGGCTAGCAAAAACTCCTGGGAGCAACTCAAAAACTTGATCAGCATATTCCTTTATGCACAAATTAACTTTCCTATCAACATTATCCACCCCTGCTGCTAATTGTACTAAATCTTTAGTGATGTTAGAAGCGGATCTAATGATAGGATTGGCCCCTGCTTCATCACAAGATACACACATAAATTCTAAATCTTGCTCCCTAGGCCTCAATTTGTGAAAAATAGGTGTCAATATGGCCTTGTCTCCCTTGAGCTCATTCCATATATCTAAAATTTTACCTACATTATTGTATAGCAATGAGACATTCACAGTATTTGCAAAACTAGTGACAGTGGCCTTCACTCTATCCTCATACTTCTTTGCATACATAGCTTGGGCCTGTTTTAGATTCTCTAACTCTTGAGGAGTAATCTCAATCATCTGGGAGCTAGAAGGTGCTGGAGATGGTGGGAACTCAATAATAGGGTTGGTAGGTGGAGGTTTGGCAGGGGAAGAGGAAATCATCAATGTTGAGGATTGACCATGATGATGCTGTGTTGCTAGTTGCTTCTACAATTTAGTAATGATGCTATTTCTGTTCCTTACCTCTTCTTGAGCATTAGTGTAGGCTTTCAAAATTGTCTCAAATTTAGCCTGGAGATCTGCCTTTTCCTTAGCTTCCCTTTCTACCACTGCAACACTAAATTTTGCAGTTTCTAGTACAGTGCTAGCAGCTTTCACTACCCCAGTAGTTTGCACCCTCTTTATCATCATCCCCCCAAGGTAACTTGACATTGAGGTGTCCTTTTTCTTCTCATTTTCATCTCTTTTCAGAGACCACATAACTAATGTAGCATTGTCTTTACTGAAAGTAACTCCCTCCATAGGTTTAGTCTCCTTTCTTACTACTTCCAAGACTAGAGCATCTGCTATATCCCATTCAGGGAGAATAAGTACCCGAGCCTTCTCCACCATGTCTCTTCCTTGCTGAGGATTGATAGTCTTAAATTCTTCAACCATTTCTTTCTTTATTTCTTCCTCAACTATAGGTGGGTCTTTATGAGGCTGCTCACCCTTCCTTTTCTCGCACCTTGCATTGTATTTATCAATGCTCTGCTTCCATACAAATTGCATGAATGCTTCTGATGTGATGAACTTGTCATCAGCTAAGAAATCTTCACTGACTCGCTTGATGTCAGGGTCCCATTCTCGGCCTTTGAATTCACTAGTGGTGATATTCATTTCAGTAGCTAAGGGCTCTTCTGGCATTCTTTCCTCTACTTCATCATAGGTGTAGGCAATTTCCCCTAGACTACCTAACTGTAATAATTGCTCAGCTGCTGCCTGTTCATCTCCTATATGGATAGGTGATTGAGATGGGGAGTACACAGGTTCTTCAGGTTGTACCTCTTTTCCCACTCTTTGTTTCTTTGCGCTACTAGGGATATCAATGACATCATGTATCTTCCTCTTACCTTTAGAGGCAGAGGGCTCCCCTGAAGCAGGCATAAGTACATTATAATTAGACCTCTTATGTAACATATAATTACTCGAAGGGATCGGCCTAGTAGATATAGGCCTATTCAAAATCAATCTTTCTTTCTCAGGGTTATTCTTGATTACAACCTGCCTCTTTTCTTTTAGTGTTTGCATCACCTCCTCAAAACTAAGAATTAGGAACTTCATCTTCTCTGCAAAGGGGTGAAAGCTAGACAAAGGGTCATAGCTTATGTCAAGTTGATGCACCAAGTCTAAGGCCTTCTTATAGGCTATCCACTTTTCCTTTCTTAGCTCTTGTTCATCCAAATCAAATTCATTCCTGATGAGGTCCTCAGGGAACTGAAATTGATGGGGTTTGGCCTTGCATACAACCCTTTTCCTAAACATACCATTGAAGAAATCTTCGGGGTCAGCACACCAAGAGACTATAGTTGATAAATGATATGGCTGGAGAAAATCTCCAAAACGTTTCCAACCTCCTTTGGTTATTACAAATTGGTGTGCCATGGTAATTGTAGGGAAAATTATCCCTTTGCCTCTACTTGTCAATTCAGCCTCTTGCACAACACCAATCTGCCTGAGTATCTTTGCAATTCCCACTTTGAGAGGGACTTGATAAGGTAACAAAAATCGGGTACTTGTGAAACCATATATTCTGAAAACTGTTGAAACAGGGTATAGGTAGATATCACCCTAATTGTGGACAATTTTTATGTCCTCTGCAAACTCTTGTGGCCTAATGAATTCCAAAAGCACCTTAGGGACTCTTGGGTTTTCCAAATAGATAAGGGTCTTGATTTTTGATGCAAAATATTTATCAAACCTTAGGAAGCTTGCATCCTCTCTGTCCTATGAGAGAATAGTGCTCCATAATTGCACTGGCATCTTTTCCCCATCCTTTTCTTTTACAAGATCCATCCCACTTGCAAAATAGTCACCACCCTTGAATAAAAACAAATGCATAAGAAGGGAGTACCACCCGAAGGGCCTATCTACTTTCCCATTCCTGATCCCTATCAATCCATTATGGATAGCATCTGTTATAAAAGAGGCATAATCAAAGGTTATTGCCATAGAAGGATTCAAAATCTGAGCAACCATCAACATGTAATGAGTGGGCATACTCACTTCAGCATCTTCCCCTAGGATTTGGCAGAGTGACTAATATAATCCTTTAGCCCTAAGGGTAAACAAATTTAGAGAGAAGGGTTCTTTAGTAGTAGGTCCAACAATAGTCAACCCACCTATCTTCAAAAAGAATTCTTTGAGAGGCCCATTTCTTAGGTGATTTCTTTGCACATTATACACCTGAGCTAATGATTTAAAATCAATAGGCTCCAGAAAATTAGTGTATTCATTTAACCCAAAGGCATTCCTGAATTCCTCATTGTTAATTTCAATGAGGGTCTTCCCACTGATATCCTTTACACTTCTTGAAGTTGGGTCATAGCTATGTGCAATCTGAGTCAGAAGATCTGCATCAAAGAAAACCCCTGGAACCACCAACTTTCCAACATCCAATTCCCATATACTGTTCTGAGGAGTTGGAGAATTTCTCATACTGAACCCAACCTTGAATAATCCTAACCCAGACATCCCTACTTGAGGGTCTCTTAACCAATTCCCTTTATCATATAAACCCTCTCCTATTTTCAGGCGAGAAGCTCTTGGCACCAATTCTTTCATTTTGGAAGCCACATTAGTTGACAACGTCAACTGTTCAAGGAAATCATCACAAATTTCCCTCTCGTGATAATTGATTTTTCCTAACAACTCCCTTTTAGGTGCCATCTCTTTTAGAAAATTAAGCAAGTGATTCAACAATTTCCTTCAATTGTTCTATGACAAATTAAAACCTCAGTCAAACATACACAATTTAAAAAAATGATGGCTGAACAAGAGTATAGAGAAACCTATTTGTACTCGAAGGAATTAACTCTCTAATTGAAGAAGTCCGCTCTGCAACTGCTTCTTTACAAGTTCTCTTCAAAATGATATCTCAATTCAATTGATACAAGATCATATATGGCAGCTGGGCTCTTAACTCTGACATTGATTCCACATGCTTGGCCGTCCTTTTAGAATTGAATTCATGAAAGAATTCAAAGTTTTCACTCCGATGGGTCACAACGCCCATGCAATTTTTCTTTTTGCTATTTTGTAAGGCTTAATTTCTTGGCAACTTTACTTCGCGAAATAATGCCCGCCGTCCAATCAAATGAGAGTTGATCGACCTTTACACTAACTTAATACTTCTACCCTTTTCACTGAGCCTTATTTCGTTTCGCCATTTTGCAAGAATTATCCAGTGAGTACTTTACCTTCACAAAACTATGCCAGGCATTGGATGGGACCTAAACTACACAACCTTTAACCTTTACCTGGACAGTTATCTTTTTCACTAACCGCACCTTCACCTGACCGCTAACGGGTTTTCGCTAATTCGCATAACTTAATTTGCACTCAACTTTAGGCTGCGAAATAGCGCCAACCATCGGATCAAACCACACTTGATCATCTTTTAAGTGAAGACTCTTATACTGATGTACATACTCTGTTCCTCCTTTGGTTACCGGATACCACATGGCACCTAACCATTTACCCTGAGAAACCTATTAAGTTTAAATCTGAGTTAGCCGCAAGTTATACCCCCTTTTAAAGCTGCTGGTTCCACCCTGGCACCTTCAATCTCTGTGGAGACCACATGCCCATGTACATGTCACTGTTTAATCTGGCATCGAAATGAATCTCCTTTATTTTCACCATTTTGCTAAGCATATCCTTCAGGTATCTTACAAGCGCGAAATAGGCCCAGCCGTTAGATCAAACCACACTTGATCATCTTTTACACTTCATGTTCTCTTTGCTTTTAAGAACGAAGAACCTTTTCGCCATTTCGCAGGAATTAAAATGCGAGCACTTCACCTTCATGAAATAACATGGACCGTCCGATCAAATGAGAGTTGATCAGCCATTACACTAACAGCCTTGTCTCCGCACTGGGTCCCGCTTCTTTGTTGACTACGTGCTACCACGTGGCACTCGACTACTGGCTTTGAAAGACCTTTTTCTTTCAAATCAACGTTGGCCACGTGTCTTTCTTTTATACAACCGGTTCCACCTTGGTGGGCTCACAACTTCTTCTAAGACCACGTGTCCATGGACACATTACCATCTATCATGACACATGGATGGTCCTCATTTACTTTTGCTATTTCGCAAGGTATAAAGCACGAGCATCTTATCCTTGCAAAATAGAGCGAGCTATCAGATCATTTTCTAGTTGCTTAGTTCTTAACCATCTGAATAGACTCTGTGAGGGGTGGGCCCTCTGACTCAACTTTGAACACATGGCATCCAATCACCTCCAGAGCTAACATGTCATTTTTTCATTTGCCAAGAGAAAGCATTGGGCTCCGATTAATTCTTGACACCTGTATCTGCCAGGTCACCTCCCCTCCTGCAGTCTGACTCACCTCTGGGACCCGCCTTTTAACCTTTGATCCTGACTTGTTGATTGTTGTAGGTAATGCCGCGTGCCACCATTTTACTCGCCTTCTTAACTAGCTAGACCGCCTAGGTGGCATGCCATGTCAGTTTCGCAACTTCGCTGGTTTTAAACCACGCACAACTTTGCCTAGCGAAATAGCGAAAACCGTAGATCGATCTGCGAGATGCACACTACTTACTGGGCCCAACAACTTCAGGAGGGATACACATAAGGCATAAATTTTTTTGATTAATTCACATGACCGCTTAGGCAAATAAAACAAGGGGGGACACTTCCTATGATCCCATGACCCATTACGTAAGTGGATAAAGTAATGAAAGAATAGAAACCAGAGGGTTTTTATCAGATACTAGGTGATTTAAAATCGAAAACCCTAAACCCTTAAGACCTAAAATAGAGCTAAAGCAATTGAAAATGTGCCTTACTCAAGATTTCAAAAAATCATAGCCAATTATGGGAAAAGAAAAACCCATTTTTAATCAGTGATAACACAATTGAAGAAAGGTACTTTGAAGACACCTTATGAAATCTGGTATGGCAAGAAACCTAATATAAGTTATTTTAAAATCTTTGGAAGCAAATGCTATGTTCACAAAGATGATAGAAATGGAAAGTTTGATCAGAAAAGTGAAGAAGGAACATTTCTACGATATTCCTCTAGAAGCAAAGCATTTAAATGTTTGATCAAATCATCTAACAAAATAGTAGAAAGTGCAAATGTGAAAATTGATGAATTTGTAGAAAGAACTGATGATAGGAATTCCAAAGAACTAGAAGACTATGATGAATTTGTCTATGTGCAACCGAAAAGTCCTACCGAGATAACTATTGAAGGAAATGAGGAAGATATCCAGTTACCGAGTGATGAAGAGGATCATACAGAGCCTACCAAGCCTGTATTAGCCAAATATGTCAGAAGACATCATGCACCAAGTCAGATTATAGGAGATAAGGATGATCCAGTGATGACAAGGAACAAACTGAGAGAGAATACATGTTTAATATCTAAATTTGAACCAAGAATAATAAAAGAGGCATTGAACAGTGAAGATTGGATAAATGCTATGACTGAAGAGATTGATCAAATCAAGAAGAATGACACATGGACACTAGTCCCAAGACTTAAGGACAAAAATGTAATCAATACAAAGTGGATCTTCAGAAACAAGCTAAATGAGAAAGGAGAGGTCATTCAGAACAAAGCAAGATTGGTTTGCAAAGGTTATTGCCAAGATGAAGGAATTGATTATGGTGAAACTTTTGCACCTGTTGCCAGACTTGAAGGTGTTAGAACATTGTTGGCATATGCTGCTTTCAAAAACTTCAAGGTATATCAAATGGATGTCAAATATGCATTTTTGAATGGAATATTAGAAGAAGTTTTCATTGAACAACTTGAAGGATTTGTTGAAGACAATAATAAAGATTAGGTATGTAAATTGAACAAAGCTTTATATGGTGTGAAACAAGCACCTAGAGCATGGTATGAAAGACTACACTCTTATTTGATTAAGATTGGTTTTATAAGGACAAGTGAGAACAGTAACATGTACATGAAGAATGATGAAAATGGAATACTAATCTCAACCATATTTGTTGATAATATTATATTTTATGGAAATGACTCTTTATGCAAAAACTTTTGTAATGAAATGAGCAAAGAATTTGAGATGTCATTAGTCGGTGAGATAAAGTATTTTATAGGCTTACAGATTTTGCAAATGAAAAATGAAATTTTCATTACTCAATCCAAATACATAAAGGAAATCTTGAAGAAATTTGGAATGGAGGATTCAAAGCTAGTAAGTACTCCTATGACTACAAACTGCAAACTATCAAAGAATGATGAATCTACATCTATTGATGAGACACTCTACCGATCCATGATTGGAAAACTACAATATGTTTTTCACAACAGGCCTGATATAGCACATGCAATTGGTATTGTTTCAAGATTCTCTGCAGATCCTAAGGAAATATACATGACAACAATCAAAAGAATTTTTAGATACTTGAAAGACACTGAAGATTATGGCTTAGTATATCAGAAAAGAAATGATTTTGATTTGAAAGTCTATACTAATGCTGATTGGGCAGGCAACTTTGATGACAGGAAAAACACAAGTGGAGGAGCTTTTTTCTTAGGAAAAAGACTAGTGAGTTGGCTTAGCAAGAAACAAGGATGTGTTTCTCAGTCAACAGCCAAAGCTGAATATTTTGTTGCAGCACTGAATTGTACCAACATTGCATGGATCAAACAATTGTTGGAAGGTATAAATGAGAAAGTTGCCGAGCCAGTAACTATATTCTATGACAATACTAGTGCCATTAATATTTCAAAGAACCCTGTTATGCACTCTAAGACAAAGCACATATCTATCAAATATCATTATCTTAGAGAAAAAGCTCATGAAAAGAGAGTGGTGTTGGAATATGTTAACACAAAGGAACAAATAGCTGATATCTTCACCAAGACACTACCAAAGGATATTTTTGAATATCTTAGAAGTAAGTTAGGGGTCCTACCCCTATCTTCTACTCACTGACCGAGTTCGATGAAAGCATCACTTCGATGAATCTATTGAATATCTTTTAGGGAGCTGATGTTGGAGTGTTACACTTTAAGAATGCTTTTTTGAAAGTGTACTGGAACAATATTGAGATAATACAGACAATGATACAGGGAACAGGAATTATAAACAAATGCTCTGACCAAGACTCAGTTGATACATACCAGCAAGGAATAACTTCCTATAGAAACAACTTATGTTTTCATTCTTTTCTTTTTGGTATTGTTGTCAAAGGGGGAGAAGACCTACCCAAGGGGGAGAAGACCTACCAAAGGGGGAGAAGACTAAAGGAAGAGAAGACCTGAGAAGATTGAGAGAAGTCTGATGTATGGGGGAGAGCATTTTAGCAATTCAAAATCACAGCAATCCGAATTCTTGATGATCAAATCAATTGGTTTTGCCATCAATGCCAAAGGGGGAGATTGTTGGCAATATAACAAGCATATTGAGAAGGTTGTTGATGATTATGGACATAATTGATTAAAGATGTTTTACTGTCTTGATATTATTATTTTGTCATTGATGTCAAGAAATTGATTTTCTAATTCAGTATGATGTTGCCATATCTTAAGAAATATGATATGAAGATCATAAAGAAGTCAGTAAAGATACATGAAAGAATATGATGAATAGAGGGATAAGTTATTCAATGGGCAACTCTACCGAGTCAGACAATGATGAGATCTTGATGTTTTAGATTGTTTTAACATCATACATATGTTGTAAAATGTAAAGGTTAATACTACACTATGTTATCAGCCAAAGGACCTAGTTGGTAAACCCTAAGGAACCTAGTCGGTAAACCCTAAGGTTATTGCAGTCGGTTAATGAAGATAGAATGTCTACCGAGTAAAGTTTAGTATTCACCGAGTTGTAACCGAGCTATAATAGAATGCATTAAATGTTTACATGTGATATTTAATGAAAGAAGCTGATGAGCTAGAGCGGATCAATGATTGGCAAGCCGTGGAAGAAGTTTGTTAACAAATCTAAGGCAATGGAAAGTCGGCAAGAAGATCTACAACTCAGATTGAACTGCATTACCCTAACACAAGTTCCAAGATGATTGTGCAAGTTCTAAGGTAGGGTAAAACATTTTTCAGATTGTAAGATACAATGAACCTGGACAAGATTGAAGATCTGATGGCTATGATTGATCATGGGAAATGTGATCAAGGAGATTAAGCGGCTAGATGATTGTTTATAAATAAGGAACTATTGATAAATAGTGTATGTGGGCAAGTGTATGCACAGGGATGCTACATAGTGATCACTGAGCATAGAAGCTTGAAGACCTGTTGAAATAACAGAGTATTGATGCCCAACAGATAGACAAGATTAGTTCTATGTCTAGATTGTGATTGAACAAATAAGAATCTGCTTTAGCATTTTAGATGTAAAGTTGCAGATAGATTGTATTACTGTTAGCTTGTGAAAGTAATAGAAAATGTCTTAACCAAGTGGACTTAACAGTCTTATAAGTAAATCCTCTAACAAGGTGACATTCTAAATGAGTGTTTGAAATCCTTTGACAAGGTCACTTCTAACAAAGTGAAGATCCTAACAGATCTGAGGGAAATCCCTTAACCGGGTCACATCTAGCAATGTGTTTTGTAATCTTTAATAGGATTGGCTTTTAACCGAGCATGCTCTAGAAGAATATATTTCTTAGTGGGTCTGAAATCCCACAGTGGTTTTTCCCTATTTGGGTTTCCACGTTAAATCTAGTGTTATGAGGTTTATATAGTTCATATGCTTTTGAGTTTACATGTTTGACAATTTTATTCTATGACTGATATATGTTACCGAGGTTGAATCTGATGTTTTCATTGATGATTAAGTTTGTATGATTCACCCCCCCCCTCTCATCTTGTTGGCTATTGGATCTGTACTTATATTAAGTATCAGAACTATCATATAGATGAAAGTTGGTTATGGCATAAGAGACTATGCCATGTAAACTTTGATTGCATGGTAAAGATTAGTACTTCTAAGGTAGCTAGAGATCTACCTAAAATTGTGAAACCTCAGAATACAATTTGTAAGGATTGTCAATTTGGAAAACAAGTTAGAGCTAGTTTCAAAAGTGTTCCAGAAAAATCCAATAATGCTCTTGATTTAATTCACACTGATTTATGTGGTCCAGCTAGAACTAAAAGATTACAAGGTGATAGATATTTCATGCCAATTATTGATGATTATTCTAGAATGTGTTGGGTTACTTTTCTTAGAGAAAAATCAGAAGCACTTGGGAAGTTCAAACTGTTCAACGCAATGGTTGAGAATGAAACTGGTAAGAAAATCAAATGTTTAAGATTAGATCAAGGAGGAGAATTCACATCTAAGGACTTTAATACAAACTGTGAAATGAATGGAATCAGAAGACAGTTATTAGCACCTTGGACACCACAACAGAATGGAGTTGTTGAAAGGAAAAATAGAACTATCTTAGATGCAGCAAGAAGTATGTTATCAGAAGCAAATCTACAACATGTGTATTGGAGAGAGGCAGTTAGCACTACTGTCTATACATTCAACAAAGTTCACATCAAAGGTGAAACTGGTAAGACCCCTCATGAACTATGGTTTGGTAACACTCCTACACTTAAGTATTTTAGAATTTTTGGAAGTAAATGTTATATCAGAAGAGATGAGTATATTGGCAAATTTGATCCTAGAAGTGATGAAGGAATATTTCTTGGTTATTCATCTAAGAGAAAGGCATATAGATGTTTCAATAAGAGATTGTAGAAAATTGTTGAGAGTACAAATGTAAAGATTGATGAACAATTCAGAGGAACTTCAAAGTATATAGACACTGAACCGGCAACATAAATTATGACAAATGAATCTACACTGAATCCACCAGTACAAAATGAAGATCCAGTTAACCCGGTATCATCAGAGGATTCCATAGTAATTGAAGAACAATAGAAAACTAAGACACCCCGGTATGTAAGATTGAATCATTCTGAAGATCAGATAATTGGAAACAAATTTAAAGGAGTTACGACAAGAGGAAGATTGGCAAATGAAGAGGTATGTCTTATTTCTTAAATTGAACCATCATCTATCAATGAGGCATGTGAAGATAAATTTTGGATTAAAGCTATGGAAGAAGAATTAGGACAAATTGAGAAAAATAATACTTGGACATTAGTTCCCCGACCCGAAGATAAAAATGTAATTGGAACCAAATGGGTATTTAGAAAAAAACTTAATGAAGATGGTAAAGTTGTCAGAAATAAAGCAAGACTAGTGTGTAAGGGATATTCTCAGAAAGAAGGAGTTGATTACAATGAAACCTTTGCACCGGTAGCTAGAATTGAGGTAGTCAGATTATTTTTGGCTTTTACAGCTCATAAGGACTACAAAGTTTATCAAATGGATATTAAATGTGCATTTTTGAATGGAGATCTTGAAGAGGAAGTATATATTGAACAACCTGATGGATTTTCCTTGATAGATGACAATGATATGGTTTGCAGGTTAAGAAAAGCTCTGTATGGATTAAAACAAGCCCCAACAGCTTGGTATGCAAGATTGGATAAGTATCTTTTAAAGATTGGTTTTACTAAAGGAAATGCAGATAGCAATTTATATTACAAAATAACTAATGATGACATCTTGATTATTGAAATATTTGTTGATCATATAATCTTTGGAGGAGAAGATGGATTATGCAAGGAATTTTCTATTAAAATGCAGCAAGAATTTGAAATGTCTATGGAGAAATAAAATTCTTTTTAGGATTGCAAATTTCATAGACTGATAAAGGTATATTTTTGAGTCAATCCAAGTACTTGAAAGAATTGTTAAAGAAATTTGGGATGGAGAACTCTAAACCGGTAAGCACACCTATGACTACAAATGACAAATTATCTCAAAGGGATGAATCTACACCTGTTAATCCAACTAGATACAAATCTATGATAGGAGGTTTATTGTATTTGACACAAACTAGACCTGATATTATGAATGCAGCATGTATTGTTTCTAGATTTCAGAGTAATCCTAGGGAAAATCATGAATCAGTAGTAAAAAGAATCTTCTGGTACTTACAAGGCACATCAAATCTCGGATTATGGTATCCTAGAGATGAAAATTTTGACCTATGTGCATACACAGATGCAAATTGGGCAGGAGATGTGGATGATAGAAAAAGCACCACTGGAGGAGCATTCTTTCTTGGAAAGAAATTAGTTTCTTGGTTGAGTAAGAAATAGAGTTGTACATCTTTATCAATAGCAGAATCAAAATATATTGCAACAGTAATTAATTGTACACAGGTACTATGGCTTAAGCAAATGTTGAAAGACATAAAGGTAAAATGCAAGGAACCCATTACTATATATTATGATAACACTACAACAATTGACATATCTAAAATTCAGTATTACATTCTAAAACAAAACATGTTTCTATCAAACTGAATTTTCTAAGGGAAAAAATTGAAGAAAAAGAGATAAAACTGGTTTATGTGAATACTAAAGAATAGCTTGCAGATATTTTCACAAAACCTTTGCCTAAGGAGACTTTTGAATATCTCAGAGATCATCTTGGAGGCATACCACCACTGGCAGAGACTTAGACAGTTGATGATTGTCATCAACCGACAGAATTAAAAGACAAATCTTTTATTCTGATCTTTGATGAGGAAGCTACTTCTCAGGGGGAGTAGTTGGTATTTTGTATGAACTTGATTTCTATAACTTTGGAATTTGATGTCAAAGGGGGAGAGATATCTATGGAAAAACACATTATCTTTTAAGGAGAGATTGGTATTGAAAATAAATCTTTAGATAAACTCATGTTGCTCCTAGGGGGAGAAATTGGGATTGTTGGTTTTTGATATTTGACATTTCTGTTTTGGCACTTTGATGGTTTTTGCATCTTGTGTTGCCATCAATGCCAAAGGGGGAGATTGTTGGTATTTTGGTATGGTTTTGTCATTGACGTCAACACCTACTGAAAACAAGCACTTTGGAGATCCAGCAACATTCACCGGCAAGCAACTATTGCACAGTTACTAGTATATGGTTCATCGACATGATATAATGTTCACCGATACTTGGAATGATATGGAAGATAATTGATAATGTCGAAGACATTGTGTGGACATTTTGTTTTGAAGAATTGATCATTGGTATATTCATATTTGCATATTTTCTTTTACCGGCAAATAGGTCCAAGGTTATCTAGGGTTACACCGGCAGGTTTATCTTTTTCAAATCAACATGGCATGCTATGGAGATGATCTATTATTGATGTAAATGCATTAAGCTGACATGTTTAATCAGTTATTGCATTGGATATTATATTGTATGTAAAATGTTTATTGTAATATCTTGTAGAGCTGACCTACTAAAATTGGTCTTAGGTTATGATATAAATGTAAGATCTTATTTGTAAGATCAAGTGTGGAATGCGAAAAATAATTGAGTGAAGGTATAAGCGAGACTAAGAAGAGGTATACACAAAGACATCATTTGAAGGTGAAGATAGGTTTTTTGTATAAGCATATCAGCATTACACCGGTACTAAATCCAGCATATGAAAATGCTATTTTGTGCAGTACATTCTTATTGGATTTAACCATCCAACTGTAGTCAGTGTGACTCCCATTTTGTGATTGAGCATGTTATCACTAATTTAAATTAAGCTTTTGTTTTCCCATGATTGGTTACAGTTTGTTGAATTTTGAATAGGGTGTAGTTCCAAATGCTTCAGCTTTGTTCTAGACATCAAAGGTTTAAGTATTTTTTATTTTAGATCCTCTTGTGTTCATTTTAAACCCTCTGGTTTCTAATCTTTCGTTACTTTATTCACTTAAGTAATGGGTCATGGGGTCATAGGAAGTGTCCCCCCTTGTTGTTTGCCTTGTATGTTTTTCTTCTAAAGTTGTCGGACCCAGTAACTAGTGCGCATCTCGCGGATGGATCCACGACTCGCGTTATTTTGCTAGGCGAAGTTGCACGTAGTTTAAAACCAGTGAAGTTGCAAAAACCACATGGCATGCCATATAGACGGTCCAGCTGGTTGTTGATAGTGAGTAAAATGGTGGCATGTGGCACAAGTCACAACAGTCAGCGGGTTAGGATTAAAGGCTAAAAGGTGGGCCCCAAAGGTGAGTCAGGTCATAGGTGGAGATGACTTGGTGGGTATAGCTGTTAATAAATTACTGGAGCCCCGTGGTTTTCTTTCAGCAAATAACAGAGTGACAAATCAGCTCCGAAAGTGACTGGGTGCCAGGTGTTCACAATGAGTCAGCAGGCCCACCCCTCCAGAGAGCCTTTCTAGGCAGTTAAAAGTAGATCAACTTGAGAGATGATCCGACGGCCCGTGCTATTTCGCAAGGGTAAGATGCCCGTTCTTTATACCCCACAAAATAGCGAGAGTGCACAAGAGCCGTCCACATGTCATGATGACATGTGGTCTAAGAAGAAAGTGTGGGCCCGCCAAGGTGGAACCAGCGGTATAAAGGAAAGACACGCGGCTAGCGTTAAGTTGACTGCGAAGGAAATTTCAAAGCCAATGGCTGGTGCCACATGGTATTATATAGCCAATAGAGAAGCAGGACCCGACGCGGAGCCAAAGTTGTTAGTTAATCTAACGTTCAATCAAGTTTCTTTTGATCGGACAGTCGGCGCTATTTCGCAGGACTAAGTTGCCCGATAGTTATGCTTTGCGAAGTTACGAAAGAGCAGAATGAAACACTTGTAGGAACGTTGTGACCCGTTGGAGTGAAAATACGAATTCTTGTAGGAATTCAATTTTGAAGGGACGGTCGAAGCATGTGGGATCAATGTTGTAGTTAAGGCCCTGAGTACAAATATTTGATTTCCTAACAACCGGGTAAAGATATCTTTTAAGGGATTTTACAGAAAAGTAGACGCAAAGTTATTTTCCTCAGATACAGAGCAAGTCGGTTCAGTTGTAGAGCAAATTCCTTCAAGCAAAGAACAAGTTCTCTCATATTTTTGTGTAGCAATTCTTGTGCAGTGTTCTAAATAAGATAATTGATTCGTCGCAGAATTGTTTAAGAGTGGCATTCATTTCTTGCATTTTCAAAATGGCTCCTAAAAGAGAATTTTCTAGTAAGGTTAACTATTCAGAGAGGGGTGTTTGTGATGATTTTTTAGAACAGTTGACATTGTGAACTAATCAGGCATCAAACGCAAAAGAGTTAGTGCCCAAGGCTCCCTGTCTAAAGATAGGAGAAGGATTATATGACAAGTGTAATTGGTTGAGAGACCCACAGGTTGGATTGTCTGGGTTGGGGTTGTTTAAAGTTGGATTCGGAATGAGAAATTCTCTTGCCCCGCAAAACTATATCTGGGAACTAGATGTCGGGAAATTAGTTGTCCCAGGATTATTTATGGACACAGATTTGCTAACCCAAATTGCACTCAACTATGATCCAGTCACAAGAAGCATTCGGGATGTAAATGGGAAAACCCTTGTTGAAATTAATGCTGAAGAGTTTTAGGATAGCATTTGGGCTTAATGAGTTTACAAACTTTCTAGAACCTATAAACTTCACAGCATTAGCCCAAATTTACGGTGTACAGAGGAGTCATCTCAGGAATGGGCCTCTCAAGGAATTTTTTGTGAAAATAGGAGGGTTAATAGTTGTAGGAACCAACACACAAGAGCCCTTCTCATTAAGTATGTTCACCCTGAGGGCTAAAGGAATGTATTGGGCACTTTGCCAAGTTTTGGGAGAAGATGCTGAAGCAAATATGTCGAATCATTACTTGTTGATGATTGCCCAGATTCTGAATCCTTCTCTTGCCTCTTTTATTGCTGATGCTATCCATGGAGGGTTGATAGGATTCAAGAATGGAAAGTTGGACAGGCCTTTCGGATGGTACTCACTCCTAATGCATCTTTTTCTCTTCAAAGGTGGTGATTACTTTGCTAGTGGACTAGACTTAGTTAAGGAGAAGGAAGGAGAAAAAATGCCAATACAATTATGGAGTACTGTGTTGTCATAGGATAGAGAGGATGCCATTTTTTTGAAGTTTGATAAATATTTTGCATCCAAAATAAGGACTCTCCTCTGCTCTGATAACCCAAGAATCCCCAAGGTTCTTCTGGAATTCGTAAGACCAAAAGAATTCACAGAGAATATAAAAATTATTCATAACTGGGGCGACATTTATTTATATCCAGTCTCCACAGTTTTCAGAGTTTTTGGTTTCAAGGGCACCCCATTTTTGTTACCTTACTAGGTCCCTCTCAAAGTGGGAATCGCGGAGATCCTTAGACAAATTGGTGGCTTACAAGAGACAGAGTTGATAGGCAGGGGTAAAGGGACTATTTTCCCTATAGCTACCATAGCCCACCAATTTGTAATAACAAAGGGAGGCTGGAATTGCTTTGAGGATTTCCTCATGCCTTATCATTTGTCCACTGCAGTGTCCAGGTGTGCTGATCCAGAAGACTTCTTCAATGGTATGTTTAGGAAGAAGGTAGTATGCAGAGGTAGGCCTCATCAATTCCAGTTTCCTGAAGACCTCATCAAAAATGAGTTTGATCTAGATGAGCAGGAGCTAAGGAAAGAAAAGTGGATGGCTTATAAGAAAGCCTTGGATTTTGTGCATTAGTTTGATGCTAGCTATGACCCATTGTCTAGCTTTTTCCCGCTGGAAGAGAAAATGAAGTTTTTGATTGTTTGCTTTGAAGATGTCATGCAAACACTGAAGGAGAAAAGGGAAGCTGTAATTAAGAGCAACCCTGAGAAGGCAAGAATGATCCTTAGTAGGTCAGCTTCAAGCAAGCCAATCCCTCCTGGTGATTACACATTGCATAAGAAATCAGGTTATAGTGTGCTGGTGCCTACAACAAGGGAGCCCTCTACCTCCAAAGGAAAGAGGAAGATACAAGATGTCATCGACATCCAAGAGAGCCCAAAGAAGCAAAGGGTAGGGAAAGAAATACAATCAGATACACCTTTGTATTCCCCATCCCAATCCCCTATCCATATAGGAAATGAGCAAGTAGCAGCTGAGCAGCTCCTACAATTGGGTAGTCTAGGGGAAATTGCATACACCTATGATGAAGTGGAGGAAGGGATGCCGAAAGAACCCATTGCTACTGGAATGGATATTACCTCCACTGAACTTAAAGGCTAGGAGTGGGATCCTGAGATAAAGTAGGCAAGTAGTGCCTTTCTAGCTGATAACAATTTTGTCACATCAGAAGCATTTATGCAGTTTATATGGAAACAACACATAGATATATATAATGCTAGATATGAAACAGGAAAGGCTGAGCAGCCCAATAAAGATCCAGCACTAGTGGAAGAGGAAATAAAGCAAGAGATGATGGAAGAATTCAAAACCATCACCCCTGAGTAGGGAAGAGACATGGTAGTACAAGCTGGAGTGCTTATATTACCCAAATGGGATATTGCAGATGCCCTGGTACTAGATGCAGTAAGAAAAGAGACTAAACCTATGGAAGGGGTTACTTTTAATAAGGACAATGCTGCACTTGTCATGTGGTCTCTCAAGAGAAATGAGAGTAAGAAAAGCAAAGACACCCCAGGGTCAAGTTACCTCGGTGGAATGATGGTGAAGAGAGTGCAGAGTATAGGGGTAGTAGAGGCTGCTAGCATTGTGTTGGAGACTGCAAAATTCAGTGTTGTAGTAGCAGAGAAGGAAGCCAAAGAGAAAGAGGCCCTCCAAATCAAGTTGGAAACAGTTTTAAAAGCCTATAATAGTGCCAAGGAGGAGGTAAGAGGTAAGGATAGCATCATTGCCAAACTGCAGAGCCAATTGACTGGACAATACCATCAAGGTGAGTCTTCAACACTGATGATCTCCTCTTCTCCTGCAAGACCTCCACCTACTAGCCCTATTATTGAGTTTCCACCATCTCCAGCACCCTCCAGCTCTCAAATGGTTGAAATTACTCCTCAAGAATTTGAAAACTTGAAATAGGCTCAGGCCTTATATGCAAAGAAGTATGAGGAGAGAGTAAGGGCTACAATTTCCAGTTTTGCAGATACAATAAATGCCTCATTTCTCTAAAACAATGTAGGTAAAATTATGGAAATATGGAATGAGCTCAGGAGAGACAAGGCCATTTTGATGCCTATTTTTGACAGATGGAGGCCTAGGGAGCAAGATTTAGAGTTTACGTGTGTATCCTGTGATGAAGCAAGGGCCAATCCCATCATTAAATCCACTTCTGATGTCGCTAAAATCTTAATACAATTAGCAGCAGAGGTGGTTAATGTGGATAGGAAGGTCAATTTGTGCAAGAAGGAATACACTGACCAAGTTTTTGAGTTGCTCCCAGGAGTTTTTGCTAGCCCGGATCAGTTAAAAGACAAACAAATGTGGCTTAATGAGATAGAAGCTAAATTGTTAGCAAGAGTTAAAGGAATTATTGATCTTGATGATGCTTCTTTCTTTGTTGTGACAATACAAGAGATAGAGAAAATTAAGTCACATTATGCTTTTCTCAATTTAAAAGTCAACAAAATGAGAAATTCTTGGAAAAGGTTGACTAAGACTAAAGATAAAGCGATTAATTTCTCATGGCCAACAAAAGAAGTATATAATGAGTGGACAATTAAATATGCCACCCATGATCTGGAACAGTTAGAGAGCGCCCCTGAAAGGATAGAAGAGGTTGCAACCGAACAACCTGTTGAAGAAACTACAGAGGCTGAAAAGAGTTTGTAACTGCTTTTGCAAAAAGTTTGTAACCTCTTTACTCTGAAAGAAATGATTGTAACAAACTCTCCTCGAGAAGTTCAAAGCTTTGTGCATCCATGTTGTTATAAATGGATACCAGGACTAGAGGAAGAGGGATCACAAAAAATTTTAAGAAAATGTTGCAGAAATTTATCTGAGCTTTTCTAAGTCTAATGGAGAATACTCAAAATTTCTTGTAATATTTCTTGAACTAAATATCAATATATAGACCATCGGTTTTGAGTAAAGCTTTGTGTTGTCTTTGAGTGTGTTTACAAATTTGTTTACTGCTTTCATTCTGAATAATCCAGGATTGTTTTGTTTGAATGGAATTGCAAAGCAATTTTAGTAGAAGTGTTTGTTAGATTTTTTCTTTAGGAGGGAAATTAAAGAGGCGGAGATCACTCATACCAGTAAACTCTTTGGAAGGAACTTTGAATTTTAATGACCATAGCTTCATTTGGAATGCTTGAATTCTTGTAGGTGTCAGGCATATACGAGGATTAATAGAAACCAAGCCGATGGGAAGCATAAAGATGTTTTGTTTGAGGAGTCTTATTTGAGTTTAGATGACTCTGTGACCTTGGATAAGGCATTGGTATTAATTGAAGTTGTTTATTGCATGCTTTGTTGATCAAAATGCTGAACTTAAGTACAATTTCCATTCTTTGTTTTCAGTTGATTTCAAGGTGAATAGATCCACTGGTTTTCTGGACTGGTTTGCTGTGGATTTATGTTTGAAAGCATGAATTTAATTCACAAAGGTATACCCACCTGGGCTCTGAGTAAGCCTGAAGTGTAGAAGGTCTAATCAAACCTTGTCATATGTTGTCTTGAGAATTTCCTTATCTTTGATGTCTCTTCTGCACCAAGCTTTGAGCCATATTATTTTAAGGATGTTAAAGGGAATCAAATTTTGAAGACAACAGAGCAGTGAGCTCTAGGTTGTTGGCCTTTTTGCATGTGGAGACCCCATTTATGTACACTTACTATCTACAGTAGTATCATCTGATTGTGGGTTCCCACTGTGGTTTTTCCCCTTACAGGGTTTCCACATACAAATATTGGTGTTATGTGTTGTGGATGACTTTATGTTTATGTTTCATGCATTAATCTTTACCCGTATAACAATTTACTATTAACACTGTCTACCGACATACTTAACTGGTTTATCGGTATTAAGCATCAAGTTGGTTAATTGGTTTTTGGTTTGAATTCATTTGACAATTGATTCACCCCCCCCTCTCAGTTGTCTCCGGGACCTAACATACTTGCCAAAGAATTTTATCAAGGCCGAGGATAGAAGACACATTATTAAAGCATCATTTAGTATTTTAAGGGTTTTCATTTGTAATTTTTTATTAAACCAAAGGGTGTGTCCTTTGGAGGGAAACTGTCCATAACTCCCATTTGTATGAAAAGGTGTGTCCTTTCATATATGTCTTTAGAGTCACATACTTATAGGGAGTCATTTTTTTTTATGCAAAAGGGGGAGTCACAAGAACAACATAATACTGTAAGGATTGAATATCATTTTGTATCAGAGAAGTCTATAGGAAGAAGAATTATCATTTTGTGCAAACAATTTGTATTGAAGTATTTACAAGTGCAACTCATGTATGCAATTATTTCCCGAAGATTAATATACAAGATTCATTGTCTCTTTTTCCAAATATTGTGTATACTTTTGTGTTGATGAGTCATCTTTGTCCTCTTGATAAATCTGTTTATAGATTTGCTATGATGTGAATCACATGCCATTGCATTAAGTGAAATATTGAGTTCTTATTGTTTGTGTAACGCATACTGAACCTTCATAGTTGATGAGAAATTGTCTCTTGAGTTGATAAGATATTTTGTCCACAGAGTATCATATATATCCTCGGATAGAGGCACTGGTTTGTTATTGATCTTGTAAGGTTATGATCTGTATGCATTCAAGGTCCTTGATAGAGAAACATTCTTCCCAAATCCTATATGAACTGATCTATGCATTTTTTTTTTAAGTCTTGAAAGCAATCTCATTTTCAATATACGTTCACAATCATTTCTTTTCAAAGCATTCAGTTAAAGCACATAATAAAGCATAGTTGTTGAACAATAGATTGGCAGTTGTGTAAACTTATTAAAAGGTTTAAATCCACTATAAATAACCTCTTTTGTGCTTGAGAGGAAAAGGAACACCCACCTAGGTTCAGTGGAGCCTAAAGTGCAGAGGGATCTAGTCTTCGAACATCCCTATTTTTTGGCCAAGGCTGATTAGACTACTTGAGGATTTGGCAAGTCTTTTGGTTTTCCAATATGTTGTTTTGGGGACCAACAGATTGGTGACTCTATTGGGGAGTTGTCACATGAAGTTTTCAAAATCTTTGGTAGTGTATTTAAGACTCTACTAGAGGAGAGATCCCAGAAGTTCAGTTAAGTTGGTAATATTTCCTCTTAGGAGGTGGCGACTCTACATTTTAATACATGACTAATAATTGGTATGTTGAGAAAATATGAGAGACCCCTAGGAATTTATAAATAAGATATATGTAGGGGGAGGGGTCTTTGCATAAGGGACAAGAAGATTTTGTTCAGTTGAGTCCCAAGAAAAGGAACAAAGAGAAGAAATCAAACATGGCATTTGAAAGGATATAAGAGATTTCCTAGTAGGGAGGAAGATTCTTCATCTGCTGGAAAATCTGAAAATAGGGAGGAAAATCCTTTCTATAAAATAAGTACAAAAGATAATAGACATAGTCATGACGAGGTTTTGACTAAGGAGGATAAGAAACTGGATGAAATCATACTTGAAATGGCCAATTTAAATGGATATGAATCGAAGATGGCAAAATCTCTTAAGAGACAACTGGATTGGGTGTTGCAAAAACTAGGAATAAATAGAGATATAATTCAAAGCCCTAGGCCAAAAGAAATAAAAGACAAAAGTAAAGGTGAAGGAAATGGGCCAGCAATTCCTAAATATAGTCCCCCTCATATGAGAAGAATAGAATAGCCTTTTGTAACTTATGATAACCCGTGATTAAATGGAACTAGAAGATGGAGGGATGTGCATAGGGATCAAAGTGAAGAAAGGCATGAGGATGGAAGAAGGAACAAAAATGGGGGGAAATGATGGGAACTGGAATAACACAAATAGTGGTAACTATATAGGAGGTAATGGATATGGAAGCCATCAAAATAATGGACATAATAGAGGTAACAATGACAATTATGGAAATGGCAATGGTGGAGATAGGAACAAAAATAATGGCAGTGGAGGTAATAATGAAAACAATGACAATAATAATGGTGGTGGAAATAGTGGGAACAATGTTAATTATGGCAACAATGGTGGATTCAATAGAGGAAGTATGAACAATCAAGGCAACCATCATGTCAACAGACAACCTATGATGATTGAAAGATACAGATAGTTGGATTTCACTAGCGTTGTTGGTTATCCAAATCAGATCACTAGTGATTTAAGATCAACAATCCCCAAATTCTTAGGAAATGGAACTGATTCAGCAGAACAACATGTAGTTAATATAAAAAAAATCATTGAAGAGTTTGAGTTTCCTCATGAGGATATATTCATGAAGTTGTTTGTTCAATCTTTGACAGAAGATGCAGGGGAATGGTATAGGAATCTTCCTGATAGATGTATCGACAATTGGGATGAGTTTGTAACATTATTCTTTGAAGAATTTGGAGATCACAATGATCCTTCATTGACATCCCATGAATTAACATGCATAAAGAATAATCAGAATGAATCGGTTGCTGAGTTTAATAAAAGATTTAATAAAGTATTAAATAGAATACCCAAAGATGTCAGACCTGTTGATTCTTTTTTGATTACCTTTTACTTGAGTGCTTTTGAAAGCAAAACCCATTATGAGATTTTCTCTCATAGACTTGATACTCTTCAACAAGCATTCAAGATTGTGGCTACTATTTAGAAAAATAGGAAGGTCTCTGGGAAACTCGCTAAAAGAGATGATCCAAAGTTATACAATACTAGGATTCCCAAGAAAGATTACCTTACTCAGATCATGGACATGCTTAAGGATATAAAAGGTAAACAAAATCTTAATGAAAAGCCACCATACAGAAACAATAAGCAAATGAATTTCAAGAGGCCTAGACTCCATGATATGCCTTATAACACCAACTGGAAGGATGGGAAGCTAGTAAAACCAAATCCGAGCAAAGAAACTCCAGATCCACTAAAGAGAGAAAATAAATTTGTGGGAGATTTTCTATGGTGTGAGGTATGCAACCTTCCCCATGATGAAAATAAATGCATGATTGCACAGGGCCTGGCAGAGGATTGGCATCAAGAAGAGGAATGTGAGCCTACAACTAATGTTCTATCATTAGATACTATGTGGGGTAGAGATGAGGATTAATCTGAGGAAGAGAAACATTCAAATATGCAAAGGATGAGAAACCATCAGTAGTATAACATACAATAGGTTTTTTCTGATGATGATGAAGATACCCCTACCTTGAGAAAATTGTTTCAAGAGGAAGGAACGCCTTCTTTGAGAAACTTGACTGAAGAGGAGAAGAGAGAATTCACAGTGACTATTTTTGCCCAGTCCAAGAGTAATTACTAGTTGAGAAACAAAATAGTGAATCTTGAACAGGGGATGCCTGCAGGACTATTCACAAAAGTCTCAAAACAATGTGTGAACAAGGAGGCAAATGACAAAAAAGGAAAAGAGGATCCAAGTGAACTGGCAAAGAAGATCGATGCTCCAAAGTTGGTCAAGCCTATGGAGAAAAAAAATTAGTAAGCCTCTTTCAAACTGTTGAACGTTTATGTTGCAAGCATTGTCTCAGGCAAAAATTTCTATGCCTTTGCTTGAAGTGATGAAATTTCCAGATTACAAGAATGAGACTTTGAAAATCATATCAAATATTGGTGATACAAATAAAGAAAATCCAGAATCAAAAGGAGAGCCTCCTGTGGTATATTGAGGCATGTCCATTACCAAAAACCATGCACAAGTGGATCCTTTTTATTGAACACTTATAAACAATAAGATGGTTAAAAACTGCATGATAGACTTAGGGGCAACAATGAATATTATGCCAGAGGATGTCATGAAAGAGCTAGGAATTAAGGTAGATACCCCTTATGGAAAATGTTATGCAATGGATAATAGGTCAGTCCCAGTGGTCGGGCTCATGAAGGGTATTGAGTTTAGGTTTCCATCTTGTCCAGACACTACCTATAAAACAAATGTAACAGTTGTGCAATTGCCTGCAAACTATGGAATGCTACTATCCAGAGAGTGGTCAAACTTGGTTGGTGGATATGTGCAATTAGATCTATCATATGCTACCATCCCGATCAAAGGAGAAGAGGGAAGAATCAACAAATAACCAATATCTCCCTACCCCATAGAGGAAGTTGATCTGGATCAAGTAACTTACTTTTGCCATTGCAACATGGGCAACTTTCAAGTAAGTATTTCTAAACCTTTAGAAGTTGAAAAAATTACAGAGGCTATTAAACACGATGAAAGTTTAGTTTGGAAATTGTATTTTGATGGTGCCTGCAGCAAGGATGGAAATGGAGTAGGAGTTGTGTTTATTTCACCTAATGGAAAATCTTTTAAATACTCTTTCTCATTGGCTTTTGAATGTACTAATAATATTGCTGAATATGAAGCTCTCTTATTAGGACTTAAATTAGAAAACAAGCATAACATTAAGTTACTAATAGTTTTTGGTGATTCAGAATTAGTTGTTTCACAAGTTAGAGGCAAATTTGCTGCAAAAAATACAAAATTAAAAAGTTATAGGAATGAGGTTTGGGATTATATTGAACTTTTTTGATGATTTTTCCATTAATTGGACTGAAAGGTCCAATAATATTTTGGTGGACTTTATGGCTAACCTGGTAGTTAAACATAATGATATCCCTTTTGATGATATTACAAAAGTTGAAATTAAAACAAGAATATCTATTCCTGATAATGTTAAGAGTTGGCAAGTGTTCAACGATGACAAGGATCTGCTAAGATTTCTCTTTTGTGAAGATCAGTATGCAGACCAACAAATTGATTGGAATGAACTTGTACAAGATAAGGATGGCACATAAATAGTACTTGGGCAGGAGATGTTACAGTTGAAGAAAAATAAGATCCCAAAGGGATTGGTAGAGCTGGAAAGAATTTTTGATGATAAAGACATGACTAGTTTTAGACCTAGTTCAGGAGGGTGTGAAGGTGTTGAAAAATTAAACTTGGGAAGTGAGAGCAATCCAAGAGAAGTGTATATTGGAAAAAATCTCACACCAAATATTAGAACAACATTGATAAATATATTGAGGAAGTATAGGCATGTCTTTGCTTGGTCATATGATGAACTTAAAGCCTACAGAGAAGACCTTTTTCAACATGATGTACCTTTAAAACCAGATGCTAAACCTTTCAGGAAAAAGAAAAGGCCTATAAACCCTACCTTGGCTCCTAAGATGAAGGAGCAGTTAATGAAAATGAGAAATGCAGGGATTATTGAGCCTATAAGACACTCAACATGGGTGTCAAACTTAGTACCAATATGAAAGAAAAATGGTGATATTAGGTTATGTGTAGATTTCAGAAATCTAAATGTTTCATCTTTGAAAGATAACTATGCTTTGCCTAACATGGAAGCTCTATTGCAGAAGGTTACTATAGCTTTACAAGACAACCTTTACTACACCACGGGGGACTTATGTATATGAAAGGATTCCTCTCGGTTTAAGAAATGCAGGAGCTACATTCCAAAGGGCCATGGATGTAGCTTTCAAAGGGTTAATTGATCATGTTTTAGCAGTGTACCAAGATGATATGACTTCTTATTCTAAAAATCTAGAAAACCATTGTAATGACTTAGAATTTTTTTTTATTAGAGCATTAGAATATGGCATATCTTTGAATCCTAAAAAATGTCACTTTGGGGTTACTGAAGGAAAGTTTTTAGGCCACATTGTTTTAAAATATGGTGTAAGAATTCATCCAGAAAGGATTGTTACTATTGATAAAATTTAAATACCAAAAGCAGTTAAAGCAATTCAATCTTTTTTCGGTCAAATTAACTTTGTAAGAAAATTTGTTTCAAACTTCTCTGAAATCATAAAGCCTATTGGTAAAATGTTAAAAAAGGGTTCTGAAATAAAATGGACTAATAAGGCTCTTGAAGCTTTTGTAAATATCAAAAGAGCCATCAAAGAAGCCCCCGTATTAAAATCACCTGATTTCTCTGAACCCTTCCAAGTGTTTTCATTTGCTTCACTCCATACTATTGTTGTTGTCTTATTACAAAAGAATAATGAGGGTCATGGACAACCAGTGGCATTTTTTAGCAAAACATTGCAAGCATCCGAGTTGAATTATGATTTAAATGAAAAACAAGCTTATTCTCTTGTGAAAGCTGTGAAATCTTTTAGACCCTATCTAGTTGGTGCCACTGTCTTTACCTATGTACCAAATGTTGTGGTTAAAGACATCTTCAGACAATCAAAAACTACTGGGAGGAGGTGCAAATGGATGAATCAAATCCAAGAATTCAATATTGATTTACAAATCACAAAGTTGGTAAGGGGTCCGAGTTTGGCAAATTTAATGGCAGAATAAAATTTTGAAACGGCACAGGTAAATCAAGTAGAGTTGGAAAATATACAAATTAGCATTGAGAGATGTCCTTGGTATACAAATATTGTATATTACTTAAGATACATGAAATGTCTAGATAGTTTAAATGATAGTCAGAAGAGGACTTTAAAGCTTCAAACATCCAAGTATGTGTTACTTAATGGAGATCTATACTAGAAAAATAGAGATGGTATTCTTTTATTGTGTCTAGATGAGTGTTAAGCATCTGCTGTTTTAAAAGACTTACTTGAAAGTGTATGTGGAGGCCAATTCTCAGCCAAAACCACTGCACATAAAATTCTAAATGCTGGTTATTATTGGCCCCAAATTTTTAGAGATAGTCATGCTTATATCAGAAAATGTGAAGCATGTCAAAAGTTCTCTGGAAAACCTAAGTATAATGGAGCCATTCCTCTAAGACCCATGCATACAGAGGAACCATTCCAAATGTGGGGTATTGACTTCATGGAGGAAATAGAAAATAAATCTAGTGGTGGGTATAAATGGATTTTGGTGGCTACTGACTATTTTACTAAGTGGGTTGAAGCCATTCCTACAAAACAGGCTACCAACAATGTTGTCATAAAGTTTCTTTTGGAAAACATTCTTACTAAATTTGGGGTACCTTAGAAAATTGTGGTAGATAATGGGATTTGTTTCAGATCCAATGAGTTCTCTGATTTCTATGAAAACTATGACATCACTTTGTCCTATTCATCCACTTACCATCCCTAAGAAAATGGGCAAGCAGAATTGAGGAATAAAAACTTGTTGAATATTATCAAAAGGATGTTGGGTGATAATAAAAGAGCTTGGGATTCAAAATTGATATTAGCAGTATGGGTAAAGAGAGTGACAACCAAAAAGTCCATAGGATTTGCTCCATATGAGCTTGTGTATGTTAAAGAAGCAAGATTACCTTTGAGTAATTTGCTCCTAGTTTAAATTTGTTACAAAGGCATTTTCAGAAGAAGTAAATTTCCTGGGGCACAAATTGATGGCTTTGGCTGAGTTGGATGAATGTAGAAAAGAGGCTTAGGAAAGAAATATTAGAGGCAACAAATGGTTAAGTATTTATATGATAAAAGGGCTTGTAACATAACTTTTGAGGAGGGAGAGTGGGTACTAAAATGGAATACCAAAGACCAAGACAAAGGAAAACATGGAAAATTTGATGCACTCTGGCTAGCACCTTATATCATCTTTGTAAAAGGTGGAGAAAGATGATATTACTTCCAGGATACCGATGGAGAAGTACTGGAATTTCCAATTCATGCTCAATATCTCAAACACTTCTTCTCTTGATGATCATGGAGCATTTCTTGTATTATAGTAATATAGTTTTTTCTCTTGTTTTCTGTTATATGTTTTCAATTTTCATTTTGGTTTGCTTTCCAAAGATAACTAGGATCTTTCTATGTCCTTAAAGAGAACATACATCCCCAGAAAGAGCCACTGTTAGCACATATTCTTACAAAATAATTTGTGCTATATATAGATGCGCTTTTTCTTATCATTTGAGCATTTACTGCAGGTGTTTTATATGCAGGAGCATACTAAAGAAAATGGATCTGTCCAAAGATTAACTATCATCGCCAAGACTTCCAAACCTATGCATATAGAATGGTGGAAAAGGCTTTGGAAACTTTCAAGTGTGTTGCGCTAGCAGAGGGAAAGCCTTTATCTCACATTATTTGTGGGATAATCTCGTTTAACATTTAAGTCTAAAGTGGTTCACATAATAACTGTCGAAAGACAAAAGTCTTTTAGCGTGAAGAAGGCTGAAGCCAGTGGACCCCATGTGCACGCGTATTGTGAGGAAACCAAAATTTTAGAATGGACTGGCGAGGATGGAGGCTAAAGATTGAACAAGTTTGATTGATCAGACAATAATTGTAGAGGATTTGATGGGTGTCACTATGTCGCAAGATAGAGACACATGTTGGTTTAAACCCACGACTTGGCGACTAAGCACATGTAGAAAAATGGGAGGTTAATGAGCACGCAAGTTTGAAGTGGATCAATGGTTGTCTCTATACCGCAAGATGAAGTTGCACAACCTATATCCCCTGCGACATAGTGATTGCCAAGGTGGCAGATCAGGTGTCATTTTGGTAGATTTGCAAGCGAGCCAAAATGTTGCACGTGGTGGAGCTCAGAAGAAGAATCCAGGTCCAAATGGCGGATGAAATGGCAAGACAGATAGGGTCCAATGGCAGTCAAGGTGGGTCCGTAGGTGAACCAAAAAGTGACACAACACCGATAGACAAAGAAAAGAGAGAGCTGCTTAGGAAGGGTTAAAGGCCGAGTAGATAAGGACAATCGAATGGTAGGACAAATTGATCCAATGGTGGTTGCTATATCGCGATCGGAAGGTGCTCGATGTGTATTCATCATGACTTGGCAACTAACCGCTAGCGGCAAATGGTTGAAGTGAAACAGTCTAATGGTGCAGAGCATATCTAAAAAACTTAGGCAGCGATGGATCTAAAAATAGATTCACCAAAAGCAATAGTTTCATCGATCTGTGGTTCATCGAAGAAATCAGACGTGGTCCCATCGAAAACAAAAGTTATTGATGAAACTGAAGAATCGATAAGACTTGTGAATAGCTTGGCAAAGAGGAAGTTTGGCCAAAAAGATAAAAGGTGATCCTCAAACAAACTAGAAGAAGATACGTGGCACGAATGGATGCGCAACAAAGGGTAAAATTCCTGAAAATAATAAAAGGGAAGTATATTCTCTGCTTTACGTTATTTGAAAGTACATTAAAGATAAAATTTATTTATATTTGAATGAATACCTTGAATATATATTTTAGGGTAAGGTATTATTTTATATGGATGGATGCTATGTTTGCAAAATATTGAAGGGAAATACTTTGGTTTTATTGAACTATTTTAAACAAGTATTTATACAAAGATGATTGACTTTTCAAAATCTAAGGTGTAGTATGTTTAATTTTCAAATCAAGGAATTTGATTGGCTCATTTTTGTGTGCAGAAAATAATGAGAGGGTAATGAATACTTGCCGAGGAATTTTATCAAGGTAGAGGATAGAAGACACATTATTAAAGCATCATTTAGTATTTTAAGGTTTTTCATTTGTAATTTTTTATTAAACCAAAGGGTGTGTCCTTTGGAGGGAAATTGTTTGTAACTCCCATTTGTATAAAAAGGTGTGTCCTTTTATATATGTCTTTGGATTCACATACTTATAGGGAGTCATTTTTTATGTAAAAGGGGGAGTCACAAGAACAACATAATGCTGTAGGGATTGAATATCATTTTGTATCAGAGAAGTCTATAGGAAGAAGAAGTATCATTTTGTGTAAACAATCTGTATTGAAGTATTTACAAGTGCAGATCATGTATGCAATTATTTCCTGAAGATTAATATACAAGATTCATTGTCTCTTTTTCCAAATATTGTGTACACTGATAACTCAATGATGAATAGTGAGTACCAAACCGGTACTAAGAGGGGGGGGTGAATCGTTACAGACACAAAATCTTGTCCTGAACCGGTTTGACTGCAAATAGTGCACTCGATAGACAAACACTAATACCGGTCTAAACCAGATTACTACCAGTTAAACATAATGAGATGGTGAAAGACATAAACTGACAACACTTAGCTTTCCATACAACCTACTTCCTCATTTCCACTTTATCCTTATGCATAAACAGACATTCTATCATTCTGAGATACAATAATTTGCTAGATCAACATGATTCACCACTAAATAGGAAATAACAAAACATCACATGAAAGAGGCATCACACATGACACACATATTCTTCACGTGGAAACCCAACTGGGAAAAACCACAGTGGGGATGAATACCCACAAGCTGTTTTTGAACTCTTTAGAAGTCCGCTCTATTAGGAGCCTAGTCTGGTTAAAGACTATTACAATAGGTTATGTTAGGAACCGATCCTGTTAGGGATCACCCAGTTAAGGGATGCTAGAATACCTAGTTAAGGGTTAAACCTTGTTAAAGGTTACCTTGTTAGAGGATTCTATGAAATCAATGGCTTTGAGTCACCCTGTTAAAGGATTTACAACAAGCTGGTTAAAGCTACCCTGTTAAGGGATTTTCCAAGTGTTAAAGTGATTAGAGATCAACAGGTATTACAATGATCTGGTAATAACACTCAATGCCAATGCAGATTTTCTTTAGTTCCTTCCTTCTGCACACACACTTTGCAGGTATCAATTCTCTTATTTGTTCTAGCAAGAATCACATATCTCCGCACTTAGATAAACACACAACATTTGCCAACAACCTCAACATGTAACACAACATCGACCTTATAGGAAACAGATAGGTCGGTAGCATAAACCCTAAACCTTAAACATTTAGGTTGAGGAATTTAGTCGGTTGAATCCTGACCATTGAACACTTTGCATTTGAATACAATGGTCTTGAACAGATCTCAAGACATTCTCCATCATTCGTTCTTCACTGCTTCTGGGAGGCGATAACTCATCATGCGTTCTTCACCATTTGTAGGGACTTCACACATTCTTGAGGTAGTTAGGATCAATCCCCTTCATGCAAGCTCCTTCACGCGCATGAGGCTGACATGGCAACACAATCTGGTCTCCATTATAATGCTAACTCATCATACAATGTCATCGGTTGAATCACACAAGCTCAAAACACTTCAACCGGAAACCCTGAGGCTGGAACTACCAACCGGTAGTCATACCATATTAAACCTCATTCCATATACCAGTTCATTTGGACAAATGTATCGCTTCACCTTTTGGACATATACTGGTTCACAACATTATACCAATTCACTTTGTCGATTGCTTAACTTCAATAAACCGGTTCATTTTCAACATTTTACCGGTTCACTCTTCAACATATTACCGGTTCACTCTTTAACATATTGACATCAATGACAATACAATATCATCATGTCAACATACTCTGCACATATGCCGGTTGGCATTTGGTATTATAATAGACAATGGGAGATTGTTGGCATTTCAATAAGGATATTGAGAAGGTTGTTGATGATTATGGATATAACTGATTAAGGATGTTTACTATCTTGATATTATTATTTTGTCATTGATGTCAACAAATTGATTTTCTAATTCAGTATGATGTTGCCATATCTTGAGAAGTATGATTTAAAGAGTATAAAGATGTCGATAAAAGACATAGAAAGAATATGATGAATAAGGGGATGAATAAGGTATTCAATGGGCAACTATTACCGAGTCAGA
This sequence comes from Cryptomeria japonica, assembly GCF_030272615.1. Taxonomy (NCBI): domain Eukaryota; kingdom Viridiplantae; phylum Streptophyta; class Pinopsida; order Cupressales; family Cupressaceae; genus Cryptomeria; species Cryptomeria japonica. The sequence goes on from NC_081408.1 coordinate 448,011,508, forward strand.
CAATGATGAGATGATGATGTTTAGATTGTTTCTAACATCATACATATGTTGTAAATTGTAAGGTTAATACTATACTATGCTACCGAGCAAAGAACCTAGTCGGTAAACCCTAAGGTTATCGCTATCAATTAATGAAGGCATGTCTACCGAGTGAAGTTTAGTATTTACCGAGTTGTTACTGAGTTATAACCGAGCTATAATAGAATACATTAAATGGTTACATGCGTTATTTAATGAAGGAAGCTAATGAGCTGGAACTAATTAAATGATTGGTATGTCGTGCATGAATTTTGTTAATGAATCTATGGCAAAGGAAAATTGACATGAAGATCTACAGCTTAGATTGAACCACAATACCCTAGCACAAGTTCCAAGAAATGTATGTAAGTTCCAAGGCAGGGTAAAACATTTTTTAGATCAAAGGATACATTGAACCTGGTCAAAATTTGAAGATTTGATGGCTATGATTGATCATGGGAAATGTGATCAAGGAGATTAAGCGGTTGGAGAATTGTTTATAAATAGGGAACTATTGATAAACAATGCATGCGAGCAAATGTATGCACATGAATGCTACATAGTGATTACCGAGCACAGAAGCTTGAAGACCTATTTGAATAACATAGTATAGAAGCCCAGTAGATGGACAAGATTAGTTCTATGTCTAGATTGTATTGAGAAAATAAGAATCTACTTTAGCATTTTAGATGTGAAGTTGCAGATAGATTTTTATTACTGTTATTTTGTGAAAGTGACAAAAAATCTCTTAATCGAGTGGACTTAATAGTCTTATTTGTAAAACCCTCTAGCAAGGTGACATTCTAATTGAGTGTTTGAAATCCTTTAACAAGGTCACTTCTAACAAGGTGAAGATCCTAACAGATCTGAGGGAAATCCCTTAACCGAGTCACATCTAGCAATGTGTTTGTAATCTTTAACAAGATTTTCTTTTAACTGAGCATACTCTAGAGCATACTTCTTAGTGGGTCCGAAATCCCACAGTGGTTTTTCCCTATTTGGGTTTCCATGTTAGATCTGGTGTTATGAGGTTTATGATGTTTATATGCTTTTGAGTTTGCATGTCTAACAGTTTTGGATATATTACTGAAGTATATGTTACCAAGGTTGAATCTGATGTTTTTATGGAAGATTATGTATGTATGATTCACCCCTCCCCTCTCATCTTGTTGGTTATTAGATCTGTACTTACATTAAGTATTAGAACTATCAATTGGTATGAGAGCTTTGGACTCTGAAGAAAAGTTTAAAGGTACTTGAGGAAAAGATCCAAATATGTATAAGAGGGATGCACTGAAGCTGAACAAGTCAAGTTTCTCTACATGGCAGAAAAGGATGAAGCTGCACCTATCAGGAGTTGGAGAATATGTTGTATATTATCTAGAGAATGATTTCATCACACCATGCACCTATCCATTGACATTGGAAGAGATAAAGGAAAAGAAAGAACATATCCAAGCAATGATTGAAATAACATCTGCATTGACTGACTCAGAGTTTAATGATCTAGAAGGCTGCAATGAAGCAAAGGCTATGTGGGATAAGCTTATATCAGTATATGGAGGAGATGAACATGTTCAAAGAGAAAAAGTAGACATTCTAAAAGGACAACTTGAATCTATGAGGATGAATGAAGGTGAGAACATAACTTAGTATAGTACAAGACTAAAGGAGATTGTCAATCAAATAAAAGGAGCAGGTGGAACTATTGAAGAAAAGGATATAACAAGTAAGTTGTTAAGAACCCTTCTATCGACTTATGCAATCAGAGTCTCTGCAATCAATGAATTGAGGTATGTACCTAATACACTAGTTTCTTTAGATGCTACTATTGGTAAGCTACATGCATTTGAGTTAAGTAACTTTGATAACAGTGGATCTTCAGTAAATAAAGTTGAATCTGCATTTAGTTCTTTTCATCTTAATGAATCTAATGATTACAATGAAAGAAAGTATAAGTACTCTGAAGGAGATCACAGTGGAGCAAGTGAAAGATTTCATAAGAACATGGAAGAAGTACACAAACTATATGAAGAAATCAGAAAGCAGGAAGAGTTTGAAGCACTATTAGCTAGAAGGTTACCGAGAGGTAAAGGTAAGTATGAAGGAAAACTACCTTTGAAATGTTTCAATTGTGATAAAATAGGACATATGGCTTCTAACTATCCTGACAAAGAATCTATTGAAAAGAGAGATTACCGAGATGATAGATAGAAAGACAATCATTACAGAGGACATAGAGACTTCAGAAGAAGAGATAGAAACACATGCTTAATAGATGATGAGGAATCCAATGATGATAAATCAGATGAAACTGATACAGAGGAAGTAGTTTATGTGGCTATCAAAGATGGATCAGATGAAGAAAGGTATGAAGAAAAAGCCCTAATATCTCACGTAAATACTAATGATTCTTGGATCATAAATAGTGGATGCTCACATCATATGACAGGAGATAAACACAAGTTTGTTATGTTAGAAGATTATGATGGAGGCTATGTAAGATTTGGTAATGATACACCATGTTTAGTGAAAGGTAAAGGATCTATAACACTTCTTGACAATGCAAGATGCAATGATGTTTACTGGATTGAAGGTTTGAAATACAATTTGTTGAGTGTAGCACAACTAAACAATATAGGTTACCGAATAGAATTTCAGAAGGGAATTGTTGAATTTCATGACAAGAATGGAAAGTTAGTTGCTACCGAGACACAAACAAAAGGTAACACATTTCACCTTGACTCAAATGGGAACAAGTGTTTGTATGCAAAGATAGATGATACCTGGTTATGGCATAAAAGGTTTTGTCATCTAAATTTTGATAATCTGATCAAAATAAGTAAGAAGCACTGAGTAAGAGGTTTACCGAGTCTTGAAAAACCTAAGAATGCTATGTGCCAAGGATGCTAGATGGGTAAGATGACAAGATCAAGCTTTACAAGTAAGTCTTACACTTCTAAGGGAATTTTAGATCTTGTGCACACTGATCTTTGTGGTCCTATGAAAGTTTAAAGTTATTATGGTGATAAATATTTCATCTTATTTGTGGATGACTATTCAAGGATGACGTCAGTTATGTTCTTGAAAGAAAAATCAGAAGCTTTTCAAATGTTTAAATGGTACAAGTCAAGAGTTGAAAATGAAACAGGAAGACAATTGAAATGTCTTAGATCAGATAGAGGAGGAGAGTTCACATCTGATGAGTTCAACTTATTTTGCAATGATCATGGTATTAAAAGACAAGTCTCTGCACTGAAAACTCCATAGTAGAATGGAATAGCTGAGAGAAGAAGCAGATCTATTGTGGATTGTGCTAGAACACTGATGATTGAAAAGAAAGTGCCATAAACATTTTGGAGAGAAGCACTAAGCACAACAGTTTACACCCTGAACCGAGTACAACTGAAGAAAGATACTTTGAAGACACCATATGAAATCTAGTATGACAAGAAACCTAATGTAAGTTATTTTAAAATCTTTGGAAGTAGATGCTATGTACACAAAGATGATAGAAATGGCAAGTTTGACCAGAAAAATGAAGAAGGAACATTTCTAGGTTATTCTTGTAGAAGCAAAGCATTTAAATATTTGATCAAATCATCTAACAAAATAGTAGAAAGTGCAAATGTGAAAATTGATGAATTTGTAGAAATAAATGATGAACGAAATTCCAAAGAACCAGAAGGTTATGATGAATTTGTCTATGTTCAACCGACAAGTCCTACCGAGAAAATTGTTGAAGAAAATGAAGAGAATATCTAGTTACCGAGTGATGAAGAAGATCATACAGAGCCTACCAAGCCTGTATTAGCCAAATATGTTAGAAGACATCATGCACCAAGTCAGATTATAGGAGATAAGGATGATCTAGTGATGACAAGGAACAAACTGAGACATAACACATGTCTGATATCTGAATTTGAACCGAGAATAGTGAAAGAGGCATTTAACAGTGAAGATTGGATAAATGCTATGACAGAAGAGATTGATCAAATCAAGAAGAATGACACATGGACACTAATCCCAAGACCAAAGGACAAAAATGTAATCGGTACAAAGTGGATTTTCAAAAACAAGCTAAATGAAAAAGGAGAGGTCATTTGAAATAAAGCAAGACTAGTTTCTAAAGGTTATGCTCAAGAAGAAGGAATTGATTATGGTGAAACTTTTGCACCTGTGGCTAGACTTGAAGGAGGAAGAACATTGTTGGCATATGTTTCTTTCAAAAAATTCAAGGTATATCAAATGGATGTCAAATCTGCATTTCTGAATGGAATATTAGAAGAAGAAGTTTTTATTAAACAACCTAAAGGATTTGTTGAAGACAATAATAAAGATCAGGTATGTAAATTGAACAAAGCATTATATGGTCTAAAACAAGCACCTAGAGCATGGTATGAAAGATTGCACTCTTATTTGATTAAGATTGGTTTTATAAGGACAAGTGAGAACAACAATATGTACATGAAGAATGATGAAAATGGAATACTGATCTCAGCCATATTTGTTGATGATATTATATTTTGTGGAAATGACTCTCTATGTAAGAACTTTGGAAATGAAATAAGCAAAGAATTTGAGATGTCATTAATCAGTGAGATAAAGTATTTTATAGGTTTACAGATACTACAAATGAAAAATGAGATTTTCATTACTCAATCCAAGTACATAAAGGAAATCTTGAAGAAGTTTGGAATGGAGGATTCAAAACCAGTAAGTACTCCTATGACTACCAATTGTAAACTATCAAAGAATTATGAATCTGCATCTGTTGATGAGACAATTTACCGATCCATGATTGGAAAGCTACAATATGTTGTTCACAGTAGACCAGACATAACACATGTAGTAGGTGTAGTTGCAAGATTCTCTGCACATCCTAAGGAAACACACATGACAGCAATCAAAAGAATTTTTAGATACTTGAAAGGAATAGAGGATTATGGCTTAGTATATAAGAAAGGAAATGATTTTGATTTAAAAGTTTATACTGATGCTGATTGGGCAGGCAACATTGATGATAGGAAAATGACAAGTGGAGGAGCTTTCTTTTTAGGAGAAAGACTAGAGAGTTGGCTTAGCAAGAAACAAGGATGTGTTTCACAGTCAACAGTAGAAGTTGAATACGTTGTTGAAACATTGAACTGTACCAACATAGCATGGATCAAACAACTGTTGGAAGGTATAAATGAGAAAGTTACCAAGCCAGTAACTATATTTTGTGACAATACTAGTGCCATTAACATTTCAAAGAATCCCGTTATGCACTCTAAGGCAAAGCACATCTCTATCAAATATCATTATCTTAGAGAAGAAACTCAAGAGAAGAAAGTGGTGTTGGAGTATGTTAGCACAAAGGAACAAATAGTAGATATCTTCACCAAGCCACTACCAAGGGATACTTTTGAATATCTCAGAAGTAAGTTAGGGGTCCTACCCCTATCTTCTGCTCACTGGCCGAGTTCGGTGAAAGCATCAATTCAATGACTCTATCGAATATCTTTTTAGAGTTGATGCTGATTTACACACTTTAGGATGTTTTCTAAAGGTGTGCAGGAAATAATGCAGGATACAATACAGGGAATAGGAATTGAAGACAAAATGCTCTAACTGAGACTTAGTTGATACACAACAACAGGAAATCACTTCCTACAGGAAGAAATTATGTTTTAGTTCTTTACTTTTTGGCATTGTTGTCAAATGGGGAGAAGACTAATTAAAAAGACTGAAACTGAAGGAGAGAAGACTGGAGAAAATAGGAGAAGTCTAATGTATGGGGGAGAATTCTGATGAGAGGAAGAGAGCATTTCAGCATTTTAGAATCATAGCAATCCGAATCTTTTTAAGGTCAAATCAATTGGTTTTTCCATCAATTCCAAAGGGGGAGATTGTTGGCATTTGGCATTATAACAGACAATGGGAGATTGTTGGCATTTCTATAAGGATATTGAGAAGGTTGTTGATGATTATGGATATAACTAATTAAGGATGTTTACTATCTTGATATTATTATTTTGTCATTGATGTCAACAAATTGATTTTCTAATTTAGTATGATGTTGCCATATCTTGAGAAGTATGATTTAAAGAGTATAAAGATGTCGGTAAAAGACACAGAAAGAATATGATGAATAAGGGGATGAATAAGGTATTCAATGGGCAACTATTACCGAGTCAGACAATGATGAGATCATGATGTTTAGATTGTTTTAACATCATACATATGTTGTAAATTGTAAGGTTAATACTATACTATGTTACCGAGCAAAGAACCTAATCGGTAAACCCTAAGGTTATCGCTATCGGTTATGAAGGCATAATGTCTACCAAGTGAAGTTTAGTATTTACCAAGTTGTAATCGAGCTATAACAGAATACATTAAATGGTTACATGCGTTATTTAATGTAGGAAGCTGATGAGCTAGAACTGATTAAATGATTGGTATGTTGTGCATGAAGTTCGTTAATGAATCTATGGCAAAGGAAAATTGGCATGAAGATCTACAGTTTAGATTGAACTGCAATACCCTAACACAAGTTCCAAGAAATGTATGCAAGTTCCACGGAAAGGTAAAACTTTTTTCAGATTGAAGGATACATTGAACTTGGTCAAAGTTTGAAGATCTGATGGCTATGATTGATCATGGGAAATGTGATCAAGGAGATTAAGAAGTTGGCAAATTATTTATAAATAGGGAACTATTGATAAACAATGCATGCAAGCAAATGTATGCACATGGATGCTACATAGTGATTACTGAGCACAAAAGCTTGAAGACCTATTTGAATAAAAGAGTATAGAAGCCCAGCAGATGGACAAGATTAGTTCTATGTCTAGATTGTATTGAGCAAATAGGAATCTTCTTTAGCATTTTAGATGTGAAGTTGCAGATAGATTTTTATTACTATTATTTTGTGAAAGTGATAGAAAATCTCTTAACTGAGTGGACTTAACAGTCTTATTTGTAAAACCCTCTAGCAAGGTGACATTCTGATTGAGTGTTTGAAATCCTTTAACAAGGTCACTTCTAACATGGTGAAGATCCTAACAGATCTGAGGGAAATCCCTTAACCGAGTCACATCTAGCAATGTGTTTGTAATCTTTAACAGGATTTTCTTTTAACTGAGCATACTCTAGAAGAGTATATTTCTTAGTGGGTCTGAAATCCCATAGTGGTTTTTCCCTATTTGGGTTTCCTCGTTAAATCTGGTGTTATGAGGTTTACGATGTTTATATGCTTTTGAGTTTGCATGTTTAACAATTTTGGTTATATTGCTGAAGTATATGTTACCGAGGTTGAATATGATGTTTTTATGGAATATTAAATTTGTATGATTCACCCCCCCCTCTCATCTTTTTGGTTATTGGATCCGTAATTACATTAAGTATCATAACTATCAATGCCAACAATCTCCCTCTTTGGCATTGATGGTAATATACAAAGATATCTCTCTTTCTGCATCACATCTTCTCCTTAATACTACAAATATCTTCTCCGCTTCACATCTTCTTGCCCTTTGATAACAATGTCAAAGTGGAGGCACGAGCTTCCCTGTTCCACTATGCTTCTCCCCCTGAGGAGTAGCATCCTTCAACACATCAATCCTCAAAAGATATAGCAAAGTAAGATCTAACTGATGTGGAGCAGAAACCTTTTAGTTTACCTCTTGAAGGGGCAACACCCCTAATTCACCTCTTAGATAGGTAAAAGTAGCATTCGGTAGAGGCTTGGTGAATATGTTTGCTAACTGCTCCTTACTGGAAACATGTTCCAATACCACCTCTTTGTTCTGAACCTTTTCCCTCAAGAAATGATACTTGAGTTCAAAGTGCTTGGTTCTAGCATGTAAAACTAGATTCTTGGAGATGTTAATTGCACTTGTATTATCACAAAATATACTTACCGGTTCAGATACAGGAACTTTGAAGTTATTCAATACATGCTTCATCCAAATAGTTTGGGTGCAGTTCATAAAAGATGCAACATACTCCACTTCTACTGTAGACTGAGAGATACAACTCTGCTTTTTACTCTTCCATGAGACCAGTCTACCACTGAGAAAGAATGCACCACCGGTTGTTCTCTTCCGGTCATCCACATTACCAGCTAAATCAGCATTTGTGAACACTTTCAGGTTGAAATCATCATTGTATGGATACTGCAGCTAGGAATTCGGAAATCATCACAACAATTCAAAATACTAATCTAGCTCAATCACGAAAGCATATTGCAATGATCAATCCTAACACACTCAATAAAGACATGAAAATAAAACATTCAAAACTAAAAACTAAGCAAACTAGATACAGATTCGAATGTCTCCTTCATGCGGCTCCATTGTCCTTCTTTCTCCTTCAAATAGCTTTATTGTGGATCTCACCTACAAGTGCATGATCATGATATGAAAGCAAGTAGACAAGATGATTGCTCAAGAATACTCGAAGCATGATTGATAAAGTTGTTATTATGCACTTCCTATGCAAAATTGATTGATTGATAATTTATGACAAGATTATGACAAATTTCTATGTCAAAATTGATTGATTGTCAATTATGACAAATTGAAATGTCATTCCCATGAAATTAGGAGAAAAATAGGAGGGAATTGAATTAGAAATTAGGAAAATTAGAAAATTGGAAAATAGGAATTAAGTGAATTAATTAATAATTTTTCATTTATTAATTAATTCACAAAGAGGGGAGAAATTAATTAGCCAATTAAATAAATATTTAATTGTGACAAGAAGACTTAGGATAAATAATCAAATTATTTAACCTAGAGGGAAAATGACAAACAAGATTAAATGAATTAGAAATGCAAGGATGACAATTAGGTCTTGATGTAAGATAATTGATATCGATTCGATCATGATTTTGAATTGATAAAAGACCAATGCTGACAAATGATTTGATTAACAAATGCGCCAATTGACGAGGAACAATGACTAATTGATCCAAATTGACACAATTGAGAAAGACGACGATTGATGACAAATTGATCGCAAAAAATGACAAAATTGACAAGAAGACAAGGATCGATGACAAAATAGATTGCAAAATGACAAGATTGATGACAAATTGATCGCATGATGACAAGATTGAAAAATGATAATGATCAATGACAAATTGATCGCAAGATGACAAGATTGATAAGAGGACAAAAACCCTAATTAGGATTGACGATGTCCAAAATGATGACAAATGAATACGTACATAGATGCGATAGGATAAGATTGACCGAAATCATGACAAATATTGTTATCGAGAAGACCAAATTTGAAAGTGAGAAAAATGAGGAATGCAGAAGGAGGACTCGATGCTCGCAAATGATAAAGACCAAGTGCGTGACATAGGAGAAAATGTTAATGCAATGCAAAAACCCTAAAATAAGGCAATGCACAAATGTTAAAGTATGATTCCACAAGCATTGACCATTTTTAGGTGTCTACATTTTGCCCCTCTTTGAGACAATGCGATTTTAAGCGTTGTTTCAAAGAACAATAATGAAAATGCCCTAGACAATGACAACCGACCAAACTGCTTCATGTTACGACATAGACTTAGGAGCATAAACAGAGATACATTAGCATGACTTGGGATATACTATATCACATTCATGCCCGAGATTAGGGCAAACATAGGACTGCTTACCGCATTGGCAGAGCGATGGCATTCGGAGACCTCCTCATTCCATCTAGTGATTGGAGAGGCAACTGTGACACTGGAGGATGTATGGCATATCCTCCACATTCTGATTCATGGAGAGATGGTAGAGTATGACCTAGTGACAGGGAGAGATGCGTTGTGCAGATTATTTGAGTGCGACGCAGATGATCTAGACATCGTAGAGAGGGAGATCGGCTGGGAGACCATGGCATTAGAGTATGATCGATGATTTGTGGTGATAGCAATGGTGATAGCATGTCTACTAGCAGGAGACAGATGAGGAAATGGATTCCCTATTGGATGGGGAAGAGTTCTAGAGCGGATGGTGATAGAGGGAACAATCTACACATGGGGACCATGTGTACTGGCTATGCTGTATTTTCAGCTACATTAGATAGCATATCAGGGGGTGCAGACTTTGAGTTGTGGAGTCACATTGTTATAGGTATGGGCATTTGAGAACATAGCCATATGTCGACCGATTACAGAAAGATAGGTAGTACCACATCGACCATATGTGTACTGCTATGGGGGAGCATTGAGATAGGCTCCGTTTGGATACATATTGTATTGGCGACACAAGCTAGACAGACTGAGAGAGTTCACATGGAGGCCATATCATGATTGCCCTGGATGGTTAGATGATAGTGATGAGCTGCCATATTGTAGATAGGAGAGGTACCTGATTGGGCGACCAGTGAATTGCCAGAGAGTGATTGAGATGTACCTACTAGAGAGAGTCAGACGACAGTTTGGAGAGAGGCAGGATGTACCTAGGAGGACTGCACACTTTGCCCGATCGCACAGAGAGACGAGTCAGTGGGGGAGTATGATTCAGCCACACATAGCATATGCTGACTTCACATAGCTATAGCAGAGACAGTGGGATTGGAGATCAGATGTGGAGGATGCCAGGATGACAGAGGAGTATGAGAGATGGTTTGCACGACGGCGGCCAGTGCCATTGACAGATCCAGATATTCGAGTACCGAGGTGACAGGAGGACTTCCCACTTGTTGGAGAGGAGGATGGAGATGATGAGGACAAGGAGGATGAGGGTGGTGATGAGGATGAGGGGGATGAGGATGGAGATGAGGATGGGGATGACGAGGATGAGCCAGATTTAGGTGAGCATGAGGCATTGCAGGATATACCCATAGAGCCGGAGACAACTAGCATAGAGGAGAGGGAGATGTGCAGGGCTACCATAGCGAGTCAACATGATCATATTGCAACATTAGAGAGATAGAATGATTAGTTCAGAGCGAAGATAGCCAGACTCATAGTGGCTCGAGATACAGCGATAGCGCAGGCACACTGAGAAGAATAGAGAGTCACTGAGTATATTGGGTCAATTCGGGATGCTAGTGCACGAGAGATGGCATAGATGTTGGTAGAGACCGGAGAGGAGATACGCCATTGGAGGACACTATATGAGAGCGCAGTTCCACCAGAGCAGAGAGAAGCTTCATATCGGGCACGATCGAGGACAAAGAGCAGAGCACGCTCTCGGAGGTCATTGAGCAGCATGGGGGTGAGTGGACCTATGAGACCACCACAGCTAGGACCAGGAGGGACATCATCTGTGAGACATGGCAGAGATGAGGAGGACAGAGGGAGCACCCAGTGATAGAGGCATGTGCTCCTTATGATAGACAGTGGACAGTATGTAGTTTGACATTTTGTAGTCAGCCTGCGGGCCATACTTAGGACAGACAGTCCAATTTTGTACTCCGATATTATTGTGACATATGATATGATATGCATCGATATGATGGGATGCAATGTGTTATGACATATGTTATTTTCCATGTATGGATGGCATATGCATTGTTTATGTATTATTGTGGAACATGTATGGATGCATTTTTATGTGTTTTTGATGCATTGATAATATGAAATGGATAAAATGCTTGATGTGATGCTTGATGTAATGCAAATGTACTAACCAATAAATGCAGGATGCAGCATATGTGTTTGGGGAAATCGGAGCACTAGACCAAACTGACTATTCGAACTGATGGAAGAAATGTTAGTAAGAAGAAAATGAGATGGAGGACAGGTAGAGACGAAGAAAAACTTGCTTTCAGTAATGCACTTTGTAGGTGAGAACCTTTATTTTAATGTAGCAAAATGGATGCGTAGCATCATGGCATTGAAGGCCAGAGCTGAAATGCAACCCTTTTTGCAAAAGACAGACACATCACAGACAAACAACAATCACAACCAAATGAAAGGAACCATGAGCCATCCCGGTCACTCTAAATCACTCAGTGACATCATCGAACAACATAGGAACATGATCAAAGCCAAAGATAAATCAATAAAAAGATAAGATGCAAAAATTCCAACAAATCAAACAAACATCTTGATCTTCATTGTCAAAAGTTGAAAGTGCTGATAGGACGATCATGTTGTCTGGTTTCAGGACATGTGGTACCCCATCTAAGACAGGACACAGTTTGGTTTCGAGTATACCACACCCTATATAAGACCCATGATAGTGTGCCAAGGACAAACGATGTTGAGGTTGATTGATATGACAATTCGGATCAGGTTGAAAGTCTGGTTTGAGTGAAAAGTTCATCTATTTATGCATGATTTCATTAAAGCATAGTGTGTGATTGCAAGTGTCATTGGAGGGATTCTCAGTGATTTGTCTTATGCACAAAAGGGATATATTTTTGTTATGCATGTTTTTCGAGATTTTACAAAAAAAAATTTTGTGTTCAGTTTTTTTTCAGGACTTTATTTGATTTTTTAGGGATTTTTTTCAGGACATTTTTTAATTTTTATGATTTTTTCAGGATATTTTTCAATTTTTTATGATAATTTCAGGACATTTTTCCATTTTTTATGATTTTTTTAAGGATATTTTTCAAATTTTTATGATAATTTCAGGACATTTTTCCATTTTTATGATTTTGCCCCCAGTGTCTAGCAAGGCAAGGAATATGATAGATGAATAAATACACTTTCTGAAATGTTGGTGGATAGAGGGAAGACAAAGGCCTTTTATTATGGAGACAATACAAATGCAATTTTCAAGGGCTATTGCATGATGGGACAAGAGACTAGATATGACAATGTAAAGCAGGAACATTGCATGAGGGACATGTCAAGAGGTTTTGAAAAACATGTTTTGCATTTCACATCCTTATGTCAAATCAAGATTAAGGAATGAAAAAGAGTGTATGGATAGTGATAAGATATGGATATGATAAGCAAGACCAAGAATGGATAAGGGACATGGACTGAAGGTCGGGATTGGATAAGGGATAGTGGTAGAAAGTTGCAATAAGCTAGGGAATATGGATGAAAGGTTGTAATAAGCAAATGGATAAATGACCAAAAGCTATGATAGACTAAAAGCTACAAACAAGATGCATGATGCTCATGAAGATCATCAGCCTTGTCAAGATCAAAGGTGGAAAGGGAAAATGGACATGAGGGATGATAGGACAAGGAAGGGGTAATGACAGGGGTTCGATAGGATAATGAAGGGCAATAGGATATGAAGGAGGAAACCTGCCCCCAAGCATGGTGTGCAAGAAGTTCATAGATTACACATGATGCCTGTTTGCCAGGTTTTCATCATGGTACTTTCCCAAGGCACCTGTTTGCTAGGTTTTTACCAGTGGATGATTTATTTTTGCTTTACTTTTTTTTTTTGTCTTTTTTTTTCACTTTTTTTTTTTTTTGTATTTTGACTTTTTCAATAGAAGATGGACACATGATAGGGGATGGAAGAAGGACTCAAACATCTCTTTGTTTGGATATTAGCCTTGAAAAAAATAGACCATGGCCTTTAAAAGTATGCTCAAAGACGTTGGTAGGATAAGGACATGGAAAATAAGATGAAACTAAGGCAAGGATTTATGCAAAGGATTGGACCAAAGGGATCGAAGGATGGAAAATATGCATTGGATAATGGATAGGGTATTGGAAGAATTGGGCTCCAGTGGGTGGAAATGAAGGCAAGATCAACATTGGCACACACCTTGAGGGGTGATGGACTAATGGAGGAAAGATGTATTTTGGATATTGAGATTTGGATGGAGGAATAGCTTGGGATTTTGGGACATAAGAGCCCAAAATGGATGAAGAAGGTGATGAAGGAATACACTTGGAAGGTTTGGATGGAGGAATAGCAATTTTAGATGCCAAGTTGGATGTTTCTTTAGGCTTTTGTGCTTCGAGGAGCCGCTTAGGGATCCACATGGTTTTTGATTTTTCATGCTTTTGTGGTTCCTTGGAGTGCATTAATTGCACAAGGGATTTAGGAACCCATATATATTTTGACTTTGCTTTATTTTGCTCAGTGGGCCTTTGTGGCCTTTTGGATATTTCTTTTTCTTTATAGATCATATTGTTCTTTGTTTTGACATGTCGATTATATTGGACATGTTGATCCTTGAATACATGTGGATTTCTAGACTTATGATGTTTACACTTGGCATCCAAATTGCTTGGAGGGGGAAAGGAATGCATGGATGGATAGGAATGAAGTGGAATTCTTTTGGATTGATGAAATTTACTCAAGGATGTGTGCCTTTGCTGACCTTGCATAGAGAACAAATGGATATAAGGACCTAAGATGGATGGAAGCTATGAAGGGGAAGGGATATGTTTTGATTTTGATGGAGGAATACCAACGTCTTGAGAGTGAGTTGTGTAGACATGACCCTTAAGATCTTCTTTGATATGGAGGGATTCTTTCTGATGAAGGTCTACTCCTTTGCCTTTATGAATATCTTGACTTGTAGGATACTCTTTTCTTTGGGAAGAAGACACGAGTCCATTATGAGGTGGATATGATATGAGAGAAATAATGAGATCTTGAAGTGGATCGGATTGAACCAAAGTGGAAGAACCCATTATGCATGTCGAGGGTTCATGAACATCTTGCAATGACATGTTAGAATCATGGAGGGGATTAGGATCACTAGGGGGATCAGGATCGCGAGAGAGACTAGGATTGTGTAGTGGACATGGTTCAATGACAGGCTCTTCAGGAGATGGAATGGGAGAAATAATGGGATCATCAAAAGAAATGCGATCTTGGAGTGTATATGGAGCATTAGGACAAGGAGATGGAGGAACAAGTGGATCTTGTGGAAGATCTGAAGGAATAATTTGATCTTGACAAGGAGGAATATCATTGGAATCCTCTTTAAAGGTGCTTTGCTCTTGACTTTCAATGGGATCATCATAAAGGATGGAAAGGATATCTTGATCTTTCTCAATAAGTGGAATGTCAATGGGATTTGAAAGGACATTGTGTTCATGAAATGGAAGGGGATCGTTTGGGATTGGATGAACTGGGATATCTTGATCTTGCCTGGGGAATGGAGTGTCAATAGGACTTTGGATAGGATGGACAAGAATAGGGGAATCATCACGAGTTTCTGGGAAGATAAGATCCAGGTCAACAATTGGATGGGATGATAATGTTTCAAGATCTTGATGTTGATCTATTTTAAGACACATTTCTTCATGCTCTAAATTATCCTCTTGACATGGGGTTAGACTTTGGATATGCATGGGGGATTCTGACAAGGGATCAATGGTTTGGCATGAAGGAAATGCACTTTGAACATTTGTGATGGATTCTGGCAAGGAATCAATGCTTGAACATGAGGAAGAGGGACTTCGAATGGGGTCCTCTAAAATAGGTAATGGCAATAAAGTGCATGGTGGCATTGGGTCTTGTATTTTTGAAACATGACAAGGATGTGCATCATGAATTGGATTATCGTGGCAATCAATTATGGATAGCCTTTGGGTAATTTCATCCTTGGGTGTATTGTTTGATGAGGATAATATGGAAGGTTCTTGTGAAACTTCTAGAGGTGTAGGGATAGATGCCACTGGAGAGTCAATTTTCTTGCGAGGGGATGAGGCATTGCTAGACATAAGTGTATTATTTTGATCTTCCTCAAAGAACTCACTTGGTAGGTTCCTTAAGAGCCTTGCAATAAAGCCACCTTTCTTTCGAGGTTTTGACATAGTTGTATCTGAAATTTGAACTTGTTTTTGGTTTGATGTCATGTTTTGATATTGGACTTGGTTCAATTGTTCTGACATGTTTGAAACTTGGGTTGTTGTGTGCTGCAACCTTTGTTTTTGAATGTTTGGTTGTGGTTGTTGACATTGATATTCCACCATTGGTTGAACCATTTGTTGACATTGTATAGTTGGTTGGACATATTGTTGAAATTGGACCATTGGTTGTGTTGGTTGTATATGTTGGACCATTAGTTGTGTCTATTGGAAATGTTGGAGCTATTGAACAATTGGTTGAACCATTGGTTGTATTGGTTGAAAATCTAATTGATAGTAAACACCTTCTTGTTCTTGTTGTGGAGGCACATAATGTTGAAATTATTGTTGTCTCTTTTCTTGAAATTGTTTCATCATCTCTATTTGGGAGAGGAGGGCTGGTATGTTTGATCATTCAAGAAGAGATCTTACATCAATTGGCTCAATCTTTGGATTTCAACTTGGAAATTTTTGAAACATTTTGGACATTTGTGATCTATTCTTCTCAATGTTTTTCACTCTTTGTTCCAAAATCTCATTTTCTTGAGCTAGTTTCTCCTCTAGTTTTTGTATTTGGACATTTACATCATCATGATAAGTTTGATTCAAGTTCCAAGACATGTAGAGATTGGATTGACATGATTGATTGCTCAATTGTGATGACATGGCTTCGTAAGAAGGTTGAGACCTCATTTCAACAAACATGGCACAATGCAATGCAACTAATGGGATTGACAAATGCAACCTAAAGGATGACAATGCAACTTAATGTTTTGTTGTTTTTCAAGATTTTGACAAACTCATGAATGCAATTCTAAAAATGAGACCCTTAGGAAATTGAAATGATGTCTAGACCTCAAAGGACAAAAGGACCAAGTGACAAAAAAACAAATGACAATGTCTCCCCTATATGCTTGGATGCTAAGCTAGGTTTGACCAAATGACAATAATGACATAAAGAGAAAAGGTTTGATAAGGTCTAGACTTCTTAACAATGACTTAGGGTTTATCAAAGATTTGGATTACTCAAGTATGACAAAACTTAGTTTTAACACTATATGCAAAGGGACAATTACTATGCAAATGACCTTAATATGATATGATAATGACCTAAACTTAATGAAGAGACTGAGGGTATGCAAATATGAATGTATGACAATGGTATTACTCTAATGCAAGAGGACACATGCAAATGGATGACCCTTATTGATATGCAAAGGAGTATGACTTAGGTGAAACCTAACCTTGGTACTTGACAATGACTTTGCAAAATGCAAACCTAGGATGAACCTAAATCTAAGTGACATGAATGTTGAGATGAGATTTTGAAAAATGTTTGACAACCATGTTTGAAGATGTTTTGAACTTTGTTGGATGAAATGTTCTTGTGTTTAACCTTGTTTTGAATCAATTTGTCTTGTTTTTGAAATGAGATGCAATTCAACTTTTGACCAGTAAAGAAGACAAGATATTTCAACTTAGACTCAAGACAATCATGCTCATTCACACATTTCTTATGGTAGGCAAGGACATTAGGTACTTGAGAGGTAGACTTGTTATGGGATTCAAGGAGAATACATAGATGCTTGACCCCATGGGCTCCCCTCCACGACACTCACTTCTCAGATCAGCCAAGCATCAGTCCCCATGGAAATCTCCCCATGGTGAACTTAGTATCTCTTCCAAGTATCTGAACTTGTCCTTCTCAAGCAACTAGAAGGATTTTTGGGCCTCTAAATACAAGGTGTTTAGTAAGGATTTCTGTTAAGTGTTACTCCTTGATGTCATGCAAGTGTGATTGAGACATTAAGCCCATCAAGATACCAAACAAATGTAGTCACACAAGCACGATTCAGACCATGAGGTCCTACTTAGATATTGATATGAGAAAGAGTTCAAGGGTCATCACTTCCCAAGTAACTACAATTCCCACATAACCCTTCCTTCAAAGCTTTCGCTCATCAGGTATTTTTTTATAGTGAGTTAGAATGCCAAGGTATTCTAGCCATACTCACTTTGGGTCATTCCCTTCTCACGATTATCACTTGCTTGCAAAAGCAAATGGTCGGGAAGGCAGGCCCTCTAAAGGTGACACACAATCAAAAACATGAGCATGGTATTAAAGATCTAGATTTCTGATCACCCTAAGAAGGATGAGACCATACTCTCCTACTCCAATGTCAAACTCAACAATCAAATCAAACATAGATTCATTCCATCCTATTTAGAAATCACTAGGTGCCTAATATATTAATTGCAAACACAAAGTTTAGTTGTATGTCCAAGGCAACCTGCAAAACCCAAGTTAGAAGTTTGATATGTTTAGTCTTTGACTATCGAACCTGCATAAAACATGTTAGTAGTTTCATTCATTGTCTTTACCATGCGTATGCCAAGGTTTTGCACAGAGAATCAGTACCAACAAAACCAAAAAAGTAGAAATAGAATGCAAAAGAAAACAATTTGCAAGTGAAAAACACTGTCTTTTACCTCTGCTTCTGGTTCTACACAGGCGCAGAATGTCTGACACAGGCACAAAATGTCTGACACAAGCACAAAATGTCCTTGACACAGGCACAAAATGTCTAACATAGGTGCAGAATGTGTGACACAGGTGCAGAAGTTCCCAGAAAATACTGCACTACCTTGTTTCTTGGGGTTTTAACCCGCAAATCAACTCAAAAGCACTCAAAAGCATGATTAGGGGGTTAGTTCACATCGGGTTCACCAATTAATGTAGCTAGGAATTCGGAAATCATCACAACAATTCAAAATACTAATCTAGCTCAATCACGAAAGCATATTGCAATGATCAATCCTAACACACTCAATAAAGACATGAAAATAAAACATTCAAAACTAAAAACTAAGCAAACCAGATATAGATTCGAATGTCTCCTTCATGCGGCTCCATTTTCCTTCTTTCTCCTTCAAATAGCTTTGTTGTGGATCTCACCTACAAGTGCATGATCATGATATGAAAGCAAGTAGACAAGATGATTGCTCAAGAATACTCGAAGCGTGATTGATAAAGTTGTTATTAGATCATGTGATTATTAGATCGAGATTGAAGAAATTCATCCAATTTATAGATAAATTGGAGAAATGATCAAATTAGCATGATTCAATTCAAATGGAAATTGCAAATCAATATGACAAATTATGACAAATTATGCACTTCCTATGCAAAATTGATTGATTGATAATTTATGACAAGATTATGACAAATTTCTATGTCAAAATTGATTGATTGTCAATTATGACAAATTATGACAAATTGAAATGTCATTCCCATGAAATTAGGAGAAAAATAGGAGGGAATTGAATTAGAAATTAGGAAAATTGGAAAATTGGAAAATAGGAATTAAGTGAATTAATTAATAATTTTTCATTTATTAATTAATTCACAAAGAGGGGAGAAATTAATTAGCCAATTAAATAAATATTTAATTGTGACAAGAAGACTTAGGATAAATAATCAAATTATTTAACCTAGAGGGAAAATGACAAACAAGATTAAATGAATTAGAAATGCAAGGATGACAATTAGGTCTTGATGTAAGATAATTGATATCGATTCGATCATGATTTTGAATTGATAAAAGACCAATGCTGACAAATGATTTGATTAACAAATGCGCCAATTGACGAGGAACAATGACTAATTGATCCAAATTGACACAATTGAGAAAGACGACGTTTGATGACAAATTGATCGCAAAAAATGACAAAATTGACAAGAAGACAAGGATCAATGACAAAATAGATTGCAAAACGACAAGATTGATGACAAATCGATCGATGACAAATTGATCGCATGATGACAAGATTGAAAAATGACAACAATCGATGACAAATCGATCGCAAGATGACAAGATTGATAAGAGGACAAAAACCCTAATTAGGATTGGCGATGTCCAAAATGATGACAAATGAATACGCACATAGATGCGATAGGATAAGATTGACTGAAATCATGTCAAATATTGTTATCGAGAAGACCAAATTCGAAAGCGAGAAAAATGAGGAATGTAGAAGAAGGACTTGATGCCTGCAAATGATAAAGACCAAGTGCGTGACATAGGAGAAAATGTTAATGCAACACAAAAACCCTAAAATAAGGCAATGCACAAATGTTAAAGTATGATTCCACAAGCATTGACCATTTTTAGGTGTCTACAGATAGCATAATCCATAGTCAATAGTTCCCTTCAGATATCTAAGAATCTGCTTGACTGCTACCAAGTGGGATTCTCTTGGGTTTTTCTGAAACTGAGTGGTAATACCCACTGCATGTAGAATGTCCGGTTTTCTATGCACTAAATAATGCAACTTACCAATCATTGATCGATATTCCTTCTCATTTACCAACGCCGAGTCATCCTCTTTTGATAGTTTACAACTGGTCACCATTGGTGTACCAACCGGTTTGTTGTTTTCCATGCCAAAGGTCTTCAACACCTCTTTGACATACTTGGACTGAGTAATAAAGATTCCTTCTTTCATTTGCTGAATCTACAGTCCAATGAAGAACTTATCTCCCCTATGAGTGACATCTTAAATTCCTTCTTCATCTCATCTACAAAGTCATGACTCATCTTGTCATCTCCACCAAAGATTATGTCATCAACAAATACTTCATAGATCAAATCTAATCTCCTTTTGATTTCAAGTAGATATTGCTATCTTCACTTGTTCTTTCAAATCCAATCTTCACAAGATGGGAGTGCAAGAATTCATACCATGCTCTAGGTGCCTACTTCAGTCCATACAAGGATTTATGTAGCCTACACACCATGTCACTATCTTCTAATAGGGCAAACCCATTTGGTTGCTCTATAGACACCTCCTCTTCAAGTATTCCATTTCAAAATGCAGATTTTACATCCATTTGGTATACCTTGAATCCTTTAAAAGCTGCATATGCAAGGAGCATACGAACTCCTTCCAATCTTGCTACTGAATCAAAGGTTTCTCCATAGTCTTCTCCTTCTTCTTGGGCATATCCTTTACATACTAGTCTGGCTTTGTTCCTTACCACTGTGCCATCCTCATTCAGTTTATTTCTAAAGACCCATTTGATTCCAATGACATTTTTATGCTCCAGTCTATGTACCAAAGACCATGTACCATTCTTTTCTATCTGATCAAGTTCCTCTTCCATTTCCTTGACCCAGTATTCATCTTTATGTGCCTCTTTGAATGTTTTAGGCTCAAATTCCGAGATCATACATGAGTTTTCTCTGACCTTTCTTCTTGTAAGAATTCCTACATCTTTGTCTCCAATGATCTGCTTTGGATCATGATTGAGTTTTACATACCTAGGTATATTCTTAATAGATTCCTCTTGCTTTTCTTCTTCATCCTGATCTTCATCAGCATCAGCATCCACCGGTGTAGGAGCACAATTACTGGTACCAGGCTGATTTGCAACCAGTTCCCAGAAGGTTACTATTGGTTCATCTCCTACATGCTCTCTGCCAGTTTCCTCAGGCTTCTCAGAGTTTTCATCAACCCTAACATTGATGCTTTCCACAATTCTCTAAGTCCTATTGTTGAAACATTTTAGAGCTTTGCTCTTTGTGGAATACCCTAGGAATATTTCCTCATCACATTTAGCATCAAACTTGCTCTGATGTTCACTCCTCTTGATATAACATTTACTACCAAACATTCTAAAGTAGCTTACCACTGGTGTCTTACCGGTCCAATACTCATACAAAGTCTTATCCTTTCCTTTCTTGATGAGTACCCAGTTCATTGTGTAGATTGCAGTGCTCACCGCTTCTCTCCAAAAGGTGTGAGAAACCTTTCCTTGAATCAACATAGTTCTGGTCGCTTCAAGCACAGTCCAATTGTTCCTCTCTGCTAAGCCATTCTGTTGTGGATTCCAAGGGGCAGACAGTTGCCTCTTGATGCCATTCTCTTCACAATATTTGTTGAATTCATTAGAAGTGAATTCCCCTCCTTGATCAGTTCTAAGGCATTTGATTCTTCTACCACTTTCCTTTTCTACTAGTGCTCTAAAAGCTTTGAACTTTCCAAAGGCTTCAGACTTGTCCTTCAAGAATGTGACCCACATCATTCTTGAGCAATCATCTATAACAATCATAAAATACCTATCTCCCTGCACAATCCTACTTTTCATAGGACGACACAAATTAGTATGCACAAGATCAAGTAAATTGTCTGTAGTGAAAGGTTTACCTTTGAAATTTGAGGAATACATTTTCCCCAGTTGACACTCTCTGCACAAAGGATTTTCTGGTTTGCTCAACATAGGTATTCCTCTAACTACCTTGATCTTACTGGCCTTCACAATATTGTCAAAGTTTACATGGCAGAGTCTTCTATGCCATATCTAGTTGTCCTCAAACTTATCCATAAGACATGTGCTGACATTAGCATTTAGCTAAAATAGGTTACCTTTGGTCTACATACTGGTAGCCATCAGTTCACCACCCTTTCCTTTGATTTTGCACACTCCATTTTTGAATTCCAGAGTGAGTCCATTATTATTCAGTTGAGCAACACTCAAAAGGTTGTGCCTTAGATCTTCTACCCAATACACATTGTCAGCACTGCTTCTTCCATTTAGAGAGATGGACCCTCTTCCTTTTACCATACATGGTGCATCATTACCAAAACACACCACACCTCCATCATACTCTTCTAGAGATAGAAACTTACTCCGGTCACTAGTCATATGGTGAGAAAAACCACTTTCAATAATCCACTCATTGGAATTATCAAAGCGGGAGACAAGAGCCTTCTTGTCTGACACATCTTCCTTGATTGATACAAACACAATATCTTCATTTTCTTCATCTTCTAATTCCTCATCAGTGACACCTTCATCAACTGCTACAAAATAGTTTCTCTGGTTTCCTCCTTTGAACTTCTTGAACTTTTCCAGTTTGTCCTTAATATCACCATTAGGACAGTTTACAACAATGTGTCCTATCTAGTTACAAGAAAAGCATTTCAAAGGAAGCTTACCTCTGTATTTACTGGTTCCCTTAGGAAGTCTCTTGGCAAGAAGAGCTTCAAATTCCATCAGGATCTCCTCATCATCCATTTCTTTGCTTTGTCTTGGTTCACCACTGGTACTAGCTTCTTTTCCTTTTCTAGATGGTGCAGCAGATGCTCTAAAGGTTGATTCAGTCTTCTGAACACTACCGTCAAAACTATTTAGCTCATAGGCTGTCAAATTTGCAATGATGGAGTCTGGGGATACCTTAGTCTTGTCTATTGACCTCAACTCCTGAATAGCAGCAACCCTTATTGCATAGACTAGTAATAAGGATCTCAAAACTTTGCTAACAATAGTGGAATCTTCCATTTTACCACATGTACTCTTGATATCTCTGACAATAGTTTTGATTCTTATTCCATATAGTTGAATGGTCTCTCCTTCAACCATCCACATGTCTTCAAAATTTCCTCTAAGGCTTTCTTCCTTGGCTTGTTTCACATGCTCATCACCACCATAGATATTCTCAAGAGTATCCCATACTTCTTTGGGATTCTCTTTGTCTTGAACATCAATAAACTCAATGTCAGATAAACTACTAATTAGGGCTTCCATGACTTGCCCATTCTCCTGAATCCCTCTCTTTTGGTCATCGGTGAGAGTACCGGTAGGGATAACATAAACATTCTCAACATAGCTCCAATGTTGAGCACCCATGCTTCTGATGTATATCTTTATTCTATCCTTCCATATTTTAAATTTATCTCTGTTGAACTTTGGACCTTCCCTCTTCATCATTACAATAGGATCTTTCCCTCAAGCGGTTAAGCTTACAACACAGAGGACCTAGAGAATGCTCTGATACCAATTGATAACTCAATGATGAACAGTGAGTACCAAACCGGTACTGAGAGGGGGGGGTGAATCACTACAGACACAAAATATTCTTCTGAACCGGTTTGACTATAAATAGTGCACTTGATAGACAAACACTAATACCAGTCTAAACCAGATTACTACCAGTTAAACATAATGAGATGGTGAAAGACATAAACCAGCAACACTTAGCTTTCTGTACAAACTAATTCATCATTTCCACTTTATTCTTATGCATAAAAATATATTCTATCATTTTGAGATACAATAATTTGCTAGATCAACATGATTCACCACTAAACAGGAAATAACAAAACATCACATGAAAGAGGCATCACACATGACACACATATTTTTCACGTGGAAAACCAACTGGGAAAACCACGGTGGGGATGAATACCCACAAGCTGTTTTTGAACTCTTTAGAAGTTCACTCTATTAGGAGCCTAGTCTAGTTAAAGACTGTTACAATAGGTTCTGTTGGGAACCGATCCTATTAGGGATCACCTAGTTAAGGGATATCTAGAATACCCAGTTAAGGGTTAAACCCTATTAAAGGTTACCTTGTTAGAGGATTTTATGAACTCAATGGCTTTGAGTCACCCTGTTAAAGGATTTACATCAAGCTGGTTAAAGCTACCCTATTAAGGGATTTTCCAACAGTTGAAGTGATTAGAGATCAACAGGTATTACAATGATCTAGTAATAGCACTCAATGCCAATGCAGATCCACTTTAGTTCCTTCCTTCTTCACACACACTTTGTAGGTATCAATTCTCTTATCTGGTCTGACAAGAATCATGTATCTCTACACTTAGATACACACACAACATTTGCCAACCTCAACATGTAACACAACATTGACCTTATAGGAAACAAATAGGTCAGTAGCATAAACCCTAACCCTTAAACATTTAGGTTGAGTAATTCAGTCAGTTCAATCCTGACCATTGAACACTCTGCATTTGAATACAACAGTCTTGAACATATCTCAAGACATTCTCCATCATTCATTTTTCACCGCTTCTGGGAGGCGATAACCCATCATGCGTTCTTCACCATTTGCAGGGACTTCGCACATTCTTGAGGTAGATAGGATCAATCCCCTTCATGAAAGATCCTTCACGTGCATGAGGGTGATGTGGCAACATGATGTGATCTCCATTACAATGCTAACTCATCACACAATGCCATCGGTTGAATCACACAGGCTTGAAACACTTCAACTGGAAACCTTGAGGCTGGGACTACCAACCGGTAGTCATACCATATTAAACCTCATTCCATATATTGGTTCACTTGGACAAATGTACCGCTGCACTTTTTGCACATATACCGGTTCACTTTGCCAGTTGCTTAACTTCAATAAACTGGTTCATCTTCAACATATTACTGGTTCACTCTTCAGCATATTACCGGTTCACTCTTCAGCATATTGACAACAATGTCAACATACTCTGCACATATGCCAACATACACTTTTGTGATGATGAGTTATCATTGTCCTCTTGATAAATCTCTTTATAGATTTTCTATGATGTGAATCACATGTCATTGCATTAAGTGAAAGATTGAGTTCTTATTGTTTTTGTAATGCATACTGAACATTCATAGTTGATGAGAAATTGTCTCTTGATTTGATAAGATATTTTATCCATAGAGTGTCATATATATCCCCAAATAAAGGCACTGGTCTGTTATTGATCTTTTAAGGTTTTGATCTATATGCATTCAAGGTCCTTGATAGAGAAACGTTCTTCCCAAATCCTATATAAACTGATCTATGTAGATTTTATTTAAGTCCTGAAAGCAATCTCATTTCTAGTATACATTCACAATCATTTCTTTTCAAAGCATTCAATTAAAGAACATAATAAAGCATAGTTGCAGAACAATAGATTGGCAGTTGTGTAAACTTGTTAAAAGGTTGAAATCCACTATAAATAACCTCTTTTGTGTTTGAGAGGAAAAGGCACACCCACCTAAGTTCGGTGGAGCCTAAAGTGAAGAGGGATTTGCTCTTTGACCATCCCTATTTGTTGGCCAAGGCTGATTGGACTATTTGATGATTTGGAAAGTCTTTTGGTTTTCCAATCTGTGGTTTTGGGGACCAACACAATAGTTGGTTTCTAGGAGGACTTAAGACTTTTTCAACCCGGGGAGTATGGTTTAAGAGCACCACCTATGAAGGCATGGGCCAAAGTCATGGTGGTTATCAATTAGTCTAGTATGAATTTATTAAGACCTCATGGGTCATTGATGTAATCAATATAATAGGAATGTGACAAGTCTTGACCAAGTTGGGGTCAGATTGTCACTTAGGGATGTATAAAGCAATTTTAATCTATAAGGGTCCAATGGTCCTAATTGTTGAGACCAAGTGATTTATAGCTCAATTGAGTCATTTTTTATGTAATCAAATCATATTTAATAACTTTGGGTCCTAAGGTAGTTTGAAGTCTAAGTTGGTTACAAATTGCAAAAGTTGTCCATTTGTTGTCTTGACAATTTTGCAATTTTGTTTGATTTTGCACTCCAATGGTTAGTATCAGTTGGAGATGGTTTTGGTTGTTGGGGAAGCACTTATATAGGTCCCAAAGACCAAAATGTGTAAGGTTGTTGATACTTGGAGAAAATACAAGCATCAAAAGTGTTGGAAATTCTAAGAACCATTTGATTCTCTATTAATTTTGCATTGAAGGTGGATTGACAAACATGATTGTGATATAGATATTGAAAATATAGTGAATTTCCTTTCTTTTTCAATTGGTTTGAATTTTTTAAGTGATCTTTGTTTCATTTTTGAATAAATACTTTACCAGGTGGTCTGAAACCCTTAAAACCCTAGGTTTTGGCTAATGTAATGGATTTTGGCCTATCAATTCTCACTCAAGAATCTTGAAACTATGGAATATGATAGGCATATGTATGATAGGTTAGAATATACTTCTCACAAGTTGGTCCAATATTTTGGTGTGTTTGGGGAAGAAGTGCTAGGTATGGCATCATCATGTGACAAACCAGTTAAATGAGAATAGTGCATGTGAATTGAGTTGAAAAGCATGGAGAAGGGGTTTGAATGTACAAGGAGACTATATTGGAGGTTTTTAGAGCATTACATGGTCTGTGGAAGGTGTGAATTGGGATCAAGGAATAAGGTTTTGGTAAGTAACTAGTCAAAGAAGGCCCAATAGCACTATTAGCCTATTTGGTGTAGTATTGGTTGAATAGTCTGCAAATTAGCCAAGAAATTGAAAGTGGGATATTATTGAGAATTTCCAAAATAATGTCAAAGAATATATTTGGTTTGCCTAGATCCTCAGGGTGTCAAAAGTTACCACCCGATTCCTTCAAAAGGAGGCCTAATTGCAATTAGGTCTATTTGATTGCATGTTTTTCAAAAATTATCATTGGATGAACCAAGACCATGGAAAACTATTTCATTTATGTGGAAATGTTGTAAGGAGACCCTTCCAAGGGTTAGTGTGTTGGTTTGGTCAAGTGGGCCATTCAAACCCCTAATTACTAGTCAAGCCCACTCATGTATTCAAAGGTGTGGGAAAACACCAAAGTCTTGAGACTGTAAGTTGATTATGTGAGAGACATATTGGAGCCTTTGAGTCTCCTAGAACCTTTCTAAGTCTAGTTGGGACACTAGATTGGCCATTGGGTGTGTTGGATCCCTTTTGGTAGTGCTTTTGGGTTGAGTTTGCAAGCTTTTGGAGTCAATCATTCAAGGTGGTCTTTCCAGACTATTCTCTCCTCATCAAAGAGTTAGGAAACCTTGAACTCATGTTTAAATGTGAAGAAAACACTTGAAGAATATAACATAAAAGAAAAATACTCGGCTTATATGTGAGAATAAGGATTTCTTTTCAAAATAAAACAAAAAGATTTTCTTTATAGGGTTACACTAGGGTTTTGAAAACCCTAAAAGTAAAAGATGAGAAAGATGAATTTACATTTTATTTTTCATTCTTTGGAAAAGGGTTGTTGCTATGCTACTAGGGTTTGAGTTATGTGCATCTATCTGTTGTTGTAACCAGTAATTTTTTGGAAGATTCTTGCAGGAAAGAGGTAAGTAGTCATGTCTCAGATTTTTCTCCTTCTGTGATCTTTACTACTATCAATCTTGAGATATTGGCTTTGTCACTTTTAAGCAGTCACTGTATTATGTAAAGGATCACAACTATATAGTCTTCTAATAGATGATCTCTCCAAAAATTACAAAGATTTGTCTCTTTGGTTTCATATTTGTGTTGTAATGACTACATTTCAAAAGACCTGGGACTTCTCTTTGAGGGTTGCATACTTTTTTGCACAACTAAGTTCATGACAAAATATTCTTCATGATTGTCATACCCTTTAGTTGTGAGTCTTCCATGAGGGTTTATGAACTCTGCTAAATTTTTTGTTACTGCTATTCTTGAATATAGTCATTATGATATTGGCATAGGTCTCAAGTCTCAAATACATTAATTCCTTACACTCACTATCTTTCACTATTTTGGCTCCTTTCTTGGAGTCTTGACCACATGTCCATCACTTCTTACCGTGTATTATTCTTTGATGTGAATAGTGTTGTTTCTTTATTGCACATTGATACCTCTATCTCTCTCCTTTACCACACTCTATGTATCAAAACCCATCCCCTGTGATAGAAGCTTTATTTATTGTTTTCGAATCCTTTTATAGCACATTAAATGTACTCTAAATGCTTCTATGGACTATGTGTTTCTTTGACAATGGTAAGAATATTACTTTCTGAAAATTTTGCTCATTTGTGCCTTGACTGAGTTCTCTTATGGATAGATGAGTATTGAAGGCTATGATACAAAATAATGCATCTTCTTTGTGGCTACTCATTTACTATAACATTGTTATGAGTTTGAAAATATAAATTTATTTGTTTGATAGTGATCTTTTGCTCATGAAGTCATCGTTTGGGCTAGATCTTTGATCTCGATATGATTTGTACCTTTTGACAGTATTGTCCGGATTGCTTCTTGATCCATCTTTTTTGACTTTATAATACAAAACTGTCTTTGCCATTGTTATCTCCTTCTTTTCTCTAAGATTTTCTCTTGTAATACCTAGCATGCATGACTATCCTTTTGAGTTCAAATGCTCTAAAACTGATACAATTGCTATCATGCCTATACATATCAACACTGTCTACTATATGCCATGTTTTTTGACTGGAACTTCTCTTCATTGTGACATTACTATAACTTCTTGAATAGACTGTTTTTGTAATTTAATGCTTGCTAAGTGTTCTCTATCATTGCATTTTGTGACCTTTGGTGTACTTTTAATTACTAAGACCTTTTGACATGTCTTTCAAGCATTTTATGATAGTAGCCTAAATGTTAAGAAAATGAATCTTTGAACCTTGTATTGATGCTCATACTCTTTTCTCTGGGATTCCATCAAGATGTAAATCCTCTATCATTGAACTATCTCAAAGGTCTGCTATTCCATCTCATATGTAAGAGGCACTGTCATCTTTGTATTTGATATACCATGGAAATCATGACAAAAACTTGTCCTCTGAAGAAGATATCTAATGCTTGATCTCTGCATCTTTGGGATTGGTTAAATTTTCTTTGTATTGTTGATTGAGGTTATTGTTAAAGAAATCCTTCGTTAACTTCTCTATCAAAACTTTGTTTGCATACTTTTGCCTTGTAGCTGAAAGCTTTGGTGAAATGGGGCTCTTCACTATCATTATGATCTACTGTCCCTTCTTGACCTCACCATGGCACATTTTCTTTCATTTATCTTCACTATCTTTTATAGATGCAAACAACTCCTTACTATACTTACTGTACTAGAACTGAGATGCCCCCTTGTATGATATCTCCAAACTTTATAAGGCCTTCAACATGTTGCCTCTATAACTTCATGGTTGTATACCTGTGTACTTAAATGCAACATTGCCAAGTGAATATCTGTCTGTGATTCTAAAAGTTTTGTTTGACTATTCTATGTCAGCATGTTGGGCTCAACCCTTGTGAGAGCCGCATTTTACCCCACATGTTGTAATTCAATGAACAAAAAGTTACTTTCCCTATATCTGCACATGAAGCAAATAAGTTAGATAAAACAACATATGATGATTTCTTCCTGATGATTGATTTGTTGCATGTTTCCTGAGTTTATATGTTGAGCTATTTGTTGTGATTCACATGAGGGATAGGTTGTATGTTTGTAGGTGCGTGTGCACATAATGAATGATGGTTCTCATTTCTCTAACACATTAATTTCTCAAATGCAGGTACTTAGGGGTAGTGAGGAGGCAACAAACTAAATGAAAGCTGGGCAAAAGACTACACATTCTATAGGACAACTCAAAGAGGACTTGTCATTCTGGCAATGACAAGTCACCCTTCTTTCTCTTCATTTACCTTTATGTTTGCATCTACAAGTATTATAGTTTATTCCCCATTTGCACCATAGAGGCTAGTCTCACGACTTGTGTGAGACATTTATACATTCATATCAATAAAGATTACTTTCTAAAAAAAAAATTGTACTCTCTCTCTTACACATCTACATTCTATTCAATGCACAAAAATCTCTTATCTTCTCCTTTTAAATGTTCATGAGTACAATTGAAACAGTCATCGACTAAGAGGGACCTCAAAGAGATCAATCCAAACCGGCCAACAAGAGCTAACACAATGTAAACACACAGATATGATGGATGAAAATGTAGAACAAATTGTTTTATTGCATGAAAAGTCAATTACATCCAACCGGCAACAACTAGGTTACAACATATCGACACATGGGCCTGGTAGAATAGGTCTCATAGGGACCTTGAGTCGAAATATCTATCTTCTAAGAATTACCTATGTGATACTCCTTTATCTCTGATATCCTTTTATAAAATGCAAAGCATGATTACAAATATATATATTGATCCAAAGGATCAAGTCGGCCTAAAAATGATCAAAACCCAAAGGTGCAGAAATGAATGAGGTCAACCTCTAAAAATCCCAAAGGATGAAATGTAGAAGGTTAGCCACATGTCAAGAAACATCGAGTTCAACCTCCAAGGCTCCGCAAGCATCGGAATGGGTTCTGGTAGATCACTAGAATAGGTCTCAGGCAATCGGTAACAAGAAACTGTTAAGGAAATCGGTAGCGATATCTTGCTGGAAAGTGATCTTGTAGACATATAAAAATGACCATATTCCTAAATGAACCTTTAATGTTCATTTTATTCCCATCCCTCCATTTAGTTAAATCTAATTTAATTAAATCATCCACATTCCTTTATTTAAATTAAATAAATTATTCAATTTATTTATTTAAATTCACTTAAGCCATATCATTTAATTGAATAAATCATTTTATTTAATTAAATCCCTTCTCTCTACTTTTAATTAAATTTACATTTAATTAAATAGTTCACCCCAAATAAATAAATCTAATTTATTTAAATCCCCCACTTGCAACCAATTGAAACAAATTAGTTTTATTTTAATTAAATTCTGTTTTCCCCACCCACTTGCAAAATCCTACATCTCCCACTTTCCTCCTAAACCCCCTTTCTAAATTCTTCTAGAGCCCATCTAATCCTAATCAATTAGCCTAAACCCTTCAATCATTCATTTTCCCTAAATTTGAGAATGTCACTTCTCAAATTTGGATGAAAGTCTTCCAAAAGCATTAAAGCCTTTATGCCTTCAACAAGATAATTTGTTGAATACCCCCAAATTTGGAAGGACTCTTACAAATTTGTCCCCAAAGTCTTTCAAACCATTAATGGTTAACTAACCCTTTTTGGCATGGTTAGAGACTTTTTGCCTAACTCAACCCTCATCTAACCCAGGGGTCTCATCAAGCATTCATTGCTTTGACCATGGTTATCTCCTTAACCCTTGCACAAGAGTTTACCCTTTACATAAAATCTTTATCCAATGGATAACCCTAACCTAACCTTAACCCTTACCTCCTAAGGTAACCATGAGGTCTTCTCAAGTATTTAATGCTTCTTGCATCCCCTCTCAAGCAGTCTTATGCTGACAATTATCACCATTTCATTGGTGAGAATTGCAAACATGGATTGATAACTTTCCATCCCTACCCTTGATAAAATCCTTCAATCCTAACCATCCATTGCCCTATTTCTTCTATAAATAGAGCCCTCATCCCTCCATTTCTATCATCCAAGTCTTTAGCATCATACTTATACTTAATTTTAGCAAGCATTTATCCTCTCTTAGCAATAGAAATAAATCTAATAATCATTTTAGAAGCATTTCTATCATCTTACTTAAATCATATAACTAGTATATCATGTTAGGATAGTATTATTACTAACCTTATCATCTTATCATCTAGTTTAATTCATTTTTTAAAATCATGCATAAATAGGATGCATTCATACTAAATTTGATCTAAAACATCCCTTGTTCTTGCATTTGTCATCCCTAAGTCACTTTCCTCATTGATCTGAGAGAAAAGGCATTGTCTTAAGGGACCTTGTGTGATAGAGAACCATGGAACACTCCTTGGGAAGTTGAGCTATTCCTCATGGCTCCATAACTTGCATCAAGAGTCCCATGGGTGTGTGGCCAAGTCTTTGAATATTTTCACATTTTAAGTTTCATTGAACCACTTTTCCTGCATACAGATCCAAATGAGATGCGGTTAGAAAGCAAGCCAGGTGATTAGGTCTCTAAGAAGAATCCAACTCCATAGGAAGTCAGTGTGCCAAAATTGAGACACACAGAAAGGAAAATTGAAAATGCAAATAGGAAATAAAAAGTTTTTGGTTGATGCAAGATTGCTATGAACTGAGGATGCTCCTGCATTAGACATTCAGGGTTGATAGAAAGTGAGCCTCTCACTTTATCGGGGTTAGAGGAAAACCAAGGTGGTCCACCTCTGCCTAAGAAATCCAAGATGAGTCTTCCATTGGTCTGTTCTTCCAATTCACAAGGTATTCTTTGTACTGACTGCTTCGGGTACTATGCCCAATCCTACTATCCAAAATCTCTTCAATCTGATCTGGTTCCTTCTGGGGTAATTGTTTCTCCAAGTCTACAATACTGTCCTTACTAAATTCTAGTTCATGGTACTCATGAAGATTTGCAATGTTGAATATAGGTGAAATACTTAGACTATCCGGTAGCTCCACTTCATATGCATTTCTAGAACTGAACTTTCTCAAGATCTTATAGGGTCCAAACTTCTTCATCTTTAACTTATTATAAGTTCCAACCGGGAATCTCTCTTTTCTCATATAGACCATCACTTCATTGACAACCTCAAAGTCCTTATGTCTCCTCTTCTCATCCACCTTCTTCTTGTATTTTCTATTCATATCTTCCAAATGTTGTTTAACCTGAATGTGTAATGTCACCACGTGATCTGCAAATTCTTCTTCTTATGAACTCTTCCGGTCTTCATTGCTAATGTCTCTCAATTCTTCTATTTCTTTAGGATTCACTCCGATAACAATCTCAAAAGGTGTTTTTCTGGTACTTCTATTCACTAAATTGTTATAGGCAAACTCTGCTTGTGCAAGGATCAAATCCCAACTTCCAGTTTTATCTCCTACTAGACATCTCAACAAGTTTCCCAAACTTTACTTAAGTACTTTTGTCTTCTTGTTAGTCTGTGCGTGAAAAGTAGAACTAAACTTCAAATCCAACTTCATCTTCTTCCAAAGTGTTCTCAAAAATTAGCCAACAAATTTAGTGTCTCTATTTAAAACTATGCTCTTAGGTAATCCATGCAATCTCACCACTTCCTTGAAAAATAGGTCCGCTATATGAAATGCATCTAATGTCTTCTTACAAGGTATTAAATGAGCCATCTTTGAAAATCTATCCACTAACACAAATATTGAATCATTCCCCCTCAGTGTCTTAGGTAAGCCAAGTACAAAATCCATACTTATATCCTCCCAAGGTCTTACCGATACTGTCAAAGGTTTATACAATCCTGTATTCTAACTATTGCCTTTTGCTACTTGACAAACTCTACAACTCTGTACATATCTCTTAACATCTTTATGACTCTGGGGCCAAAAGTACTACTCACTTACCAATGCAACTATTTTATCAATGCCAAAGTGTCTAGCTAAATGTCCACTATGCTTCTCTTTTATCAGGTTCTCTCTCATGGAATTTTTAGGTATGCATAACTGGACTCCCTTAAATAACATTCCATCCTGAATGAAGTAATCCAACCATTTGCTCCTATCAACCATAACCGATTCTCTAAAGGCTTTCCAAGGTTCTCCAAAATCTAGGTCTTCATCATACAGGGTCTTCAAATCCTCAAAACCTAATACTGTCACTCTCATCTCTGTCAACAAATTCCTTCTCCTACTCAATGCATCAACAACTTTGTTAGATTTTCCACTTCTATGTTTCAACACAAAGGTGTAACTTTGCAAGAACTCTGCCCATCTCATATGTATCTGAGTCAACTTACTCTGAATGCTCAAATATTGAAAAGCTTGATGATCTGTATACAAGACAAACTCCTTAGGTAGCAAGTAATGTCTCCATTTTTTCAAGGCTTGAATTATGGCATAAAATTCTTGATCATATACTGAATATCTCTTCTGGGCATCATTCAATTTCTCATTGAAATATGCTATTGATGTCCCTTCTTGACTCAAAACTGCTCCTATTGTTGTTCCACTTGCATCACAATCCACTTGAAACACCTTATTGAAATCTAGTAAAGCCAACATAGGCTGCTCAATCACTTTCTGTTTCAACACCTCAAAACTTTTGTTTGCTTTGGTGGTCCACTTGAATTCCTTCCTATCTCCCCTCATGGTCTCGGTCATAGGATTACAAAGTGAACTAAAATTACTAATAAACTTCCGGTAAAAACTGGCCAATCCATGAAATGATCTTACCTCTACAATGCTTTCTGGTGTAGGCCACTCAACAATGGCTATCACTTTCTTCGGGTCCATCTTCAAACCATCCTTAGATGTCACAAATCCCAAATAGAATAACTCATCCTTCATGAAAGTGCACTTCTTGATATTGATCAACAACTTTTGTTCTCTCAACCTTTGCAAAACTTGTTTTAACTACCACAAATGTTCCTCTTTTGTTTTACTAAAAATCAGAATGTCATGCAAGTATATAATAACAAACTTACCCAATAATTTCTTCAAAACCTCATTCATCAGCCTCATGAAAGTACTTGGTGCATTAGTCAGTCCAAAAGGCATCACCAACCATTCATATAATCCTTCATTGGTCTTGTTGGTAAACAAATTTGTCCCTTTTCTGAAATCTTAATAATTATCTTCCTTAAGCAAAGATATAACTATGTTTCTCCCTTTATAAAAAGAAACAAACTACCAAGTGTTGGATGAATTGATTAAAATTCAACCTTTGCATTAGAGGGAAGCTCCTCGTATGATTTGCAATGAATTTAAAATGAAATGCTAATACTTTTTAACAGAAAGAATTGAAAGGCTTCAACATTCATCCATCAACACAAATAAATGCCTCCAAACTAAGAGCAAATAAATTTTTTAAAAGAATTTAGTGAGAGCTCACAGACTCTGACTCACAAACATGCTCATTGTATAAATTCAAAGCATAGTAGAAGCTCTAAAATAATGAAGGTTGATCGATACTCTCTCATGCCTCACAGAGTAAGGGGACCAAGCAAATCAATATGTATGAGTCTTCTAACTTCTAATGATAACCATGAATTGAGGAAAACACAGAGATAACTGATTATATAATGATACTGATTATATAATGATACCATGCCCATAGAAATTTTCTCAAGAAAGATTAAAAATATTCAAACATACAGATTCAAAGACTGCATAACATAGAACTTTATTGATAATCAACCATTCTGTTTTTAGACAATTTATAGAAAAACCAAAATATTATCTGTTGTACCAAAAAAATCACAGTTTTTCGGAACCCTTACAAAGACAAGCTTTCTAGCTTAAGTAGCCTCCGGGCTCATAGTTTTATATAACAAAATTACATTTTACTTTAACCAAAGTACTATAACACGAAATAAAACTAAATCAACAACCACTGTGAGGCTGATACATCATTTTTGGATTAACTATGCTTCCATTGTGGCAGAAGAGGTTATGGATTTGTCTTGCTTTGCTGTAGAGCCACACCATTCCAAGTGCACTGCCAAGAAGTTAAAGATGACCTGAACATAAGGAAGACCAA
This sequence comes from Cryptomeria japonica, assembly GCF_030272615.1. NCBI lineage: Eukaryota > Viridiplantae > Streptophyta > Pinopsida > Cupressales > Cupressaceae > Cryptomeria > Cryptomeria japonica. The sequence goes on from NC_081408.1 coordinate 448,047,284, forward strand.
TGTGCTGAATCCTTTGCTTCCACACCTCCTTATCCATGTTCACTTGTGCCACTTTTGCCTTGTGTACCTCAAAATGATCAGAACAGACTATGAGCATTGATTCAATCCTTGCCACCTTTGAAAAGTCATTTGTGGTCAAAGATTTTGTCATCTGAATGAATTGGATTCTTTCCTAAAAAATCTTGCTCATATCCTCAGCTGCCTCAATTATCTTGGCACCGTCTTTCATGAGTTGGATGTCAATGCACTTGAGATCCTTCTGTATTGTATCGATCAAGTTTGTCAATCCTCTGAGCAATTTGGTGGATCTTCGTGACCTTGTTTGATGATCGAGTTGAGCCACTCCACATTCTTCCTTGATACATACAATACATTATCATCTAGACTTTCTACTGGTTTTTTAGCCAAGAACTTCATCAATCTGTATTTTTGTATATCATTCATTTGCGCAAGGACTACCACCGATTTGATTCTTTCTTTCTCCCAAGTCATCATTTCCAGCATTAATTCCTTGATGACAGTTTCAGAATCTTTATAAACTTTTACTAAATTAACAATATAATCTGATCCCTGTTGCATAAAAAGATCCAACCATTTATTGAACATTTCTATAACTATGATGTTCTTTTGAACCTGGTCCAACATCTTTTGATTGGCCAGAGATTTGAGATCAAATGATACCGGTATCTATGACAAAGGTTGGGGATTTGGACTATGGATGTCATTGATATACTTAGCCATCAGAGTAACAGTTTGGTTCAATTCCCTTTTGTCTTTTTCATTCTTCCATGTTCTTGAAATTATTCTTTTTATGGATGATTCCAAATTCTTAACATCCACAGTACACAGAGTAACTCCCAAATCTATCTTTTCAACTATGAAATCTTCCTCAGTAGCTTTGTCTGCATCCTTCCCTAGAATTGGTTTGGCTATCTCGGTCATCCAGTGACCTGTTGCTTCATCTACTTCAAGCATTGTCTATGTCTTGAGTTTCTTTGACTTTGATGTCTTTCCCAAACATCTGTTGACCATGTCTTCCATAGTGATTGTAATCGGCACTACACTCCATTTCTTTCCAACAACAGCTTCCAACCATCGTGGTGCACTTGTAGGCTCTTTAGGTGGAGGAGTTGTCTGTATATTGGGAGGAGTGACAATAAACATGGTGTTCATGGGATCTTGTCAGCTTTCCTCTTTCTTGCTCATGTCCATTTCCTACATTTTATGTTCATCTAGATTCTGTGGATCCATTGTATCCTCTATCTCTTCACTAGGGTCTAGGTCTACAACAACCTATTTTAATAAGGGATCTCTACTCTTCTTCTTACTCTCAAACCAAGTTACTCGAGCAACTATGAGACCTGATGGTGACTTCTTTGACCTCCTAGGTTGGATTTTTTCAAAAATAGGGCTTCAAACACCTACAACATTAACAATTTCATTAGTGGAAGAAATGGTAGATTGAGTCACAATGTGTGAATCAATTCTTAGTTCACATGAGGACATGGGAGATCCCTCCTTAAACTTTTGGTTTCTCAATAATCTTTCTATTCTTCTCACAACATTGAAGGTTCTAGTTTGAATACTGTTATCCTCCTTTTTATTCCAATCAATTTTTGGAATTGGTTTTCCTTGAACCTCTGTGTCGAACTCAAGCTCTAGGACATCTTCCCCTGTATCTTCTGATACTCTAGATATATTAATCAGAAGCTTCATGGTAATTATTTGTTGTAAAGTGAACCTTGACCACAATCTTTTCCTTACCTCATATTCATCACTACAATTCTCCCAGTAATCCTCCAACTGAGGCTCATGGAAAAAATGGTTATCTACATTTAAGTTTTCAATGGCATACCCTCTACTTTCAAACTTTCACCTTGCCACATATGGCTACAAGTTCATCCTATTGAATTCTAATTCCAGGTTGAGGGTGTCAGATACAGATTTGTAGCTATAGTATTCGAGTTCAATAGGGAATACAATTCCAGACTTGCCCTTTGTTGCCAATCTCTTATCAATGTGAGCTAGCTGCCTACTCACCTCTATAATTACATAGCTGTCGAAAGGGTACCTAGGCAGCTTGAATGGTTGACCCTCAAAACCACCTACCCGTAAGTAAGTAAACCTAGGAAATTGAATAAAGAAACTACCATATATGCTTATGAACTCCATTGCTTCAACAAACATTCTCTTGTTCACATTCCCTTGGAGCTCAAACGTAAGTCTTCCCATGAAGACCCCATTCCATCTATCAATTTGCTCGACATGTCGCTACTACTGTAATAGGGGATAAAAATTATACACCCTCATCCCATCTACCCAAGGTTCATTAGGCAAACCAGGCCAATCCTTTATACAAGCTAGTATCTAGAAAAGATAAGAAGACATATAAAAACCCATCATTCCCTCAAAATTACTCAAGCCTTCATGAAGTCTTTCTGCAATTACCTGAGACCAATTGAGATACCTGTCACCAGATAACACCAGTTGGATGAAAGAGTACATCCAATCTTCCCAGTAGAAAGAATGTGAGTTTCCCTTCACCTTGTTTAGAAGTATCACAATATCCCGCACTTCTGTGATGAAGTTATCTCTAGTCAGGGGTTTTGGCAGTCGTGACCCTCCTTTCTGAACTTTTAGGAGTGAATTCCTAGCAATCACACTCATGTACTTATTCTTCTTTTTTGAGAAGTAGGCATACAATTTCCCAATGGTCTAGTACTCATATTCATCCTTGTGTGGAATTCCCATTGTCGCCATTATTGTTTCTCCATTGATATTGACTAGCAGCTCACCATTACTAGTTTTGATGCATCTATTTTCTGTATTATACCTATTGATGCAAGCCATCACCAAATCTAGACATGGCGCGACAAGCAGAAAGGGAGTAGCTTCAACAAGACCGCTTTTCACTATTTTCTCCATCATTGAACCAGTTTGAGGGTTCTTGTCTCTCTCTAAGAAATCCACTAAATCAACATGAACCAAGGAAGTGTCTTCTAGGTTTGGTAATATACTCACTAGACATGAGGTCTGACCAAGCTTTGGCAATATTGGCCTCATACTGCCTATCTATACTTCTAACCAAGGCAAAATTCTATCTAACAATTTATAGATTTTCCTCCTATATTGATAAATCTTTAGAACTTAAAGAAACATAGCTTAGGAGGAGTCGTTTGAACTTACCCGTTACCACCTTCAAAACTGGAAACTTCCTCAAGAAATCATAATTGGTTTTACCTTCGGTGCCTCCAATTTGCTCAAGTATGGCAGCTGCAACCCTCACAAACTATGGAAATAAATTCATACTTTCTTTTTGATCAGACGAAAAAATATGTATAAGGCCACACATGCTTTATAATGATTTACTCATGTGTGCAAAGTAACAGTGAAATGACTAAAATCTGACACCTTCTTAATTATCCATCACTTTCACACAAGTAGTTGATGCACTCATGATTACTTTCCATATTTTGAATTTTAAACTTTTGAATGAGGGAATATTCCTTCTTACTGCGCCACTTTCATTATCATCAAAAAACCTTAAAGTTAGTTTTGAAGTGAACTCATGAACCTTGAACCGTTTGACCAAAAGTCCAATGGTTCAAGTTCATTTAGGAAGTACATCAATGAATGAATGACACACAACAATATCGGGAATGAGCATCAACAATGATTATTAAGAATAAGCCTTGAATTGTTTGAACTGTTGGAGATTTGGTTCAAAGTTCAAGGTCAAAAACTAACTTTAAACATAAAGACATGTGCTCATTATACAACAATACAATGTCATGGCTCACAATAAATATTTTGAACCTTGAATCAATTAAGGTTCATGGGTTCAAAACTCAAGACACAAAACAAAAATGTGCTTGCTCTCATGAAGACAAAGACCACTAATGACTCTTTTCTAAAACACGCTTTGAACCTTGAACATATTGAAATTTTAGAAAGAGTTCAATGATTCAAGTACGAAGGAGAAGAAAAGACCCGACAAAAATAAAGGCATAATGAGGCAACCCGCAAGTATAAACATCAAAAGGGAAAATTGCAGGGGGGGACTAACATCGGCTCTGACTAGGGACTAGAACTATGAAGGAACTAGAAATGAACTCCAAAATATGGTTTCGCAAGTAGACTTTATTTAAAAACTCAAACAGAAACAAAAACAAAAAAGACACACAACTACCAAACAACCAGAACACTATATACAAAACCATGAGGGACACTCATTTACAACTGATATAATTTCAAATCCTGACCATTATAGGTTAGAGGAAGAGCAGTGTCATCCAGATATGCAAGTTTGAATGAATTTGGTCCTTTTACCTCATGAATCAAGAATGGTCCTTTCCAGAGCGATTCAAACTTTGCATGTGCCCCTTTGGGTTCCCTTTCTGTCCCAGAGCAGTACCTAATCACCTAGCATGAACTTCCATGGCCTTGCCCGCTTGTCAAATATCTTCTTCACCCTCATCTGGTGCTCTATTATCTAGTCCACTAATTTATCCCTTTCTTCATAAATTCTCATCAAATGCATAATCCGCTTTTCTAGAGAATTCTAAAAATAAGCATCCTCAATGACAGTTTGTAATCTAGTAGCTACCAGTTCCAAAGGAAGTGCTACCTAAGCGCCTACACCATAGACTAGTTTAAATAATGACATCATGATAGCCTGCTTTGGTGATGTATGATCAGCCCAAAGGGCTTCATACAACTTTTTATGCCAATCCTTAAAGTTTTCACTCACTAATGTTTTCATGATATTTATGAGGTTTGTATTATTGGATTCAGCTTGACCGTTTCCCTGAGGGTAATAATTGGACGAGTGAGCAAGAGAGATTCCATGGTCATAGAAAAATAAAGAAATCTTGGCAGAAGAGAAATTAGTAGCATTGTCAGCCAAAATTTTTAGCTGGACCCCAAATCGAACCAGGATGTTCTCTTTCAGAAAGTTACATACAACCTCCGAGGATGTCTTCCATACCGAGATGGCCTCAACCCATTTAGTAAAATATTCTATAGCTATCAATATATGGGTGTGTCCTGCACTAGAATTATGTGTTAGAGGGCCAATAAAATCCAAACCCCATTGCTTGAAGGGTTCATCCACAACCACAGGTCGGTGTGGTAATGCTGCAAGCTGCGGCTTACCTATGAACAACTTACATTTTTCACACTTGGCCACCCATACATATGCGTCCCTGAACATCCTTGGCAAATAATAACAATTCCTTAAAATCTTGTAGGAAGTCACTGTTGAAGAGAAATGGCCACCATAGGCTTTGTCATGAAATATTTTCAACAAAGACTCTTGGACCGATTTATCAACACAACGCAAGAAGGTCCCATACAATCCCCTCTTATACAATACATCATTAAAAATGACATACTTAGTGGCTTTTAATCTCAACTTCCTCTTCTCTTTTGGAGAAAGATGCTTTGGGAAATCTCCATATCTCAAGTAGTTAGCAACATCTGCATACTAGGAGTCCTGAAGGCCAACAAACAAGACTAAGGGAAAATCTTCTGTCACTTCCTCTTTACTCCCAGCAATTAGCTTGCACAAACCCTGCCCTCTTACCAATTTTGTGGGTCTGATATCTAAACTAAACTCCTGAATTTTTGACACCCAAGACACTCTATTATTCAATCCTATGTCTTGTTGTGTAAATATATTCTTGACTACTGAATGAGGCACATAAACGATTGCGTGGGAATGGAGAATATGATACCTGAACTGCTTTACAGCCTTCACAACTGCATATGATTTCTTTTCCATTATTGAATACTTCAATTCATGCTTTTTTAGTGGTACACTCATGAATGATATTGAGACTTCATCATTATCCTCATTCTTCTGTAATAAAATTTCTGACATAGTGTGCTCTGAGGCATAACAGTAGATAACAAAATCCTTACTAAAATCAAGGTTAACTAGAATAGGCGCATGACCAATAGCATTCTTAATTGATTCAAATGCCTTCTTCCCTTCCTCATTCCATTTAAAAACTTGTTTCTCACCCATCAAATTCACAATGTATCTGGTAGTCTCTGCAAAATCCGGGATGAACCTCCATAGAAAATTTACCTGTTCGAAGAAGGATCTAACGACATTCCTACTTGATGGTAGAGTTAGTTGTTGAATTGCTCTTACCCTCTCAGGATCTATTTTCACCCCTTCCTTAGAAACAATATGACCAATCAACTTACCCTCTATGACTCCAAACACCAACTTCTTCGAGTTCAAGGATACCCCATGCTCGCAACACCTCTGCAACACTTGTCTTAGGTCCTGCAGGTGATGCTTTCTTCTTTTTGAGAATACTGTTAAATCATCCAGATATACAGCAATAATCTTATCCTTTAAGTGACAAAGGACAAATCCATAGCACACTAAAATGTCGCTCTTGCATTAATCAAACCGAAAGGCATTCGATTATAAGAAAATGTACCCCAAGGAGTAATAAAGGTAGTTTTATGTTGATCATAATCCTAAACACTGATCTGATTATATCTCAAAAATCTATCAAGCATGGACATCATCTCTGGTCCTAAAACTGTTTGTAGAATGTGGTCCATGGTTGGTAATGGATAGTTATCTTTTAGGCTGACCTGATTTAGATTTCTAAAATCTACAGAGATCCTTATTTCTCCCTTCTTCTTTCTAACAGGTACGATATTAACTATCCATGTAGAATGATGGATGGGATATATAACCATGGCTTTTAACATCTTATCCACTTCTTGAAATATAGCATCAGCTACTTTTTAATTGAAGCTTCTAAGCTTTTGCCAGAAAGGAGTTACTCCAGGTTTCAGGGGAATCTGATGCTGGAATTTTCCCTCTGAAATTTTTAAGATCATCATAGCACCAAGCAAACATGTCCTAGAATTCCAACAGGAGACTAATGAACCTCTCCTTTTCTGCAAGCGTACAACACTTTCCCAGATTAATATATTTAGGTTCATCCTCTGTATTGATGTTGATCTTTCCGTAATCCCCAATATCCTGAACCTCCAAGGATTTATCACCTTTGTTCTTTTTGTAGGTGTCGTGATGATCAAACAGATGCTCCAATGAAACCAACCCTTTAGGGATCTTGTTTCCTTTCAACTATATAATTCCATCAGGCAACTCCTTGGCTCATTCTGGTGAGAATTCTTTGCACTCTGCATCTGAACCTTCAAAATATATGGCATAAAATATGTCTATACTTTGCATAAAGTTATTGATTTGTTTGTCACTTTCAAACACCATCCAAAACTTAGAGTTGTCTGGGACAATAGGCTGATATACCAACTCTACCCTGTAAATATCATCAATAAATTCAGGATGTGGGACAAGTAATGAAGCTGAGACTGCTAATGAATCTGCTTTTGAATTCAGTTCCCTGGGTATTGCTTCAATGGAAAATGCATCAAAATCTTTGATTTCGTCCCAAACCCTATTCCGATAGTGTTTCAATCTTTCATTTGTAACATTAAACAACCCTCTAACCTATTTTACAATTAGTTCAACATCTCCTTTAACCCATAGAAGTTTCACCCCCAATCTCTTAGCTTCGGCTAAACCTAACAACAAAGCCTCATACTCAACTGTATTATTGGTATTTTTGAATTCTAATTTAAAAGAGGAAGGAATATGCTTGCCAGAAGGTGGGATTAACACTACCCCTGCACCTGAACCTGACACTGCACAACTACCATCAAACTCCATTAACCACAGGCTTTCTTCTCCCTTGGGTTGTGATGGATCTTTCACTACCTCATTATCTGACAAAATCATGTAGTTTCCAAATTGACAATCATTATACATAATTTGAGCTCTTTGGTCATCAGAAGGGAAAATAGTGAATTTAGACTTCGATTCAGGCTGCAAAATGACTCGCTATTTTCCAATAGGGATTGTAGCTTAAGACCAATCCATTTTAATTTCACCACCTAAATCCCTACAGAAGGTATGACTTAGCAACATGCCATAGCTAGCTAGGATGTTAGCTATCAGAATAGTCAACTTAATTCTTTTATCTGGGTGGGAAGCAAGAACTACTTGAGCATCCTTAATTTGACCTAGCAGAGGAATTTGTTTTGAATCCTAGAATAGCATCTACCAAAAGTTTTTGTCAAGGACAACCCTCATGCTTTAGCTACTATAGAGGGCATAATATTGTCAGATGCACCTGAATCTATAATACTATTATTCAACTTGTGACCATTTATGAATAATGATATGTAAAAGGGTTCTGGTTTTGACTCAAGGGCAGGTACAAAATCATCTATTTGAAGAGTAGTTATTTTAAGCATCTTTTCATAAGCCGCAGGGTGAACTAATTCATTACAATGTGAGGGCAATGTGGCATTTACTGATTGTTGTGTCCCATTAGCCCGTTCTACTTTATTCCCTTTTACAAACTGCACAAGCCTATCTAGTTCTTTAGGATTTAGCTTAAGGTACTCAATAGGTGTAATTTGAATTTGAGAAGATTTACAAAATTCTACAATATCAAATGAGCTTTCTTTTTCAATAGACTTTAAAAATGGAGGTTCTTGCATTTTTTTATCATTGTTATGAAATTTTGGGTCAATCCCCTTACCTTTGAAAGCCACATCAGATGATGAAGAAGCACCCTGAGGTTTTACATTTTGTTGATTTCTTGTGAGCACAGCACATGAAGGATCTTCTAAAGTAACAAAAATATCACCTCCTCTTTTCGAATCTGACTTGTACTCAAGGAAATGGATTTCAGAGTCACCAAGTTGCTTTAAAGATTCCTCTTCACCCCACTCATTTGAGGTATCTTTAGAATTCATCAATTGTGCATAACACACCATTTCATGACAAGAACTACCATCATGTTAATCAGTGAGATGAAAAAAACACATACTCCCTTTAGGTGGTAGTGCCTCAATTGCTAATCTTTGTTGAGCAGGGGGTAATTGCAGAGTCTTATTCCCATAGCCCAAATAATGGTTTGTATTCCTCCTAGGTACATCTTGATAGGGAGATGGGTATGAGGTACGGGCTTTAGGCAATTATCTTTTAAGAGTAATCACATCATTCATTAGTCACTGGATTACAAGGTTAGAAGAAGTAGAAGGTTGAGCAATGGGTGTTTGTACTTCTCTTTTCCATTTACCTATCATGATTTGATCATCTTCCAACTCAACTGCAAGTGTTTTGGCAGCACTCAAATCTACAACTCTTTGCTTGCGAATTAGGAAACCTATTTCTGAAGGCTTAGAATTAATAAAGAAACACTTAAGATTATCATTTGAGGGCTTTTGATTAACTGGAATTTTATGCACAATCTTATCCAATTTTTCTACAAAGTCCCTCATAGACTCCATAATTTCTTTCTTTAATTGGGCCAATTGAGCTAGGAGAGAATGTTCATCTTTAGCCACTCTGAATCTTGCCTTGAACCTCATTTTCAGATCTTGCTAAGTTTTTATCACACTATTTGGTAGGTGATAGAACCAATCTGCTTCTACTCCAGTTAGCGTCTGGACAAACAATCTTACAACAACATCTTCATGTTGAACCGCTATTATCCCACAAGCCACATTGAATGCATTTAGGTTCTCATCAACGGTGATTTTTCCATCCCCACTAAATTTTGGCAAGTGATCTATAGCACCTTTGGGTAAGGGAGGTAAGGGATTGAGATTTAAACCTAAGGTCAATGGGCCTACAATAGCCCCCCAAGGATTATTTACTGCCATTGGAAGTATGATATTGAGTGGAGTCAGGTTGATTATATTTGGTAAAGCAATACCATGCAAGGTTAGAGCTTGACAAACTAAGAACATAGGAGATGATGGTGATGTGGAAGGAGGCCTACTTCTTGCTCTTCTTTGAGGTGAAAAAGTGGGTTGAAAATTTAGATTTTGTAACTCCTGAAAGACAAAATCAACTAGCCCCTCCCTTCTTTAGGACCTAGTATATCTCTTTGACTCCAATCTTGCAAGTAGGCGACTAGTCTTATGATTCGACTCCCCAGCAGAGTCACCAAAAATCTGTTGGTAAATATATTTGTCCCTTTTCTGAAATCTTAATAATTATCTTTCTTAAGCAAAGATATAACTTTGTTTTGCCCTTTATAAAAACAAACAAACTACCAAGAGTTGGATGAATTGATTAAAATTCAACCTCTGCATTAGAGGGCAGCTCCCTATATGATTTGCAATGAATTTAAAATGAAATGCTAATACTTTTTACCAGAAAGCATTGAAAGGCTTTAGCATTCATCCATCAACATAAATAAATGCCTCCAAACTAAGAGCAGAGAAATTTTTTAAAAGAATTTAATGAGAGCTCACAGACTCCGATTCACAAACATGCTCATTGTATAAATTCAAAGCATAGTAGAAGCTCAGCAATACTGAAGGCTGATTGATACTCTCTCATGCCTCATAGGGAAAGGGGACTAATCCAATCAATATGTATGAGTCTTCTAACTACTAATGATAACCATGAATTGAAGAAAACACAGAGATAACTGATCCTATAATGATACCATGCCCATAGCAATTTTCTCAAGAAAGATTACTAACCTTCAAACACAGAAATTCAAAGATTGCATAACATAGCACTTATAATCAACCATATGTTTTCAGACAATTCATAGAAAAACCAAAATATTATCTGTTGTACCAAAAAAATCACAGTTTTTTGGAACCCTTACAAAGATAAGCTTTCTAGCTTAAGTAGCCTCTAGGCTCATAGTTTTACATAACAAAATTACATTTTACTTTAACAAAAGTTAAAGAAACTATTTACTATAACACGAAAGAAAACTAAATCAATAGCCACTATGAGGCTGACACTTCATTTTTGGATTAACCATTCGTCCACTCTAGCAGAAGAGGTTATGGATCTGTCCTGCTTTGCCACCGAGCCATGCCATTCTAGGTGCGCCACCGAGAAGTTCAAGATGACCTAAAAATAAGGAAGACCAATGTTCTGAATCCTTTGCTTCCACACCTCCTTATCCATGTTCACTTGTGCCACTTTTTCCTTGTGTACCTCCAAATGATTAGAACAGACTATGAGCATCGATTTGATCCTTGCCACCTTTGAGAAGTCATCCACAGTCAAAGATTTTGTCCTCTGAATGAATTGGATTCTTTCCCAAAAAATCTTGGTCATATCCTTAGCTGCCTCAATTGTCTTGGTACCGTCTTTCATGAGCTCTATGTCAATGCACTTGGGATCCTTCTATATTGTATCGATCAAGTGTGTCAATCCTTTGAGCAATTGGGTGGATTCTTTGTGACCTTTTTTAATGATCGAGTTGTGCCACTCCACATTGTTCCTTGATACATACAATACATTATCATCCAAACTTTCTACTAGTTTTTCAGCCAAGAACTTCATCACCACGTATTTTTGTATATCATTCATTTGCGCAAGGACTGCCACCGATTTCATTCTTTCTTTCTCCCAAGTCATCATTTCCAACTCTAATTCCTTGATGACAGTTTCAAAATCTTTATAAACTTTTACTAGATTAACAATATAATCTGATCCCTATTGCATAATAAGATCCAACCATTTATTGAACATTTCTGTAACTACTCTATTCCTTTGAACCTGGTCCAACATCTTTTGATTGGCCAGAGATTTGGGATCAAATGATACCCATATCTATGACAAAGGTTGCGCATTTGGACTATGGATGGCATTGATATACTCAACCATCAGAGTAACAGTTTGGTTCAATTCCATTTTGTCTTTTTCGTTCTTCCATGTTCTTGAAATTATTCTTTTTGTGGATGATTCCAAATACTTAACATCCACAGTACGCGAAGTAACTCCCAAATCTATCTTTTCAACTATGAAATCTTCCTTAGTAGCTTTGTCTACATCCTTCCCTACAATTGGTTTGGGTATCTCGAACATCGAGTGACATGTTGTTTCATCTACTTCAAGCATTGTTTGTATCTTGAGTTTCTTCGACTTTGATGCCTTTCCCAAACATCTACTAACCATGTCTTCCAAAGGGATTGTAATTGGCACTACACTTTGTTTCTTTCCAATAGCAGCTTCCAACCATCGTGGTATGCTTGTATGCTCTTTAGGTGGAGGAGTTGTCTGTATATTGGGTGGAGTGACAATAAACATGGTGTTCATGGGATCTTGTCAGCTTTCTTCTTCCTTTCTCATGTCCATTTCCTGCATTTTATTTTCATCCAGATTTTGTGGATCCATTGTATCCTCTATCTCTTCACTAGGGTCTAGGTCTACAACGACCTATTTTAATAAGGGATCTCTACTCTTCTTCTTACTCCTAGACTGAGTTACTCGAGCAACTGTGAGACTTGATGGTGACTTCTTTGACCTCCTAGGTTGAATTTTTTCAACAATAGGGCTTCAAACACCTGCAACATTAACAATTTCACTAGTGGAAGAAATGGTAGATTGAATCACAATGTGTGAATCAATTATTAGTTCACATGAGGACATGGGAGATCCCTCCTTAAAATTTTGGTTTCTCAACAATCTTTCTGTTCTCCTCACAACATTGAAGGTTCTAGTTTGAATACTATCATCCTCCTTTTTTATTCCAATCAATTTCTGGAATTGGTTTTCCTTGAACCTCTGTGTCGAAATCAAGCTCTAGGATATCTTCCCCTATATCTTCTGATACTCCAGATATATTAATTGGAAGCTTCATGGTAATTATTTGTTGCAAAGTGAACCTTGACCACAGTATTTTCCTTACCTCATATTGATCACTGCAATTCTCCCAGTAATCCTCCAACTGAGGCTCATGGAAAAAATGGTTATCTACATTTAGGTTTTCAATGGCATAACCTCTACTATCAAACTTTTGACTTGCCACATATGGCTACAAGTTCATCCTCTTGAATTCTAATTCCAAGTTGAGGGCGTTAGATACAGATTTGCAACTATAGTATCCAAGTTCAACATGGAATACAATTCCATACTTGCCCTTTGTTCCCAATCTCTTATCAATGTGAGCTAGATGCCTACTCACCTCTACAAGTACATAGCCGTCGAAAGCATACCTATGCAGTTTGAATGGTTGACTGTCAAAACCACCTACCTATAGGTAAGTAAACTTGGGAAATTGAATAAAGAAACTACCATATATGCTTATGAACTCCATTACTTCAACAAACATTCTCTTGTTCACATTCCCTTGGAGCTCAAAAGTAAGTCTTCCCGCGAAGATCCCATTCCATCTATCAATTTGCTCGACATGTCTCTGCTACTATAATAGTGGATAAAAATTATACACCCTCATCCCATCTACCCAAGGTTCATTAGGCAAACCAGGCCAATCCCTTGTACAAGCTAGTATGTAGAAAAGATAAGAAGACATATAAAAACCCATCATTCCCACAAAATTACTCAAGCCATCATGAAGTCTTTCTGCAATTACCTGAAACCAATCGAGATACATGTCACCAGATAACACCACTTGGACAAAAAAGTACATCCAATCTTAGCAATAGAAAGAATGTTTGTTTCCCTTCACCCTGTTCAGAAGTATCAGAATATCCCGCACTTCTGTGATGAAGTGTTCTCTAGTCAGGGGTTTTGGCAGTCATGACCCTCCTTTCTAAAATTTTAGGAGCCAATTCCTAGAAATCACACTCTTGTACTTATTCTTGTTTTCTGAGAAGTAGGCATACGAGTTCCCAATGGTTCAGTCCTCATATTCATCCTTGTGTGGAGTTCCCATTGTCGCCATTACTGTTTCTCCGATGATATTGACTAGCAGCTCACCATTACTAGTTTTGATGCATCTATTCTCTATATCATACTTATTCATGTAAGCCATCACCAAATCTGGACATGGCATGGCAAGCAGAAAGGCAGCAACTTTTCACTATTTTCTCCATCATTGAACCGGTTTGAGGGTTCTTGGCTCTCTCTAAGAAATCCCCTAAATCAACCTGAACCAAGGAAGTGTCTTCTAGCTCTGGTAATATGCTAACTAGACATGAGGTACCAAGCTTCGACAATATTGGCCTCATACTTCCTATCTATACTTCTAACTAAGAAATTCTAAAACAAGGCAGAATTCTACTCTAACAATTTAGAGATTTTCCTCCTATATTGATAAATATTCAAAACTTAAAGAAACACAACTTAGGAGGAGTTGTCTGAACTTGCCTGTTACCACCATGAAAACTGGAAACTTTCTCCAGAAATTAGAACTGGTTTTACCTTCGGTGCCTCCAATTTGCTCAAGTATGGCAGCTGCAACCCTTACAAACTATGGAAATAAATTCATACTTTCTTTTTTATTAGATGGGAAAATATCTATAAGGCCACACACACTTCATAATTATTTACTCATGCGTAGGAAGTAATAGTGAAATGACTAAAATCTGACACCTTCTGAATTATCCATCCCTTCCGCACAAGTAGTTGATGCACTCATGATTACTTTCTATTTTTTGAAATTTAAACTGTTGAATGAGGGAATATTCCTTCTTACTGTGCCACTTTCATTATCATCAAAAAGCCTTAAAGTTAGTTTTGAAGTGAACTCATGAACCTTGAACCATTTGACCAAAAGTTCAATGGTTCAAGTTCATTTAGGAAGTACATCAATGAATGAGTGACAAACAACAATACCGGGAATGAGCATCAACAATGATTATTAAGCAGAAGCCTTGAACCGTTTGAACCATTTGAGATTTGGTTCAAAGTTCAAGGTCGAAAACTAACTTTAAACATAAAGACACGTGCTCGCTATACAACAATACAATGCCACCGCTCACAACAGACATTTTGAACTTTGAACCAATTAAGTTTCATGGGTTCAAAACTCAAGACATAAAACAAAAACGTGCTTGCTCTCACGAAGACAAAGACCACTAATGACTTTTTCCTAAAATGCGCTTTGAACCTTGAACCTATTGAACTTTTAGAAAGAGTTCAATGATTCAAGCATGAAGGAGAAGGAAAGACCCAACGTAAATAAAGGCACAATGAGGCAACCCACAAGTATAAACATCAAAAGGGAAAATTGCAGGGGGGACTAATAGATCTTAAATGCGGTTTTCCATTCATCACCTTCTCTGATCCTGATCTGATGATATCCACTCTTCAAATCTATCTTTGTAAATTACTTTGCTCCACTCAAATAGTCCATTATGTCATCCATCCTAGGCAAGGGAAATTGATATTTCACTATGATCTTGTTTATTGCTCTTGAATCGGTACACATCCTCCATTCTCCATTCTTCTTAGGTGCTAATATTGTTGGTATTGCACAAGGGCTCAGACTTTCCTTGATCAAACCTTTCTTCAATAGCTCCTGCACTTGTCTATTCAGTTCTTCATTCTTCGTCAGTGTTAACCAGTGTGCAACTTTGTTAGGCAAACTAGCTCCAGGAACTAAGTCCATGCAATGACTAATACTTCTAACAGGTGGAAATCCATCAGGTGCATTATCTGAAATGATGTCCTCATATTCTGTCAACAAATCTCTTATCTCTGTTGGGTGTTCTCCTTTTGGTTCTGATCTCTCAGTCCTCTTAGTAATTAAGGCAAAACATACATTCTCATGTCTCAGTCCATCTATGAACTTCCTTCCATCTACAAGATAGATTCTGGTATTTGTACAGACTTCATTCTTTAAAGGTTCCTCCAAAGGCAACATGGTTTGCTTCATCCCATTGGCCACAATAGTGTGTGTATTCTTCCTTCCATCATGTGTTTCCAGTCTATGAAACTGCCAGGTTCTTCTCAACAAAAGATGACAAATATCCATAGGCATAATATCACATAAAACTTCATCATGGTAATTCCTAATTTTCAATTTTACTAAGCACTGTTCACTTACTAACAACTTATGTTCATCCCGAATACATGCTATCTGGTAAGGCTTAGGGTGTTTCAATCTTTCTAATTTCAACTTATTCACCATCTCTTATGAAACAAGATTATCCAAACAACCACTATCAATAACAACTTTACAACACTTACCGGATACCTTACATCTGGTCTTGAACAGGTTCTTCCTCTATAAGGGTTCTTTACCTTCTCCGGTACGACACAAAGCTCTCCTCATCATCAATAGTTCTCCATCTTCCAGTTTATTATTTGATCCAGTGGGGTTCTCTTCCACAACTGTCTCTCTTCCGGTAGTCTCTGACTTCTTACATTCAAATGCACGGTGTCCTTCTCCTCCATATTTAAAATAGGTTCCTCTGAGTGTCCTTTTGTCTTGTCTTCCAAAGTTCTCATTGTAGTAACCATCTATTTCTCTCCCCCGGTTGAAATTTCTATCATCCTTTCTGTATGAATTTCCTTCTTTGCTTACTTCCTTGTCCTTGTTCTGATCCATACCAGTTCCTCTTCCTCCAGTGTATCCTCTTCCTCCTTGAAATCTTCCTCTGGTAAACCTTCCACCTCTACCTCTCTGTCTCTACTCATGCCTTTTATTCAATTTTTCTTTAGCCTTTATTGCATACTAATAAGCCTCTTCAACACTCTCTAATTTGATCATATTGAGTTCATCTTGTATATACATCCACAATCCGTTTAGATATCTTGCAATTTGTTCAATTTCATCATCAACAAGTCTGGATCTAATGTTCAACTTGTAAAATGTTTCGGTGTACTCCTTTACACTAGATTCCTTCTGTCTTAGATTTTGCAACTTCCAGAGTAGATATACTTGATAATTTACCAGGACAAACTTTGATTTTAACTTAGCAATCATCCTATCCCATGTCTTAATCTTTTCTTTACCTCTTCTTTTCCTATCAACTTGCAAGTGCTCCCACCAAAGAGATGCATGACCCTTCAACCGGGTATAGGCATACTTCACCTTTCTCTCTTCTATAGTGTTTTCAAAGTCAAAATATTTCTCCATCTTTGAGATCCAATCCAACAATTCATCTAAATCTAACTTCCCATCATATTCCGGTGGGGTAAAATGAGGTTTAGTGTTCACCCTACTCAAAACCC
Source organism: Cryptomeria japonica (assembly GCF_030272615.1). Taxonomy (NCBI): domain Eukaryota; kingdom Viridiplantae; phylum Streptophyta; class Pinopsida; order Cupressales; family Cupressaceae; genus Cryptomeria; species Cryptomeria japonica. Next base: position 448,064,244 of record NC_081408.1, read on the forward strand.
TTAAAAACCTTTCCTCCTCCAAATCAACTACCGATAGGTTTACTTGTTCTACTGGGGCTTCTTCTCCTTCATCTTCGCTCACATCCTCAACATGTCGGCCTCTTCTCTGGGATGTCTCCATGGCTTCTAACTAGGGTTTTATTCCTCGCAACATTTCCATTACAACAGGCTCTATATTCCCACGTGCTCCACCATTCCTAGTTCATCTTCACACCATTGATCCATGCTATTCCTCTACAATTGTAGGTAGGATACACAATCCTCCACCCTACAACAAAATTTAGGACATGCAATCCTCTGGAATGAAACTTTTCTTTGATACCACTTGAAGCAGTCACCGACCAGGAGGGACCTCAAAGAGATAAGTCCAAACCGGTCAGCAAGAGTTAACACAATGAAAACACACAGATATGATGGAGGCAAATGCAGAACAAATTATTTTATTGCATGAAAAGTCAATTACATCCAACTAGCAACAATCGGGTTACAACATACCGGCACATAGGCCTAGTAGAATAGGTCTCATAGGGACCTTGAGTTGAAATATCTATCTTCTAAGCACTATCTGTTTGATGCTCCTTTATCTCTGATATCCTTTTCTACAATGCAAAGCATGATTACAAATATATATATTAATCCAAAGGATCAAGTCGGCCCAAAAAGGATCAAAACCCAAAGGTAAAGAAATGAACGAGGTTGGCCTCCTGAAAATCCCAAAGGATGAAATGTAGAAGGTTGGCCACACGTCAAGAAACATCGAGATCAACATCTAAGGCTCTGTAAGCATCGAAATGGGCTCTGGTAGATCACCAAAATAGGTCTCAAGCAATTGGTAACAAGAAACTGTCAAGGAAACTGATAGCGATAGCTTGCCAGAAAGTGATCCAAATGAGATGCGGTTAGAAAGAAAGCTGGGTGATCAGGTCTCCAAGAAGAATCCAACTCCACAGGAAGTCGGTGTGCCAAAACCGAGACACACAAAAAGTAAAACTGAAACTGGAAACAAGAAAGAAAATGTTTTTAGTTGATGGAAGATTGCTATGAATCGAGGATGCTCCTGTATCAACAATACAACAGAACAAAAATGCACCTTTTATGTTTATAAAACACATATTCTTTACCTGATTGAGCTTGTTAGTGAAAATAGGTAACATTTTTGGCGACATATGCTATATGTTTGCCTACTAAACATCCCGACCAACTACTTAGGACTATTCATTGGGCACAAAGTCACTGAAAACCAAATTTCACAACATTGCAAAACTCTTATCTCAAAACTTGTCCTAAGCCATTGATTACAGTTGTGCGCTTTGTGACATTGAGCCCAAACAACTTGTTGTCATGAATTATATATCTATAATTGATAGACTAGGGTAGGGAAACTCTAATCAACAAGGAAGGAAAACTGATAGGTGGGGGGTGAATAATTTTTCACCGGATCAACAAATTTAATCACAAATATATATCTGATAAACTGCAGTAATAACACAGATAAGCAAATTGAAATAACAAAACACAACACCAAGATTTTTGACGTGGAAAACTCGGTTAAGGAAAAAACCATAGTGGGATTCTACCCACATTAAGATGATACTCTATAGTAGTAAGTGTAAATATTACAATGGGGAATGCACATGCATTCAGGCACACTACCTAGAGATCACTTCTCAAAAGATAATGGCCCAGAAGGCTACAAACCTCAAGGACGTCTCACTGACTTACAATAAGATTCGAACTATAGTCTGAAAGAAATGAATTGAAAGAGTAGCATCTCCAAATACCTGAATATGATTTCGGTTAAGCATAATTGTCTTCTTAGCAACACCAATCTCTCCTCAACACTGAAAGATGAATTACTTGATCATAGATACACCACTCTCTAAAATGTGGACACAACCTTGACACCTACAATACATGACAACATCACCTATATATATAAATCATCAACCTTCACAACAAGGTCAGCTAAACCCTTAACTCTCAATTACAAAATTACATCACATAATACAAAGATTGACCACTAGACTAATGCAATGATTTACATGACATAACATGGACCTAATTCAAACCTCCAAACATGCAACACCATCTAAAATTGATCAACCGCAACATGCTACACCAACAAAAATATCACATAACACAAAAATCATCACCAGTTCATGAAAACACCAAAAATTTGCACAACGATCAATGCAGATCATCAAAACAAATAGGAAACAATTAAGAAACACCAACAAGCATGTTAGAATCATCAATAATAGCTTCACCAACACCACTTATCAAACCTTCATCTGTCAATGTCTTAATAAATCAAGAACATAACCAATCAGAAAAATTTCACGAGAAAGATAACTTATGGAGCACCAAATAATGAACCATCTGAAGTGAAGATATTGAAGAACATTCCAAATAATACACCAAAATCTCAGATCAAGGTCTGATCACACCAATATGTACCGGAGGAAATATCAAACTCTGCAAAACACCAAAACAACAAAACAAAACTGTAAAACAAGATCATAAGATCTTCCCAATCTACAAACACTAGATCAAATCATAGGAATATGTTGACATCAGTGACAACAACATATTCTAGTAGTAGCACTATCAAAAAATCTCCAACAATCCTCCCCTTTGGCATTGATGACAACATATGAATGTGAAAAATAATCAATGCAAGGAAATAAGATATCTCCAACAAACTCCCCCTAAGATCAAGATAGATAAAGAATTTTTTCACATGTTCTCTCTCTCCCTTTGACAACAATGCCAAAGAATAGGAAACCAAACTCCCTCTCCCCAAAATAGAAACATGAATCTTAGGAATCTCTCCCCCTAAAACACAAACTACTCCACCAGAGGAGCAACACCAACTCATCAATCTAGATAAAGAGATAAGGCTCTGAAGTCCACTGGATTGATGCAACTCAATGCATCTAGTTCTCAAAAGGAGGGGTAGATACCCCTAACTTGTGTCTCAAGTAGACAATGTATCTATAGGCAAATGCTTAGTGAAAATTTCAGAAATTTATTCCTTTATAGATACATAATCCATCTTCACTTTCTCTTCACTGACTTTCTCTCTCAGTTAATGATATTTGATTGACACATGCTTAGTATTTGAATGTTGCACTAGATTCTTTGACATGTTAATAGCACTAAAATTATCACAATATATGATAGTAGGCTCATCATAGATAATTCTGCTATCCTTCAACGTTTACTTCATCCAAACTATCTAAGTGCAATTACTAGCAGCAACAATGTACTCAACTTCACCAGTAGATAAGGATACTAAATCATGTTTCTTACTAGCCCATGAAACCAATTTCTTACCCAAAAATAATTCTCCATCGGTCATGCTCTTCCAGTCATCTACATTACCAACCCAATTAGGATTAGTGTAGACACATAACATGAAATCATCATTCCTCGGATACCACAAACCACAATCCATAGTTCCCTTCAAGTATTTGAATATCCTCTTCACAACAGTGACATGACTATCTTTCAGATCATCTTGATATCTAGCAACCATACACACAACATGCATAATGTCTAATCTAGTCTCAGTAAGATATAGCAGCCCACCAACCATAGATCTATATAGGCTCTGATTAGCTTTCAAAGATTCATCATTCTTAGATAATTTATAGCCAGTCACCATAGGAGTTCCAATAAGTTTGGATTCATCCAACCCAAACTTCTTTAGCAATTCCTTCACATACTTGGTTTTAGATATAAATATACCTTTTTCAGTCTATGAAATCTACAAACCTAAGAAAAATTTCATCTCACCAATCATAGACATCTAAAATTCTTTCTGCATATCACCAACAAACTTCATACTCATGTCATCATCACCACCAAAGATAATATCATGAACAAAGACTTCAACAATCAGGATGTTATCCTTTTCAATATTAAAGTATAGATTACTATCAACAACACCTTTATTAAATCCCAATTTTAATAAATACTTATCTAATCTAGCATACCTTTATATACCTTTTCCAGTCTATGAAATATGAAAACCTAAGAAAAATTTCATCTCACCAATCATAGACATCTCAAATTCTTTTTGCATATCACTAACAAACTTCATACTCATGTCAACATCACTACCAAAGATAATATCATCAACAAAGACTTCAACAATCAGGATGTTAGAATTCTCAATATTAAAGTATAGATTACTATCAGCAACACCTTTATTAAATCCCAATTTCAATAAATACTTATCTAATCTATCATACTAGGCTCTAGTGGTTTGCTTGAATTCACAAAGGGCTTTTTGCAGTTTACATACCATGTATCCATCATCTGATAATGAAAATCCATCAGATTGCTCAATGTAGACTTCTTCCTCAAGATCACCATTCAAAAAGGCAGATTTGACTTCCATTTGATATACCTTGAAATCTTTATAGGAAGAACATGCAAGCAGTAGTCTAACAACTTCAAGTCTAGCCACCAAATAAAAAGTCTCCTCATAATCAATCCCTTCTTTTTGTGAATATCCATTGCAAACTAGTCTATCTTTATTTCTAAATTCATCGTCTTCATTTAACTTGTTCCTGAATACACATTTAGTAGCTATAACATTCATATCTTTAGTTCTAGGCACAAGCTCCCATGTTCTATTCCTTTCAATCTAATCTAGCTCTTCTTCCATAGCTCTCATCCAATTTTCATCTTTGCAAGCTTCAACAACATCTTTAGGTTCAATTTTGGAAATCAAACATACTTCTTCAACAACTAACCTTCTTCTAGTCATCACACCTTTATTCTTATCACCAATAATTTGGTTTTAAAAATGATTCAATCTTACATACCTCAAAGTCTTCTAATTGTTTTGATTTTTAGGTTCTTGGATTTCTTCACTGGTAGCAGCCACATCTGGCTTACCTTTCTCTACCATATCAGTCTTCTTTGGTTCTTTAGTCTAAATAGGGTTTAGAACAATATGCTAACCATCATCATATCTGCATGCTCTGATCTCTTTCCCAAGGTTCTCATCTACCTTCACATTTGCACTTTCAACTATCTTCCTCAGTCTCTTATTGTAGCACCAGTAGGCTTTTCTCTTTGTAGAATATCCCAAGAAACTTCCTTCATCACTTCTAGCATCAAACTTTTCTATTTCCTCATCTCTCTTGATATAACATTTGCTACCAAATACTCTGAAATATCTTACAGTAGGAACATGACCAAACCATAACATAAGGAGTCTTACCAGTATCACCTTTAATATGAACTTCATTGAATGTGTAAACAACAATGCTCATAGCTTCTCTCTAGTAGATCTTCATAACATCTCCTTCAATCAACATAGTCCTTGTAGCATCCAAGACGATTCTGTTCTTCCTTTCTACAACTCCATTCTGCTGAGGGGTTCTAGAAGCAGATAATTTTCTTCAATCCCATGCTTCTCATAGAATGAATTGAGCTCACAAGAACAAAATTCTCCACCACTATCAGATCTCAGACATTTCACCTTTAGTCCAGACTCAGTCTCAACCTTTTCTTTGAATATCTTAAATTTTTCCAATGCTTCTGATTTCTCCTTCAAAAAGACAACCCACATCATCCTAGAATAATCATCAATTATCAGCATAAAATATTTGTCACCCTGCACACTTCTAACATTTGTATGTCCACACAGGTTAGTATGCACAAGATCTAGCAATTCATCAGATGTATACTATTTTCTTTTAAAAGAAATCCATGTTTTCTTACCGAACTGACATTCCTTACATACTGGATTAGAAAGTTTAACAATCTTAGGCAGATCTCTAACAGCTTGAGTAGAACTGATCTTAATCATTGAATCAAATTTAACATGACACATTCTCCTATGCCACAACAAACTCTCATCAATCTAAGCAATCAGACAACTTTTCTCACCAACATTCAAGTGGAAAATGTTACCTTCTATCCTAGTTCCAGATGCAATCTCTATACTAGAGGCATTTAGGATCTTGCATTTTCCATCCTTTAATTGTAGATCATAACCTTTATCAACCATCTGTCCAACACTCAAAAGATTATTCTTCAAACCTTCAACATACAAGACATCATCAATTTTATGCTTACCATCAAAATAAATAGAACCTCTCCCATGGATCACATAGGCTTTGTCATCTCCAAATCTTACTATTTTGCTATCATATCTTTCCATACTCACAAACTTTATTTTATCACTAGTCAAATGATGTGAACAACTGCTATCAATCACCCATTCATCCTTCTCTTCAACTTTAGTAGCTAAAGTTTTCTCCTCAATAGAACAACTTGTGAAATCAGCAGGTACCGGTCTATCTTCTTTAGTAGCAATAAACACAACTTCATCTCCTTGCAATTCTTCATCTGTAACACTTCATCAGTAGCATAATAATAGTTCTTCTAATTCCTATACTTCTGATTAGACTTTTAAGGCTTATCATACTTCTCATGCTTCTCATATCTATCATTTCTATCATGCTTATCAAACTTATCATGCCTAGCATACTTAGCCATTCTCTCTGGGCATCTAGAAGCAAAATATCCTATCTTATTGCAAGAGAAACATTTCAGAGGCATTTTTCCATCATATTTACCGAATCCTTTAGGTAATCTCTGGGAAATCAATGCTTCAAGCTCATCCACATCTCTTTCTTTCTCTTTCATACCTAGATATTCTGCACTCATCAAGATCATATTTCTGCTTTCCGGATATAGATGTTGATGCTCTAAATGTTGTCTCAAACTTTCCATGTGATTATCCAAATTTGGTTAGCTCAAATGCAACAATCTTTCCAACCAACATATCTCTTGTCACTATAGTCACACTCTAGATCTCATCAATAGCACCTACCTTATGTTTATAAGGAGGCAAATATCTTAGCACTTTAGAAACAATTTCATCTTCTTCAAGGTTTCCACTAGCACATTTGATACCTAGGACAAGGTCATTCACATTATCCATAAAAGAGTGTATGTTATCATCATATCCCATCTTCAGCATCTCATATTTTCCTTTTAAATTCTGTAACTTAGCAACTTTCACTTGTTTGTCTACTTCATACATAATTTCAAGCTTCTCCCAGATCTCATGTGCGGTCTGAAGTCCCATTACATTTGTCATCTCTAAATTAGTCAGGGCACTAAGTAGTGCTTCCTTTTCTCTAATATTATGTTCAACTTTCTTGATCTCATCTACAATAATCAATCCATTTGGAGGAGAAGAATAGGCATTCTTTGTAATCTTCCAGTAATCTTCTCCAAGACATTTCAAGTGTACTTCCTTCTAGTTCTTCCATATAGCATAGTTACTTCCGTTAAATCTCAAACTATCCTTCTTAAAGATAACACCTCTAGTTCCAGTTGCCATCCCAGATCTCCTCAAGTGGTTAAGCTTCTTTCGAAGGATCTACCTCTAATACCAATTGTTAACAACAACAAGGAAGGAAAACTAAGAGAAGGGGGTGAATCAGTTTTCACCGGATCAAAAAAATTAATCACAAATACAGATCTGATAAACTATACAATAACACAGATAAGAAAATTAAAAGCACAACACACAAAATCAATATTTTTGATGTGGAAAACCCAGTTAAGGGAAAAACCACAGTGGGAACCTACCCACATTTAGATGATACTTTGCAGTAGTATGTGTAAATATTACAATGGGGAATGAACATGCATTTAGGCACACTGCCTAGAGATCACTACTCAAAAGACAATGACCCAAAAGGCTACAACCATCAAGGAAGTCTGACTAACTTACAATAAGATTCAAACTACAATTTGGAAGAAATGAACTGAAAGAGTAGCATCTCCAAATGCTCAATTACAATTCTGGTTAAGTACATTTGTCTACTTAGCAACACCAATCTCTCCTCAACATTGAAAGATGAATCACTTGATTGCACATACACCACTCTTTGATAATGCAAACACAACCTCAACACCTAAAATACATGACAACATCAGCTATATATACAAATCATCAACCTTGACGACAAGGTCAGCTAAACCCTTAACTCTCAATTACAAAATTACATCACACGATACAAAGATTGACCACCGAACCAATATAATGGTTTACATGACATAACATGGACCTAATTCAAATCTCCAAACATGCAACACCATCATAAATTATGCCAAGATCAACCGTAACATGCTACACCACCAAAAATACTGCATAACATGAAAATCATTACTGGTTCATGAAAAGCACCAAAAAATTGAACAATGATCAATGTAGATCATCAAAACAAATAGGACACAATTAGGAAACACCAGCAAGCATGTTATAATCATCAATAATAGTTGCACCAACACCACTTATCAAATCTTCATCTGTCAACGTTTGAATAACTCAAGAACACAACCAATCAACAACTGTCACAAAGAAAGATAACTTGCAAAGAACCAAATCATGAACCATCTTAAGTGAAGATACACAAGACCATTCCAAACAATATCCCAAAATATCATATCAAGATCTGATCACACCAGAATATACCAGAGGAAATACCAAACTCTACAAAACACCAAAATAGAAAAACACAACTGCAAAAATGGATCAAAAGATCTTCCCAATCTACAAAATCCAAAGCAAATCACTGGAATATCTTTCAATGTCAATGACAATAACATATTGTAGCAGCAACAATGTCCAACAATCTCCAACAACAACAAAACAACTCTGAAAAACACTACTGTAGTACATTATAGCTATATAAAGGAGGTATTTGTTGTGTGTGGCAGTGAATATATAATTTATCTTCTTTATATAATGAATACTTTCCTTTAATAGCTACAGTGTATTACAACAAGAAGTAAAACTCCTTATAACTCCTACAGAACTATGCACTAGGCACTTAGGGAAATGGAAAGCTTGAAAAATTGTGTAAAAGTACTTGGAGGGATTCAAAATAGACACTAACATGACTGAAAAAAATGACTAAGAAACAAAACTAGCCTCTAAACAAAATGATGCTATAGTATCTTATTGAAAAGAACTAAACTAATATGTACAAATGATGAAATAATCACCTCAATAGAAAAGCTTGAGGTGTATCTCATTGATTGGATAGGCAACTCCTCTCCATCCAACTTGGATAGCTGATAAGCATTGTGCATCTTGAAACTTGATATGATGTAAGGACCATCCCACATTGCATCAAATTTGTAGTTTTTTCACACTTACATCGGGTACAAATCCTCGTGACAACAGGTACCTAGACCAGTGGATAAGAATGTAATAGGAACTAAGTGGGTATTTAGGTTTAAGTTGAATGAGCAAGGAAAGGTCTCAAGGAATAAGGTGAGATTGGTATGTAAAGGATATTCTCAAGTGGAAGGTATATAATTTGAAGAGACTTTCACTCTGGTAGCAAGGATGGAAGCTATTTGTATGTTTCTTGCATTTTTTGTTTACAAGAACTTTAAAGTTTGTGAGATGGATGTCAAAACAACATTTTTGAATGGGTATCTAGATGAAGAAGTTTAAATTGAGAAAATAGATGGATTTGGGTTGACATAAGACCCAAATATGGTATGTAGACTGAAGAAGGTATTGCAAGGACTCAAACAAGCACCCAAAGCTTTGTATGCAAGAATGGACAGGTATTTGCTTCAACATAATCTTAGGAAAGGTACAATAGACAGTAATCTTTATTTCAAAATTGATGGAGATGTTATTAATTGTTATAGTTTATGTTGATGACATTGTATCTGGAGGAGATGATAGTTTGTGTAAATAATTTGCTAAGGAGATGCAAAATGAATTTGAAATGTCAATTATTCATGAGTTTTATTTGCTTCTAGGGTTACAATTTAATCAATCAAAAGAAAAAAAAAAAATTCTCAAATCAAGTATGTGAAGGAAATGTTGAAGAAGTTTGGTTTTGATGATTGCAAACTAGAAGTTGAACAAAAGAAGTATAGATTGATGATTGGTGGACTATTGTATTTGACTACATCTAGACCAGATATCATGCAAGCTATTTGTCCGGTAGCTAGATTTCAAGAAAATCCAAAGATAACACATGAGCAAGTTGTAAAGAGAATTCTTAGATACTTGAGGAGGTTAGAAAATATGGAGATACATAATTGGCCAAAATTGGCAATGAGAGGAAAGCTAGATAGAAGGAAGAGAACATAGATGAAACAAAACATTAAGTGGATGAAAAAATAGGATATTAACTTACAATATTAACCAAATAATAATGGTTAAATTAAGAAATATGTGCAAGAAAAATTTAAAGAAAACATGTGGGTAGGTCAAATAGGGAGGAAAAAGAAATACTATATCAAATATTTCACTCCCATAGATGACCATACACAAAAGAGATACATAGGAATGGACATAAAGTGGAAGGAAAAAACATTAATTTCTCAAATAAGGACCAGCTCAAATCAGATTAGATGTGAAATAGGGAGAGCGATGATACCCAAAGAGGAATGGTAAGATATAATATGTAGATATTGCACTCAAGGGGTGATGGAGACATAATGGCATTGCATCATGGAGTGTTCATCCTACAATGACGTTCTAATCAATTATGTTGTGAAATTAAATGTAAATAAATTGAGTAATCTATTTGACAAAGAAAATATAATAAGTTGTTGATTTCCTAATCAAGATACATAGAAGAAGATCCAAGTTGTAGAAGGAGAAAGAGTTTTAACAGTCACAACATTTTGTTTGGGTTTGTTTGGGCTTTGTATGCTTTTTCTAGCTACTTGTGGGTCCCATAGGCTATTTGGCCTCGTGGATGTTATTAAAAACATCCATTCATCATTCATTCAAAGGTAATCATGTGGAGTATGGGCTATGGTACAAAAAAGGTCGATATTTTATGTTGAAAGCCTATACTAATGTAGATTGGGTTTGAAGTGTTGATGAAAAAAAGAGTATTGGTGGTGGTGTATTATTTTTAGGGGACATATTGGTCTCTTGGTTCTATAAGAAACAAGATTTAGTTTCCCTATCTACTGCAAAAGTAGAGTATATTGCAATGGCATCATGTTGTACTCAGGTATTGTGGATGAGACAAACTCTTAAAAATATCAAGGTAACATATGATGAAGCAATTCTAATTATGTGTGATAATACTATAATAAAGATTTCAAACAATCCAATTATGCATTCTAGGAACGAATCATATTTTAATTAGATATCATTATTAAAGGGAGAAAATTTCTGAGAAGGAAGTGTAGCATCAGAATTAGGAATCATCAAAGCAATATATAAAAGGACATATTATTCATTATTAGCTCAATCACACATTGCAATGATCTAATCCTAAGCACACTCAATAGAGACATAAAAACAAAGCATTCAAAAGCAAATATTCATGCAAACCAGATGATGATTTGGATGCTTCTTCCATGCGGCTCCATTGTTCTTCTTTCCTCTTCAAATGGATTTGTGGATCTCACCTACAAGTGCACAACATACAATTGAAAGCAAGATTGATATTGGTTTGTTGATCAAGAGTACTAGAAGCATAAGTTCGATAGTTTGATTAGGGATTCGAGATTTGATTGGAGAAAATCATCCAATTTATAGAAGAATTGGATAAATGACAAGATTAGCATGATGCAATTCAAATGGAAATTGCAAATCAATATGACAAATTATGCACTTTCCATGCACAATTTGATTGATTGATAATTGATGACAAATTATGACACATTCTATGTCAAAATTGATTGATTTGTCAATTATGACAATTTATGACAAATTGAAATGTCATTCCCATAGAATTAGGAGAGAAATAGGAGGGAAAAGAAATTGGAAATTAAGAAAATTAAAATTGATGAAAATTAGGAATTAGAAATTGATGGAAAAAATGGGAAAATAGGAACTAGAAGAAATTAGGTAAATTAATTAATAATTTGTCATTTATTAATTAATTTACAAGAGGAAGAATAATTAGCCAATTAAATAAAGATTTAATTGTAATGAGAAGACTTAGGATTAATAAATAATTTAGTAATCCTAGAGGAAGAAATGACAAATTAGGTTAAATGAATAAATCATAAAACCCTAGAAGACGAATTAGCAATGCGAGGATGACAATTAGGTCTTGATTGAAGATAATTAATGTCGATCATGATTTTGATTTTGGATTGATAAATGACCAATGTGATAAACGATTTGACTGAAAAATGCGCCAATTGACGAGGAACAATGACAAATTGATCCAAATTGACATAATTGAGACAGACAACGATCGATAGCGAAATGATCGCAAAATGACAAAATTGACAAGAGAACAAGGATCGATAACAAAATAGATTGCAAGACGACAAGATTGAAAATGACCACGTTCGACGACAAATCGATCGTAAAATGACAAGATCGAACATGACAACGATCGATGACAAATCGATCATTAAAATGACAAGATTGATGACAAATTGATAAGAGGACAAAACCCTAATTAGGATTGACGATGTCCAAAATGATAAGATTGATGATAAGATTAATAAGAGGACAAAACCCTAATTAGGATTGACGATGTCCAAAATGATGACAAATAAGCACGCACATTGATGCAATAGGACAAGATCGATTAAAATCATGACTGGATAGTGTTGTTGACAAGACCAAATTCGAGAGCGAGATAAAGGAAGAATGTAGAAGAATGAATCGATGTTCGCAAATGATAAAAACCATGTGTGTGACATAGGAGAAATGTTAATGTGATGCAAAAACCTAAAATGAGGCAATGTGCAAATGTTAAAGTATGACCTCGCAAGCGTTGACCATTTTTAGGTGTCTACAGGAAGTTTGATTAGAATAAATTTCTATGAAAGAGAAGGTTGCATATATTTTCACCAAGGAATTGGTGAAGGATACATTTGATTTTCTTCAGAAGAAGTTTATAGTCATTTCCCCTCCTAGCTAGGTGCATCATGGGGATGCATCTTTCCAAGGGGATCTTTCATGCCTATTTATTTTCCTGGATTGATGTTACGATTTCTCTTAGAGGGAACAATGGTGTGTGCAGTTTTGTTGTGACCTTTTTCCTTGATGGAAAAGGGGAAGAGATTGAGTAATTTTTGACAAAGGGATAAATTGAGCAGGTTTGATATGTTGGAGAGATATTGAGCAATAATATTTTTGTTTGAGGTGCAAGTGTCATCAAGTGTTGTCATCAGTGACAAAGGGGGAGATTTTTGTAAGTATGTGTTGATGTGTTGTTGTGATTATCATTGATGTCAAATTTGTTGTTCCAGATCAGTTCAAAATGTCTATGGTTCAGAATGTTTATGATGCAGAGTTATCTTATTGTGTTGTTGTAGTTGTGGTTGTTCTATTGGTTGTTCTGGAAGTACTTGGGTCTGGAATTTATTGTTGGTGATGACTGTTGTTGTTATCTTCATTGCGTATAGTTTTGGTATCATGGATATGATACTTTTGTGGTCCAAAAACATCTTTGTGTTCTTTGTTTGTTGTGACATTAATCATTACTAGTTGTGAGATTCTATGTTTGACCTATCCTTAGGTCTGAAAATGATTTGTGGAAGCGCGCTTGCTATGTTATGGGTCTCACTGTAGCGTGTATATATCCAAATTTGAGATATTTAGAGAGTATGTTCTTGACCACTAATTTCTTATATGGATGTGTAGCATGTGGTTGATATTATTTTGGTTATGGTCTTTTGATTGCGGATTGGTAAGTCGATCTTTGGAAGATGTGTTTTGGTCCCCTCTTTCTCTTGGAGTGGATCAGTTTGTGTATTTTTGGTTCAAAAGGTGTATCTTGATGGAAGCCAACTTAGTTTAACATTAATGATGTTTCTTGAATACAAGGATGAGTGTGATTGAATTAAGAATATGGGAATGAGATGTGGATTAGTATATGATGTGGTGAATACTGAAGATCAAAGGAAGTGTGAACAACGAAGAAGAGTTGTGTTCGAATGATATGTAAGTTGTGCTAAGATTGTCATAGAGAGTTGAGATAGAGTATTGACGATTGAGATTAGAGTTATGTGTGTGTGTTGATGTTGGTTGCTTGATGCAGAGTTCAAGGACAACTTTATGATCATGAGATCCATCTTTTCATATCATTTTGTATCTTTCCCTGAGTGTAGTTGGCTTCAAGTTTTGCATGTCCTCTTTTGTTTCTTTCCCCATGAATAGTCAGCCTTAGTGTACAAGTCTAGAGTAGTTAGCTCTATTCTTTGTAATCTAATATACATGGTGGATATATTTTATGGGCAGGTTCTCATTGCGGGTTTTCCCTATTTGGATTTTCCACGTATAAATATTAGTGTTCATGTGTTGGATGTGTGTTTAAGTTTAATTATTTATGTGTTGCATTTAATTTCTATTTTGGATTGATTCACCCCCTCTCTCATTCATGCCTTAAGTTCAACACACTGTATCAAGTGATCAATATCATAACAAAACTCTTTTGCTTCCAAAATACAATCTATGAATTATATCACATTGAGAATATCATCATCAAATCTCTTCACCACAATCTTTTACACATCTCCAATACCATAACTACATGTGAGTATTTCACACATTTGACTAATTAATTCACACTTATTATATGCATGCAATAATGCATCCACACTCCTTTATATACAAGGTTAATTATCAAAACCCTTAACTAGGTTGACCATAGATAGAATATACACGATTATATAAATTCAACCACCAAACCTTAAATATCAAATGCAATCCACTCCATGAGATAGAAAAAACCCAAAAAACATTACACTACAACATTTCCAAATGATTCTAATGAACCACACACACTAGAACATCCTCCAAGGTTAGCATCAAATGAAACATGTAGATGAACAAAGAAGCACACCACCTAGTCGACCTAAAATATTCTCCAATGCATGAAACTCAATTTAGGACTACACACACCATGGTGAGACCCAAAACTTTAGCCATACACATCCTCTGAGGTGAACCTAGACAAAAATAATATGATCCAACTATAATACAACATTACAATCAACTGAAGACTAGAATAGTTGACACCTAGAACTCATAACATCATAACTTCAATTACTAAAAATGTTTCCAATTGACAACTGAACTGGAACACTACATAGATCACGTGAACAAATTCTTCAATACATAGCACTTGAATCCATATATTTGGAAGTCACCTAACCTTTTCCAGACCCATTTTGATAGATAGCCTTACTGTTGTATGTGGGAAAAGTGGGACAATGAAACTTAAAATGTGAAAAATGAAGCTCAAAGAGGCTTGTCCACACACCCACAGGACTTCTTGATGCAAGTTATGGAGTCATGAAGAATGAATCAACTTCCCAAGGATGGTTCCATGGTTCTCTATCTCACAAGGTCCCTCAAGCCAATGCCTTTTCTCTTAGATCACTGAGAAAAGTGGCTTAGCGATGACAAATGCAAGAATGAGGGATGCTTATGATTGATTTAGTTATGAAAATGCATCCTATCTATGCATGATTCTACAAATGCAATAAACTAGATTATAAGATGACAAGATTAGTAGCAATACTATCCTAACATGATATACTAGTAATGAGTTAAGCTAATGATAAAGGAAATAGTCTAAAATGCTTTTATACATAAAACTTTTACCCAAGGGGTTGTTGAAATGTATGCGGGAAAAGCGGGATGATGAAACTTAAAATGTGAAAATTAAAGCTCAAAGAGGCTTGTCCACACACCCACAGGACTTCTTGGTGCAAGTTATGGAGTCATGAAGAATGACTCAACTTCCCAAGGATGGTTCCATGGTTCTCTATCTCACAAGGTCCCTCAAGCCAATGCCTTTGCTCTCAAATCACTGAGAAAAGTGGCTTAGGGATGACAAATGCAAGAACAAGGGATGCTTATGATTGATTTAGTTATGAAAATGCATCCTATCTATGCATGATTCTACAAATGCAATAAACTAGATTATAAGATGACAAGATTAGTAGCAATACTATCCTAACATGATATACTAGTAATGAGTTAAGCTAATGATAAAGGAAATAGTCTAAAATGCTTTTATACATAAAACTTTTACCCAAGGGGTTGTTGAAATGTATGCGGGAAAAGCGGGACGATGAAACTTAAAATGTGAAAATTAAAGCTCAAAGAGGCTTGTCCACACACCCACAGGACTTCTTGGTGCAAGTTATGGAGTCATGAAGAATGACTCAACTTCCCAAGGATGGTTCCATGATTCTCTATCTCACAAGGTCCCTCAAGCCAATGCCTTTGCTCTCAGATCACTGAGCAAAGTGGCTTAGGGATGACAAATGCAAGAACAAGGGATGCTTATGATTGATTTAGTTATGAAAATGCATCCTATCTATGCATGATTCTACAAATGCAATAAAATAGATTATAAGATGACAAGATTAGTAGCAATACTATCATAACATGATATACTAGTTTATGAGTTAAGCTAATGATAAAGGAAATAGTCTAAAATGCTTATTAGATTTATTCCTATAACAAAGAGAAGCTAGACGTGTTAATAAAATTGAGCGTAAATGAGATACTAAAGCTTGCATGGATCCTTAAAATGGAGGAATGAGAGCTCTATTTATAGTGAAAATAGGGCAATGGATGGTCAGGATTGAAAGAGTTAATCAAGGGTCAAGTTTGAAAGTTGTCAATCCATGTTTTCAATTTTCACCAATGAAATGGTGACAATTGTCAACATAAGGCGGGTTGAGAGGAGAGGTAAGAAGCATTAAATGCTTGAGAAGACCTCATGGTTACCCTAGGAGGTAAGGGTTAAGGTTAGGTTAGGGTTATCCATTGGATAAAGCTTTTACCCAAGGGGTAAACTCTTGTGCAAAGGTTAAAAGAATAACCATGGTCAAAGCAATAAATTCTTGATGAGACCCTTGGGTTAGATGGAGGTTAAGTTAGTCAAAAAGTCTCTTACCATGCCACTAAGGGTTAGTTAACCATTAATGGTTTGAAGACTTTGGGGACAAATTTGTAAAAGTCCTTCCAAATTTGGGGGCATTCAACAAGTTAGCTTGTTGAATGGATAAAGGCTTTAATGCCTTTTGAAGACTTTACTCCAAATTTGAGAAGTGACCTCCTCAAATTTAGGGAAAGGGGATAATGGATGGGTTTGGGGTTAATTGATTAGGATTAGATGGATTCTAGAAGAAATTAGGAATAGGGTTAGGAGGCAAGTGGGAGATGTAGGAAAATGCAAGTGGGTGAGGAAAAATAGAATTAATTAAAATAAATTGCTTTATTTCAATTTGGTTGCAAGTTGGGGATTTAAATAAATTAGATTTATTTAATTGGGGTAAACCATTTAATTAAATGTGAATTTAATTAAAAGTAGAGAGAAGGGTTTTAATTAAATAAAATGATTTATTCAATTAAATGATGCAAAAAGGGCTTAAGTGAATTTAACTAAATAAATTGAATAATTTACTTAATTAAATAGACGAATGAGAATAAAATGAACATTAAATACTCATTTAGGAATATGGTCATTTTTATACGTCTACATTTTGCCCCTCTTTGAAGTGACGTGTGTGCACATGTTGATTCGAAGAAAATGATGTGTCGTTATGATTTGGTTGTGATCAGTGTGACGTCTTGTTGAGATGTTCATGTCGTGCCCCAGATTTGATAAACGATGTTGATAATGCCCCCACGGGAGATGAATCAAAAATTTTGAAAATTTGATTTGATTTAGATAAATTTGATAAATTTCATTGCATTGTAAAATTTCATCTATGTTGAATGTGGTAGTTTGATTCATCTCTCGATATTGCCATTTGGTAGGGTTGTAGGAGATATCGCGAGCAATTTTTATGCGTCCCTCTATGTAACCCTAATTTTTACCCTATATAAAGGGGAAAAGTGATTTCTTTTGTCTCATTTGTGCTTGTTGACTTTGGAGAAAGTGATTTTTGGAGAGAAGTCAACATGCCGGTTCCGTATTCTTCTCATTGATTCGAGCGCGTTTGGAGGTATCAGAGGTCTGCCACGTATGGAGTACCAGTAAGTCAACCCTTTTGACCCCTTTTGGATTTTTTATTTTGTCATGCGGATTTTACGTTTTAGCACGTCGGGGTCAAAGCGTAGCGCATACGATAAATTTCATAGTGCATAGGTTTTAATGAATTAGGGTAGCGTCTGAAAGGTGTTGGGTAGCACATCGCTAGGTTATTATAGCATGTAGGATTAGTTTAGCGCACCGGGGTCACAAGGTAGCGTAGAGGGTAAAACAGGTAGTGCATAGGAGATACCTAGCGCATAGGGTTTCTAGGGGGTCGCATAAGTAGGTCTAGATAGCGTGTACGTATGACCTAGCGCATAGGGATTAATATGTAGTGCAAAAATAGGATAGAATAGTGCATAGGTTAGTTTTAGCACTTGGGGTAGGTTAGGTGGCGCTTTGGGAGAAAAGGGTAGCGTATAAGTTTCAGCTAGCACATAGGGTAGATTGGGTAGCGCTTGGCAAGGATAGGGTAGCGCATGATAAGCAGTTTAGTGCATAGATAAAATAGTTTAGTACGTAGATGAAACTAATATTGGACTTGTTTCTCTTTTTGACAGGAGCATCTTGGAGTGGTTTAGTCACATGAGCGATTTTTGAGACTGTGGTCCTTGATACCATAATTGACATAGGCAAATAGAGACATTATTGAGAGGTGTGGCCTGATCTCATTGTTAGATATGCCTTGGTTTATCATGAACCGAGGTTTATTGACTGCATTGATGAAGAGGTGGTAGAGTGACATGAACACCTTCCATTTGGTGATAGGCAAGATTACAGTGATGCTTGAGGATTGTTACCGGATTCTACAGATTCACGTGGTAGGTGCATTTCTTCCCTATGAGCAGACCGAGCAGGGTGGGACTGAGGCACTTTGCTGAATCTTTTCGGATGATATTGTTTGCGGGTATGAGATCCCTTGGCAGGAGTTTTTGGATTTAGATTATGCGCCTCTACCATCAGTTTTGGCAGGCTTCATAGGTGGTTTCTTATGTCCTGACCGTAGGTCGAAGGGACTGGCTATGGGGTGGGGATTGGTTCTGGAGGATATGGTGACGTAGGGTCACCGATTTGCATGGGGGTCGGCTATGTTGGTCCACTTATATAGGGATTTAAATCAGGTGGTATACTTAGGTTATGGCAGTTTATCAGCTGGAGTGACACTGCTACAGGTATGGGCATGGGAGCATATTCTCGTAGCTAGGCCATTGGTGGACACAGATAGGCCTGTTGGTGTGTGTATGCATATGGGTACAGAGGGATAGTTGTCCAGCATAAGCTGGGCAAACTAGAGCACTGGAGGAGAGTGTTGGATGATATTGATACGGTCGTTTGGTGACCATATACAAGTTGCGAGGTATGGGCTGAGGATGGGATGGAGATACCCTATGTTTACATGACCAGATATTTGATAGGGCGAACACCCTTTGTTATTGAGAGGTTTCTGCATAGCTGGGTGCTGCAGCAGTATGGTTGACAACAGGGGATTCCACAGGGAGCCTATTTTTATGCTCGACAGAGATAGGATATTCTTGATTGGGGACCTACAATTGATAGTGTGGCAGCAATGGAGAAGTTCTTTGCCGACCAGATTTGGGATTATGCCCCTGAGATAGTGGATGTAGGGATGACTGACGAGTTTGCAGCACTCTTTGCAGCACGTGTGGTGGCCAGGATATCGGATCCAGCTGAGATGATTCCATCTTTTAATGATGATGAGGAGGTAGATGAGGGGGGTGGTGATGGAGGAGGAGATGATGGCGCTGATGGTAGAGGAGGTGGCCGAGGTCGACAAGGAGATAGAGGGAGATTGGATTGTGGGAGGAGAGGAGACAAGGGAGGAGATGGTTGTGATAGGGGGATACAGGTGGAGAGAGCTACGTGGCGAGCTATGATGGATAGGGGAGAGGAGGTTTGGCTATCAGAGCTAGGGGTGAGGAGAGGGTGGGAGAGGTGATAGCGGTAGTGGGAGGGTATGATGATGTGCGACGACCAGCCCAGAGGAGGAAGTCACATTTTTTACCTCCACCTGCATCGAGGATGGGTAGAGGGATAGGGGGTACCCCTTCATAGGTACCCTTGCAGATGTAGATTCTGACGCATGTGAGGGATGCGTAGATTAGATCACTATAGTTGTCAGTGCAGTACTTGCAGACACAGTTACTAGCACATTAGCATCAGATTACTCAGCTGACTATAGAACGTGATACTGAGATAGAGCGACGGGGTCGAGCAGAGGAGCTCATAGCAAGTTTGCAGAGAGCTACAGTAGGTGGTCCGATGAGAGACACCTTGAGAGAGCTGGCTTTGAGAGCCAAGGAGGCAAAGTACTATAGGAGACATTATGTGAATGCGGTGCCCAGGGAGTGTCAAGTGCAGAGCTTTACACAGTCTAGATCTAGTCGATCTTGAGAGACTAGGTCAAGGACGGAGAGCAGAGGCATGATAGGGCCTCCTAGACAGGATCCACCTAGAGATCCAGGTGTTGGGTCATCTGTAGTGAGACTGTCGCCTTCAGGAGATAGTCATACCTAAGAGACATTGTCTCCATTGTATTTTGATCATTTTGTTGTATTGGCACAGACATGACATATTTTGTACATTGATCATTCTTTGAGATATATATATATATGACACCATTTTATTTGATCCTCATGTGATGTGTTATGGATTATTCTTTCTATATGCTTTTGATTATTCTATGATGATGCAATGCTTAGATAGATATATGTGATGTGATATGATATGATAATACAGGATGTTGTGAGATGTATCTTGGAAATGAGATGTATCTTGAAAATGAGATGTATGATATGATATGTTGTGAGATGTATCTTTAAAATGAGATGTGTGATATGATATGCTATGAGATGTATCTTGAGAATAAGATGTATGATGATGATATGCTATGAGATGTATCGTGAAAATGAGATGTATGATAATGATATGCTTTGAGATGTATCTTGAAAATGAGATGTATGATAATGATATGCTGTGAGATGTATCTTGAAAATGAGATGTATGATATGATATGTTGTGAGATGTATCTTGAAAATGAGATGTGTGATATGATATGTTGTGAGATGTATCTTGAAAATGAGATGTATGATATGATATGTTGTGAGATGTATCTTGAAAATGAGATGTATGATATGATATGCAACTGATTGTAAAATGATATGCGACTACTTGATTTTGAGCATCCTCATTCTGCATTCGTCATCCCTGTATAGCTACATGTTGTTTGCTTTCTTTGTATGTATCATCATTGAACATTGATTTGTTTTGGGATATGTTGAAAATCTATACAAGCATAATGGTATATTTGAACCATAATGACCTAAGAAAAATTTACATGATTTTTGATTTTGCAAGATAGCACAAGCATCAAGGTATAATTGAACCAGGACGACCTAAGTGCATATTGCGTAGAAATACACAAGATTAAATCATTTGTATGCATGATGTGGAATCATGTCTTCAGTGATATGCTATGAATCCCATCATGAGACAAGTATCGACACAGTACAGATGATCGCCTCATAGACAGAAAAACTAAGAAAAAATTGGAGTCCCCACGATGTTCTCTAGCTTTGAAGCATTGTTGAGAAAATTTAGAGGATCCAACAATTCAAAAAGTTCAAGTGCAAAAATAGTCAAAACTTTATGCAAGATGCAATATTTGATATTTCATAAAATCATCCATCATATTTTGTGAATCTTGTTAAGCGATCAATGTTTTGCTTTGCGATTGTGCGAGTGTTTGTGTGCTGGATATGAAGTTCTGAGTTTGCGACAAGTTTTGACATTTCGAATGTGTTGCAAGCTTTGATTACTGCCCCTAGTCAAGTGTACTTCTTAATGTGGATATGTACAATGATTACCAAACCATGGTGAGATGCGATGAAAGGATATGCGGATAAACCAGGATAGTGACTATGCTAAGTATGGCTTGGATGGATATTGTGATAAAAATGTCGAGCAATGGCCGATAGTGATTTACTGTGGAGATAATGGTATGGATATAGATAGAGGAGTTTTCCTCTCACAATAGCACATGTTGCCAGGTTTTCACCAGTTGCTTTTATTGTACCTTTTTATTTACCTTTTTCTTGATTTTTTTTTTTAATTTTTTTAATTTTTTTAATTTTTTTTACTTTTCAGTGCATTAGATTACTCAAGTTTAGTATTTCTTCAGATGAATGTTGTTAGTTGGTTCATCGAGCACATCTCCTTCTGAAGTTGTTAGCTGATAGGTGCCTGATCCTTAGGTTGATATGATGACATAGGGACCTAACCAATTAGGTTCAAATTTCCCTTTCTTTTCCCGATCCTATTGATTCTTAGGATTTTCATTGAGTACTAGGTCACCAATTTTAAAAATTTTGGGAATGACCTTGTGGTTGTAGCTCCTACACATACGTTGTTGTTATGCTTTGAGATGAGTGTAGGCATGTTGATTTCTTTCATCTAGAAGATTGATCTCTTGTAGTTGGTTAACTTGATACTCTTCATCTGGGATTAGGCCTTTTAGAGAGACTCTGAGAAATGGAATTTCTACCTCCAAGGGTAAAATTGCTTCTGATCCATATACCAATGAATATGGTGTAGCTACTATAGGTGTGCGGATGCTAGTTCTGTAGGCCCAAAGTTCTAGATTGAGTTGTATATGCCAATTATAGATAGGAATTTGGAAATCATCAAAGCAAGTAGCAAATTAGACTAGCTCAACCACAAAAACTAAATTGCAATGAAAAGAAAATCCTAAAAACATTCAATAGAGATATGAAAACAAGACATACAAATCAAATGCAAACCATTACACATGTGAATGTCTCCTCCATAACTCTCCATTGTCCTTCTTTCTCCTTCAAATTGCTTTGTTTGTGGATCTCACCTACAAATGCAAAGGCATAGTATGAAAGCAAGATTGTTAAGATGAAATGGCAGCGTAAGGATACTAGAAGCGTGATTGATTCTCTAAAAAATGTGATTAGCTCAATAATGTCATTAATTGATCCTTTGATTGAAGAAATTCATCCAATTTATAGACAAATTAGAGAGATGACAAGATGAGCATGAAGAGATTTGAAAGGAAACTTCAAATCAAGAATGACAAATATGACAAATTATGACAAGATTGACATGCAAAATTGATTGATTGACAAATTATGACAAAATTGACAAGATTGCTATGCAAAATTGATTTATTGACAAATTATGACAAATTATGACAAGATTGAAATGTCATTCCCATGAAATTAGGGGAAATATTAGAAAAATAGGAGAAATTAGGAAATCAGAAATTGATGAAAATTAGGTAAATTAATTAATAATTTTTCATTCATTAATTAATTTACAAAAAGAGGGGAAATTAATTAGCCAATTAAATAAATATTTAATTGTGACAAGAAGACTTAGGATAAATAAATAAATTATTTAACCTAGAGGGAAAATGACAAACAAGATTAAATGAACAAATCATAAAACCCTAGAATATGAATTAGAAATGCAAGGACGACAATTAGGTCTTGACAAAAGATAATTGTTGTAGGGTCGATTTGATCATGATTTTGATTGACAAAGGACCAATGCTGACAAATGATTGAGGTTTGTTGACAAATTGACCAAGATTGATAAAGAGACCAAATTGATAGGTGCCAATTGATGAGGAACAATGACTAATTGATCCAAATTGACATGATTGAAAAGGACAATGATCGATGACAAATCGATCGCAAAATTGACGAGATTGACAAGAGGACAAGGATCGATGACGAATCGATCGCAAAATGGCAAGATTGAAAAGGAAAATGATCGATGACAAATCGATCACAAAATGACAATATTGACAAGAGGACAAAACCCTAATTCTATCATCGATTTGGATTGACGATGTCCAAAATGAAATCGAATTGACAATGTCAAAATATGCCAAATGAGCACACACATTGATGCAACAGGATAAGATCGACCAAAATCGTGACTGAAGATTATTATCGAGAAGACCAAATTCGAAAGTGAGACAAATGAAGAATGCAAAAGAAGGACTCAATGCTCACAAATGATAAAGACCAAGTGTGCAACATAGAAGAAATGCTAATGCGATGCAAAAACCCTAAAATAAGGCAATGCACCAATGTTAAAGTATGACTCCGCAAGCATTGACCATTTTTAGATGTCTACATTTTTCCCCTCTTTGAGACAATGTGATTCTAAGTGTTGTTTCAAAGAACAATAATGAAAATGCCTTAGACAATAAAAATGACATATGCATGCCCCCTCGAGGAATTGGCCGGAAACATCCAGAAAAGAGGCCAATTGATCGATAAGAATGATAGAAAATGGTAGGATCAAATGGATCAAGAATTGAAGGTCAGATGTACAAATTACAAGCAATAGAAGGCGCAAAAGACCATGACTAGCATAAGATGGAGAGCATGCATGTCCATCTAGGCACTGACAAAGATCTATAAATGAGACAAAGAGAAGGAAAAGAGCTCATTTGCAGTAGCCAAAGTGGGGGAATTGTTGCTCTGGAAAGGACCCTTGCATAGAGATGGTGAACATTCCAATGGTAGATCACCTTGGGGAACATGTATGTACATACAGATGACCAAACGACGTGAGAGTAGCGGTATGTATCTCAAAAACCCATATTGTCAATTTCATGAATTCTTCTTGCTTGCGGGACATTGCGAGGCCCACAGGGAATAGAAAAAGGGATTTATGCGCCTATGTGGATGCATTTTGCACTTGTGTGAGGATGTTTTGTGCCTGTGTAGGGTACATAGGCGTAGCTTGATGTTGCATAGGCGCAGGACAGGGTACACAAGCACAGTTGTGCACTTAGGATCCTAATTTGACCGAAAATAGCATGTAGATGATCCTAAAAAGGGGGATAGGGGTAGGATAGGTCAAAATAGATAAGAAACACCCTAATTTGTGCATGAAACAAGGAAATGCGGCCCTTAGGAGAAAACCCTAAAATGGACAAATTTGTGCCCCAATTGTGATGCAGAGTCGACAGTATCCATTGATTACGCAGGAGAATAGACCCGACTGCTTCATGTTGCAACATAGACTCAGAAGTACGGATAAAGATACATTAGCAAGACTTGAATTATACTATATTACATACATGCCTAAGATTAGGGCAAACACAAGACTGCTCACCACATTGGCAAAGCGATGGCATTCAGAGACTTCCTCATTCCATCTGCCGACTGGAGAGGCGATGGTGACACTAGAGGACATGTGGTGTATCCTCCGCATTCTGATTCATGGGGAGATGATAGTATATGACCCAATGATAGGGAGAGACTCATTGTGTAGATTATTTGAGTGCAACACAGATGACCTTGATATAGTAGAGAGGCAGATCCATTGAGAGACCATGGCAGCAGAGTATGATTCGCGATATGTGATGATAGTAGTGGGTATAGCATGCCTATTAGTAGGGGACAGATGAGGACATGGATTCCCTATTGGATGGGGAAGAGTGCTAGAGAGGATGGCGATAGAGGGGACTGTATATGCATGGGGACCATGTGTGCTTGCTATGCTATATTTTCAGCTACATCAGATAGCATATTAGAGGGTGCAAACTTTGAGTTGTGGGGTCACACTGTTACAGGTATGGGCATTTGAGCACATAGGCATATGTCAACTGATTTTAGAGAGACAAGTAGTACCACATCGACCATATGTGTACGGCTATGGGGGTACATTAAGATAGGGTCTTTTCTGATACATATTGTATTGGTGACATGAGCTAGATAGATTGAGAGAGTTCACATGGAGGCCATATTAGGATTGCCCTGGATGGTCAGATGATAGTGAGGAGCTACCATATTGCAGATAGGAGAGATACCTGATTGGGCGACTAGTGAATTGCCAGAGAGTGATTGAGATGTACCTGCCAAAGAGAGTCAGACGACAGTTTGGAGAGAGACATGATGTACCTAGAGGGACTGCACACTTTCTCGATCTCAAAGAGAGACGAGTCAGTGGGGGAGGATGATTCAGCCACACGTAGCATATGCTAACTTCACATAGCTACAACAGAGATAGTGGGATTGGAGATTAGATGTGGTGGACGTCGGGATGACAGAGGAGTATGAGTGATGGTTTGCACAACGATGGCTAGTTCCATTGACAGATCTTGATATTCTGGTACCTAGGAGATAGAAGGACTTCCCACTCACTAGAGAGGAGGGAGATGATGAGGATGAGGAGTATGATGAGGACGGAGGTTATGAGGATGAGGAGGATGATGAGGATGGAGGGGATGATGAGGATGGAGATGAGGATGAGGAGGATGAGCCAGATCCAGCCGATTAGGAGGCATTGCAGGATATACCCATAGAGCCGGAGACAGCTAGCATTGAGGAGATGGAGATATGTAGGGCCACCATAGCGAGTCAGCATGATCACATTGCCACATTAGAGAGATAGAATGCTATCTTGAGGACAGAGTAGGATTAGTTTTGAGTAGAGATAGCCAGATTTACAACGGCTTGAGATATAGCAATAGCGTAGGCATAGCAAGCAGAGCAGAGAGTGACCGAGTATATTGCATCTATTAGGAATGCCAGTGCATGTGAGATGGCATAGATGTTGGTAGAGATCGAAGATGAGATACGCCATTGGAGGACACTATAGGAGAGTGTAGTTCCACCAGAGCAGAGAGCAACATCATATCAGTCACGGTCGAGGACAGAGAGCAGGCCACGCTCTCGGAGGTCAGTGAGAAGCATGGGGGTGAGTGGACCTAGGAGACCACCACAGCCAGGACTAGGGACAGGAGGGACATCATCCTTGAGACATGGCAGGGATGAGGAGGAAAGAGGGAGCACCCAATGATAGAGGCACGTGCTCCTTATGACAGAGACATATGTAGTGTGACATTATGTAGTCAGCCTGCGGGCCATACTTAGGACAGATAGTCTAATTTTGTACTCTGATACTTTTTTGATATATGATATGATATGCAGCTATATGATGGGATGTAATGTGTGATGGCTGATGTGTACTTTCCATGTATGAATGGCTTATGCACTATTTATGTACCATTGTGGAACATGTATGAATATATTTTTATGTGTGTTTGATGCATTTATAATATGAAATGGATAAAATGCTTGATATGGGCTTGATATAATGCAAATGTACAAATCAATTAATGCAAGATTCAGCTTATGCATGTTGGAGATTGGAGAACTAGACTGAACTGACTGCCCAAACTAACGGAAGAAACGTTAGTAAGAAGAAATTAGACAGAGGACAATTAGAGATGAAGAAAAAAACTTGCTTTCACCAATGCACAGAAGTAGGTGAGAACCTTTATTTAATGTAGCAAAGTGGATGCGGAGCATCATGGCATGGAAGGCTAGAGCTGAAATGCAACCCCTTTTGCAAAAGACAGACACATTGCACACAAGGAATGAGTGAAGCATCCTAGGGTGCATACATCAAGGGTTGAGGTATGTGCGGCGTTCACAAAGTGAACGTACTTATCACAGACATCCAATGATATAGTTGACCCAATTTGTGACAAACATTCCACAAACAACAAACACAACAAAAAAAATAAAAGGGACCATGAACCATCCCAGTTACTCTAAATCACTTAGTGACATCATCAAGCAACATAGGAACATGATCGAAGCCAAAGATAAACCAATAAAAAGATAGGATGCACAAGTTCGACCAAGTCAAACAAACAATCTGATTGTCATTGTCAAAGGTGGAAAATAGGAATGATCATGTTGTCTAGTTTCAGGGAATGTGGTACCCCATCTAAGACAGGACACAGTCTAGTTTTGAGTATACCACACCCTATATAAGACCCATGATAGTAGTGACAAGTACAAATGATATTGATGTTGATTGATTGATATGACAATTTTAATCAGTTTGAATGTCTGGTTTGATTGAAAAGTTCATCTATTAATGCATGATTTCATTAAAGCACAATGTGTGATTGAGTGTCGTTGGATGTATGCTCAACGATTTGCCTATGCACAAAGGGGATATTTTTGTTTTGCTTTTTAAGGACATTTTTTTATTTTTTTATTTTTGATTATTTCAGGACTTTATTTGATTTTTTTGGATTATTTCAAGACATTTTTTGATTTTTTTGGATTATTTCAGGACATTTTTCAATTTGAAAGCTCCAGTAATTGGTCATGACAAGGGGGGCGCGCGCACCCAATGAACATTTGAAAGACATATACAGCAACCTGGACTGAAACATATGCACAAGGACTAGAAACCTAAGTATGCAAGACAATGATGTTGACCAATCACAGGCCTGGAACAGAACATTGGGTCAGGACAAGGATAAGCGTGATAAAGCGGTGGAGGGAAAGTATAGCTAGGGGTCATGATAGATGGTGGAGCAATAATCTTTTACACATGGCACCTGTTTGCCAGGTTTTCACCATGGTACTTGCCTAAAGCGCCTGTTTGCCAGGTTTTCACTAGAGGGCGAACTATTTTTCTTTACTTTTGTTTGTTTTTTTCTTTTTTCACTTTTTATTTTTATTTTTCAATTTTTCACCTCTTTTTTAATTTTTTTAATTTTTTTTATTTTTTTGAGCGTTTTGATTTTTTTGGATTTTTGTAGGATCATATTAAAGAACTGTTGACAAAAGATCTATGCCCAGTACTTGCGAAGGTGCA